>NC_138529.1:13430278-14137341 GCF_964234715.1 Podarcis melisellensis
TTATTGCCAATTATGGTACAGAAAACACCCATAGGACTCAAACATGTCCTGTTCCAGAAACAGAGGATCTATAGAGTAAGTTTTCAGGTGCTTCTGAAAGAGCTGAATTTGATATCTGCATTTTATGTAGCTTCCCAAAAGTGACCAAAATAGTCCTACATGTACGAACTTTTGTCATCCACCATTGTTTGTCAAACAATGCAATGCAGAGAAGCCATTGGTGTTTGGGCTGCATAGCATAGATTATAAATGAATGCACCATAGTTGTAGAATTGAAGATCCTTTCAATATCTTATTTCGATTGGCAAATCTCTCCAAAGCTTTCATTCTAAAAGTTTCTAATGACAAAATAAAAATAGAATGTGCATACAAATATAGGACAACAGCACCCAGCTTGGGGTTTTGTTTTGGCTTTTGCCTTTCCCATAAGAACAGGATATGTCACAAACTGAATCCATCAATCCATTTAGTTGAATGCACAGCCACTGTTAGATTTCAATACAAAGAGAAATGCAGGTGCGTTAGCCCCAAACACCCTTTGAGCTCTGACAAAGTTGCTTTACCTTCTGTAGAAGAATTCCTTCCTGAACAGCAATAAGACAAAGATGACTTTCGATTGCTCTTTTCAAAGAGTATATGACAGTGGCCCATCTTCTTCCTGCTCTTCCTCATTCAGACTAAGTTGTCATTCTTCTCTGCAGCCATGATCTGTAGCCAGAGGAACATACAAAAGGAGAGACAACACCAGACGTGAAATTATATTACAGATTACAAGCATTGCGGCAAGACATGTAGTTGCTCTATACTACTATTAACAACGACAAGAACATACATTAAGCTATTTATACCCAACAAACAATACTTCATCAACTATATCATAAGACATGTGGACATAATTTTGCACTAGTAATTTACTTCATGCACAAAATTATAAGACGGCAAGGCATGTTATTAAAATGTAGTTCATTTCCATGCCCTTGGGCAGGGCAAACGATTCATTATGTACTAGTACTGTATTATGTTTTCGGCATTTAAACACCAATTTCCCAAGAGCAAAAAGCTTGATATGAAGCAATATTGCCCAATAAGGTTGATCAGCTGGTACGATTTCCATGCAATAAAGTTCCTTTCTATAATAGATTTGAAATCCTAAATCAGGGGACATTTAAAAACACATTTTAAGTAGCCATTAACCACTGTCCACCCCAAAATAAAGTGTAACCTTATATGAAACACTACTACGCTAACCTTTGAGACAGGTTTTCCTGGGCCATAACCAAACATAAGGTTGGCAGCTGGATTAGACTATAAAACTGGATGCTGGTTCACAGGCACTGGTGCAAGCGGATCACTTACTCCTTTAGCTTTGCAACCTGCCATGCTCTCTGCCCCTGGGAAGCAGCAATTTATTTATTGCATTTATATTCTACCTTTCCTCTAAGCAGCTCAAGTTATTCTCACAACAACCCTGTGAGGTGGGTTAGGCTGAGAAAAAGTGATTGGTCCAAGGTCACCAAGGGATCTTCATGGTTGCATGGGGATTTTGAACCCTGAACTACAGCTATTCAAAAGTGGCTATGCTGCATTACTGCACCATAAAATTACTTATTTTGAGCATGGAAGGGTACAAGATAAGACTCTAGACTGAGGGTGGTTAACCCCAGATTCAAACATTCTGAAGATTCGTCCATCCCGATGACAAGTGGACCAAAACAAATAAATAATTCTAAAAAACCAAGGCTGTAAATCACCATTGCTATGATCCTAATGGCTTCTTAAGGATTCCGAGTCACCTTGTACTAGGAAAAACCTTTACCAAAACAAAGTGTAACAAGGCAACAGAAGAGGTTTTAAAAGACAGAGGAATCTGTGCTAGACAGCTGTTCCTCACTTGCCTTACACATAAGATGATGAACTAGCAGTGAAAACAGAGGTTTGTGCCACAAAAGCCACAGCCAGGAATTACGTCAGTCAGTCAGTCAGTCAGTCAGTCAGTCAGTCATCTTGAAGACCATTTTCAAATAAAACTTTATTCTCTCAGCAAACAGTTTTGGAAACAAGGATCAAACATTACACACCAGGCCATACAACAAATGTATCTAGGAAAAATGCTCTAATATTACACATTAGGTCATCTCTTAACTGCACATCAATTTTCTTATTTGCACATCAATTCTCACTAAAGTTACTAAATGAGTGGTGTGAAAAAGTATCTCTAGGACTTTAGTAAAGATTAGCTGTTGACAGAAAATAAGAACATAACCACAGCTTTAGTATTACATAGGCTTTGCTAAATAACTTTTACCTAAAGTTGATAGCTAATGCTTCATGAAAATAACTTTTTAGATTAGCACATGAGTTCTATGTCTGTTCTGAAGTTTAATTCAAAGCAAGGATATTCTAACACAAGCTGAAGTATTTACATTCCAACCTTAAATACGGCACATTAATTCAAGAGTAATACAGAAATCATATTCTGTACTTTTAAGTCATGATGTAGTCACCTACTGCTGTCATACGTACCATGATAGTAGAAAAGTGTTGCAGTAAACAGGAATGGTAACTTTTTACACATCAACAGGAGAATTCTGTTCAGTAGATTTAAGAATACAATCCTAAGTGAGGATGAGTGTGTAGATCACCTGCCCCGTCCAAACATCTACCAGCTAGGGAAAAACAACAACAACATTTTCAACCCCCACAGAATTAGTTACTTCAACTCCATGCTGGTGCAGATGGAATGTTCCTGGGGTCAATCCAAGGAAAAATGGGGCCTTGGATCTAGCAGATCCAAAGAGCCTCCATCCTGCTCCTGGAATTCCCTGCTTCAGAGTTCAAAACTGACTACTAGCACCAAGAATACACCAATGGTGGATGTATGCCCACAAAGCTTTCTGCGGGAGTAGAGCAGGTCTCTGAGTTGACATGGCCCCTCACTGGTGAACCAGATTATGGGGCGGGGGGAGGTGGTTGCTCTGTAAGACCATAGTAAATATGTCAAGGACAACAACCCAGCTGCCAATTTTGCTTAACCACTTTCCATTCATACTTAAGTTAAACCCCGGCATTAACCCTGATCCAAAAATCCTTAAGATGCAGTGTTTGTGGGTGGGGCGAAGAGATATAGTAATGTCTTATGTATTCATTCAGAAGAGTTAAAGATCCCCTATGCACGTGTTACTGTTTTACTTATGGGTTACTGTTATGTTGTGCTTTCCAGTGAACATTTGAGCTACAAATAAGGTAGATCTCACAAATTTTAGATAATATGCTACAAATCAGACCATTTTCTTACATGCTTAATGATGACATTATCTGTATCCTCCAAGCCTCATTATTCTAATTGTTAAAGTGCAACAATTTCACAAATCAAGGGCACATCTACAGGGCAGAGGACTTATGAAGATGTTGCAGTTGCACTTCCACATACAATACCTCAAGCAAGAGAATAGACCTTGAAATGTCCTGGTTATTCCCCTGCTTGCTTACTGCACAACAGAATTTAGGCAGCAAAAATTTCCTTTACAGCCTATAAAACGATTAGCTCTCTGTTGTAATCTATGCTCAAACTAGAGAGAGAACACTTCCTTGAAGCATTAGGTATTCTGCCCTTGGCTCCTCTCCCAGCCTCAAGCAATGGCTTGCCATAAGATCCTTCAGGACAGTATCTTGCTCAATTAAGCACGGCTCTAATATGCACTCCCCACGCCACTAGTTCCTTCTGACATAGGAATAGAAAATCTAGGACCCTTCAGATATTGCTGGACTACAACTTCCTTCAACCCTGTTGTCATGCTTTCTGGGGTTGAAAGCATTTGAAAGCAAATGAGGGACTCCTATTTCTTTTTTGTGTGCAGTATATACTGGGCATTTTTGATTCCCTGCATTGAACAGGTAAAACTAGGTCACCTAACAGCTGAACCACACAGGTGGGTATTCTAATTTGAGGACACTGCTCTAGCATCAAGGTCTGTAATCCAGAGGTGGGGAACTAGCTCTTAAGAAGCTGTTGGGACTGTAACTGAACTACACCTGGGTCTGATGAAAGTTGGGAGTGCAGCAACATCTTTCCTTATCCTTTAACTAAGGGCTAATCCACACTTCCAACTGTCCTGTGCCTAGAAAGCACAGGTCTTACAATTTCCCACTTATATTGTGTTTTTAGGGACGAGTCCAAGTTGTTTTGCATTTGCTGTATAGGTGTTGCTGGGAAAACATGCTCTTTACCACTGAATTGGACCAAACAGCAATCCGCTGAAAACAGTCACCGGGGGTGGGGGGGTGGGGGGGGTGGGGGGAGAATGGGGGGAGAATGGGGGGCAAATGAAGGTGTGGACAAGCCCTAACAGAACCATTCAGAAATCTGCAACATGCTAAGGGACCTCCCAGACTTGTTTTTTGTTGTGTATTCTGCAACGTCATTGATGAAATAATGGTGCATTTGTAACAATTTATACTGGACCACCCATACGTCATTCTGTTTTATCTACTGTTCTATGATATTCCTCCCTCCTCCTGAAAAAAGGCCTCACTTGGCTTCTTTCAACTACAGTGGTACCCATGGTTATGAACTTAATTTGTTCCGGAGGTCCGTTCTTAACCTGAGGTACCACTTTAGCTCATGGGGCCTCCCGCTGCCACCGCCATGTGATTTTTGTTCGCATCCTGAGGTAAAGTTCTTAACCTGAGGTACTACTTCCGGGTTAACGGAGTCTGTAACCCGAGGTGTTTGTAACCTGAGGTACCACTGTACCAGGTTCTGAATTTCTTTCACCAAAACGTGAATTCCTCCCAACAGATCCTTTCCTCAGAAGCGGTGCCAGTCACTTTTCTAGATCATCCCACTACGTGGAGGATTCTCTACCAATTGTTTTTAAAACATGTGGATGCGCACGCATTTGCGTATCTACTGTAAACTGATCTGGGCAGGGACCTGCCTTTCTTGTTGCTATTCTGTGGTTTGGTTTTTTTTTTTTTTAAAAAAAGACTATGTACATCATGCACATTACATTGGCGCTTTATATTTCTGTATTAAAAGACCCTCCGTTTCTCCGAAGTGCTTAGGGCAGAGGGCACGGGGTTTCTATCTTCTTCTTACATGCCTCACCCAACCCATCTTTTAAAGTTCCCATCAACTCCCACGAAGTGATTTGAAGCCAACTGTGTCCCAAGTAAAACATTTGCCGCTGAACACCATGGCTGCTGAGGCGTCCCCCCGCCCTATTACCCCGATGACCACATACTGATTACTTGTTTTTCTTATAAAAAAAAAAAACCAAAACTGCATATCGACTACACAACCAAGTTCTCAAGGCAGTTTGCAAGACTACATACTGTATAGATATACAGTGGTATCTCAGGTTACATACGCTTCAGGTTTCAGACTCCGCTAACCCAGAAATAGTATCTTGGGTTAATAATTTTGCTTCAGGATGAGAACAGAAATTGTGCAGCGGTGGCGTGGCAGCAGCAGGAGGCCCCATTAGCTAAAGTGGTGCTTCAGGTTAAGAACAGTTTCAGGTTAAGAACGGACCTCCGGAACAAATTAAGTTCATAACCAGAGGTACCACTGTAGTTGAAAGAAGCCAAGTGAGGCCTTTTTTCAGGAGGAGGCATTTACATAAATATAGCTCCAGAAACAATACTTTCTACACAAATAAGTCGTAACTAGGCAGAACAACTTTTTTCATACACACATGAACTATTGACAAGTCCATTCTTGAAAGCAACCACCTTTCATTATTTAAGCACTACTTCCTCCAGTTTAACATTCAAGCCAAAGTCATTGCTTGTGTACAGCTTTTAGAGAGAGTTAGTGCTTGTAACTCTAAAAATAACCTATGAAACAAACTGGTGATTTTATGTGATATTTCATGAAAGCTTTAAGTCATCTTTTTGCACTTCCAGAACGAATTAAGTTCTTAACCCGAGGTACCTCTGTATTACACACAGACAGACCCGAAGCCTCTGGGATAACTAAGTCGGTAGAGTTAGATCAAGCCGTGAGTTCGAGCCCCGAGTTGGACAAAAGGGGGTTGGACTAGATGACCCTCGGGGATCCCTTTCCAACTCCACGGTTCTACGAAACGGCCACAGCTCACCAGTTTCTCTCCTCCACCCCGGGTTTCCCCTTCACAGCACAAGCCTTGGAAGGTAAGCCCCACCAAGTCCAAATTGGGGTGGGGGCAGCCCAACATTTGCGAAATGTGCAAAGGGTGGGGGAAGAAAGAGGAGCCTCAGTCGGGGTCTCCGACACTCCCAACAGCGATATACAGTGGTACCTCGGGTTACATACACTTCAGGTTACATACGCTCCAGGTTTCAGACTCCGCTAACCCAGAAATAGTACCTCGGGTTAAGAACTTTGCTTCAGGATGAGAACAGAAATCGTGCAGCAGCAGCGGGAGGCCCCATTAGCTAAAGTGGTGCTTCAGGTTAAGAACAGTTTCAGGTTAAGTATGGACCTCCGGAACGAATTAAGCACTTAACCTGAGGTACCACTGCATTACACACAGACAGACCCGAAGCCTCTGGGATAACTAAGTCGGTAGAGTTAGATCAAGCCGTGAGTTCGAGCCCCGAGTTGGGCAAAAGGGGGTTGGACTAGATGACCCTCGGGGGTTCCTTTCCAACTCCACGGTTCTACGAAACGGCCACAGCTCGCCAGCTTCTCTCCTCCACTCCAGCTTTCCCCTTCGCAGCACAAGCCTGGGAAGGTAAGCCCCACCGAGTCTAAACTGAGGTGGGGGCAGCCCAACATTTGCGAAATGTGCAAAGGGGGGGGGGGAGAAAGAGGAGCCTCAGTCGGGGTCTCCGACACTCCCAACAGCCCCCTCAGACGCGGGCTCCCCGCCTCGTGACGGCCCCCTCAGATAACCGCCGCCAACGGGAGCTCCGGCGGTCTCCCCTCCCCGCCCATTCCTCCCTTCATTTCCTCTCAGGCGCCCCCACTTACCTCAGAAACAAAAACACGCCCGCCCTCCAACGTCACGCCGCCGCATACGCGAGACCAGGCTCGCTCTCCGCCACCTGCACCCGCTTCAAGCACTCGCTAGGCCCCGCTCGGAACCTGCCGTCGCTCCGCAACCCCGAATTTCCCTTCTATTTTCTTCTCTTTTTTCCCCCCCAACCCGCCGCCGCCACCGGAAACACGCCAGATTCAACCCGGATGCGCGACCCCGCCCGCACAGCGGAGTAGCCGCGACCGCTCTAGCCAATGGGCGGGGCTTTGTGGTTTAGGTTGCCTCCGCCTTCTCCAGACCAGAGAAAAAGAGCGGGTGGGGGCGTGTTCCTTTCTGCTATGGGCGTGTCTAGGGGCGAGGCCTAGATGGAGGCTGATGCTTAGAATGCTGCGTTTCTGTTTGATCCCGCTGACTCGAGAGACGTCGGAGGCTGCAGATTCTGGGGGGCGGGGGGGACGCGGGTGGCGCTGTGGTTTAAACCACCAGAGCTGGCAGGAATTGCTCCTTCAGAAGGCCGGCGGCTCGAATCCTCCACGATCGGGGTGAACCCTACATTTGACCCTACAAGAGCAGCCTCTGAGATCTGAATAATTAGACATTATCCACATTCCTTGTTCTGGGGAAGAAACTGGTTTTTCCAGCTCTTCCATAATATCCAATTGAAACTTTTAAAGTTTCTAAAAAATTTCACCCATTCCCCATCTTCTGTAGGAACAAAATTATGTTATTTGAAATTTACCTAATGAAACAGAGGGCTGTCTTCAAATGGCTTGGGGGTCAGATAACTCCATGCCCTCCAATATTTCTCTGATGAAAATAGTGACATCCTAAGGAAAAGCTGTGGGTTAAACCACAGAGCCTAGGACTTGCCAATCAGAAGGTCGGCGGTTTGAATCCCCGCGACGGGGTGAGCTCCCGTTGCTCGGTCCCTGCTCCTGCCAACCTAGCAGTTCGAAAGCACGTCAAAGTGCAAGTAGATAAATAGGTACCGCTCCGGCAGGAAGGTAAACGGTGTTTCTGTGCGCTGCTCTGGTTCGCCAGAAGTGGTTTAGTCATGCTGGCCACATGACCCGGAAGCTGTACGCCGGCTCCCTCGGCCAATAAAGCGAGATGAGTGCCGCAACCCCAGAGTCCGCCACGACTGGACCTGCTGGTCAGGGGTCCCTTTCCTTTACCTAAGGAAAAGCAGGACATTATGGGATCAAATAAGAAACCAGGACAGCATCTGTAAATCCAAGAGTGTCCCTGGAAAATAGGGACATTTGAAGGTTCTGTGATGGTTTCTAAACCAGATACCTCTATCAAGAATGAAGGAGGACTTCACAGTGATAGAAACCAACCATCTTTTGAAAATGTTGTGGCATGTGCTGATCTGGCTGTACACCATCTGCTGAATTGTCATGTATGCACATTTTGTCATATCATGAATGCTGTGTGAATCAGCTCACAAGTGTGACAACACAAAACAAGCACAGTGCAAAAAGTGTATCATTTCAGACATGCCAATAAAGATCAAGGCCAAAAGTGTATCATATTAGCATCACTTCTGCTTTATTTTTCATTAAATACTATGAGTGGTCATGATATTTATGTAGAATCCAGTGCTTACATCATAGCTGTCAACGTTTCCCTTTTTCTAAGGGGAATAGGATAGGATTCCTCGCAAGAAAGGGGGAAAGTTGATAGCTATGGCTTAGATGAGCATCTTCCTGCGTTGAAAATATATATCTATTTAATTCATTCATTCATGATTCGTTCAACTAACTTGAAGAGTCAAGCCTTCGGAGCATCAAGTGCAAAACAGCTGGAAATTCTCCTCGAAGAATTTCACAGCACCCCCTGCTATCGATTTTTTAAACGCATCAGTTGGTGATACTGTCACTTTAATACTTTATTTGCCTCCAATTGGTTGAAAGATTGGAACATTCCTGCATGTCGAAGGAAAGCCTCGCCACGCGATTGGCTGCGCTGGACGCAGCAGGATACTTCCTGGAATGTCTGCAACCCAACGTTCCTCCAGGTCTGTTTCACTGGAAAAGTGGTGGTCGTGATCCTCTTTTATTCGAAATGTAATTAGTAGACTCGGAATGGTTGGTAAGGGGAATGTGGGAGTTTAATAAGCTCTCCTGTACTTTGCGTACGGCAGGGGAAAATATCGGTGCATGTTGCAGGGCTGGTTGAATCCATGTTTCGTGGGGGAGGCGGGAGGCGGTTGGGGAACTGCTCACCAGTATATTTACTAACTTAGAATCATATAATCCTGGAATTGTAGAGTTGAAAGGGACCTTGAGGGTCGTGGAGTTTTTAACTTATTTTCCTCCCGTTTGAATATTAATCACGGTGCAGATATTTAAGTATCAGCCGATCGGTCTTTGCGTAACCCAGAAGGGAGACCTACAGCAAAAATAAATAGCCAGGAGATCAGTTTTGCATGTGTTGATCAGATCGGTGGTTGAAGATCTGCAAAAAAGCAAGGTGTCTTTTCCTTCCAGGCGTGTGTGAACTGTAACGCGAGCAAGGATGCTATACCCGTTTTCTTGAAACCAGTCTACTACACGTGCCAAAGACGTCTTTCGTGTACGGTGCTCAAAACAGGTAATAAAGATCAGTGTGGACCCTTTAAACTGATACCAGGGCGGGCTGATAATTTGCATAGAATATTCACATCCATAGCAATAACAGCAGCTATAGTGCTTTAAGTGTTGCTGGAATTTGCGCATGAGCAGACACAGAAATGGAAGGGAATTGTTGACCTTCTACTTGTTCATTGAATGGCACTCTTCAAATCATGTTATTAGCTGTAAATCTTGGAGTGTGTAAAAGAGGGTGATCTTCTGCTTGTGTTCAAAGATTGTAATCAGTTGAAGCTCTTATAAAGTTAAGGGTTAAAAATATTGTGGCGTCAGGGTGGGGTTCTTTTACAAACTCAAAACAACATCTCCAGAAAGTATTGGCATTTCTGTCTGTCGAGATTTTTTAAAAATGCGACTAGAGCAATTGATCGGATGTTAATCTATTTCAAAAATCAAAATGCCATGAATGCAAAATCCAAAATCTGTGGCTGGAACTAAGCAAAATAGCATATTTTTCTCACATTTGATGGATATTTTCATAACTGCCTTTCTGTTTATAAATTGGTCTTGCCTACTTTCTATAGGGACGTGGGTGGTGCTGTGGGTTAAACCACAGAGCCTAGGACTTGCCGATCAGAAGGTCGGAGGTTCGAATCCTCACGACAGGGTGAGCTCCCATTGCTCGGTCCCTGCTCCTGCCAATCTAGCAGTTCGAAAGCAGTCAAAGTGCAAGTAGATAAATAGGTACCGCTCTGGCAGGAAGGTAAACGGCGTTTCCGTGCGCTGCTCTGGTTCGCCAGAAGCAGCCTAGTCATGCTGGCCACATGACCCGGAAGCCGTACGCCGGCTCCCTCGGCCAATAAAGCGAGATGAGCGCCGCAACCCCAGAGTCGGTCACTCTTTATCTTTACCTTTACCTTTACTTTCTATATCATGTGGATAACCTGTACCTTCCCCCACCCCCAAATGTTGCTGGTCTACAGCTCCCAGCATTTTCTGATGACTGGACATGATGGCTGGGGCAGAAACAACATCTGAAAGTCCACAGGTTGGCCACCTGTTCTTTCATATCAACTGACATATACCAGATTTCTTTAAAAAAATCATTATTGGCATTCGGTGCAAAATTGTTGATTTGCGGAATTTTTCACACAGAATGACAGGGGGAAAGAGTAATACAAAACATCTTGAAATCGAGAAAATTTTGACAGTCTAATTCTGGAAGCTAGGAATAGCAGCTGCGTTTGTGTCTACATGGTGGAACTTCTGATATTTGGACACAATTGAAACATGGCTTTCTGTGTCCTTAGAGGAAGTCACAAAGCAATAGTGCCTCTGTTCAAGGTTAAAATAACAAGGTTTTATTATTATCTACTGCAGTCAGCACCTTTTTCGTTTGTTCTGTTTGCTGGATATTAAGAAATAATAATAATAATATTAATAATAATAATTGTTTACTCAGATACTGGAAATCAAAAGCCATTTAAAATGACGACAGAAACATTGGTGAAGGATATTAAACCAGGCTTGAAAAACCTCAATCTTATATTCATTGTTCTGGAAACAGGTGAGTGCTCTGTGGATGACAACAGCTAACATGCTTTAAAAACCTATTGCCATATAGCTGAGAGGTCTGTCTGCTTCCTTGTTTCACAGAATCATATTAAAAGACATAGAACCATCACATTATTTTACTCTATTAATTATGGGCTGCACATGGACTTCCTTCTATCAGTAGCCAATGAAAGGTGACATTGCATGATCCCTATTAGTATTTCTGAATAGGATTCTTTGAATTCAGAAGCAGACTGGATTCCTGTCAAGCTGAGTGCAGCTTATGGAAGAATCTAAGGATCTTTTACACTTGCCTTTAAAAAAAACACTTGTGCTTTTAGCACAGTGTTTTTATCTGGATTCAGAAAAGTGTTGTGCTATATTGAGTGTTGTGGGTTTCTTGGACTGTCATCTCGTACTGATGCACCCTGTTGCAAGTCAGAATATTGTCACCTCAATTATATAGCGTTCATTGCAAATTCATATCACTTGCATTGTCAATAATACTCCTAGGTTCCTTTCTTGTTAATGCCCTTTCCTCTCCCCCTTTCCAGGAGTGTTTCATTTTCTTCTTCTTCTGGCGATAAAGAGCTGTGCTCTGCAAATGTTTCCATGGGGTGGGATTGGCACGGAACACTCGCTGCTTCTCAGCCTGTACTTCTGGCCTGAAAGCAGAAACACCCTTTTAGCTGCCTTGAATTTTGGTCACCGTGAATTTTGCTAACCATTCCTACCAGAATGTCGCAGAAACTCCAGCGGGTGCAGAATGCTGCAGCGAGGCTCCTCACAGGGTCTCTGCCATGGGAGCATATTCACCCAGTGCTTTTCCAGCTGCACTGGCTCCCGGTGGAGTACAGGGTCAGATTTAAGGTGCTGGTTTTGACCTCTAAAGCCCTTCACGGCCTAGGACACTCATACCTACGGGACCGCCTCTCCTGGTATGCCCCAAGGAGGACCTTAAGGTCCATAAATAGCAACACCCTAGAGGTCCTGGGCCCTAAGGATGGTAGATTAGCTTCAGCCAGGGCCTTTTCAACACTGGCAGAACGCTCTGCCTCATGAGACCAGGGCCCTGCAGGATCTGATTTCTTTCCGCAGGGCCTGTAAGACAGAGTTGTTCCGCCTGGCCTTTGGCTTGGAGCCAATTTGATTCCTTCCCCCTCTTTCTATTTTCTTTTCTCCTCCTGTGATGAGGCTGCATTTTAATATTGTATTTTAATCTTGTTTTTAAGTTGTATTCATTCAACTTGTTTTTATTATTGGTTGTTGGCCGTCCTGAGCCCGGCCTTGGCTGGGGAGGGCGGTGTATAAATAATTTTTTTTATTATCATTATTGCCACCAGGCCGGGTTACCAAGACCAAGGATGGCCATGAAGTGCGGACATGTAAAGTAGCCGACAAAACTGGCAGCATAAACATCTCTGTGTGGGACGATGTTGGCAACCTCATCCAGCCAGGAGACATCATCCGACTCACCAAAGGGTATGGACAACCTTTCCAATAGGAGTGCGATAGGAGAAAGTGGGGGAAATTGGATGTTCCTTTCTCCAAGTGGAGCTTTAGCCTCAGCCCCAGAAGTAACAGGTGGTTGGGCCCATTTTAGGCTTTTTCAGGTATACGCTTACAATCACATAGGTAAAGGTAAAGGTACCCCTGCCCGTACGGGCCAGTCTTGCCAGACTCTGGGGTTGTGCGCCCATCTCACTTAAGAGGCCAGGGGCCAGCGCTGTCCGGAGACACAATCACATAGGAGGATAATAATAATAATAATATAATAATAATTTAAAATCCAGGTGGGGGCAGCTCACCTGCTTAATCTTTCTGTTCACATTCTTAGCCCTTATCTTCCTTGCACAAGACACATCCCACAATATAATAATAATAATAATAATAATAATAATAATAATAATAATAATAATAATAAATTATTTATTTATACCCTGCCCATCTGGTTGGGTTTCCCCAGCCACTCTGTGCGGCTCCCAACAGAACAGTAAAAAACTTCCCTAAACAGGGCTTGCCTTCAGATGTCTTCTAAAAGTCAGATAGTTATTTATTTCCTTGATATCTGATGGGAGAGCGTTCCACAGGGCGGGCGCCACTACTGAGAAGGCCCTCTGCCTGGTTCCCTGTAACCTCACTTTTCACAGTGAGGGAACTGCTAGAAAGTGCTTGGAGCTGGACCTCTGGGCTGAACGATGGGGGTGGAGACGCTCCTTCAGATATACTGGGCCAAGGCCATTTAGGGCTTTAAATGTCAGCACCAACACTTTGAGAGGAATGTTGTGCTGTTCCTAACTATGGGTCTCTCTCTCCTAGGTATGCATCTGTTTTCAAAGGATGCCTGACCTTGTACACTGGACGTGGAGGAGACTTGCAGAAAGTTGGAGAGTAAGGCCTGTATTTGACTTATGCCAATGTTGCTTTTTTGGAATTGGAGGTTTGGTACATGGTTGGTTTTTTTAAGTTCAGACACACAGGCAGATTTCCACCAAAGGATAGTATTTGCTCCAGGGGCTATCACCACCATAAGTCAAGGAGGCAGCTTCCAAGAGAGAAAAGACTGGTGACTATTTTGCATGCTGACTGCAATAATATTTATACAATAATAAATAATAATAATAAACGGTTCAGGCTACGGTTGGCAAATGTATTGAACATTGAGGGGCATTGCTTGCATAAGAATCTCTCCCCCCTGCCCTCCATAAAGGTAAAGGGACCCCTGACCATTAGGTCTAGTCGTGACCAACTCTGGGCTTGCGGCGCTCATCTCGCTTTATTGGCCGAGGGAGCCGGCATACAGCTTCTGGGTCATGTGGCCAGCATGACTAAGTTGCTTCTGGTGAACCAGAGCAACGCACAGAAACGCCATTTGCCTTCCCGCCGGAGCGGTACCTATTTATCTACTTGCACTTTGACGTGCTTTCGAACTGCTAGGTTGGCAGGAGCAGGGACCGAGCAACGGGAGCTCACCCCGTCGCGGGGATTCGAACCACCAACCTTCTGATTGGCAAGTCCTAGGCTCTGTGGTTTAACCCACAGCGCCACCCGCGTCCCGTCTGCCCTCCATAACTGTACTACAAATGCTCATTATTTTTTAATTAACTCTGTAGGATAAATACCCCTCTGTGCATTTCAAAGGACATCCACTAATCTCTAATCTAAGGCAAATGCCACATCCTTCCTACCTCCCTTACAAATGATTCCCATTTTTCCCCCTAGGATGTTTCTATGAAAAGACCCGCCATTTCTGAGTTTTTATGCGCGAGTAATTATATGAGTAATATTGGTTGGGGTTGATGGGGGCTTGTAGTTGGGGCCTTCAGGTTGTTCCCACGTGCTGCTGCCTTTAACGGAAATTCTCTTGAGTGCTGTTGCTACCCATTTCTGAAATTGTTTTTTCTTCTTCTTTTCAATAGTATGGACATTAGATTACCCATAGCCTGGAAAAAAAATATGCATGTTGTCAGGTTTTGATTTTGACAGCTTGAGATTTTATTTTACCTTCCCTCCTGCAGCCCTGGCTTCCCCGCTCTTATAAAAGTATAAACTTCAAAGAATATTGTCAAAATTTGGGTTTGTTAATGTCTGGCATTAATCTAGGGCCAGGCCTAAATTATTACTGCTAATTGGCATGTGGTTACCATCCCTCACTGCCCATGTAGAGCTGCATACATGTAGGGAGAGGAGAATAATAATAATAATATTATTATTATTTATACCCTGCCCATCTGGCTGGGTTCCGCCAGCTACTCTGGACAGACATTTGTCAGTGGACTGACAGCTGCGTTTTATCTGCTGCCCCTCCTGTTCCAGGTTTTGTATGGTTTACTCAGAAGTGCCAAATTTCAGTGAGCCAAACCCAGAATATGTCGCCCAGCAGTCGCAAAACAAAAATGTGAGTATCAGGATTCTTAACTAACGCTGCGGGATGAAATGAATTTTGAAGGAAGGGCTTCCTGACCCAATCAGAAGGGGTGTTTGTTGTTGTTGTTGTTTTTTGTTTAGTCATTTAGTCGCGTCCGACTCTTCGTGACCCCCTGGACCAGAGCATGCCAGGCACTCCTGTCTTCCACTGCCTCCCGCAGTTTGGTCAAACTCATGCTGGTAGCTTCGAGGACACTATCCAACCATCTCGTCCTCTGTCGTCCCCTTCTCCTTGTGCCCTCCATCTTTCCCAACATCAGGGTCTTTTCCAGGGAGTCTTCTCTTCTCATGAGGTGGCCAAAGTATTGGGGCCTCAGCTTCAGGATCTGTCCTTCCAGTGAGCACTCAGGGCTGATTTCCTTCAGAATGGATAGGTTTGATCTTCTTGCAGTCCATGGGACTCTCAAGAGTCTCCTCCAGCACCTTAATTCAAAAGCATCAATTCTTCTTTATGGTCCAGCTCTCACTTCCATACATCACTACTGGGAAAACCACAGCTTT
This sequence comes from Podarcis melisellensis, assembly GCF_964234715.1. Lineage (NCBI taxonomy): Eukaryota > Metazoa > Chordata > Lepidosauria > Squamata > Lacertidae > Podarcis > Podarcis melisellensis. The sequence goes on from NC_138529.1 coordinate 13,445,796, forward strand.
AACTATATGGACCTTTGTTGGCAAGGTGATGTCTCTGCTTTTTAAGATGCTGTCTAGGTTTGCCATCGCCTTTCTCCCAAGGAGCAGGCGTCTTCTAATTTCGTGGCTGCTGTCACCATCTGCAGTGATCATGGAGCCCAAGAAAGTAAAATCTCTCACTGCCTCCATTTCTTCCCCTTCTATTTGCCAGGAGGTGATGGGCCCAGTGGCCATGATCTTTGTTTTTTGATGTTGAGCTTCAAACCATATTTTGCACTCTCTTCTTTCACCCTCATTAAAAGGTTCTTTAATTCCTCCTCACTTTCTGCCATCAAGGTTGTGTCATCTGCATATCTGAGGTTGTTGATATTTCTTCCGGCAATCTTAATTCCGGCTAGGGAATTAATCCAGCCCAGCCTTTTGCATGATGAATTCTGCATATAAGTTAAATAAGCAGGGAGACAATATACAGCCTTGTCGTACTCCTTTCCCAATTTTGAACCAATCAGTTGTTCCATATCTAGTTCTAACTGTAGCTTCTTGTCCCAAAGGGGTGTTTATGCCTCCCTTTACCGCAGGGAAATGTATCACTCCAAATTCTCGCAACCACCCCACACTCAGTGCAGCTCTCCTCTATACCCCAGTGCTTATTTTTATATTGTATTTTGCTACAGGCAGCTGTTGCATTTCCTTGCCCTGAGAAAATGGAAGCTACGGTGGGTGTTAAGGGTTATACACCTTAATCTTTCAGGAAGCAAGCCCGTAAAGTCTCAGGTGCAGAACCTGGGAGGATTCCTGTATCTTAAGAGAAGAGTGGAAAGCACAATTTTTACCCATCACAATGAGGGGGTGAAGCTGCAAAGAGGAGGGTTTTTCCATTTGGTTTAACTCTTAATGGTACAGGGAGGTCTTCTCAGTTATGGATTTGGCAGTTCTTCTGGATCGCCTTACTGGATCTGACTTGAGAGTGAGTTATGATGACTGGGATGGAATCGACTTCCTTAGCATGTAGATGTGCTCTCCTTCTCTCTAGGGTGCTTTGCCTAGATGAGTGTGGACACATTGCAAGTCTTTTGGGGAGATGGTAACCGCTCTAGCCCTGATCCCTCCTCCAATAACCTCTTGTTTTCTGCACAATTGACTTATAAAACATTTTTCTCTTCCTTCTATATATATTCATCCCAGGCTGTGTACACATCATATGTTTAAAGCACATGTACCCAACCCTCAAGAATATTGTAGTTTAAGGGTGCTGTGAGAGGTAAACTACAGTTACCAGGATTCCTTGGGGGAAGTCATGTGCTTTAAATATATGGTGTGTACACAGCTGTAGTTAGGTTTGATTTCAGCATACTTCTGTAAACCTTCCTCCTGCCGCCGCACAATTTCTGTTCTCATCCTGAAGCAGAGTTCTTAACCCGAGGTACTATTTCTGGGTTAGTGTGACTGTAACCTGAAGGGTCTGTAAGCTGAAGAGTATGTAACCTGAGGTACCACTGTATATCAAAAAAATTCAGTAGACTTTTGCTTTCTTCGACAGACACAGAATGACAACGCAGCGCCCACAGCCTCCCAAACCACACCAGGCCCTTCCACGTCATCAGCAGGTAGGCAGCGAATGATCTTTTACTTCCTAGTACCATTGAGCGAAATGGATACCTGCAGGTGAGAGAAGCACAAGTCGTGCGTGTCAGGATTTTGTGCCTCGTGGTATTATTTAGCCTGGAAATGGCCAACATCTGACTCATGGCCTATCTAAGGGTCAAATTGGACATGCAATGGGTTGTACCCAATGTGATATTACATGAATGTTCTGTCAGCGCAAATATTTATGCTTCTGCAATAATAATAATAAATTTTATTTATATCCCGCCCTCCCCAGCCTTAGCCAGGCTCAGGGCGGCTAACAACAATAAAACAGTACAAAAGTACAGCATAAACAGCACTCTAAAATCATTCATTATAAAATTAATTAATTAAAGCCACTGGCAGCCTTTGGGCCAGAGCTCCGCGAAGATTGCCGAGGCAGGGAGTCAGGCTGTGCCCTTGCCAAAGGCGTGGTGGAACAGCTCTGTCTTGCAGGCCCTGCGGAAAGATGCCAAGTCCCGCAGGGCCCTGGTCTCTTGTGACAGAGTGTTCCACCAGATCGGAGCCACAGCCGAAAAAGCCCTGGCTCTCGTTGAGGCCAGCCTAACTTCTCTGTGGCCTGGGACCTTCAAGATGTTTTTATTTGAAGACCGTAAATTTCTCTGTGGGGCATTCCAGGAGAGGCGGTCCCGTAGGTATGAGGGTCCTAGGCCGTATAGGGCTTTGAAGGTTAAAACCAGCACCTTAAACCTGATCCTGTACTCCACCGGGAGCCAGTGCAGCTGGTATAGCACCGGATGAATGGGATCTCTAAGCGAAGACCCCGTAAGGAGTCTCGCTGCGGCATTCTGCACCCGCTGGAGTTTCTGGGTCAGTCTCAAGGGCAGCCCCACGTAGAGTGAGTTACAATAATCCAGTCTGGAGGTGACCGTCGCGTGGATCACAGGGGCTAGGTCAGGGCGAGAGAGGTAAGGAGCCAACTGCTTAGCTTGGCGGAGATGAAAAAATGCCGCCTTTGTTATAGCTGCAGTCTGCGCCTCCATGAAAAGGGAGGTATAACGTGGCCAGGGTGGGGAGCCACACTGCATAGACAAAACCCTTGCACTGAACAGGTTTGGCAGTTGAATACTGCCCATTAAATAAATCTTCTTGTTTAATGTACAGTTTTTGGTTTTTTAAATTCAAATAGTATCAATGGAGTGGGGGGCAGTTGCTAATAATTGCTGGAATTACAGCAAGCTGGGGGGGATTTAACTCTTTCCTATTGCATCCCTAAGGAAAATCTTTCCTTGGAAGCTAGTGCTCTTTTCTTTTTAAACTGGCAAGTGGTAATTTTAAATTAAAACCAAACTAGGTACGTTATTTGTTTATTGAATCACTTACTTATTTATTGGATCAGTCCTACAGCTTCTAAAAACAGCATCTGTCAGCAGAAACGTTCTGACCGTATATTCTATCACAGTGTTGCACAAAGGCTTCCCTTCTCTAAAATGAAATAAATACTTCACTCTTTCTCTCCCTCCTGTAAAGCTAGCAGTGAGAGCTGATCTATACAGTGGTACCTCGGGTTAAGTATTTAATTCGTTCCGGAGGTCCATTCTTAACCTGAAACTGTTCTTAACCTGAAGCACCACTTTAACTAATGGGGCCTCCTGCTGCCACCGTGCTGCTGAAGCAGGATTTCTGTTCTCATCCTGAAGCAAAGTTCTTAACCTGAAGCACTATTTCTGGGTTAGCGGAGTCTGTAACCTGAAGCGTATGTAACCTGAAGCGTATGTAACCCGAGGTACCACTGTATAGCATTGTGTATTCCACACACTTGAATGCATCTAGCATTCAACTGAAAATGCCACATTTCCCTTCTGCTAGCTACTTTAGTTCCTAAAACAACAAGTAGAAGACTCTTTTTAATATATCCCAGCAGGAATACCAATGCATTTGTTGGCTCTATCTCTGTGGGTTCCAGTAAGGTTTTTCTGTTCTCCTTCTCCTGGGAGCCAGCGTGGTGTAGTGGTTAAGAGCAGTGGACTCATAATCTGGAGAACCGGGTTCGATTCCCCGCTCTTCCACATGCAGCTACTGGGTGACCTTGGGCCAGTCACACTTCTCTGAAGTCTCTCGGCCCCACTCACCTCACAGAGTGTTTGTTGTGGGGGAGGAAGGGAAAGGAGTATGTTAGCAGCCTTGAGACTCCTTAGGGTAGTGATAAAGCAGGATATCAAATCCAAACTCTTCTTCTTCTTCTTTCCCCCCTCCCCTCGCTTTCTTTTAGTCACTGACAACCAGAATGGCAACGGGTTGATCACCACTGGATCTGGCAGCTCCACCCACACACCTAGTGCCCCCTCTCACCCCACCAGCGGCCGCATCACCCGGAGCCAGCCCAACCACCAGAGCGGAAGCTCCTCAGGGTCGTCCTCTAACCCAGTCAGCAATGGCAAAGAGACACGGCGAAGCAGCAAGAGATAACAAGCACAGGATTTGGGGTTGCTTTTCTGTCCCTTCCCTCCATTGCCTGCTGTGTTAACCTTTGCCTCCTGCTGATCAGCTTTGAGGCAGAGCGGCGAACACCGAAAAGAAGACGGGTGGCCAGGCTATGGATGCAGAGACTCTGAATTGTACGAAACCAATTTGTATTTTAGCCACTGAAATCTCCTTTTTAACATGCGGTGCCAAGTACCGGGTGAGGGTCTTGAGTGTGTTTATGCTGATAATCCCAGGTCAAACTTGTTCTTTTCAGGATTCCTGGATAATCTCACTCTTTGCAGGAAATTGACATGTCTGCCTGACCGCCTTTTAACCTGATTGCGTTTCATTGCTCCCTTCTAACTTCCCAGAGGACATGTTCCTGTGCCACAGGCGCATGCGTCCTTGATTTTAACTCCCTTCTAAAAAACAAAGTCTAGAACCCTTAAAAGAGGGGTTTGAAAGATGTGACCCTTCAAGGGGCTGTTGGACTCCAATTCCCATCAGTCCCAGCCAGTATGGCCAATGGTTGGGATGATGGGAGTTGTCCATCAGCATCTGAAAGTCCACAGGTTCCCCAGTTTAAAACTATTTATTGTGGACGAAATCTATGAAACAACTCTAGACCAAGTGGCTTTGTTAATTATTATTGGGGGCTAAATGACAGGTTGTGTTTCACTTTCCATAAGGCTCTTGAGTTTCATGGGATGTTTTGTAAGGAGGAGGTGTACCCAGACAAACAAACAGAATTTATGCCACTTTTCCCGAGCCAAACTGAGTGACTATCCAGAACCGGCCAGTGAGATAGGACTGTCCCCCAAACATATTTTTGATTGATATTATAGCTCACAGCATCCTGTAGCTAGGTTTCTGTAGATATAATGATGATGTTAGATTTAGATGTGTGGCTAAATTGAGAAGCTTTTAAACAACAACAACAAAAACCTCAAAAAACAACAACACACATGCCCAAATCTAAATTATGAAAAATGAGGATTCGGTTATATTTTAATTTCTATTATTGTGCAGAAAACTTTAAATAGATTTGTGTTTTTATTCCAGCGTATCTCAGCATGGTTGGCATCAAAGGCTGGCAGTGTTGGGCATATTTTCTGGGGCTTGTCAGGCTCACAAGCCAGTGCTGCCAGCTTGGTTCTCATTTGGTAGAAGGCCCAGCCAGCGTCAGAGATGTAAGGTGTGTTTTCCTCTAAACTGGTCCAGACCCTGTGTGAAGTAAGAAAGCTACTCAGACTACTCCCTTTAACCTCTTCTGGGGTTAATCATTGCTGTTCTCTATGTCCTTGTTCCTCTCTCCTAACATTTAAGGGGCCTATTAGGTTCAAGGGCCCCAGAAAGCTATTGATTGCCCTGGTTTCAGTTAGCTAAAAGGTATCTGCAGAATAGTCTGCTTTGTAAATGGAACACTAAAAGTTTTGAAAGGAAGATAAGATGGCATTTAAACACTACAAAATCGTTTTGCCAAACTTAAAACAATTTCTCGAAAGCCAATAAAATGTTCAGAAGAAACATTTTCTCTCTCTTTTTTGAAGTGCTATTTTATCTAGCCGTTTGGGTCCTTGTCTCCTTTTCTCTCTTTCCTTCTGTTCTCCACTCTAGAGTAATTGCTTGAATTTCTCAACTGGTTGTTTTTTTTAAAGCTACATCACTGTTGTCTAAAATCTGATGTGACAGTTTGAATGTACTATTCATGAATGTTTGGGGAATAAATATTTTAATCCTCTTTACAATGTGAATGTCTCTGATCGGAGAAAATGGGTCATTGCATGGAACAATGGATGTGAGTGCAAAACTGGAAGTAACTTTTTTCTTGTTTGCTTACAAATGTAGGACAAAATGACATAATTGTGTAGATAACAATACCTCAGTAAATCTAGCCAACTGACCTTTGCTGGCTTTGTTGAGATTGTGATTACACAAAGTAAGGTAATATGAATTGTTGTTGTTGTTGTTTAGTCGTTTAGTCGTGTCCGACTCTTCGTGACCCCATGGACCAGAGAACGCCAGGCACCTCTGTCCTCTACTGCCTCCCGCAGTTTGGTCAAACTCATGCTGGTAGCCTCGAAAACACTATCCAACCATCTCGTCCTCTGTCGCCCCCTTCTCCTTGTGCCCTCCATCTTTCCCAACATCATGGTCTTCTCCAGGGAGTCTTCTCTTCTCATGAATTACCCTTTTCTAAACTCCCTGCCTACTACCCAGTTTGTGAATAAGGCTGCAGTCCTAATCAGTTTCCTAGGAATAAGTACCATTGAACACAATGAAACCTACCGTATTTTTTGCTCTATAAGACTACTTTTTCCCTCCTAAAAAGTAAGGGGAAATGTGTGTGCGTCTTATGGAGCGAATGCAGGCTGCGCAGCTATCATAGAAGCCAGAACAGCAAGAGGGATTGCTGCTTTCACTGTGCAGCGATCCCTCTTGCTGTTCTGGCTTCTGAGATTCAGAAAATATTTTTTCTTGTTTTCCTCCTCCAAAAACTAGATGCGTCTTGTGGTCTGGTGCGTCTTATAGGGTGAAAAATACGGGATTTCTTTGATATCTGATCTCTGGTTATACTGGAAGCATGGTCACACTCGCAACATGGAAATCCTGGACTTTGTCATTGCAGTGATAGATGTGGACCTGAGAGACCATCCAGGAACATAGGAAGAACCTTTTACACTAAGTCAGACCATTGATGTATCAATCTTTGTGTTACCTAAGTACTCAAACTAGCCAGGAGCAATCCAGGGTTTCAGATAGGGAGACATTCCCAGTCTTAGCTGCAGATGCCAGGGACTGAGCCTGGGACCTTCTGATACAAAGCAGAAGATGTTCTACCATTGAGCTATGGCACTTTCCAGGGGCAGATTTTGGTGCCAGGAGCAGGGACAAAATTTGCCACCACAAATATTTATTTGGCACCCTCCCGTTCTGCGCATGCTCTCAAATGCACTATGCCATGGTTGCAGCAACTCAGTTGTCTATCTGACCATGGCCTAACTTTGAGTAGGTACATTTATAAATATAGGTTTTAGTAAAACAACAACTATTTTTATTATTACTATATGCCCTCTTTGCTTGCCTTGTGCAGGGGAACTGCCCGCACCACCCTAAATCTGATGCTGGCACTTCCCTATTCTTTCTTCTTTAAAAAAATAATAATTCCCCCCCCCCTTTTATTTTATTTTAATATATATTTTTATAGAAAATTTGTAACAACCAAATTATCAATCAATATATCCATTTACATTTCCCTCCCTCAGCTCCTCTCTCCAGTTTCTTTGCGCATATTATCCTCTGCATATTGTAAAATTGTACATACCATTGCCTTATTTATCATATTCAACAAATATTCTATTTTAAATTAATTCAAGTTACATGTTAATTGTGAAACACATTCAACATTGTATGTAACATACATTATTTCTACAAATTCCCCACATCTAACCCTATAACCACCTCCTCTTTCACCCAAATACCCATGTGCCTTCTTTCACCCACATGCGTGATATCCAACTTGTTACTTAAAACCCGCCCCAGTAATAATTGTGTTCATTTTTGTTTATTAGAATGATCATTCATCTATTAAAAACATAACTTCTTAACTTAATGGGTTCAATCTATACTTATCCAGAAATTTCTGATAGAATAATTTTGTACAATATATTCTTCAACACGTTTCCATTTCTTTCTTAATTTTTGTTTTGATTGCATTCTGATTGACGCTGTCATTTTGGCTTGTTCAATATATTCACAAAAATTAGTTTGCCACCCTAACATAATTTATATTTGATTTTAAAAGTATATTCTTGTCCTTCGAGGTGAAGATCCTTTTATTGCCTCATTCCCATCCTCGGGAGTAAAAAACAGAACAGACGACCTTAGGAAACAAATGAGAAATCCAGGCCTTTGCATAGCTGTGACTGGACAAGAGTAAAGACAGGAGTTAATCAGTTTGGCTTTGGGGGGGGGAGTGATCTGTATGTTTATTAGTTCCTTTAAAATTGCTCTTAAAAATGCATATACTGTAAACTCTTATTGTTTATCTCCATGTTACCAATGAATGAGTAGACCATCCAAGTGTCCGTTTTCCAGGGACAGTCCCCCTGATTTACAAAGGTTGTCCCGTTTTCTGATTTGATCCTGAGATGTCCTGCTTATCTCTAGGACACCCCTATTTTCATCTGAGAAATATTGGAGGGTATGGTAGGATGTCTCTATTTGCATCGGAGAAATGTTGGAGGGTATGGAGTTATGTGACCCCTGAGCCAAGGAGATAAGTAACTACTGAAATATTGAAATTGAATATTGAAATACTTTATTGTCACTTGTACAACTTGTATACAGTGAGATTACACGAGCACCCCCCCACTCAGCTCTCTTAGTCTTAACTCCCCTTGTTTACTGATGCACACCCACCAAACCCGAAAGTCAGTTGCCCTGTTGTTATCTTTTCATTCAGCAGCCTAACAGCCCACGGATAGAAGCTGTTCTTTACCCTGTTGGTGCGACTAATCCTGCTTCTATATCTTCTGCCTGATGGCAGGAGATGAAGAAAGTGCCAGCCAGGGTGAGAATCATCCCTGAAAATTTTCCTTACTCTCCTGAGGCATCGTTCTTCCGCTATTTCATCCAGTGGATTCACGGGGCAGCCCATAATATCTTGTGCTGTATTCACCACCCTCTGTAGACACTTCCTATCAAATGATGTCAAACCAGCATACCACACCGTGATGCAGTATGAAAGGACACTTTCTATTGTTGGCCAGTAGAAGGAGATCATCAGATGTTGATTGACATTGTTCTTCCGCAAGACTCTGAGATGGAGTCTCTCTTGGGCTTTCTTAACCACCTGGGTTGTATTTATTTTCCAAGTAAGGTCTTCACTGAGATTAACTCCTAGGAATTGAAAAGAAGAGACTCTCTTCACACACCCCTCCCCGATGTACAGCGGAGCTAGTTCTCCTCTCTTCCTCCGAAAGTCCAACACCATCTCCTTTGCCTTGCAGATATTAAGGTGCAAGTTGTTCCCTAGGCTCCATGTAGATATTTTTTTGGACGTCCCCTCTATACGCTGATTCGTCTCCACCTGTTATTAAACCCATTATGGTGGTGTCATCTGCAAACTTTATAATTGCAGTAGACGAGTAAGCTGATACACAATCGTATGTATACAATGAATACTATACAATGAATATACTATACAACCATTGGAAAGTTTTTTTAATGTTTAACGTTTAATTATGTTTTTATATTTTTTGGAAGTCTTCCAGAGTGGCTGGGGCAAGCCATTCTGATGGGTGGGAAATAATAATAATAATAATAATGATGATGATGATGATGGAATAAGACATCTCTATTTTCATCGGGAAAATGTTGGAAAGTACAGCTTTGTAAGGCTGAGCATGCGCAATGAGTTCACCACAATCTTGCTCTAGCCTGTTGAAGGCAAACACATTGGACTTTTAAATTTACCCACGCTCGGTAGGCTCCCTGGGGGGCGTGTGTCACTCTACCCTTTTTCGCAACTCTATGGGACGGGGCTTCCGAAGGCGTTCCTAGCTCCACGCTTCCCGGGGAGCGAAAGAGCCACGCCCACTCTGGCCCCTCGGACTGCTGGGGGACGTGACGTTTCGAGGCAGCCCCTCCCACCTCGCCCGGCAGCCTGCCGCGCTGTTCGCCACGCGAGCCCGCGGCCCTCGCCGAAGGGTCCTCACGGGAGTCTGAGGTGTCCACGGCAAGCGCCTGCTCCGAAGAGCAGGGCCAGGGTTTCCAGGGAGGCCGCGATGAAAGGCTGCTGATACGAGGAGAGAGGTATCACTTTTGAGCGTCCTCTTTTGGTGTGTGTGGCGCGGCCGGTGGAGTGGGATTCCGAGCAGGCGGACGTTGGCCACCCCTAAGGGAAGATTTGGAGGCGCTCGCTGCTGCAAGCCGGCGCCGAGTGGTGGGGTTCGGGCGGACTCGGGTAGCGTCGTGGGAGGAGGCGAAGCCGGGCAAGGCAAGGCGAGGGAGTACCTATGGCGGGTACCGTTTCCACGCCGGTGTAGTTGGCAGGAATCGGGAAGGCAACGGGTCAGACCTCATCCCTGCCACGCACCACACACTGGGAGGCTTCAGGGAAGCCGGCCACCGTCCCCTCGTCTCCGGTCCCCCGCCTACAAAACGCGGGAGGGAGCGACCTACCTTGCAAGGTCGTCGTTCGCGTGTCCAAGGTGAAGTACCAGTTCGATACGATACAGTAATTTTTATTGTCATTGTCCCATACAGAACAACGAAATTGAAAAAAATCTACATCAGACATAATAATAATAATAATAATAATAATAATAATAATAATAATAATAATAATAATAATAATAAATTTATTTATACCCCGCCCATCTGGCTGGGTTTCCCCAGCCACTCTGGGCAGCTTCCAACTAAACACTAAAATACAATACAGTGGTACCTCGGGTTACATACGCTTCAGGTTACATACACTTCAGGTTACAGACTCTGCTGACCCAGAAATAGTACCTCGGGTTAAGAACTTTGCTTCAGGATGAGAACAGAAATCGTGCTCCTGCGGTGTGGCGGCAGCAGGAGTCCCCATTAGCTAAAGTGGTGCTTCAGGTTAAGAACAGTTTCAGGTTAAGATTGGACCTCCATAATGAATTAAGTACTTAACCCGAGGTACCACTGTACAGGTACTTAGTGACAAAGTTCCCTGGAGGGGCTGGCCACTCTCCAGTCATAGCTGTCAACTTTTCTCTTTTCTTGGAAGGAATCCTATTCGGAATAAGGGAATTTCCCTTAAAAAAAGGGAAATGTTGGCAGCTATGTCTCCAGTTTTTAGAGACAGCAAGGTAGCCAGAGTCAGAACCATCAGATTCTCAGGAAACAGAAACTGGAACGAAGGGTCTGGCGATGTTCATAGCAGTGACCTTTGCCATGAGGGTGACCAGGGTCTAATGGGTAAGAGGTGCAGCTCTTGTCAACACTGAATCCAAAATTCTACATGCGTACCAGTCATGTGTTCCCAAGCACCTCCCATGTGAGAGGCATGGAGAGGGTTAAAGATCCATGCACAATCCCGAGCACTGCGGTAGTCACGGAGAGCGGGGTCAGTGTCGTTTTTTTACTCTTTAGTCCCAGCTCCCACAAAATTCATGCCACAATCGGGCCTAATGAATTTGATAGGTCCATGTATGGCCACAAATCTTCTCAAGGCATTGATGACACTGATAGTGCCTATGGACTCCGTGATCTCAATCTGGAATGCGCAGATACTCAAGCACTGCCCAGCGCTTATTGTTAGTTTGACCTCCCCTTGTCTTGCGCATAGCCATGCTCTAAGGTCTGAAGACATCCAAACCCACATTAGCGAAAGGTGGTTCGACTGCATGCAAAGCAGATTGTTATGTTCATTGGCTTTGCTGCTCTAGTAGTGTATTTAGTGTTGCAACTGTAGGCTGCAACACTAAGCGCTCTTAAGAGGGTTTAGAAACAATTCAGTGTGACTTGATTCTGCACATTGTGGCCGTGAGGCATCAATGCCTTGTTTTTTGAATCTGCCCATATGAATGTTTTGATCCATGATTAAAAAGTCCAGGTGGCTTGATTAGATAGAAGACCTCTGTACCAGTAATGGGGAAAAAAATCAATAAATATAATTTAAGAAAAGATCTCTATGAAGACTTTGACACAGTAGAGTTGCCACTCCTGTCCTATGGAGTATGAGGGACTGACAGTCGGACCTTTTTCCAATTTGATGTAAGATTAATTCAGTCTCCGCAACCAAACCAATACTTGAAATTGGAGAATTAGTGCACTTCCTCCAAGATGCTTGCAGTATACACACACACACACACACACACACACACACACACTATATGCATTTCCAACATGCTTTTTTGTACTAAAGGCCATATATTTTTGTATATTTTCAATTTCGTTCTGCATGGAACAATGACAATAAAGATTATTGTATCGTATCGCAGGTGTGGTGTTGCTTACCATACGTTTGTAGGTGCAGGTGGAGCAAAGGGCTTACCTGCAGTTATTTTGAGTAATGTATGTCTGTGAAAAGCACCTGGCAGGGCTTTTGGCTTGAGTAATATATGTTGAGCTGTGACCAGAAATCATTGCAATTTTTGGACATGTATATGTGCAGTTCCTGCCAACCTAGCAGTTCGAAAGCATGTCAAAGTGGAAGTAGATAAATAGGTACCGCTCCAGCGGGAAGGTAAACGGCGTTTCCGTGTGCTGCTCTGGTTACCAGAAGCAGCTTAGTCATGCTGGCCACTTGACCCAGAAGCTGTACGTCGGCTCCGTTGGCCAATAAAGCGAGATGAGCGCCGCAACCCCAGAGTTGGCCACGACTGGACCTAACAGTTAGGGATCCCTTTACCTTTACCTATATGTGCAGTGGGGGACAATCGTGCATATGAAACACAGTCTTCAGTGCATAAAAGGCGTATGTGAGCCCATCCTGAGACCACTGTATGCAACATTTCTTGAAAAGGTGCTTCATTCTTTCCCTGTTATGGTTTCCATACATGTTGTGTTATGGTGTGGTTCTGTTTTTAAAGGTTGAGGTGCTTATACGTAAGTGGATATGAACACTGGTATCCTTACGCGTCTTATTGGATAAAAATACCCTAGTACTGACAGGTTTTTTTCTGCTTGAGCTTAGAGCCCAACTCTCATTTCAATTGGATGTGTAATTGGGAGACTCTGGATTCCACAGATTGCAAGCTACTGTACATGTATTTTGCACGATGGCATCGAAAACCCAAGTTCCACGTACAGCAAAATAACAGAGTCCTCTTTGGACTATAACACTTTTAATTGCAGATGAGTGAATGTGCTTTTTAAGTTCTCCCCAACATGGGGGGGGGGGACCTATAAGAACCTCCCTACATAAAAACAAAACAAAAGCCCTAATCAGTGGATGGTATTCAACGATGTTTTACTTAGGGACACGAAGATTTTGGCTTGTCAGACAAAACGATCCCCCCCTCCCCTCCACTTGTGTGCTGTTTGAGCGTTCTTCTGACGCACCCTTCGGGAGCCAATTTTGGGGAGTGCAGGATTGGGGGGGGACCTTTGTTGCAAAGGCAGAATCACTGGTTAATCCCTTCCAATTGAAATTAATGAACACGGCTAAGTTACCGTATTTTTCACCCTATAGGACGTACCGCCCCCATAGGACGCACCTAGGTTTTTTGGGGGGGAAATAAAGAAAAATATATATATTTCACCCCCAGGCGCGGGGGAAGCCCGAGCTTCCCCCGACCCCAGCCCCCAGAACAGCTTGCTATCCGCAAGCCTAGGGAGCCCGGTGCAAAGTTGCGCCGGGCTCCCCAGGCTTGCGGAGAGATACTCTTCAGCGCGTCCCAGGCTTCGGAATGCAGGCATCTCCGCGCAGCCGTCGGGAGCCCAGTGCAACTTCGCGCCGGGTTCCGGATGGCTGCGCGGAGCTGGGCGAAGCCTGGAGCTGCGCGAAGCCCGGGGCTGTAGGCACCTCCGCGCAGCCGTCGGGAGCCCGGCGCAACTTTGCGCCGGTCTCCCGAGGGCTGCACGGAGCTGGGCGAAGCCCGGGACTGCAGGCACCTCCGCGCAGCCGTTGGGAGCCCAGCGCAACTTCACGCCGGGCTCCCGAGGGCTGTGCAGAGTTCCTGAAGCCTGGAGAGCGAGAGGGGTCGGTGCGCACCGACCCCTCTCGCTCTCCAGGCTTCAGCAAAAGTCTGCATTCGCCCCATAGGACGCACACACATTTCCCCTTCATTTTTGGAGGGGGGAAAGTGCGTCCTATAGGGCGAAAAATACGGTAGGTCCATTAATTTCAGTGAGCCTATTCTGAGTAAATCCTAGTTGGATACCACCAAATGTCCTCTCCCTCATGCCTGCTACTTCTGGGGTGCAATAAAAACACCTCTCTCTCATAGAACTGCTTCTACTTCAGTAGAATTCAACCCCCTACCTCTAAGTCTGAAGCAGTGTGGCCCTAGAAAGTTTCTACTTCATAACTCTGCTGGGTATATTAGGGTCTCATAACTTTGCTGGATATATTAGGTTCTCATGGGATTTAGCTTAGAGGTGCGGGAAGTGGGATCTGAAAAGGTACAAGGACATGGTGGTAAAATGAGAGTCCATTTAGGAGTGAAGAGTGTTTTGAAACCCAGGAATGTAGCACTACTTACAAATATTAGCTGGCAGTGAGATCTCTGCCTATCCTCTGTTAGCTCTTGATTGATCTGATAGGTGTGACCACTATGCCCAATAGGCTATACTGTATTGCCTCTTCTCTTGAGAGCTGTCCAGGAGTTTTCCATATATTTTTCGGTTCACCCACCCCACTTTTGTGTGTTGAATTTGGTTTAGCAGAGGGGTTATTTTTCTTCCTCTATGGAAAGCATAGCAAGCTAGCAAACATTTAAAACAGCCTCAGAATAACTGCTGCCGTTGGCCTGTCACACAGAGGGCACTTTGTATTCTAAACTTGAGCTTGAGATGTGGGGATAAATGCTAGCTTTGAGAGTGTTGCTTAGCATAATAAGTCGTACTATGGAGCCCTGACTGAGCACAGCCATTGGATTGCTTGCTTGCATGTGGCTCATGAACACGTCTCCATGGCTGTGGGAGGTTAGGATGAGATTCCTGGTAACGGAAGCAGTTTGCTTTTTGGGGGGGGGGGGGTTGCGAGCTAGCTAGATAATTGGTTCCATGCAGCCCTGGGATAACTTCTGACTTTCTGTGCAGCTTGTGACGCTTGCCCACACCCTTGAAGATGAATGGCTGGATTTCAAGCACGGTTTGCCTGTCCGCTGCCCTCTTGCTGCTGTTGAGTGGTGCTTTTGCCCGGAGGAGCCAAGATCTCCGCTGTGGAGGTAAAGCAGACTCTCTCATAGCAATCTCATTAGGAAAATGGGCGGTGGAGCTTGAGAAATACAGAGCAGCAAAATAACATTGCTTACACCCAGTGCTTTTTTTTTTCCTAAAAAAATGTTTAGGGGTACTCTCATTTTCCAACTCACATTGAAATACTGCCCATCAATGAGGCCAAATTTAGATTCACAAAATGTTTAGGGGTATGTGTACCCCTGCGCAGTGGCGTAGCGTGGGGGGTGCAGGGGGGGCCGGGCGCAACATCTGGGGGGGGCGCTCGCACTCGCAGCTCTCTGCCCCCTGCTAAAATCCACGGGTTAGGGGGCGCAAGTTACTTGCCTTGCCCCGGGTGCTGACAACCCATGCTACGCCACTGCCCCTGCGTACCCCCCAGGAAAAAAAGCACTGCTTACACCACTCTCTGCTTTTAAAGAGCCTTTTCCACATTGATTTGGTACCTGAAGAGTCTAGGAAATGGACCAGGGTGCCCAGTCCACTCATTCTGTTGCAGGGTGTGATGTGCAATGGTGGTAGCAAAGTTTTCAGGGTAGCCTGTGTCATAACAGATCAGTTCTCATTGAGTGACCCCCCCAATAGTAGTCTGAGGGCACCTACGTACATAGTTTGAAATAAACATAATGGTTCCATTCCTGTGTATGTAGGAATACGCTGCATCAGTTTGTTCTCTAATTGTTTTCATCATTACTTGGAGATGGAAGGTTGGCCACGGCAAGGTCTTATCATAGGGATGGGCAGCTGGTGGCATGGGCTCAAACGGGCTCCAAGGGGTTTTCATCTGGCCCCTCTGATCTGGTCAGATAACTGGTCAGCCTGGACAGCTCAGTTGGTTAGCGTGTGGTGTTGATAACACCAAGGTTTCAGTTCAATCCCTGTGTATGGGACAGCTGCAGATTCCTGAACTGCAGGGGGTTGGACTAGATGATCCTCATGGTCCCACAATTCTACGATTCTGTGATCTCAAGGGCCTTCCCTTTATTAGGCACCTCACCAGCTTTTTGCAGCAAAAGTGACCTCTACACACTTCAGCTATGTGCAACAGGACTTGGCAACTGAGATGCATAAGAAGGGTGTTTGACTCTTTAAAAAATCCTTTGCCTGGGTCTTGGGAGTAAGTAGCTGCCATGCATATTAAGGGGACGACTATGCCACCGTTTGCTGCTATTTCCTGAGGAGGAGACTATTATAGAGACCCTTGCCTGAGTAGAGTGATTCAGTTGGGCAGAGCCCAGCGTTCCTGGGCCTTCAGTCCTTTTCAGTTCAAAACAGGGTTTCCCAAACTTCGCTCTCCAACTGTTTTTGAACTACAGTTCCCATCATCCCTGACCACTGATCCCGCGAGCTTGGGATGATGGGAGTTGTAGTCCAACAGCAGCTGGAGACCCAAGTTTGGGAAACCCTGGTTCAAAACTCCTGTTAAGTTCGTTCCTGACTGAGGTGAGGAACCTGTGGCCCTCCAGATGTTGTTGCGGGACAATTTTCATCATTCCTGACGAACGGCCACACAGGTTGGGGCAGATAGAAGCCAAACAGCACCTGGAAGGCTACAGGCGACCTGTTCCTGCCTTCCCTGCATGCCTGAAGTAACATCCTTCCGCTCGCAGTAACAGAATTGTCTGGCCAACTTAGAGGCTGCTGAAAAGTGACGTTGAAATGGCATAACCCTTTGAGACGTTACGTGTCCATGCAAATCAGCCCAAATGTGTGAGATTCGACGGCTCCAGCCCCACACATCCCTGATATAAACATTACGCCTCACTGTGTGGAACACTGTCACACAGAAGCATTGCTTGGCAGTGTCCACATGGAAGAGGAGATCACTGGACCTGTGTCTTCAGAAAAGCCTTATGGGAGTGTTAGCATAACTACCCATCCCCTGCTATTGTATTTTCCCTTTTTTGGCGGGTTGCAAGCACAAGTCCCAGAAGCAGCAACTGTTGCTTTAGTAGTCTTGCTTGCTCATGCTACGCCAGAGGAGAAGAAAGAATAGGGGAATAGAGAGTGTGGTTGTTTTGTTGCCCTCAAGGCCGCTGAACCAACTGATGTTGTGCCAAGCTCAGGAGCTGTCAGTTTTACCTCTACTTGCTTTCACTCCCCTGCATGCATAACTTGCCTAGCGTAAATGATAAATTCTCCTATCAAGTGCTGCAAATAAATTGTTGTTACAAGACATAGGCAAGGCATATTTTCATTTGCAGTATGCTGGGTTCTGAAGAATGCATTTGTTCAGCTGCCAAATCTTGAGAATGTTCCTGGCATCAAGCAGTCGATCATGAAGTTAATGTAGCTGTTTTCCTGAGTGCTATGATCAGTACTGCTTCTTGGAACTAGTTTTCTTACTTTTTTTTCTTTGGTTTTAGCATGCCGGGCACTGGTGGATGAGCTGGAGTGGGAAATATCTCAGGTAGATCCCAAGAAAATGATCCAGATAGGTTCCTTCCGCATCAACCCAGATGGAAGCCAGTCCGTCGTGGAGGTAACGTGTTTCATGCTTGCCCTTGATTGGCTGAATCTCTGGAGACTGTTGTGGCGATCTGACAAATAGGAAGTCAGGGAGATGGTTAGCACCCTGAAGAAATGTGTGGGGAAAACCCTTGTGCTGAGATTTTAAACTTCTGATGAAAGGGAATTTATTTTTTATGGGCGGCATCCAATCCTTTAGCTTTTCTGGCACAGTGGACTTCTGTGTCTAAAATGGAACTTCCTGTCCCCTCTAGCACACTGTGCACCCTCAAAAATTGCTCTGGAGGTTTGCTCTGGAGCAAATTTTGGGGATGTGCAAGGGAAGGTGAAGAAACATGAATCTGGTTGTGCCAACAGAATTAAGCTCACGGAGCACTGGCTACATCTCTGCATTTTTATCCTTTTACATCTCTCAAAGCAGCCACCAACAATAAATAGAAATTAATAATTGTTATTTATATTAGGTGTGGGGAACTTCTGGACCTCCAGATGTTGCTGAACTACAGCTGCCATCATCCCTTGCCATGGGCCATGCTTTCTGGGGCTGATGGGAGTTGTAGTTCATGGAGGGCCAAAGGTTCTCCACACCTAAAACAGAAATTTCAAATTCTAGAGGTGCAGCTAAGACTGGTGAAGAACATGGAGCCCGTGAGCGGGGGAATATAGAGTTTTCAACAATAGTTCCACATAATTTCTTTATCCCTAGTTCCAGTAACGGAGCCAGATCATAGTGGCTGCCGTTGGTCCTTCTGTTTGGCGACTTAGGTTGTCACAGAAAGATGCAAACTAAGGCAGTCATTACAGTGTCCTCCTTTTGGTAAAATGGCAAAATGATGGACCGCTCCTCAGCGATAGGTTGTAAGACGTGCATGGCGCCCGAGGAAAATTTCGTTACAATAGGATCTGATGAAGGTAAAGGTGGGTGAGGCTTTTCCCACCTTCATAGCAAGCTGCCATTCCTCCACAGGTGCCCTATGCCAGGTCTGAAGCTCACCTGACGGAATTGTTGGAGCGCATCTGTGACAAGATGAAAGAGTATGGCGAAAAGGAAGATCCTTCCACCCACCGGAAAAGCTATGTGAGGGTGATGTCCCGCGACGGGACCAAGATGGACCTTTCTCAAACCAAATTTGATACCGATATGACATCGAGCCTGAAGTTTGCGGTGAGTGATGCAGAGAGTGAAGCTGGGTGTGGGACTACTTGGCTGCTGGAGAAATGGAGACTCCAGTGGAACCTCCTGGCTGCAACCTGTAGCCTCTTTTCCTTCCGAATTCTATCTTAATACTTGCAGCTGATTATGGTGACAGACAATCGATGCTGCAGTTGCAATGGTATAATTACAGCCACAACTCTGGACCAGCTGCACGCTTTGCAATACGTATTAGGGAAGTGGAACAGGTAGCTGGTGCCTACATCAAAGAACGTACGTTGCAGGCACGATGTATAGCACGGCTGACTTCCTTGGTTCCCCTTTGCAGTGTGAGAGTATAGCTGAAGAATATGAAGATGAGTTCATAGAATTCTTCTCCCATGAGGCAGAAAATGTCAAGGACCGACTATGCAGCAAACGAACAGGTAAGCAAAGGACTAGGCTGTTTGCAGATCAAGCCAGTCAGTAATTCACTCCATTGAAAGCTGGAGTCAACTATTTTATTGGCGAAATGTGATCTTTGCAGATTTGGCTGAGTTTCAGGCCTTAGGAGCACAGCGGCTCTTGCCCTGTAGGTCCTACTCCATAAAATACAGTGGTGCCTTGGGTTACATATGCTTCAGGTTACATACGCTTCAGGTTACAGACTCCGCTAACCCAGAAATAGTACCTCGGGTTAAGAACTTGGCTTCAGGATGAGAACAGAAATCATGCTCTGGCGGCATGGCAGCAGCAGGAGGCCCCATTAGCTAAAGTGGTGCTTCAGATTAAGAACAGTTTCAGGTTAAGAATGGACCTCTGGAACGAATTAAGTATGTAACCCGAGGTACCACTGTATGTTGCTGAGATTAAAAGTCCTCATCTCCCTTCTATGTCTCTTCCTCGCATGGGGTTCTTGCAAGCAATCAGAGACTGCACCTGCGGGCAGCCTGCCTTTGCTTCTCCTGTTTCACACCTCTCCTGAGACGGGACACCATTGACTCTTTATTAACCTGACTGCCAACTCGCCTGCTTCAGCTTCAGCCTCTGATACCCAACTTCTCTCTGCCACAGACTCTTCTCAACTCACTGAGCCCTGTCACTCCGTCAACTTCTGACCCCTTCTCCTCCCAGTCTTCTCCCTCTGAGCACTCATTGTTGTCCCACCACTGCTACTTCCCGGGCTCTGAGCCTTCTTCCCTTGGTGGTTCCCCAACTTGCTCATCCCCCTTTTCCTCAGTGTCCAACCAGCCCATGGCATAGGCCATTCTTTGACAAGGAGGCACAGCTCTGCATTCCAAGCAAGAAGCACCCTCCTTTTAGCCTGCAGTGAAGCCAGTTTTCCAACACGGAGAAAATGCCAGTGTAGCCACTAGCTTCCATTTTGGGGCAGTAGACAGTCAGTCACAAGTACAAAATGGCGGATATTGTTAAGCGGGAGTCATCCCAGCTCCCTTCAGGCATCTTTTAAAAGCCGCATTGTTCAGACAGCTTTTGGGACATGATTTAAAAAACAAACACTATTATTTATTTACTGTTGTGCCTGCAATTTTATGTTTTATACTGTTATTTTCTGTAACAGTGCCATTTATGAATACAGTGGTACCTCTGGTTGCGTACTTAATTCGTTCCGGAGGTCCGTTCTTAACCTGAAACTGTTCTTAAGCTGAAGCACCACTTTAGCTAATGGGGCCTCCTGCTGCTGCCGTGCCACCGGAGCACAATTTCTGTTCTCATCCTGAAGCAAAGTTCCTAACCCGAGGTACTATTTCTGGGTTAGCGGAGTCTGAAACCTGAAGCGTATGTAACTCGAGGTGCCACTGTATTTCAATGTAGAAAATAATCAGGGCCATCTTGTCTTCCTACGAACCTGCCTTCGATTTCTGCTCTTGTTGACTAGTGTTAAGTTCTTTCACCCGAAGTTCTTTCAGCTGGATAAAATTGTTGCTCAGCAGGGGTTTGGAGAACTGAATTAATTTTCCATTTGACGTATACCATTCAAATTGGTTGAAGGACCTTGATATCACTAAAAATAAAAGGGACTTCTCTCCCTCAAACTTCAGAGAACAGGCATCTCATTCCATCAAGCTTCAGTTTGTCTCAGAAGGGGAGTAGCTTTAGTTCAGTTCCCAGCTAAACACTGCCTGATTCTGAACAGTTGCTGTACTGAGTTTCTAGGAAGAAAAACTTCAGGTAGGATTTTGGCTGCGCTTTGACCTTGGAGAATGTTCCTAGGAGATAGATGACCTTCTTCTCCTGGCACAGCTTCCTGTACTTGGCTTCCTCTCTCCACACTTAGAAACAGTAAAGGCAGCTGAACTGAAACAGGCTGGTGCTGTTGAGCGGAACCTCTTTTCTTACCTCCTGGCAATGAGTCAAAGTGGCTTCTCTCCCACCACGACCTGTCCTTGGCATTGCTTGCCAATTCCCCATAGCGTTCTGCAATGCCTCACAAGACGCATAGAATGGCGTCCTGCAGTAACTGGAGCTCACAGATGCCGAGAGAACAGTGCAGGTGCTATAAATAGTAAACCTAAAGGGTTCTCTGTGGCCTCGCCTCGCATCCCTGCCTTGTTTTGCTTCAGGGATGTCACTCGTGGCAAGTGATTCCCCTGGTCTGCCTTTCCCACCTCAGTGTCTCTGAGGCAGAGCAGGCAATACAGTGGTACCTCAGGTTACATACACTTCAGGTTACATACGCTTCAGGTTACAGACTCCGCTCACCCAGAAATAGTACCTCGGGTTAAGAACTTTGCTTCAGGATGAGAACAGAAATCATGCTCCGGTGGCACAGCAGCAGCAGGAGGCCCCATTAGCTAAAGTGGTGCTTCAGGTTAAGAACAGTTTCAGGTTAAGTACGGACCTCCGGAACGAATTAAGTACTTAACCTGGGGTACCACTGTATAGGAGAAGGGAGGCTGCTCTACCTTTTTTCACCTGGAGTCAATGTGGTCTTCCTCCCCGCTGCTTGCTATTTGCAGTGGGAGGAAAGACTCCAGAAGGGTAGTGTGAATTTGATCAGGAGTGCAGCAGGGGCAAGGAGATGAGACTGAGATTCCTTTAACTGGAGAAAACCTTAGTCGGTGGCGGCCAAACTTGGCCCTCCAGTTTTTGGACTACAACTCCCATCATCCCTAGCTAACAGGACCAGTGGTCAGGGATGATGGGAATTGTAGTCCAAAAACAGCTGGAGGGCCACGTTTGGCCACCACTGTTTTGCATAGGGTTCTTTTCCACAAGAAATGAATGGATAAGATTGAACAATACGTTGTTATCTAACAGATAGGAAACCACAGGTTGTTGACCAGTTTCAAGTTTCAGCTTTTCCGTGTGCTTTGTTTCTGTGTCTCGGTTCAGACACTGCACCAAACCATGATTTCAGCTTGCAAATTTAAAACAGTGAGTACCAGGGTGGCATAGTGGTTTAGAGTGGGGAAACCCAGGTTCCAATCTCTGCTCACAGATTAAACTTACTGGATAAACTTGGAGGAAGGGTAGTCTACAAATAAGTGAGACGAAACCAACAGAGGCACACATTTGTTTTCCACTTTTTCCGCACTTGGCTTCAAAAGTTCACTCCCAATTACCTGGATGCAAAGGAATGACCATTGGCTATGGTGGACGCGGGTGGCGCTGTGGGTTAAACCACAGAGCCTAGGCCTTGCCGATCAGAAGGTCGGCGATTCGAATCCCCCTGATGGGGTGAGCTCCCTTTGTTCTGTCCCAGCTCCTGCCAACCTAGCAGTTCAAAAGCACGTCAAAGTGCAAGTAGATAAATAGGTACCACTCCCACGGGAAGTTAAATGGCATTTCCGTGCGCTGCTTCTGTTTCACTGGAAGCGGCGTAGTCATGCCGGCCACATGACCCGGAAAAACTGTCTGCGGACAAACATCAGCTCCCTCGGCCAGTAAAACGAGATGAGCGCCACAACCCCAGAGTCATTCGCGACTGGACTGTCAGGGGTCCTTTACCTTTTTATGGTTTGTCAATTCATGCTGAACTGTAATCTTCCATGGCTTGAATTGAGCTTGTTTGGGCACATTGTGGCTAAATGAAACTGTTTGATTGAAGGTTGGCGTACTGATATGCAAAATATGTAAAAAAATACATTGCTCTCACAGAATTGTCTTTGTCCTTGATTAACCTGCCTTTTGGGTTTGGGCTAAGCAACACCTTATTAGATATCTACAGAATGTTTTCACTGTCCTAGAAACTCAAATTACCTGGGCATGTGAAAGTATGCTAAGAGTTGCATTCTCTGTAGTTTCTTTTTTCCTGTTAATTTCTTGGTCAGTTTAAGAAAGGCCTTGGAGCCAATAAAACAGACAAATGAAAAGTCTCTTCCTGCCTTCACTTTCCTGCTGGATTTTCACTGGCTCTCAGAGGAATGACAAGCAGCCTGTTGCCAGGGGTCTTTTTAGGAAACTGCCTCTTCCTGTAGCACTGAGCTATTTTTGGACTACGAACCTGACTGTGTTGTTTTAATCTGACCTTTACCCTCCAGTGTTTGAGGGTTGGAGGCATGCCACGTTGGCACAGCCAAAATGCAGCACCTATTTCTGACCACCAGGTCGTAACAGGCTATTTGTAGTACCCAGCCAAATAATTAACACACAAATCCACCTGATTTTAGGCTCAAAGCCAAGTTGAACAAGGAAGTCTAGCCAAAGTTGATTCTTTATGATCACCTATTACTTTTACAGATCAGTAAGGTGAGGATCATAGTTGCTGTAGGCCTGTAGAAGTGGCTTAATAATTGGCTGTCGCCCAAATCAATTGCATATTCACCTGATCTGTTCATACTATCACTTCGCCAGAGTCCTTGGGATTGCGTGGCTAGTCTCATGATGTTCATGATGATTAGGAAGATAAGCTAACCCTGTTTGATCCTGTGGCTCGAAAGCCATTGCTGAGTCATTATTGATTTAATCTTCCCTACAGAAGAGAAAAGGGTGATTCGAACTGTGAATTTTATTTGTGGTGAAAAGTTTCTTGGGCAAGACCTGGCTGTGAGAAAAAGAGCAGAGGCTGACAGAGATATTTCAGCAAAGGACAATTTAGGATAGCTCTTTAATATATTTGCAACTCGTGATGCACCAATGTGAACGCAACCCTTTTTATCAAAAGCTCAGAACTGCTGGGGACTTCAGAAATGTATTTGTGTATGTGGAACAGCTCACAGGTGGATAATATGGCTGGCAGACAGCATTTGAATTGATGACCCATGTGCTGTGCAGATGTGGGATTGAGGAACAAATTTTTAACCCTTGGATGAGGAGTCCATACTTTTTTGTCCATTCACTAGCAATTCTGTTAGAACGAACTCTGCAGAAAGCTCTGCCACAGTGGAATAACTTTTTACAAGGGGAGTGTTTTAAAATGGACTTTTTTATCAGGAGCTGTTAGTATGCGTGACAGAAATGAAAGTTGGTAGGGTTGGAGCAGTGAAAAGGAGCAGGCTAGAGTACAGAAGACCTCGCCCAATAAAATGTTGCCCCGTGATCTCCACATCTCGTTAAAACGAGTTCCACTTTGTCCACCCATCATCAGTCAAATATCAGCACCAAATCTCAAGTTCAGCTTCAGAAAATAAAACTAAAAACAATTGCTGAGATTTTTAAAAAGAAAAGGTTGTGTTATGAATTTTTTTTTTTTTTTTTTTTTACATTACAACATTTAGATTTACTATACTTTTGGATAAACCCTCATTTTGTAGGGGAGTAATTCAGACTGAGAACTATTGGTTTTTTGTGTAGAGTGAAGAAGTACAGCCATTACACCTTCTTGTGGGGACTGCTGCTATGATATAATATTGGGCAAGTTTGAATCAGCTCTGTTGTCTATCTGGAAGTTCCAGTTCTTGTAATGAACTGAATTGTCTGTGCTTCTGTTGTAGATCTGTGTGACCACGCCTTGCATCTCCCACATGATGAACTATGAAGCGCAAAGGCCTGCCTGGTCTGGTGGATGAGTTGGCAAAGTCCTTGTAGACCACCTCCCTCTTCCTAGCTCCAATAATTATTGTCCCAGCAGCCTTTGGGGGGGCACACCTTACAATCTGTAAACAACATTGTATCTCTAAAAGAAAACACAAACAAAGCTCCTTTATCAAAATTTTAAAGCGAATAAGTGATACAGTGTCACTCACCTGACTTTTTAGAAACCCACCATTATCAGGCCTTTTCTGTTTGCTGTTTTTAAAGGGAACAAGAGACACTTCCATATGTGGACCCAAGTCTTGTTTTTTTCTACTGCGTAGCCCATTCCTCTGCGTGTGTGTGTTTTAATACTTAGTGGCTATGTGCAGGTGCATTGCTCTGTAGGTCGGAGTCAGGAGACCAGCAACACAGCTCCTGGGTTCATTTCAAGCTCTCAGAGGCAGAGTTCACCCAAACTTGAATAGAAGAACTTGTTGTGTTCCATTGTGGCTCTGCTACCACCTTATCATGACACTGGGCACGTCATTTAATTTGTCTATGCAATCCGTGCTTTGAGTGCAACGAGTGGGGGAGTATGAACATACATCCTTCTAACCTGTACAAAGAGGGAGGAGCAATCCAATTCATATATTATACCTCTGGAGCGGTTGTCTTTGCCTTGCAGCTGTTTTTTACCAGCCTCCACATGTATAGACTGGCTCCTGGTGAAAGCCAGTATCTGGCTTGTAAAATCCACAAGGGTGCTGATACTGAGCACCTGGAATTAGGGGAGGGGTTGTTGTACTCTTCAAAGGGCTTTTAATACCTTTTTAAAAACAAATGGGCCAGTGATGGCAAGAAAATAAATCATGCTGTGACTGACATGATCAACAAGGAACTCCTTACAATTTGTTTCCTTTAGTTGTGCGTGGCAGCATGTGTGTACAGTGGTACCTCGGGTTACATATGCTTCAGGTTACATACGCTTCAGGTTACAGACTCTGCTAACCCAGAAATAGTACCTCGGGTTAAGAACTTTGCTTCAGGATGAGAACAGAAATCATGCGGTGGCAGGAGGCCCCATTAGCTAAAGTGGTGCTTCAGGTTAAGAACAATTTCAGGTTAAGAACGGATCTCCGGAACGAATTACCGTATTTTTCGCTCTAGAAGACACACCAGACCACAAGACGCACCTAGTTTTTGGAGGAGGAAAACAAGAAAAAAAATATTCTGAATCTCAGAAGCCAGAACAGCAAGAGGGATCGCTGCGCAGTGAAAGCAGAAATCCCTCTTGCTGTTCTGGCTTCTGGGATAGCTGTGCAGCCTGCATTCGCTTCATAAGACGCACACACATTTCCCCTTACTTTTTTAGGAGGGAAAAAGTGAGTCTTACAGAGCAAAAAATACGGTAAATACTTAACCCGAGGTACCATTGTATTGATAATGTAAAATGCTGGTTGAAAGATTTTTATTTAGCAGATAATTAACCTAGATTAGCTGGCTCTTTCCACTGGGCATAGGGGTTGGAGGATCAAAGCTAAAGGAAAATTAGTGGATTTTAGGTGCCCAGAGGGAGGAGATTATCCTACTGTATTGTAATGCTATCAATCAGCACAAGAAGGAGAGACAAGTTTGCCATGTTGCATTGTTGAAAGGACAACAGTGGAACTGTACTCCCCTTCTGTGCTCAGTCAAGACATAAAGAAAAATCAGGCTGTGGGAAAATCAGGCTGTTCTTCTGACAGCTGCTAGCAACTATTTGGAAATCATAGAACTTGAGCCAGTATTGCCTCCAAGCTTGGGAGTGAACTTATTCTCTGGTCTAAATCTTAACCTCTGCCACAAATTCGCTCAGATGCAGATTATTATTGCCATGTAATGAGCAGCGGTCCCCGAGAGGTTATGAATTGGTTTGGACCCAGGACACTGAGAAGAGTGATTACAGTGGTACCTCGGGTTACATACGCTTCAGGTTACAGACTCCGCTAACCCAGAAATAGTACCTCAGGTTAAGAACTTTGCTTCAGGATGAGAACAGAAATTGTGCTCCGGTGGCAGCAGGAGGCCCCATTAGCTAAAGTGGTGCTTCAGGTTAAGAACAGTTTCAGGTTAAGAACGGACCTCCTGAACGAATTAAGTACTTAACCCGAGGTACCACTGTATATGTTTGTAGTAACTAGTCAAGAGTCCTAGGACTTCCAGTGTAAGGAAATGGGCAGATGAATGTGATGGAAACTTTGGTCTGCCATGCCAGCTGACTTTAGAGGCTCTGGGTGAATATGACTTTATTAGCTAAGTCCATTCTGTCCTATAATTTTACCCATGGGATAGTGAAATCCAACCAGATGCTATTTAGTCAAGGAAGTGAAGTGAAGCTGTAGTGGTAAGAAAGTTAAGCCTCATTTTTATACATTAAGCTCAATATTATTCTATTAGTCTTATGCTAATTTTTGCTGCAAAGTCTGTATTACTATAAAATGCATGTTTCGCTTCCGTACAATTCCAATTCACGCAGGGAAGTTGCTCAGAGGTTACAGCTGAAAAATAACTGATTCATTAACAGGTTTGTGCCCAACCTTCCCAACAATGTAGAAAGGTGCACAAAGTAGCCCAAAATTACAAGTGGTGAAACTGTACAAAAAGAAAAACAGTATACAACTGTGTAAGGTAGAAGAGTAGAGTCAAATCAGTCAATACCAAAAGCTTTATTCAAAAGCCAGGTTTTCACCTAGAAAGCCCCCTTTTTTCTTCAAATTTTTATTCTTGACCCTGTTTTTCAATTTCCTCTCGAAAGCCAATTCTCAAATAACGTAAATCTCTTTCTTCCCAAATCTGTTCCCCTGTTTATTCCTCAGACTAGGGCTTTACTTCAAAAACAACAGAGTAGTACTTCAAACAAAATGATCAGTATAAATTTCATTACCTATTATTTTATGGCAACAAGAGAACTAAATAGGCTGTATAGTTTGTTTGTTATGCTTCTATGAGATACAGCCTCCTGACTTATGTTATGAATACAGCCTGTTTGTGTGTGTGTGTGTTGCATCCATGGATAACATGGTGAAGGAGAAAAACAAACTGGTAGAAGCAAAACGTTTTTATTTAAGATTAAAACTCAAATAGGGTGTCTTCCTCTACTCCTTCCCTTCCTTAGGAAATTTTAAAAAATTGAAATGTAGGGATTAGTCATCTACATAGACAAATGGACGTAACTCATTTCATGAATGGCTGGAAGTCCTTGCAGGACTAATTGAAATAGCCTCTGCTGCAATCTGGAAAGAGACTACTACTGTGACCTTTTTGCCCTGGTTCAGCATGAGGACTCTGCACTCTGGTCACACATCTGCTGCATGAGGGGGCAGCCTGGCCATGATAATAGCAGGATGTGTGCTTTGGGCTTTGCAGCTTCTGGGAGTGTGGTGTTTGAAGCAAATAGAGCAAGTGGCCTAGACAGAGTTCACTGGTCTGATGTTGCTTGCCTGGCTAATGCTAGGTTTTGTTCTGCAACATCTAATGCAGTGTCACTCTTTACCACCCGCTCTGGTTCTGCTATGTGATAGAATCCAAAATTGTGTCAGAACTAGCATGATGCTTGAGTGATGTCCCTATGCTATTAGTCTATGGGCCAGGGGTCAAAAATGGGATGATCATTACCACCTGGGGTGAATAAATGAAGTAACTTAGCCTAAAATTATCAACCATATTAACCATTTGCAGTGAGTCGCCATAAAAATCCCTTAATTACGTGGAAAATTAGCCAAAAACACATAATGCAAACACATAGCCAAAAACAGGTGTGTTGTGCTTTTGGCAGAAATCATGTGTATTTTTACCCAAGGGACTCAATGCAACCGGCAACCTTCCCCTATTTAATGTCTGCTGCCAGGATGATGTTGGAGGAGCAGGTCTTTTTAAAAACAACAACAACCAGTAAAACATTCTCATTCTAATCCTACTTGCCTCTCATTTTGTCTCGATTTTATGGGTCCACAAGGAACCAGAGAAAAGCTTGGGTGGAGAAATAAAACCACCTTGCTTTCCTCTGGCACAGTGGCCTTGTGCTGCCGCTCCCCTCAGGGTTTTCCTGTGAATCCCTAAGCCGCCTTGGGATCTTAGGATGAAAGGCGGTATACAAAATTGATGGCTTGCCTGGTGCAGGGCGAGCCTTACAGCTCATTTCTACTCTGAATCAAGTCCCAATGGGTTCCACGGGATTTTGCTCTCAGGTTTTACATGGAGATAAGGTGGCGCTGTGGGTTAAACCACAGAGCCTAGGACTTGCCGATCAGAAGGTCGGTGGTTCGAATCCCCGCGACGGGGTGAGCTCCCGTTGCTCAGTCCCTGCTCCTGCCAACCTAGCAGTTCAAAAGCACGTCAAAGCGCAAGTAAAGGGGTCCTTTTACCTTTATATGGAGGGATGCGGGTGGAGCTGTGGGTTAAACCACAGAGCCTAGGACTTGCTGATCAGAAGGTCAGCGGTTTGAATCCCCGGGACGGGGTGAGCTCCTGTTGCTCGATCCCTGCTCCTTCCAACCTAGTAGTCAAAGTGCAAGTAGATAAATAGGTACCACTCCAGCGGGAAGGTAAATGGCTTTCTGTGCACTGCTCTGCTTTACCAGAAGCGGCTTAGTCATGCTGGCCACATGACCCGGAAGCCTCATGCTGGCTCCCTCGGCCAATAAAGCGAGATGAGCACCGCAACCCTAGAGTCGGCCACGACTGGACCTGCTGGTCAGGGGTCCCTTTACCTTTACTAGTTGATGTGGGGCGGGGGGAGAGATGTTAGGAATAAAGTTAGCTTAAAATAGCAGTCTAGGATCAGACAAGTGCCTATCTAGCCCAGCCAAGCCGCCTACGGGAAGCCCACAAGACTGGCAACACCAAGTACTCCCAGCCCCTCAGCTGAACCCGTATTAATTTATATATATGTGTGCAGACGAGGCTACTTCAGAGCTGTCGCCACGCAAATCAGGCGCCTGACTCGGGCGCCTCACTCCCAGGCAGCACCACGCCCTTGCCCGCCCGCGGACAAGCCCCGCCCCTCCCGCCTCGCCGCCCAATGGCGCCTCGGCGACGTTTATGTTAATAGCCTGGGGGTCCTCCGCCGGGGCCAGGCCCCGCCCCTCCGCTGCTGACGCCGCCGCCGCGTTGTGAGGACCCTGCCGGGCGCAGCCGCTGCCGCTCCTTTCCTCAGGCGTCTGCTGCCGCTCTTCAACCTTGGTCTGGCCTGCTTCCCTTCTCTCCCCCCCGCCCACCCCCGGACTTCCCTCTTCTCCTCGAGGCGGCCGCTGGTTTTCGCCCCTTCGCCGCCGCCGCCGCCGCGTCAGGTTCTCGCCGCTCCTCGCTCGCCATGACCTTGTTGACTGCCAGCAGCAGGGCGGCCGCGCGCCTCTTGGGTGCCAAGGTGAGGTGAAATTCTCTCTCTCGCCTCCCTCCCCCCCCCCGCCGGCCATTTCGCCCTTCCCGGGCCCTGTGACGGGCCGCCCTTAAAGGGGCCGCGCCCTCCACGAGACTTGCCCGGAGGCCTCGCGAGGGGTGGGAGGCTGTGTGGCGCGTGTTTGGGGGGTGGGGGGTTGCGTCCCAACTCTTGCTAAGGAACAGCAGCTGGGATCTTCCGGATCCCTTGGGATCTGCCGTTGCAGGGGGCGGAGGGGGGGGGGAGTTCGTCTTGCCCTGGTTCTGTGCAACTTGGGTGTTCCCGTATCAGAGCAGGAGGGCTCTTAAATCTCAGGGTCGTGGGTTCGAGACGCTGGGCAAAAAAAAAATTGTTTTTTTTAAAATCCTGCATTGCAGGGGGTTGGGCTAGATGACCCTGGGGGGGGCACCCCCTTCCAGCTCTAAGATTATGGGAATTCGTAGGGCGCGGGGTCTCGTAACGCGATTGTAGCCATGCCAGTGGGGAGTGGGGCCTGTGCTGGGGTACATCTGTGTCCTTGGGGTGGGACTGCCTTATCTACCGCCTTATCCACCGCTCCACTTCCACGTTTCTCTTTCAGAGGACGTTGCGTTAGGTCTAGGCTTGTTGAAAGATGTTCTCGACTTTATTACCCTGTTAGGTTACTGCTTCCCCTCCCGTATGAAATCTTAAAGGGAGAGGGATCTTTATTATGTCCCCCCCCCGGGGGGGGATGTGGGGTGGAGAATGATAGAAAGACAACGAAATGGTGAACTGCGGTGGTTGGTTGGTGGGTAAGAGGTAGAAGAAGAAACTGTTGCTGTGTAATATATATCCCTTTCTCCTCTCTTCCCATTAAGAGGGTTGACTTCATTTTGAGATTTCCATGATCATATGTTTTGGGAATATCAGGCCTTGGCAATTGCAGACTTGGCTTTTTCCTGTTCACGTGACCTCTGGATGGGAAACTGCTCATTCCCTCTGACAGGGGCGGTTGTATGCTCCCTCCCCCAGTCTTAAGTTTGGTATCTAGGGGAAAGGTGCAGCAGGCATATTCTGGTTCCTTTTTATAGCATGTGGATTGAAGCAGCTAAACTGGTGCATGTTGGTGGAAATGTAGCTAAGCTAGGAAACTGTGCCTCCTTTCCCACCTCTTGTGTGATCCCCACCCTTATTAAACAACTTGATCACCTTTAAGCTTCTCCTAGGATGCTTAGAGGGCAAAAGGGTCAGCTGTCAAAAGGGTGAAGTTGGGATGGAGTATCCCTTAAGATGAGTAATCAACGTCATGCTGCTGGTTGCTAGTATTTCCTAAAGTGGAAGAAATACTAGCAATTGTTTCATGGAAGGGAAACAATGCATGAATCTATAAATTAATGTTTGCTGCCTGGCTCACACCCCAGCATGGTGGAATGTTGGAAGGGCAAAGTAGGCCTCTAGTCTAATGTATTTGGAAAGTAGTGCAGCTTCCTAGTAAGCATTTTCTTTTGCTGCAAGATTGCAGTGATAAAGTTGTGGGATGTATTAGAGGCATCAAACGCACCATGTACACATATCCTGTAACAAGTGACATTTCTTGAAAGCAGTCTCTTTCTATTGGGCTATTTTCCAAGTGCCCATTTTTTCTTCGTGATCTGTGTTCTCCTTTGCTACAGTCTAATTTTCTGCCTTCTACTGAAAGTTCAATATGCTGTTTGCTGTTGTCTTGCTGAAAAGTCTGGCTGTGGCTTTTTCCCTAGGATAAAGGGCCACTTGACAATTTTATTTGAACTCCAGACTCACTAAATTCCCTAACCAATCGATTGCAAATGGCTAATCCCAGAGCATTTATTTTGGGCTTATTTACCTTTTCCCCATTCCTGACTTTTGCCTGCTCTGTTGCTGTACTTTGACTAAATTTTGATGACTGAGAAAATCTGTTCTGTTTCTGTGTAGTACAGATATGCAGCAGGACAAGTAGATAGTGAAGTTAAAATTAGGACATACTTAACTTGGGTCTGAAACAAAAGCCAGATGAGCCAGACTTGTAGTGACCCGAGTAAGCTCTTCATCTCTCAGGTCCTAATCCTCTCCCAAATACCACCCCCCTTTTCCTTTTTTGATTGCTGGCTTTTTATTTCTCTTTTAAATTTTGCTGCTTGGTGTGCTGCCTGTTCTTTCTCTTCAGGGAGTAATTGCATTTCCAGCACTCTTAATTGTATTATGTAGGTGTCTGGAGTGTCTATGTGGGTTTCAGCTTTCTCTGTGATACTTACAATGCTGGGCTGAAATTGTAGATATTTGAGCAGGGGTGAGGGGGAGGCAAATTGTGGGTCCTACATGTGGAGTATTTGTCTTGCTTATAGTGTAATTATTGGGATGTAGTATTTGGATCTGCTCAAATCTGGTGTGGTTGAGAACCATCCTGGATATGCAAGGGTCTCCAGGGATGTGTCTGGTTGCAGTTTCAACCATATACAGTATGTGAATGTTTTTCACAAGTGTTTATAACTACAAAGGAGCAATTAATGTTTTATTTATTTATTATTTGTTACATTCATTTCCTCCCAAAGGAACCCAGAGCAAGCATACAGATAACCTAACATTAAAAAATGCTCATCTAAAAAAACACACTGCAATAAAACAAAATTTGTGCCTTCTGCTGGTAAAGGTAATAAAAGCTTGGCTCCAATCACTGTTCCCTGAAAGTTCAAACAGGTGTGTTTTTTTAGTGGTGGGAAAATAATGTGTTGGGGGGCAACTGCACAGTACATTGTAGGAAGGAGCAATTAGCATTTTATTTATTTTTTGTTACATTCATTTCCTCCCAAAGGAGCCCAGAGCAAGCGTAC
This sequence comes from Podarcis melisellensis, assembly GCF_964234715.1. Lineage (NCBI taxonomy): Eukaryota > Metazoa > Chordata > Lepidosauria > Squamata > Lacertidae > Podarcis > Podarcis melisellensis. The sequence continues at coordinate 13,478,458 of NC_138529.1, forward strand.
ATTGTAGAAAGGTGTCACCCTTTCCTTGGTAACTTTCCTTTATAGGTCTCTGGTCCTATTCATACCTTTGGGAAAGCAGGTATGCACAAAATATGTGGTGGGGTTGAGGTGGGCACTTGCCTGCATTGGCAATATAAGCTCTTCATCTTTATGCTCCCAATCCATCATTTCTTCTCCCAGCCATTTCCCCCTCTTCCTTTTTAATTGCTGTTCTCTTTTTCTGCCTCTTCTTCAAACAATAATTGCCAGTAGCAGGAGAAGGTCTGCCTTATCTTAGTTTTCCATCTGCAATCCCTGTTGCAGCTACGTGACTTCAGTTGCTAGCTGCAAAGAGGGGAGGCTGGTCTTTTGTATTTTCTGCTCTTGTATTGCTTTATCTGAGTTGTGTAAAGGAAGTGCCAAGTTCTTGAGTGTGCTCTTTGGCTGGACATACTTAATATATTGTCAAGTCACAGCATATATGCTGATAGTGTTAGTCCCAGTGATACGTATTCCATGGCCTCAAAAACATTGGGTGGGATACAACTAACTTGTTGGGGGAACCCCAGAACAGGCTTAGAAGTGCATTGGGGGGGGGAGTCCCATTGCATGAGTGGGCCTAATTCCTCAAACACATACCACACTTAGTGGTACCGTATTTTTCGCCCTATAGGACACACTTTTTCCCCTCCAAAAATGAAGGGGAAATGTGTGTGCGTCCTATGGGGCGAATGCAGGCTTTTGCTGAAGCCTGGAGAGCGAGAGGGGTCGGTGCGCACCGACCCCTCTCGCTCTCCAGGCTTCAGGAAGCTATCCGCAAGCCTTGGGAGCCCGGCGCCCCCCCCGAAGCACAGGGCGTGCCTGGGGGGGAAAAATAATTTCCCCCCTTTATTTCCCCACCCCCCCCCCCAAAATCTAGGTGTGTCCTATGGGGCAAAAAATACAGTACATTGAACGTATTCCACCCACTGTGTGGTTTTTAAAGAGCATGTGTCTCTTGCTTGCACATGTTAAGACTGTACTTGCCAATAAGATGTTACATTCAGGTTTGAATAGGTACTCTGAGCTGGGATTCTGTAATGGGGATGGCAGAACCTGTTTTCCCCCCAAGGATTCTTCTGGTTTACAGGTGAAGAAAGCCAGAGCTTTAGCGGGATGTAAGCTTGTATTCCCTGAAGCATTAATGGAGGAAGTAAGCTCTTGTTTGCATAAGGTTTACCTAAGAGTGGTTTCCTTATCTTGTCCTGATTTGTATTTTAAGAGTGTGGGAGAAACTTTGGGTGCGCTTGGGCAATTTGGTTGTTCTTGTGCAATTAGAAGTATATAAGATTCAGAGATCCACCCAGCCTCAGTCAGTGCCATATAGAAGTGCACCTTTCTTGTTTCGGAAAGAGATGGTGTGCTGGTAATAATCTCAGCTCTGCTACTGTTCCTGTAAACTCTTCACCAAATACTCTGCCTATCAGCAACTCAGTCCACTGCTCTTCTCTTAAAGAATGGGGTTTTGAGTTGAGAGTAGTCTGTTTGTAAATGACTAACCAAAATATGCTAGGAAGGGAAAGTGTACATGAACACACTAGCTCTGCATTCCCATGGCTGTTGTCCCTTGTGTGTTCTAGGGCAGCAGCCTGCACTTGGGAAACCACTTGCACTTGTTGAGTTCCCATGCATTTTGGAAAACTGGAAAAACAGGGTTCCAGAACAAAGGGAAGCTTCCATGAGTACAGGAGCCTTCCTTGCTGCAGGCAGATGTATTGGAACACACGGAGAATGATAGACCTGGAGGATGCAAGAGCTAGGGTGTTTGTGCATGCACTTTCATTTTAGTTAGACCCTATTACAAATGCCTGAATAAGTATAATGTGGAACTGCAACTCTTGGCAGCCTTGACTGTTTGAAAGAACCCCCTTTCTTTGTTCCTAAGTGTTATGCAGCATTTTCTCTTTTTGGGTGTTCCTTGGAACTCTACATGTGGATATTCAGAAGGACAAACAGGTTAATGTGCAGCATAAAGTTATTGAGGCTGGATAATGGACAGTGAGTGATCAAAGAAGTTTGGGAGTCGCTACAAGGAGCAATGTTTCAGAGTGGTCTCTTCGATAGCTCAAACTCTGCAGTAGGGACAGTAAGCCTCAAAAGGAAACCAGTTCCAAGGCTGCAACTTTGCTTTTGCAATCTAGCTGCAGGGGCATCAGGACTGATAACCATGACAGACATAACCTTGGTTGGAGACTAAGGATATATCCGCACTGGGCCTAAGAAGGAGCCCTCGAAGAGGAAGAAGCCTGCATTGTTGTCACTGGAACTAATAGAGCCCTGCTCTCCAGAGCCTTCCACATTAGTTTTAGTGGTGGTTTTTGTCTGTTTAATTCTGTAAGCTACTTTGTGTGTCCAAACACAGAAAAACAGGGTAAAAATAATAAAAGCAAACAACCCGATATCAGTAATTGAGAGGATCTCTTTCAGAAAGTATGTGCATGAAAATCCATTGCATATATTTGAGTGTTTGGGAAAAAAGACAGTATATAAATATAGTTAGTACTATAAATAAATAAGTAAGTAAATGAATTCACAGCCATGTTGTGTTAACTTTAAATAAGTTAAGGTGTGTAAAAAGCACAAAACAAACAGGTGCTTGTTGGGATTTTATATCTTGTAGGAAACTCTTCCTGCTGATTGGCAGTGGGTCTGCTACATGCAGCAGGTCCCTCTCATAACTCCTATTCCATAGTCACAGTTTCGTCCCAAGTCCATTATGTTAGAATTTGGGCCCCCTAAAGGGGCCAGTATTCCTGCTTTTGTCAAATCGACTTGAGTGATGGCCGAAGGAGAATGTGTATCTCAGTTTAATTTGGCACACCTGTAAGAGGAAAAAAACATTTTCTAGTACTATAGGCAAGTGCTGCTTTGAGAAACCTTTGCACGGTTTGGACCTCCCAAGTCAGATGGCATGATTCACGTTTCTTCCATGGTGAGTTATCGTCCTACTGAGTTTTGCTGGCAAGCTGGCGGTTGGCTGGATTGCATTACCCAGATCCTGATAACCAGGTTAAAATGACATGGATGTGCTTGGCTGGCCTTGCCACCTTAATTGCCCTTATTGTTGGGTGCATGCAGTCAAGCTAAACATTAAGGTCTGTTTAAAGTAGGTTGCATTCACTGAGCCATCTGACAGTGCCTCCAAATAAGGCGGGAACATTATTAGGATATTCTTTATATGTAGCTTCAGTATCCACACAAGAGAACAGGCTAAATCCAGGCCAGCAGCATTAAGGAATAAAGCACAGAAAATGTTGCTGCAGAGGTTGGATGTGGCTCTCTGGGTCACAGCTTGTTCACTAGTCTGTGCCTGAACAGATTTATATAGGAATCCCTTAATTGGCTCGGACTCCTGCTGGCAGATATAAACTGCCCTCTGCAGAAAGACAGCATTATCTTGAGTGAGGTCTTCTGATCTGCTGTCTGTATTCCCGTTGCAAGGGTGGGGTGTGACAGTTTAGCTTCTGAACTTTTCCATTACCTTCCTAGTAGGGATGCATCTAAGCTGTGAGGATTCCTTCCCTTCCAGAACAAAGAACATAGACTTTCCGAAGACCCTTCTGCCTTAGCGGCTGTCTTCTGTCTGTGCATGCAGATGTATGTGCATGCCCACTCCACTTAACATACCACTGCTAAAATGCTTTTGAGGAGCCAAACTTGTGGCTGGGCAACCTTTCCTTCTCAGTTATAGGTGGGAAATTGCTTTTATATCACAGCAAAAGCACATAATACACTTCAGGCCGTTCAGGTGTGATATGTCCATTGGTCGTGGAATCTATATGTAATTTGTTTTCTTGGTTTTAAAGAACATGTATGCAAAAACTCCCTCGTTCTCCTTGCTTCATAGGGACCGTTTTCAAAACTTTAGAAAGCTCAGCCTAAAACAAGACACAGGAAAAGGACAGTTTCTAGGGTCTATGGGGGGGCAGTTTTTTGTCCAGAGTTCTAGTTCTATCTTGACGTTTCTACTGTATTCCCATTCTGTTCTTTTAAGTGTTCTTCCTTTTATTGCTTTAGCATACCAGTCAACGGCAAGCGATGCTCTCTCTAAAGGTATAGCAAACATTTTGATCAAATTAGACCAGCCTTCCTCAACAAGTACCTTATGGAGTACAAATTCTGATCAACTCCAGCCAACATGGCAGACGGCCAAGAGATTATGGGAGTTGTAGTCCAAAACATCTGGAGGGAACTAGGTAGGGGAAATCTGAACTAGACCATTAAAATAAAACAGGTTATTTCATTTATAATATTTATGCCTTGCTTGTCCATTAATAATCCTGAAATGGTTAGGTTTAGTATTGTCATTATTATGTAATAACACAGTTGAGTGCAGGGTTTCTGTTTCCTTGGTGTAAAAACATGTCCCAAGGAAAAAGGCTGCTGGCAGTAGTAAAGCATAACCACTTGTCAGTAGTAACCTTATCAAACCCTAGTGTGTTCAACCTAACTGGGGTAGCTCAGTCGGTAGAGCATGAGAATCTTAATCTCTGGGTTGTGGATTTAAGCCCCATGTTGGGCAAATGATTCCTGCATTGCATAGGGTTGAATTAGATGACCCTCTTGGTCCCTTCCAACTCCATAATTCTATGATTCTACATGAGTAGTTTATTAGTAAATCCTCTGACCCAGCAACTCCATATGCTTCCAGTGGAATGTTTGCTGAAGCTCTAGGAGACAGCCTGTGAAAGCACATGGGGCTCATTATCTTTGCTTCTCTACCCTCTTGCTCATTCTTTTCTTAGGATGCTTTAAAAAGTAAAATAAACCCGTTTTCATATATTACATCTGGAAAGCGACTGCAGTTTCTAAATTTCAAGGTGAGCAGGTTTTCTCCATGACTTTGCAAAATTTCCTCACAACTGCGATAAATATTCCACAGTACAATACTTGAAAAGAGGTAGTGAAGGCATTCAAAATTGGAATAAGAAATATTTCAGTTTTCTGAAAAAAATATTGGTCTCTTATGAAGGCAGAGATTATTTAGGACCTAAGGCTCTTCCTTTGCTTTCTGTTTACGTACTTCCCTTCTTCTGAGTCAGAGCTTTCATGACTCTCATTTCTAAAGCACCAGATGCTTTAGATGTTTAGGAAAGAATAGGTCTGTTTATTTATTTTTAATACAATGCAATCTTGCTTGAGGCTTTCTTGTTTTCTTTCATTTGTAGAACAAAAAAATAAATAAAAATGGCTGCAGTCTTGCTTTTAAGAGTACTCTAGATTTCTCTAGGCATAATTTCCTGCTCTGGAAGCTGTAATGGTCATTTGTTCTTAAATTGGTTTACCAAGACATGGTGAATAACACTGGTTTCTTAGTTTTCCCTAGAGACAGCTTACTCCTTTTGTACCTATCCTGCAGGTGTTACCCAAATAATGCAAACACCTAGAAGGGAGAACTTCAACTGAAATTAAGCAAAGATTCACTGGTGTCAAACTTCAGAAGCTCAACACACTTCCACAGTAATCAATCCATAAATCAAATAGTAATATCCAGCACTATAAATAAATCATATCCTGCACTTTAAACACATTGAGCATTTAACCACTTGGATGACTCTCAGAAATTGGAGTCTTTTATCTGCCACCTTCCCTCCCAATTCTTGAGTGTGGTGGTTTTCAGTATGCATAGTATTTGTTTTCGTTTTTGAGAGGTATATCACATTGAGAAAGGAACTTGCCCGTGGAGGAGTTTCATATACAGGGTGGGGAATGGGATCTTGGACTCCTGCATCAATCAAAAGGTAACATTCTGTCCTGAGTACTTGGTTCTACTGAGAACAGTGGGAAGAAAGTGTGATATACAGTGGTACCTCGGCTTACAGACGCTTCAGGTTATAGACTCCACTAACCCAGAAATAGTACCTCGGGTTAAGAACTTTGCTTCATGATGAGAATAGAAATCACGCGGCGGCAGCAGGAGGCCCCATAAGTTAAAGTGGTATCTCAGGTTAAGAACAGTTTCAGGTTAAGAACGGACCTCCAGAACAAATTAAGTTCTTAACTCAAGGTACCACTGTACTGGTTGTTGGGGGCGAGGAAGCTTCCCCATGCTTTGAAGAGAGAAGGCCCTTCCCCAGCAGGGCAGTGCATCTAGGACCTGAGTCTCCTTTATGCCTTCTCTTTCAACTTAAATTTTAGGCTTACTCAGTCAAGGAAAAGGGGAACAAATGGGGAGCGCAAAATAGGATAGGGTTTTTGAGGTTGGTTGGGGTTTGTTTGGTTTTTTTGACATACTTTATCCTTGAATTCAGCAATGTCAGCTCCTGCTGGTATACTAAAAGAGAGAGAACATGCACAAGAGCTGGAAACCATACACAATGGAAAAAACAAAGATAAGTCTTATTAATAAAAATAATCAGATGGCAACTGTAGTACCTTACTAACATTATACAGTTGGCTTGCACAATGGCTTTCAGATGATTCATGAAAATTAATCCCTAGCCAAAGACTGCAGCCCCAAGTTGGACAAAGGAAAGTGGAGCCACAGAAGAGGCAGAGAGCTAGCAAAGAAATATCATAATGCAGTTAAGATGACACCTTGTGGTACAAACAATTCTCCTTTTGGTGGACTTCTTGTAATATACACAGTCCTTCCATGTAGAGATATCAGACTTGACTGTGCGATGCTGTCAGGTGGATACTAACGTGGGCATGTCACTATATTGTGTGGTTTTCCTGAACCCCAGAAATGTCTTATTCTGCTGATAGCTGGAGTGTCTGCTCTTTCACCGTCACCCCTTTCAAATGTGCAAATACCAGAGTTCTCATGGATTTACAAGTTCTCCAGAAACTTGAGTACTTTTCCAGCTCTCCATTTGCACTTTGACTAGATGTTTCTTTCCTAGGCAAACAATAGCTTGTGAAAGAAACTCATTCCTTATTCTCGGATTGCTTATCCTCAGAATTCTGTAGTGTTTACCAGAGCATTTCTGACTGAGTGCATACAGCAATGTATTTCTAGCCTCTCCTGGTGCAACTCAACACAGACTATAACTCTTCAGTTAGTGGCTGGGGCAGTCAGATGGGTGTGGTACAAATAATAAATTATTATTATTAACTTTGTGAGAGAGGTTACAAATATGGCAGGCTCCTTGGCTCACTCTAAAGCCTGACAGGATCATGTCACATTTATTATATTAGTTTTGTATTCTGTATTTTGTTAACTGGTGGCTGACAGGCAAGTGCACTCATGATATGAATAGAACCATGATCCTGCAGACAGTGTTAGAAACTGGGATAGAAAAGCTAGGAGCCAAATGGCTTCTGGGACCTGGGTTGTGGGCGCCGAAACAGAATGTATAGTCACCACTGGGGGGGTCAGCAACACTTTATTTTTTGCTTTGATAAGCATGAATTAATATGCAATTCACCTAAGTGACACATTGTTAATATCACATTTTTAGCAGAAATCGTTAATACATGTTTAATTTGGTGTTGACAATAAACATATTGGTACAGTGGTACCTCAGGTTACATATGCTTCAGGTTACAGACTCCGCTAACCCAGAAATAGTGCTTCAGGTTAAGAACTTTGCTTCAGGATAAGTACAGAAATTGTTCTCTGGCGGCGCGGCAGCAGCAGGAGGCCCCATTAGCTAAAGTGGTGCTTCAGGTTAAGAACAGTTTCAGGTTAAGTACAGACCTCCGGAACGAATTAAGTACTTAACCTGAGGTACCACTGTACCATACTTCAGTTTTCGAAATGCTTTGCTTTTTATTATTAAACTCCTTAACATAATGTCTATTCTTAACATATACTTCAAGTATTCAAAGCACATACATTTCAGTAATCCTTGAGTGTCAGCCAGGCACAAAAAATTGCACCCATACTTTTTGAGGTGCTTGCAAATGGAGAATCTTTAGGCACAAAATGTTCTCTGTGCCCTGCTAATTTCAAACCCTGCCTGCAGATGTTGGATTCCAGCTCTTATCAGCCCCATCTAGCATGGCCAGTGGTCAAAGCAACATCTGGAGGGCCAGTGATCCCTGATCTACTGCAGGCATGTGCTATAAAATATTTTCACCTTTCTCTCAAGCTTATTGTGCAATGGATCTGTATAGTTCGCCTAGAAACAACTTGTTGCAAAATCCGAATCTGACAGTCATTGGAGACACTGTATATGTTGTGGCAGAAAAGCAGTGGCAATTGTTATGTGCCACGTTGTCAGCTATTTAAATACCTGGTGGATTGTTGTTGTTTTTAAGCCTATAGTTTTAGACTCATACAAATGTGCATTACATTCAGAAGACTTTGGTATAATAGATTTTTTAAAATTAAAACCCATATTAAATATAAGGTTTGTGTTTTTATTTAAAGCAGCTAAAGCCACAGTGATTTAAGTTGGTTATAATAAAAGATGCTGCTTTATTTTTCCCAGAAGTTTATTAGACAGGCTTCTTGATCCATCAGGAACACCGTGAGCTCCAAAGGGTTGTGATATCCTCAAAGTGTACTGTTCTTCTCTCTCACACACATACACAGAAAATCAGCACCGTCAGATTTAGCAGCGTTTCTTTATCTTGCAAAAGCAAAATGTTGCCTGCAGATTATAATAACCCACTTCCTTGCCAGCCCACTTGCCTAGGTAACTACGTTAACCACATGTGTTTCAAAATATGAGACACAGCTTTTACTTTCCCATGTTGGTGGCTATTTGCAAGCCTGCTCCTGTTAAAGGGGAGCGGGTGTAACTAAGGTTAAAAACTTCACAAACTACCGTATTTTTCACTCTATAAGACACACCAGACCGCAAGACACACCTAGCTATTGGAGGAGGAAAACAAGAAAAGAAATATTCTGAATCTCAGAAGCCAGAACAGCAAGAGGGATCGCTACACAGTGAAAGCAGCAATCCCTCTTGCTGCTCTGGCTTCTGGGATAGCTGCGCAGCCTGCATTCGCTCCATAAGACGCACACACATTTCCCCTTACTTTTTAGGAGGGAAAAAGTGAGTCTTCTAGAGCAAAAAATATGGTAATTTGAAACATTATAGGCAACAGACTAGAGAATCCAAGTGCACGAGTTGTATAGCAAAATACAGGTTTATAAGATTCCCATTGCGAACTCCCATCACAGTGCTCTTGCATTCTTCACAGGACATGAATTTCTCTCTTCTTGAGGAACAACTGTGACTGTATGCAGTCCTCTTAATCCCTGAAATAGCAGGGTTCGGCCTCCTCCCTGTAAATGTTGCAGGAAATTACCATCTTCAGCTTGTCTTATGTGAATGGTTTTTTTCCTCCTTCTCAGCCTCCTCCTAATCAAGGGTTGTCCCAAGATAGTTCTCTAGGTCCAGAGTGGAAAAGGGATATTTGTTGCTTAGATACGGCTCTGGGAACCACACCATTCGCCCCAAAGCATCCTGCTGTTTACTTTTAATAGTGACCAAGCTTTTGCTGATTTGCTCTGAAGGGTAAAGCTGTTGCAAGTTAAAGCTTTCAGTGTACTGATTTTTGGCAGTAGCCTGGATCCTAGAATCATAGAGTTGGAAGAGACCACAAGGGCCATCGAGTCCAACCCCCTGCCGAGCAGGAAACACCATCAGAGCACTCCTGACATATGGTTGTCAAGCCATATGAATGTCGCTCCAAAAGAACATAGTGCTGCTGGAAGCTGCTGCCTTTGTTTATCCTGGATTATGTAGGGTGACTTTGGAAGAACTGTGGTGACACTGCTTGGTGGAGCTGTGGTAGCGCTCCTTCTGTTCCACGAGGCTTTATGTTCCAGGACTGTGTTCAATGGGCCTGGCCACCAGCAGCCTCTGCGGTGGAGTACCTGTCATCAGTCGCAGAGGAGCGCATGTTGAGCCAAGTAACTCGGTTGCTCCTGCGTGGCCTGTCCTGGAAGATAGGCAGGCAGGTATGCGCTGCTCAGAAGGCATTAAAAGCATAGAAGAGGTAAGCCGGGAGCCAAAAAAGGTGTTCAAAGGATGCTCAGAGGACACTTTCACAAGTGAAGAGCTAGTCAGCTGGGGGTTGGGAAAGTCTTGTCAGTAGTGCCCAGGGGACCGTTCATTGGAAACTGGCAGCTTGCAACTTGGCTAAATTCCTAGACTACATTGCTTTATTTTTCCTACTCAGTAGTGGGCTCTGAACATAGAAAGCTTCCTTATATAGAGTCACACCATTGGTTTGTCTAGTTCAGTATTGTCCACGCTGACTGTCAGTGGCTCTCCAGGGTTTTGGGCAACAGTCTTTTCCCAGCCCTAACTGGAAATAGCAGGGATTGAAACAGACCTTCTGCTTGCAGAACATGTGCTCTGCCGTTGAGCTATAGTCCTTTCCCATAGAGTCCTATGCCATAGTGCCATAGAGTCCTGACCTCTCTCAAAAGTTAGGAGGTGCCATCGGTTTTACAGATGTAGGATGCGTGTGTGTGGACTTTTGGTGTTCTGTGTCGCCCCAAAAACAAATCTAGAAATACACACACACACACACACACACACACACGGCACTTAATGCAATATTCTCCAGGCCAAAGGCTTTCTGTCAAATTGGCAGTGCTGCCAGTTATTAAATGTACTTTCAGTATTGCTGCGGCTCTGGTTCCATGCTTAAGTTCATTGAACTGATGCCACTGGACCTGATTGATAAGCTAATTGGTTTTAAGAAACCTCCATCTTGATGTAGTCTTAGAGTCATGCTGAGTCTTCCTGATTTCTCTCTGAAAACACTTTTCCTGTCAGCAGAATATGCTCAGCTGAGGCATAGGTTGCTCGAGTTCCAATATAGAAAGCGGTCACGGAAATCCCTTTGGCTTGTGTCCTGTCAGTGTCTGATAGGACCTGTCCCTTGGCTTTTGGCTGCCTCTCAAATTTGCTGGAATTTGTTTATTCCAAATACTTCATGACAGAGGGACAAAAGAATCATCAGTGGTCTGGACTGTTTCTTTTACTATACAGTAGAAAGCTTCCTGTCTGGCTGTAATCATATGAGGATGGTGGGATTAGTTTTTTTTAGTGTAAGGCTTCTGTGAGAAGGGGAAAAAAGGAAGCCCAAGGTCTCCTTCTTTGCCAGCTCTCTTTCTTCTGCTTCCTGTCTGCCATATTCCATGAACCCCCACCCCTCCTTCCTCTCTGCTACGGGGACTGGTTTGCAATGAAGACAAGAGTCCTCAACCTAGAGCTTCAGATCTGATCCATTGAGATGGTACACTCCAGATGGGAGTGTAACTTCCATCATCCCTGACCAATGGTCATGCTGTCTGGGGCTGATGGGAGTTGTAGTCCAGCATCATCTGGAGGGCACCATGTTAGTTATCCCTGCATTAGGTCGAAAGGGATGTTTGCATAATTTACCTAATTCTACTCTCCACCCTCTAAAGAGGGTTTTTGCCAAATTCTAGCTTCTGGCATGTTGTAAACCTAGCAGGTGGCACTGTGAGTTAAACCACAGAGCCTAGGACTTGCCAATCAGAAGGTCGGCGGTTCGAATCCCCGCAACGGGGTGAGCTCCCATTGCTCTGTCCCTGCTCCTGCCAACCTAGCAGTTTGAAAGCACGTCAAGTGCAAGTAGATAAATAGGTACCACTCCAGCGGGAAGGTAAACGGTGTTTCTGTGTACTGCTCTGGTTCTCCAGAAGTGGCTTAGTCATGCTGGCCACATGACCCGCTGTACACCGGCTCCCTCGGCCAATAAAGCGAGATGAGTGCCGCAACCCCAGAGTGGGCCATGACTGGACCTAATGGTCAGGGGTCCCTTTACCTTTTTTAACCTAGCCCTAGCACTTTAAAGGGGGCCTGTCCATGCACATGTGGAAATCTCCTTCCCAGGCTTTGTCCGTAGTAGCATGCACCTTTCTCTTAGGTGCCCCATCAGGTAGGTTGGTGTTCTGGGTATTGGAACACTTTATCCCAAGTTTTACAGGCCACCTGGGGGAAAGCTGAGTGCATTTGAGTGCAAGAAAGTAGAAGCATTCCTTCTTGCAAAGGCAAACTGTACTGAGACAGCTCCTGTGTGTGTTCTGTCACTTAAGATGTGTTACGTCAGCTGTTAGCTATATCATATGCTTACCTTGCAATTAGTTTCTCTTGCTGTTCCACTGCTGAGTGCCACTTGCAGCCATCGCTTCCTATATCATTGCCTGTTTCTCGGCATCTTCTGTTATTGTAGGAGATGGGGCTGCAAGAATGGGAAGGGGGAAATGGCTTGTGACTGGAAGGGGTGCCTTTGCTCATCTAAAGCTTTTCTCCTAAGATTAGACGTAAACGGCAAAGAAAAGTATGGATATTTGGGACTTCTTTTCAAGTTGGCGACGTACAAAATATTCTAAAGCACTTAAAAAAGAGAGTAACTGTGAACATGACAAAAGCAATGCAACAGCAATACAACAGAAAAGCAGACATGTTCCTCAGGCACCTTGGAGAACGTTTTCAAAAGCAGGCATTGCTTGCTGGCGTAAAGAGCGTCAACTCAAGGGAGGGAGTTCCACAGGGAGGTTGCCACAACAGAAACAGACCTGCTTTGAGAATAGATCTTGCTCTGCATGCTCTTCATGCTTTCCAAAGGAAAAGGTTTGCAGAGCAATGCTTTTTCAGATGATCTCAACCAGTGGGAAGGCGCAGTATGGTACTCCTTGTGCAGGGATCTGCTTCTTGATTTCCTCTGCCCACCCCCACCCCCGCCCCCAGCATGCAGTTTCCTTGTCTTCAGTTATCAACCCTTGTTTGTGTTTGGTAGCTTTTGAGAAGCTGAGATTGGAAGGTGCTCCCCTTGGGTAATGCATACCTGGGATCCAAGTGCTTATGAAGTTTAAGTGTGTTGGGCCAAAAACGTGGACTATAGTTGGGGGGGGGGTGTCCTTGTTTATGTTGTTCATATATGCAACCTTCTGCACTACTGCTTATAACTGGGGTTGTTCTCAAGAAGAAGAAGAGTGTTGGATTTGATATCCTGCTATATCACTACCCTAAGGAGTCTCAAAGCGGCTAACATTCTCCTTTCCCTTCCTCCCCCACAACAAACACTCTGTGAAGTGAGTGGGGCTGAGAGACTTCAGAGAAGTGTGACTGGCCCAAGGTCACCCAGCAGCTGCATGTGGAGGAGCGGAGACACGAACCCGGTTCCCCAGATTACGAGTCTACTGCTCTTAACTACTACACCACACTGGCTCTCAAGGGAGGCTTAATCTTAAAAATTGAAAGATTATGATTGGGGCTGTGCATACTTTAAAATAATAAACCCTAGAAAAAAATCTGAATACAGTACTATAATGACCAAAATTATGCAGGGGTGGGAAGCTGAATTTGGCTGCCTGTATAACAGATACAGATTCAACCAACTTGCACCCATCTCTTTTGTGTGCATAATGTTATTTCTGTGCCTGCATAGTGCCACAGAACACAACTTTTGATATGGCTTGTGACCTGTGAGCAGTTTTGGGGTAAGGGTGTTGGTGAACATTTCCAAGGGTTGATATTTAACTCTTTTTAGTTGAAGTTCTGCTGTTGAATGATGAAATTAGTGAAGAATCTCTCAGTGTTAGTCCTTTTGGGCAATATTATTATCACCCACGTGGTGGTCTGTTAAATGCAGACAATGCTTGTGTCTAACACTGTCTGTCTCAACCCTGTGGCTCTGTAATTCTCATCTTAGCACATATTAACAGGTTGGAAACTCAGCAACTTGCAGGTATCCAATGCTGCTAAACCAGCAAGATTGCCGGACTGTGAAGCTGTAGCACACTTTTGCTTACCCTCCTTGGTGTACATGACTCATGATGAGCACTTGCTGAATGGAGTCCTGACCAAAACTCTTAGGCAGCTGATGCCAGGCATCCTACATTTGCAGGGTACAAAAACCAGTGGAAATTGCACAAAGTGGAAGCTGTAGGAATGAGGACATAATGTGTCGGGGAGAGAAGGGGGCGGGGAGAATACAATTAATGCAACAAAGAAAGTAAAGCCTAGTGTTTGAAATTTCAGAATTGCTTCACCATAAGACTCCTGCCTTGGTTTTAGTATTATCACTCAGCAGAAGTATAGAAAACTTGGTTCCTGAACCTAACAAAAGGGGGGGGGGGAATCTAAAAAACATTTGTTTGATTCTTTGCAAAGAATGCACTTCTGTATTGGTGGTAGGAGCTATAAGGAAACTCCCAAGTATTTCAAAATGTTCTTCCCATGTGCTCTAGTGAAAATACTGATCTATGATGGCAGACATCACTTGTGTGATGTTGTCAAGCAGAGGTGCCAAGTTGAGCAGAAGATTGGAAGGGAGCCGATGACACACACATGACATAGGTGTGATGCAGGGACTCCAGGAGGAGCCAGGGGGTGGAGCTGAATGTGGTGCCAGCATGGCTTCAGTGATTGATGGCTCCTCCTCTCTGGCACTCAGCATCCTCCTCCTCCTCCTGCCGCCACCAGCCAGGAGCTGCTTCCCCTCACCCTTCCCATCCATGGCAGCAACAGCAGGCGGAGCTACCAGCCACAGAAGCCACTCCACTCTCAGCCTCCTCCATCCCCTGATTGTTCTCAAATATTTTATCGGGAGACCCGAAGGGGCCTGGACCCCTTAGAGTTGGCGCCTATGTTGTCAAGAGAGTCTCTTTATAACCAAGGGACTGAGGTGTATTTGCAAGTCAGGTGTTAAATGGGAGTGAAAGGCCATGGGGTGGTGGTGGGAAATCTGCTTGGGATGCATGTGAGGTTATCGGTGGTCTGCCCACTTGTAAAGAAAGTGTTTTCAGTTGCTGTCTCTTTCTCCCTTGCAGAACTCGTCATGTATCATTTTTGCTGCCAGACATGCCAGTGCTTCTACGGTAAGCAGTTCTTTTTCATTGCTTGTGGGTTGTTCGGGGGAGATGAGTTTGGGTGCTCTAGACCCCGGCTACATCCTGGACTGCTGGGAACCTCAGGTGAAGAGAGTGCTGCTGTGCCCAGGTCCCGCTTACAAATTTCCCATTGGTATCTTGTTGGCCATTGCAGGAACAGGATTCTGGTCTAGTTGGACCTTTGACCTGATCCAGCAGGACTTTCCCTATGTTCTAGTGCAGGGGTCAGCAAAGTTTTTGTGGCTTGGGCTGGTTCACAGTCCCGCAGATGCCGTGGTGAGCCAGAGTGTGCACACACGTGCAAACGCTATTTCCGGCACTCCTTCTGGAACTGAGGAGGCATGCGCTGCTTCCCATTGGCTGCAGGAGCTTCCTGCAGCCAATGGGAAGCCGGCCAGCTTCGCGGAAGGCGGTCCCCGCTCTGCTCCATGCCTGTTTAGTGTGGTGCATAGGAGCCAACTGAGTGGGCGGCAGGGGTCCATGGGTCGGTTGTGGCCCATGGGCCTTAGGTTGCCAACCCCTGTTCTAGTGTTTGCCCCAGGAAAATGTCCATAAAGCATACCGACTGTTTAGTGACTCACTTTGTCATTTGTACTTGAGAGAATGCAATCCGTGCTGGATTTATTAATTCTCACCCACTCTTTATTCTACCCCGTGTCTCTTGCAGTACTAGGTTACTGGCATTTTCTTAACTTTGTGTGTAAGATCTGGCTGCACTTTTTTGTTTCCAGAACCTGAAAGATGTACTTGCAAACATGATACCTAAGGAGCAATCAAGACTTAAAAGCTTCAGGCAACAATATGGCAGCACAGTCATTGGTCAGATCACTGTGGATATGGTAAGTTCTTCCGGTGTCATCATTGTTAGTAGAATATCCAAGTCATTGTATCCTGCAGGAAATTCCATCTCTACCTGCAGGCTGCTACCAGTCTAAAGGAGTGAGTTGCAAAGAAGCCCCTGTGCTGTGCTACTTTTAGGCATTTTGTCCCCTGGTAAAATGTCTGGAGTAGGGGCTGGACAATATCTAGTTTTCAATATCACCAGCTAAACATTGTGATATACTGATATATCACGATGTCTGGAATAAGGATGGAGCTTTGTAGAGGCATTGGCTGGCTTCACGGTTTTCCCCGCATCGTGATTTTTGCATAGTGCATGCACAAACACCATGATTCACGATATATTGCCAGGTCAAAAATTATGAGGCTGATATCATGAAACAGACTTCAAACCAGTGTTGGATGATATATCAATATATTGCCCAGTCCTAACCTGGAGAGAGGTGGTGAAGCGTGGCCTGGAAAGTTTCACAGATGATGTCTTGTGACTTCTTTAGTCAAGCCAATAACATGGGGTAGGATTCAACTAGGTTGCTGTGTGCACAGAGCAGAGGTCTGCTTGTGCAACAGGATTTCAACCCCATCTTCTCCCTGTGCCCTCTAAATCTGCTCTGGATGGTTAGGGGAACCCCTCAGTATAGCTTTAGGGGGTACACAGGGAAGGGGGGAGAGTCAAGTTGCATGAGTGGGCCCCATTGTGAGCACGCATACCTCACTTAGCACTGCATTGAAATCCACCCATGAGACTTCGGGCATGGCAAAGCATCAGCAGGGTTTGAGGATATTAGTGACACTAGAGCACTTTTTAAAGGAGGAGGGGGAAGAACAGTCAGTGAATAAAGGGATATGGGTCAAAGACAAGATGCATGTTCTGGTGACAGCTCCAGAATAAGCTCTTGGCATCTCAAGCTAAAGGCTGTCAAGAAGCAGAACTAGAAATGACCTCTGCCTGGGACCTTGAAGAACTGCTGACTGTTTGAGTAGATAGTACGTGGTTTAAATAAAAAAATGGTCTACTTCAGGTATGTCCATTTCAGGGGCCTAATGCGGCTCGCCGGTCAGTTTGAATCTGGCCCCTGTGGCAGTTTATTTCCCAGGGTAAAGACCCTTATGGCCCTTCACTTCATCAAATCTGGTCCTCTTTGAAAAAGGTTTGGACACCACTGGTCTACTTCATTTCTCAAATAGCCATGTTTTTATTATGAAAGCAATTGAATATTTGTTGTTGAGCTCCTGTGATAGCCTTCTGAGTTTGAAGTGAGGCATAGTGCGCATGGAGCCTCCTAGTGCAGTGGTCCAAATTGTGAATACACATACTCACTGCAAAAAAAGGGGTGGCACTTACTGTAACAACTTCATGGTGAGTAGCGGTACCTATTCTATTAAAAAATTACTGGAAACAAGGGTTGACAACTCTGGCTCAAAGCTGTGGTACCTCCTAGATCAGAGCTTTTCAAACTTTGCATGTTGGTGACACACTTTTTAGACGTGCATCATTTCGTGACAGTTACTCAGTTTTACTAGCAAACTGGAGGTTAAACAAACGTATTATAAGAGATAACGGACACCTATTGTGCGACACACTGCAGCCAACACACTAACTTGTTGCGACACACAGTTTGGAAAGCTCTGTCCTAGATGATGCAGCCCTTGTGAGCAAGTCTGGAGGGCTTCATTCCTAGCCCCTTGCAAGGTAGCTGACATAAAAGTAACTTTTCGTTAAGAGAAAATGCCAAAGAGAGCCCAACTGCTGTTAAAGCAATGAGGTCACATTACTAGTTCGTTGTTTGCAGTACCAAGGCTTTCTCTAGTGTTTAGATGCCAAATCAGCTTCCTGATTATACTAGTCTCTAAGCAGTGCTGATTAGTATCTCCTGTTTTGTTTCTGAATCTGAAGTTCATTTAATTAATTGTTTGCGAAGTGGTGCCTCCTCCAGCTTTGGTGCACAGTAGCAAGGTATTCTCGGTGCCAGCTGGAAAGCTGAGCCTTGACGGTTGTTGAAAAGGACTCTGTTCTTCAGTCTGGTTTTTGAGGCCATTGACAAAAGGGGAAGAAGTATTTTAGCCAGAGCCAAGGTTATAGGAGATTTGCCACTATGCCTCCTGGTCTCTCGAGAGCTTACAGAGGTGACAAGGAGTGGGGAATAAAGCTATCATTTTGGCAAAACAGGGCATTGGAAACAATTCTGCACCAGAATCGTCATGTGGTATACCTGAGACTATTATGCAGACTTTGTGCAACGTATCAATTTATTCTAGCTGCAGACTTTGGGCCGTGCTGAAATTTTGGGTTAACTTAAACCAGGCGTGGTGAACTGCTAGCCCATAAGCCTTCCCTGGTGGCCTATCAGCACCCCCTGACTCAATTTTTCACTGGTGCTATTACCACCACCAAAGGGAGAAAGTGTGCAAAGCACCAGTGGGGATAGAAGGATAGCATTTAGAACGAAATAACCTTGATACCTCCTATTTGAAGTGTGAAATTGCTTAAGGGAAAGAAGAACCTAAGTTATCACACCTTGCAGCAGCAAATTCCATAGTTCATGCACGTATTTCCTTTTGTGTGTCCTAACTTTTTACCGCTTGCATCTTTTGTCCCTAGATCTACGGAGGCATGAGAGGCATGAAAGGGCTAATATACGAGACATCAGTCCTGGACCCAGATGAGGTAAGTGAGGCCTGAGGTTGTAGTAGTCACAATACCTGTCTGGCTGTGCAGCCTGTCCATGGAGATGTATGAATACCTCTTAATCTGCCTTTGCCACATCTGCAGGGCATCCGTTTCCGTGGCTACAGCATCCCCGAATGCCAGAAGCTGCTGCCCAAAGCCCCCGGAGGTGCAGAGCCCCTGCCCGAAGGGCTGTTCTGGTTGCTGGTGACGGGAGAGATCCCCTCGCAAGAACAGGTAAGGAGACAGGAATGGCTGAAGTAGAGTCTCTGAATGGGAGGCTGCAGCTGATACCTTCAGCCCTTCCTTGAATGCCATTACGCAGCCTGGGGAGGTTTTGTGAGTGTCTGTGAGCAGGCAGGGAAAGCACTGAGGTGTCTACATGGCAGCAGCAGCAGAAGAAAAGAGTTTGGATTTGATATCCCGCTTTATCACTACCCGAAGGAGTCTCAAAGCGGCTAACAATCTCCTTTCCCTTCCTCCCCCACAACAAACACTCTGTGAGGTGAGTGGGGTTGAGAGACTTCAAAGAAGTGTGACTGGCCCAAGGTCACCCAGTAGCTGCATGTGGAGGAGCGGAGACGCGAACCCGGTTCCCCAGATTGCAAGACTACCGCTCTTAACCACTACACCACACTGGCTCAGAAGGAGATAGCAAAGGGCAGAGGGAGGCTGCACGCAGCTCAGCACCGATTCCTTCATTGTTACTGAGGCAGAGCTTTGTGTTTTCTCCGTTCAGGTGAGCTGGCTGTCCCGGGAGTGGGCCAAAAGAGCCGCCCTGCCTTCTCATGTGGTGACCATGCTGGACAACTTCCCCACCAACCTTCACCCCATGTCACAACTGAGTGCCGCTGTCACCGCCCTCAACAGCGAGAGCACTTTTGCCCGTGCCTATTCAGAGGGAATCAGCCGGACCAAGTACTGGGAAGTAAGCACGGGACGGGCAACATTTCGCATGTGCAGAAGAGATGTGAGCCGTTTGCCGGCTTGGCAAGCCAATAATGGGGGAGGCGGGTGGGCAAGCTGTAAGTATTTTCTTCTGTAGCATCTGATCGATGGCATCTGGAGGTGAAGTCCTGAAGCTACATACCAGAAATGCAGGTGATTTATTATAATCGACTACGTAAACATGGACTTTGTTGTTTATACCTGTATGCACAAAGCATAGACACGTAACATAGGGTTATGGCTGTGTAAATAAATTTGCATTGTCTGAGCCTCTCCCTTCTTTGCGTGTGCTGAAAACTGAAAACCGTGCACTCAGTGTTGCAAGAATAAGGTTTTGAATGTCAGGATGGTTCTTGCTGAATGTTAAAAAGGCTAGGGGGAAATGTATCTGAAGCTTTCCTTGTCAGAGGGTGGTGATGATCCATGCCCTGCAGCTTAATCCCCAAAAACGCTATGGCAAACACCAAGAACTCCAGTGGTGGGGAACTTTGGGGCTTCCAGATGCCATTGGATTCCCATCAGCCCCAGCCAGCATGGCCAGTGATTGGGGTGATGGGAGTTGTAGTCCACAACATCTGGCAGGCTGCAGCTTCCCCATCCCTGCATTGGTTTGTCTCGGGTCTTCATATTGGGGAGTTGGGCTTACTGATTGGAAAGCTGCTGCCAGGATTGCTGAACACCATTTGTCCTAGGATTGATTTGCTAATGCCAGGTGCTGATAGAATTGTGGAGTTTGGGGCTGTGGGCATGATCCTTCCTGCTTCAGCACCTAGAGGTGGAAGTTGTTCCCGAAAAAAGAGACAGACACCTAATGTGTCAAGCCTGACCAAGCCCTGCTGAAGGCTGCCATATTTTGACTTGGAAATGAGCCAGCCCACTTCAGCTTTTGTTTCGTGCTGATCCTCAAGCGCATGGTAAAGGACACAAGTCAGGTGTGTGACAGAGACAGACCTTGGTCCTCACCATGTGGAATCCCAGTCACTGCCTTTTTAACATGAGACCTTGAACAAGATGACATGTGCCTCTGGCCTGACCTAAAATGTGTGTGCACACCCTCGGCACTGAAGCAAAGAGACTTTGGTCTCTGGCCCGTTCCAATTCTGCCGGCCTGTATCTGCCCTGAGGCATTGCTGTCTGGAGTAAAGGGGTAAAGTATTGGGATGCGGGGAGGCAGTAGTTCTGCTGTTCATTAACCTTTTCCTGCTTGTCCCCTGCCCAGCCACTGCACTGCAGTTAGACAAGAGAACAGGTCCTTTTCCGTGGAATACTCATGGGGTGCCATTGGTATCATTTTGATCCCAGGCATTTGAGTGTTAAATCCTCCAGCAGTTGATTATATATTTTATCTGGATGATTTTGGGGGGAAACTCATCTCTATATTGGGGGACGGAGGGATTTGTTTCTAGGGTGTTCTGGTATTCACACCACTTTTAAATTTGTTAAGTTCTCCTGGCAATTGCCAACAAATTGCTTTGTGCATTGCAGTTGCCAGCAGATTGCTTTGAGACTTATTGCGGAAAGTGACTCATAAGAAATAATAGTTGTTATTATAAAAGAGTAGAAATGTGTGGCAGGAGTGTGATTCAAATGCCAGTCCTCTGCCTATGAGCACATGAAGGAAGTCCTACCTGTATGACTCTTGGAAGAATAGGCAGCAGTGCTTATCAGCATTCCTAGGTCTGTTTATACATTCAGAACAAACAGTAGGAGAGTCTTGTGGCACCTTTCAGATGAGTACCGTATTTTTCGCTCTATAAGACGCACCAGACCACAAGACGCACCTAGTTTTTGGAGGAGGAAAACAAGAAAAAAAATATTCTGAACCTCAGAAGCCAGAACAGCAAGAGGGATCGCTGCGCAGTGAAAGCAGCAAATCCCTCTTGCTGTTCTGGCTTCTGGGATAGCTGCGCAGCCTGCATTCGCTCCATAAGACGCACACACATTTCCCCCTACTTTTTAGAAGGGAAAAAGTGAGTCTTATAGAGCAAAAAATACGGTATATTTCATTTTACAGCCGCAGCTGCTTTTGTGCTCTAAGAGTTCATCCCATGAGATGCATGCATGAAGGCAGAATACAAAGACTCTTGTTGCAGACTGTACGCAAGCCGCTCTAGTCTTCATGTTAACTGTTGTAGCTGTAGCCAGCGAACGGATCATATGTCCCTGCTCTGGCGGGATTGGAGGGGGAAGACCCCCCTAGGAGTGGTTCCTGACTTCTACCTCCCCTTCCCCTTCCGTACCTTGCAGTTTATCTATGAGGACTCCATGGACTTGATTGCCAAGCTGCCATGTATAGCTGCAAAGATTTACCGCAATCTGTACCGTGAAGGCAGCAGCATCGGCGCCATCGATCCCGCCTTAGACTGGTCGCACAACTTCACCAACATGCTGGGCTATAATGACCCCGAGTTCATTGAACTCATGCGCCTCTACCTCACCATTCACAGGTAAGTCTTACCTGTCTTGTGTACAAGAGAGGCTTGAAAGAGCTGTGAGCTGATGGAGCAACAGAAAGAACTGAGGCCTGAGCTTTTGTGCATTTAGCACTTGTGTCCTTCCCCTACACATCCATTACTGCCAGCGCACTAAGCATTGGTGCAATTTCCCCCATATGCTTTCTGTGCTTGAGCATAATGAAGGTGCTCAGCAAGCCTTCCTGGGGAGAGCGTTCCACAAACGAGGAGCCACTGCAGAAAAGGCCCACTCTTGTGGAGGAGGCACACAAAGAAGGGCCTCAGATGACGATCACAGGGTCCATTCATATGAGGAGAGGCGGTCCCTGGGGTCCTTTAAGGCTTTATAGGTCAAAGTCAGCATTTTGAATTGGCCCGGAAACTGATTAGCAACCAGTGAAGTTGGGCCAGGCTCGGCGCAATATACCGTATTTTTCGCTCTATAATACGCACCTAGTTTTTAGAAGAGGAAACAAGAAAAAATATACTCTGAATCCCAGAAGCCAGGACAGCCAGCGGGATCTCAGTGCAGCGATCCCATTGGCTGTCCTGGCTTATGGAATAGCCACACGCTGTGCTCCGGAGGCTTCGCATTGCTTTCGCTAAAGCCACGGAGCCTGCATTCGCTCCGTAAGTTGCCCACACATTTCCCCTTATTTTTAGGAGGGGGAAAGTTTGTCTTATTGAGTGAAAAATACGGTAATCTCAAACCGTCATTCCCCGGTGAGCAACCCAGCTGCCGAATTCTACACCAGCTGAAGTTTCTGAACTGCCTCCAGGGGCAGCCCTATGTACATCACATTGCAATAATCTAACCTAGAGGTTACCAGGGCATAGACAGCAATAGTTAGGCTGTCTAGGTAAGGGCGTAGCTGGGCCGCCAGCCGAAGCTGATGGAAGATTGTCCATGCCTCTGAAGCCACTTGAGCATCAAGCGACAGCAAAGGATCCAGGAGTACCTCCAAGCTCCTTCAAAGGGAATGTAACTTCCCATTCGTCCAACCACCCACTAACAGTGCCCCAGTCTTATCTGGATTGAGCTTCAGTTTGTCAGCACTCACCTTTTTTCTCTAGCTGACAGTGGTTTTATTGCCAACAGGCATAGCACTTAAGCATCTGATATAATCTGTAGCCTTTTGCGACAGTTGAGATGTGCAGGGAGCTGGGTGCATAGTTCAGGGGTTAGAGTTTCCATGTATGACGTCCTAACTTCAATCCATGGAATATTCTGTTAAAGCAGTAGCCTTCAATATTTAACCCACCTTTAACCCAAACGTGAATTTGGTGTCCCATTTCTAAATCTTCTTTTTACCATATGTTTGTATGCTGCTACTCCTGCTGCTGTGGGATCAAGCTGTGACCCAGCAGTTGGTCTCAATCCATCAGCCCAACTGAGAGACCTCTGCCTGAAATCCTGTTGCTAGTTGGGTTAATATGACTTCATATGTTCCATGGGTAGGCAAACTAAGGCCCGGGGGCCGGATGTGGCCCAGTCGCCTTCAAAATCCTGTCTGGGAATCAGCATGTTTTTACATGAGCAGAATGTGTCCTTTTATTTAAAATGCATCTCTGGGTTATTTGTGGGGCAGAGGAATTCGTTCATGAATATTTTTTTCAAAATATAGTCCGGCCCCCCGACAAGGTCTGAGGGACAGTGGACAGGCCCCCTGCTGAAAAAGTTTGCTGACCCCTGAATGTTCTCTTAAGCGGCTCCCTCTAGTGGCAGAGAACCCTAACTTTTGTTTAACCCTCAATTGGGAGCTACATGTTACAAGGGTAATGTTACTTTCGCCCCAGTACGTTGTTTCTTGCAGCTGTGGTGTGCTGGGGCTGTAGAATTGTAGAGTTGGAAGGGACTCTAGTCCAACCCCCTGCAGTGCAGGAATCTTTTTGCCCAATGTGGGGCTTTAACACACAACCCTGATGTTAAGAGTCTCATGCGCTATTGACAGAGCTATCTATCTGAGTGTGCTGAGAAAGCCGCTTTCGTGAACATCTTTCATGCTTGCATATGATGACCATAAAATGAATTCATTGTAACTGCTATTGTACTTCTGGAATATTATGTGCGTCATCTTTTCTGTCCGGGAAGAAATGTTGGTGAGAATCTTAATTTATTAACCATTGGCCAAATGGATACAAAACTTCATTTCAGTCTGCTTGCTGTGCGCTCTAAGCTTCCTTGTTCCCTGCTGATTTCCCCCCTCCCCCTTTGTTTTCTGCAGTGACCACGAGGGTGGTAATGTCAGTGCCCATACCAGTCACCTAGTGGGCAGTGCCCT
Source organism: Podarcis melisellensis (assembly GCF_964234715.1). Lineage (NCBI taxonomy): Eukaryota > Metazoa > Chordata > Lepidosauria > Squamata > Lacertidae > Podarcis > Podarcis melisellensis. The sequence goes on from NC_138529.1 coordinate 13,502,440, forward strand.
CTCCGACCCTTACCTGGCTTTTGCTGCAGCCATGAATGGTCTGGCTGGCCCACTCCACGGTCTTGCAAATCAGGTAGGGGGCTGCATTGCCGAGCAGTGCTGGCAAATCTTGAATTTGGCGGAGAGCCTTTAGGGAGCCCTCCCTGTTCTTGCACATTATCAGCAAATCTCACGGGCTTTTTGCAGGAAGTGCTGGTATGGTTGACGAACTTGCAGAAGGAGCTGGGTGAGGATGTGTCCGACACGAAACTGAGGGATTTCATCTGGAATACTTTGAACTCTGGCAGGGTGAGTGTTGGCGGCATCAAAGCCTTAATGGGGCAACGGAGGGAGGGGTTGCAGTTGGGAGGAAACTGTAGAGATTTAGGTTGCAGTGAGGTCTGTTATAAAATGGGGTGGTGGGGGCACAGAGAGACCACGCTGGTTTATGGGATTTCAACTTGTAAACTCCACAAAAGCATATATGCGCAGCCATGTTTAGGTTTTTGTTTTGCTTTTTAAGCTGAGCTTAAAAAGGAAGAGGAATTCTGCCTAAAGTATTCATTCTTCTTTTTCCTGCACTTCCCACAGCCCTGGTGCCTTTCCCCTGTCCTGTTTTATCAATTCAATGTGGGAATTCTTAGAATAGCAACTCATGTCCTGTTCTGTGTTAGAAAGGAATATCTTCCCCCTCCACCACGTTGATTACAGGACCACAAGGAGTGGCCTAAATGTATTTTAAGGATGTGTAATTATCCCCCAGTTCTTCTTTAGCAGCCACTGGGAAGTGAAGTCCGTTAATTAGCTGCAGAAGAAAGGCATTGATGTACTAGCTAGTGGATTCCCAGTGCCTTTGTAGTCTCACTTGGCATAGAACTGGGGAGCAAAAACAGGAAGTCAGGTGCTGGGAGTCATCAACAATGGGAGAAGATAAACAAGGACTTCAAGTCAGTCTATGCCAATAGGGCACTCCTCCTAGAAACCAGCCAGGAGACAGTTGCCAGGATGAAGCTGTACAGAAAATGGATATGGCAGCCTAGATTTTCTCTTGCTGTCTGTGTGCAAATATATATTTCACACGCACACAATTTCCAATCATGATCTCATTCCACAAGCTTTAAACTGCTGTAGGGCTGGGGGAAGAGGAGGAAGCTCCCAGGTGAGAGCTGGGAGGGTTTCCTCTTCTGTACATGCAATAAGAGTTAAGATACCATGATGGAGGACCTGAAATTCACTTTCTCTTCTTTTCTTCTTTATTTTCTTTTCTTATTCTTGCTTTTTTTCTTATCCTCTCTAGATTAGTTTGGCTCTTATTGTATTTTTTATGTTGGAAACTTTTAATAAAAATTGATTAAAAACATAGCCTGCTCTAGGGCTTGTTAAAACAGGTCAGTGTAAAAAAAATGATTGTGAGCTGGTGGGAACTGCCTAAAGAGTCCTACAGGCAGGATGGTGGGGGAAGGTGAGAAATCAAAGGTAGTGGTGGCACTGTGTGAAAACCTATCGATCAAGGTGTGGATGTTGGCAACTATGAAGGGGGCTGAGTACTTGCCTGTTAACCCCTTTGCACATCGTATTGGGTACCACCCACAAGATTCTGTCAACGTCTCATGTTGCAGGTGGTTCCTGGCTATGGCCACGCAGTGCTGAGGAAGACGGACCCTCGCTACACCTGCCAGAGAGAATTTGCGCTCAAGCACCTTCCCAAAGATCCCCTCTTCAAGCTGGTGGCGCAGCTATACAAGATTGTCCCTAATGTGCTGCTGGAACAGGGCAAGGCCAAGAATCCCTGGCCCAATGTGGACGCACATAGTGGGGTCCTCCTGCAGGTGAGCTAACTACCTTTGGCAACCCTCTTTGAGGGCAGAGACCAAAGCCCTGGACTTTCTCAGCTAAAGGTGCCTGCTAGAATCTGGGCCCTACAAGCACATTTCTTAGGACTGAGCACTGGGAATATATTTCCCTGGGAACTTACCTTGCAGGCTCAAATAGAGGGCGCTCTCAGCCCAGATTAGTATCACACTTTGCCTTGGGTCTAAGGCAGAGGATCATCTCACCTTGCTTTCCAAAGCATGGGGGGAGATTTAGCACTGCCTAAAACTTACACTTTTGGACAGAAATGGATGGAACCCGCCATATTCAGACCAATAGGTGCAGGGAATCTTGTGATAAGTATCTTTAAAGGATGAGTTTTTATTTAAAAAATGGTTTTGAAGCTGTTGTGGTTTTGAGAATTTGTTGCACTGGCTCCTGCTAGTGCAACTGTTTAGTTGCATCCAGCCCATAATATAAGGGAAGGATAAAAGCAGGGTTTGAAAAACATAGTTGAGGCTTAGATGATGTACCGAAATCACAGAATGCCAAGCTGATTAGGACAGAGGTGGATGTGTCACTCTCAAAAGCACTGCAACGGAGAAGTAAAAGGAGAGTGCTGATAAAAGGTATTTTGTGATGGGAAACTAGAGATCTTAGTCACAGACTACTTCTCCCTCACCTCTGCCTGGTGTTTTCTGTTTATGTGGAGCACAAAACCCAGTATCTTAGAAGCTCTGAAGCCTCAGAGCCTGTCTGCTACACCTTAGGCCACCTTGCAATCTGAGGGTCAGCTGCCTCACCTCATCAAAATGACATCAGGTGACTTGTTTTCACCAGTCGTGGTGAGTGGCTGTGTTTGGGTGAAATGGAGGCAGCCTGATGAACTTTATGGGGCCAGAGGTTCCCAACAGCTGCTTTAAAAACTCAAGCTGGCTGGATGCTGTAGGTGCACTTGTGTTCAGTTCAGCTATGGGATTGCCTGGCAGGGCTGAATCTGGTTTTTTGGGAGTGGTACAGGCCCCAAGTTGACTTGTGCACCACACTCGCTCTGATGTCAGAGGGATCAGTCTGCATCTTATATGCTTATGCCACTTTGCTGCTCTAGGTAGCGCAGAAGCAAGCTTGAGTCCGTTCCCTGGGGCAAAGCCTCTATTTCCAGGCACTAGATTAAATGTTTCCGCTTGTGCCCCACCAGTACACAGAGCTGCTCCTACCCTTGTCCGCAAGGCCAGTTTATTTCCCAACAGTAGGGCGCTGAACCACCTCTGCAGGATTTACCGCAGTGTGATAGCAATTTCTATCTTTCGGGGAGGGTATTGGTAAATCCGCAGTGCAACCTGAAGCACCTTTTTTGCACTCAATTTGTGGGTGCTAAGTGGGTGCAAAGAAAGCTTTGACTCAGCTGTTGATTTGCACAGTGTTCTAGAATGTGGCCGACATTCCCACGTAGCTCTGCATAGTAGGGGAAGGGGAATAATTGCCTGGGGCTGCTTGTTTTGCCATAGCCAATAAGCCGGTTGTGGAACCCTTGGTAAATTGTATGCCAATCACCATTTGAACTCCTACACTTGCAGAACCCAGGCAGGGTGGTGGTGTGCCTCCCTCTAGCGGTGGCTTAGGAGGCCTTGCAGATGCTATTATATCCAACCGTAGTATAGGAATAGCATGAGGCAGAATTTCTAAACGACTGGGATTTGCGGTGGGCAAACCTGAAATGTTTCGGCTGGTATGAGACGAAGAATCAGAGTGCTTTGCCCTATCCCCCACCCTTCTAATTTCTGCAAATTTTTAAAGGAAAAACCCTACAGGAAGTGACTGGGGGGAAAAACTTTCCTCTTCTGCCCTCTTGGAACAACAACAAAAAATCACTTTGCAAGGGCTGTAGGATTCATGTCACTTCCAGGAATTATTTCTTGTGTGTAAGAAGGATCAGATATATCAGCATTCAGTTTGTATGTTTTCTTAATCTCTTCCTGTGAGGCCCCTCGGAGCAATATACAGTATAGATTATGACATTGCCCAGTCAGGTTTGTGTGTGTCCCCCAGTGCCTCCCAGGAACCTCACAGGTGGGTTTTGAAGGTGATGCCCTTCTGGTTTTCCTGAACACCTAGTGTTTGAGGTATACTGTATCTGTAGGTGGAGATTCCATTTTAGCACTCTCAACCATCGTAGCCAATACAGTGGAACCTTGGTTCTCAAACGCCTTGGTACTCGAACATTTCGGCTCCCAAACGCCGAAAACCCGGAAGTAAGTGTTCCGGTTTTCAAATGTTTTTTGGAAGCTGAACATCCAGTGTGGCTGTCGGCTATTGTTTTCAGGGCACTTGCACCCATCGGAAGCTGCGCCTCGGTTTTTGAATGTTTCAGAAGTCGAACGGACTTTGGAACGGATTACGTTCAAGAACCAAGGGACACCTAGAGGGCTAAAGGGTTCCCTATATTTGCCATATAGGTTACAATAAAGTTATTTACTTAGTTAAGGGTTCTCTATGCCTGGTAAGTGGTCTTTTCCCTCCCCGGGGCCGTCCTCCTAACCGCCGCCTCTTTCTTTCTGCAGTACTACGGCATGAAGGAGATGAACTATTACACTGTGCTGTTTGGTGTGTCTCGAGCTCTTGGCGTCCTGTCGCAGCTCATCTGGAGCCGGGCGCTTGGCTTCCCTCTGGAGAGACCCAAATCCATGAGCACAGATGGGCTGATGGTGCTTGTGGGTGCAAAGTCAGGTTAAAGCAAGGGATAACGTGGCAGGGGGTTAGCTTTCGAGGGAACGGTAGAGACAATACGACTTTTTTGTGTTTTGTTCAAAGGGCCTTGAAAAGATCCTTCCTTAGAGGCACTGACCATCGCATATTTTTTTCAGGTTATTTATGGGATAAATTCAGATAAAACTTATAGATACTTATCCTCCCCCCTCCTCCACACCTGCTACCTTAAAATACCACCTTAAAGTTAGTTTAGATTCCTAAGCGCAGGGCCCAGGGCAGCTCTTCCCAACCTGAGCTGATGCCCCCGGCTAGAGAGAATGTTGCTTCTTTCCAGCTCAGACTCCTCCTCTTTCATCCCCTCTTATCGCCCCAGGTTGCAGGCCAGGAGCAGAGAATACTTCCCCTTGAACAATCATGTCATATCACATGCTGCTTTTTACCACCTTTCACAGATGGGGTGTTCTGCATTTTAAACAATGCCCTCCCTTTTTGGCAGGAAGGGGTTGGAGAGGAAAGCAGTTCTTTCCCGTCAGCTGAGCGCCATCCCCTTTTGTATACCCTTCTCCCGCCGCTGTCAAAAATGGCAGAATTGTGCTCTTAAAAGACAGAGCGGGTGAGGCTGTGACTTGAGTCACACTCCGGTGAAAAAGGTGAGTACAGCTCACCTCCTTGCCTACCAAAGAGGGGCAACACAGACCTTTCCCTTCCCCCAATCCAAAGCTACCACAGCACTAGGTTGTCCTGACCTGCATTAATGCACACAACCCCCTGGGCAACCCACTGCCCCCCCCAAAAAAAACTCCCTGATCTTCTGCGAGATGGTGCTTTGTTCCCAAAGATAAGACTCTCTGCCAGGAACAAATAGCTCCTTGCCTCCCTCCTCTTCGGCCAGAGGAGATGAGAGCAGCGTGTTTGAAGCAAGTGACCTCCCCATCCCATTTTTAATTTTGACTTGAGTGTTGGTGCTGTGGTACTGAAAAGGTGGGTTGAGGGTGTCTCAATAGCAAAGAAGGTATTGGTAACGTTTCCAAAACGGCAGCTTTTAATAGCATTGCCGTGTGGCGCTAAATTGGCTGGCCACACCTTGAGAGCAGCGATAGGTGAAAAGAATGGAGCCTGTCTCCTGGCCTCCTTTCCTCTCTGGAAAGGACTTCATACACTCCTACCAATGTTTGTTTTTTCTCTGTGTGTTTGTGTGAAACCCTTTTTGTCCTAAAACCACAAACAAAAAAGGAAAGAAAAACCCCAATCTTAAGTTGAAGGCACAGTGTCAACAGCTGTGTAAGCATCAGCGTTCCGTTGCAAACTTCAGGTGGTTCTGTACAAACTGCAAAATAAATGTTTTTATTAACAAGTTACAGTATTGGAGTCTGTCCCTATGTATCAGTGAGGCCTGCAGCCCTTGAACTATTGCTCCCAGTGACTGGTTGCGCCCCCACACACTCAATTCTTACCAGCCATCAGTTTGCTTAGGATACTGGAAACGCATAACCCTAAAGGAACAGAACAACCAGAGCTTCTTTACAGGTAGGCAAACTAAGGCCCGGGGGCCGGATCCAGCCCACTTGCCTTCTCAATTCGGCCTATGGACGGTCCGGGAATCAGCATGTTTTTACATGAGTAGAATGTCTCCTTTTTATTTAAAATGCATCTCTGGGTTATTTGTGAGGCATAGGAATTTGTTCATTTTTTTTTCTTTCTCTCCAAAATATAGTCCGGGCCCCCCACAAGGTCTGAGGGACAGTGGACCGGCCCCCTGCTGAAAAAGTTTGCTGAGGTACACATTGGCAACTCCAAAAGTCCCCGTGACAGCAAACACAAGCTGTGTGTGTGTGTGTTTGTGTTTGTTGGTTTGGGGTGGTCAGTGGAATGGAGCTGCCCCACTTAACTTTTTACTTACACCGTTTCATATCCTAATTTGAAGTTGCTGCTTCCTCCGCAGCAGGGGTGGGACGTACAGCTCCTTGTCACAAACCCAAAGGAAACCCCAAGGTTCCTCCTATTTGTCTTCATTTTTGTCCCTTTTGTATATGCTCGTTCAATAAACTCTGTTGTACAATCACTACTTCAGAGCATCATCTGGAATAGGGCATTTTGAATTGTCGGTATTCAAGGCAATAGCTCCAAGGTGAAAACGGACTTCCTTGATGCCAAGCGTGGACATGGAATATTGTATGTGTATGTGCACACAGGGGACGCGGGTGGCGCTGTGGGTTAAACCAGAGCCTAGGACTTGCCGATCAGAAGGTTGTGGTTTGAATCCCCGTGACGGGGTGAGCTCCCATTGTTCGGTCCCTGCTCCTGCCAACCTAGCAGTTCGAAAGCATGTCAAAGTGCAAGTAGATAAATAGGTACCGCTCCGGCGGGAAGGTAAACGGCGTTTCTGTGCGCTGCTCTGGTTCGCCAGAAGCGGCTTCGTCATGCTGGCACTATGACCTGGAAGCTGTACAGGCCAATAAAGCAAGATGAGCACCACATCCCCAGAGTCGGCCACGACTGGACCTAATGGTCAGGGGTCTTTACCTTTACGTGCACACAGTGGCAACCTGCAAACCATACTTTTACCCCCCAAAAAATGTACGCTGCGATGTGCGTGCTTGGTTTGTTTCTAGATTTCTCAGCATTGTGCAGTGATAGCGAGAAAAACCCTAGTGTTGGTCCTTAGCATTTTTTGATAGCAGCTGGCTCTGTTTTTAGTTAGGTAACCAAAACCTTCCATTGGAAAGTAGGTGGCAGAGTGGGAAAACTGTAGCAGTTACTTCTCCTTTGACTTAACTGTTCAAGCAGCAGAAAGCAACTTTGGTTCCTTGCTTGTATGCCTGTGTAGGGACCTTCGCCCTCTTCACAAGCCCCTATGTGTTCAGTAGGATTACTGTTATTTTTGTTGAGCTTCTTATTCTACCAAAACACTGAGCGGGCAACCATTCAGTCCTTGCTTTCAAAAGACAAAGTAGAAGCCCTGGTAGATGGGGGGGGGGGATGCTGCAAAGAAAGGTGTGTTTTGTGGCAGCGCCTCCTCCAGCACCTCGGGCAAAGAAGTTCTTAAGCTTTGCTGGAGAGGCTAGAGATCAAACCTGTGACCTTTTGCATGCAGAGCACGTGCTCTGTCACTGAGCCATGACCCCTCCTCATATTGCTCATGTGCTAATCCGCAAGCACAAATGTAGTCGGCACTGAACTGGGCCTAACAGCTTTGAGTGGCCACAAATCCACACCTGCCAATAATTCAACTTGGGAGCGCAGGAATAAAAGCAGCTTCCAGGTTTTCCTGCTGCAGACCTGCATTTAAGAGTGCAGAGGTTTAAAATCGAGGATCAAGTCCCAGCCGTGCCCCCAGCTGACCTTGGGCAAGCCTTTCCTTGCTCTTGAAGGACACTCTGCACACGTTGGTAAGAAGCCAACAGCTGCTGCCTGTAGAGAAGGGCGATGGTTCTGAGCCCATCTGGAATGACGTTCCCAGAAGGCATCTATAAATAGCTGGGTTCCCTCGTGGTTGTGCCAGGAAATAGAGGCTGCGGTATGAGAACACAGCCCTGTTTCAGCAAAGAAATGTGCTGTGGTCCTAACCTAGGATTAGCACATTTCATAAAGTCACACGATGCAGTCCTCCTTTGAGCAGAAGGCAGGTCTTGCTGGTGTGCCCTTGTGTCAACACCTATTCCTGCTTTCATAGAGGGAAGTATTCAAAGGTGATCATTCAACTGCAGTTTGAAGTGGTAGGTCCCAGAAGTATTGTAGCACTTGTATCGCCTGAAGGTGAAGCTTAGCTCTAAGCCCTACTGGAAACTTCACTGTACATCCAAATTATGGCCCAGGTGTGGTCTGATGGATGATGGCCTTGAACAACTGCTGTAGGGATGCAGGTGGCACAGAGGTCTAAACTACTGAGCCTCTTGGGCTTGCTGATCGTAAGGTCAGCAGTTCGAATCCGTGTAACAGGGTGAGCTCCTGTTGCTCTGTGCCAGCTCCTGCCAAGCTAGCAGTTTGAAATTACACCAGTGCAAGTAGATAAATAGGTACCACTGTGGCAGGAAGGTAAACTGCACTTCCATGCGCTCTGGCTTCCGTCACAGTAATCCATTGAGCAAGAAGCAGTTTAGCCATGCTGACCACACGACCCAGAAAGCTGTCTGCGGACAAACGCCAGCTCCCTTGGCCTGAAAGCGGAGATGAGCGCAACACCCCATGGTCGAATTCAACTGGACTTAACTGACCAGGGGTCCTTTACAACTGTGGTAAAAGCACACTGGCTGCCTGTAATGCAAAAACTACCACATTTTCCCATGTATAACCCCCCCCCCCATGTATAAGACAAGCCCCATTTTTGGGGACTGCCAAAAATTTATTTGAGGGGGAAATTTCCAAAAGTTGCTGAGCTTCTTTTAGGGAGATATTGCCCAGAGTTGTTGAGCTTGGGTGGGTGGGTGGGAATATTGCCCAGAGTTATGGAGCTATTGGGGGGGGGGATCACCGCCACCAATCGCTCTACAGACTGCCCAACACTGCAAATCGCATGCATCGTCGTGGCCACGAATTGTCTGCACGCTCTCCACCAAAAGCCCACCTGCCCACTCAACGCAACCACAGCTGATTGCATGCACGCCTCACCGCTGCCATAAATCAACGTCCAACTGCCGCAGCCAGTCGTCAGCAGGCCTTGCCACAGCAACCAATCACACACCCAATCACCGCTGCCAATCTCCTGCTACTTGCTGACACCAATCACACACCCCCCCCCAGCTATCCATGTATAAAACGACCCACAATTTTTGGCTATTATTTCTAAGGAAAAAATATCGTCTTATACACGGAAAAATACAGTGGTCAGCCTTCGTTTTGAAAAAAATACTTATTCAGCGGAACATAGCTGTTGTGATTTGCCATCTGCTGCTGCAGCAGCAGCATAGTCACCAGAATTTTCGAAGGTAGAACCCACGTTGCATCTTGCCATGCCTGACAGTTCTGGGGACCGACCTAGTTGAGGACTCAGAGAGGGATGGGGATGTTGTACTCCATAGTTTTGCAATTACACCATTCTCTGCCTTGCCATGTTCAGTGTTTGTTTTGACCTTGTGCTATAGGTATTGCCAGTTGTCACCACCCATGTTGTAAAGCACAGCCCTATGTATATAAGCCAGACTAGGCTTATACCCAACCTTCTCTCCATACACTCAGCAGCCATGCATTGTGTGCTAAATTGAAGGCTTAAGCCAGAGCTTTCCATGTTGGTGACACTTTTTAGACATGCATCATTTCGCGACACAGCCATTCAGCTTTAGTAGCAAACCAAGGTTTAAATAACCCCTCTCCAGCCCTGGGAGGAGTGTGGGGAGCGTTCATGCAACACACCTAACATTGCAGCCGACACACTTAACACGTTGCGAAGCAGAGTTTGGAAAGCTCTGGCTTAGGCACTAATGATGAAGCATAACATTTCCTATGCTTTCAAAGAATATTGATGCAATAGGTACCAAATATATACTTATCAGGCAAATCCAGCTGCGGAAAGTATATGCATTCTACCTGAAGAACTATGCAAGGTTAAAATCGACAATGTAGCTAAAATCTTAAATAGTCAAGTCCCACATGTACCTTTTTGCAAACTTTTTTTTTATTGGTCTATAAAAATGCTCTTGGGATTGGTTCAGTCTTTGAACATTCTTGGACAGATTTTGCAGCTATCAAATAAGATTCACAGTTAAAGGGTAGAACACACTGATGATTTCCTCTTACTGTGCATAATCTCATTTTCTATTCCCCTTTCCTTCTTCTGGAAATACCCCACCCCCCTTTCTTACAAGCTGAGGTAGCACATACCAGGCTAAGTAGCATGAGGCAGCTGCAGCCCTGACGATGATACAGGTAGGAGCGGAAGGCACTGCAATGTTTAGGACACAATCGCTTTGCCGATTGGAGGGGAGCAGCAGGTACAAGGTTTAAACATGAGGTGCCCAGAGAGGCTTAAAAGTCCAGGTTCATGGGGACAGGCAGGGGGAAGTGAAATAAAAGTAGATAGAGAACCACCTGGTCTCTCTAAAGGAAGATCCTTACACAAGCAACAAACTGCATTGCTGATTTTTCTGCAGTAGATACAGTTTTAAGGGCCAAAATGACTCCAATGAAGGCAAAGCTCTTGTTAAGAATGTAAAAGCTGAGGAAGTAATGACAAGAAACCTGGAACATTAAACAAGCATCAACCCAGGACACATTATCTGCTTGTACGTCTGGTGTCAATAAAGAATTCTGTTCTCCGCTGCAAATGAAGTTAGCAGGGCCTTAACATTTCTGTCCTCTGCATGGGACTTGAACACTACAACCTTCAGCAGAATACGCCCCATGAACTATCTTAGCTCTTGCATTTTAAAGGGAGTGTGGTACACAGACTGCAGCAAACACAATTCATTAAATCACGGATCAAGGTCACGATGATTCAAAGTAACAGAACCACTAGTTCCTTCTCCTTGGTGCCTTATAATGTCTTGGTGAACCGGGCTTCATCCCTGCTTGGCAAATGCCTAAATGCAAGGCTGCCCATTTAAAGTGATGTTTTAAGAATCACTACACACATTGAGCACCTTTCTTTCAGAGTTTCCGTTCACAGCTGGAGAAGAGAACTGCAGTGAGCACGAGGCTCAGGAACCAAGACGCATTGCTGTTTTGTTTGGCAATGGCGGAATTGCTTTGAAGCCCAACATGCAGCAAACGTTTGGGACAGATGTCTGCGCCAAAGGAACCCACTTTAAAGCTAGCATTGTTCTGAAGGTTAGAGTCCAAATTCAAGGGAGGTATGCAGGCAGCACGGCGAAGAAGAAACCAGCTTTGCGGAGCAGCAGTTGGTCTCTGCATTAGAAGCAAAGGAGGCAATACATTTTGGGCTATGAAGCTGCTACCATGTCATCATTCCCTCTCCCTCCTCCCAGCAGAAAAGAATTTTGTGATTTGAATAAATTGTGCAAATGGAGACAAGGGGATTCTCTCATTCCCCTTGTGAATGTGCCTTCCACCCCCTTGCAAAGGAAAGTAGGCTTACTTACGATAACTACAAGTCCCTTGTGCTACTCAAAGCCTCTTGCGTCCCCCAGCCTCTGGCACAGTGGCTGAACCATATTTACACAGAAGTAAGTCCCACCAAGTTCAATAGTAATTACTTCCAAGCAAGCATGAATAAGATTGCTCATCTTATTGGCGAAGGCTGCAAACAGCAGCAACTGTCGTGAGACTGCCAGGCAGTCCAGGCGCCAATATCACAGAAGTATTTCTGAAATACGCTTTAGTTAGCTTTAAAAATCCTTCCCTGTATCCGCAAATCCAGATTTTATGGTAGGTATATACAGCCAACTTGACCCCAAGTCACCTTCAAACAGAGCACGCCTGAAACAGGATTTGAAGCCAGGGCTCTCCCAGCTGAAATCACAGTCCCTCTTCTATGCAACTGATCCTCATGTAAACGTGAGAGTTCAGGCTGGTTCTTCCTGAACGTGTGTAGACAGAGAAATTTGTGCGCTAGCCCTTGTGCCACTCTGGTCACTTTGCCAGACTTGGATGCAAGGGCAGATTCCCAAATGCATGGATAGAAATATAAAACATTCCTGCCAGCCAGCCCAAATGTATCTCCATTAAATTCAGATGTAACAAGGGCAGCCAAGTAGGAAGGTGGAGTTCTAAAGTGACTGTTTTCCATGAATACAGCACAGGACATGCTTAGCAGAGCAGGTTAGAAGCGTGCTATTGTTAATGACTTCCTCTCGGAGCGGCTTCCTCACTAGCGCTTATTGCCTTTTATTATTACTAAAGGAACTATTTGCTCAGAGAAGCATTCTGGAAATACAGGTCTTAGAAATGCGAGCCTTTCCTCCCTGAGGACTCTGAAAAGATCGCTGCCTTGTGTATGCATTCCATAGAGCAAGCCTGTTTGTTCTTTCAGGATAACAGCAGAAACGGGGATAAAGAGCAAGTAAATAGTTTCAGCTGCTCAGAAAGGCAGAAGGAGGATGTTCTTTGGAAACAAGCCCCCTTCGGTCGGTAAAAGCTGGCAATTTTGGGAGCAGGGAAGGAAAGAGCACCTTTACAAATGAAAGATTTGGGGAGAGTTGCCGAGGGAACATCTTGGCAAAGGACACCAACTGTACAGTCAAATCTATACAGTTTGGGCGATCGCAGGGTAACTGCACGGAGCCAATTGGTATGCAAAACCAATGGCGGATAAGAAGCCTTTGGACTGACTCGCGGGAGCTGCCTCACAAAACCGGGTTGCTAGCTCAGCACAGGAAGTGGGTGGTGGTTTCCAGAGCCATTACAATGATAGCAACGGAGTAAATTTGGGATAGAAGCCCAAACTATTCTTGCATTCTTTGGAGGAAAAGCGAAGCCATGAAACCCGTGGTCAGAGAAAAAAGGAAGCCATCCATTGTACAATGGGCAACACCTAGCAGCCTCGACAGGAGATTGCTCAGGTATCTATGCCACAGCAGGCTCCCCCCCCCCAACTTTATGAAGAAAGAAGGGGTCATGTTCCCAATGGTCCATATGCCTCCCGCTACCCAAACGTGGCAGGCTTCTAGCCATGACCCCATCACTGGTCCAGGGATCCTGATTCTGAAGAGGAAAGCTCAGAGAGCAAGGACTTTTAACACAGGTAAGCCGAGCCTCTGTTACAAAGCCAGCTTCAAGCCCCACCCCTCCAAGGGCAGGTATAGCAGATCTACACCTCACATTGGAGCAAGTGGGGTGGTCTAACTGCTCAAGGGGCACAAACAAAGCAAGGCCCAAGGTTCATCCACCTACTTTATTTCCCTCAACCTGCCGTTGTAACCTATCTTCCTCCTTCCGCTGAACAGAGAGCCACAGGAATCTGTGAAGAACACAGTGATCACTCTCACCCCATGTTATGCAACGTGACATCTTCATAAAAGCAGGCACACAAACACTCTGGCGCCTGAAACTTGGAAGCAACAGGACCTGGAATACCCCAGGCCCACATTGAAGGGCTCAACCCCAGCAGTCGTGTGTTTGTGTCCACACCGCTTGTGCAAAATGTGCGTCTAAACGTAGATAAACGCCTTTTCCAGCTCAAAACAGGGTACCGAGTTTACAGCAAAATAGGCAACACAAATGGATGTCTGCATCGGGGAAAAGTGCAGGGTGGGGTTTTGGGAGACCCACAATGGTGGTCAGGGGAACAGGAGGCAATTTCAGGAACAGCTGCTGAGCAGCCATGGTTGGTCTCAACTTGCAGCTTTCAATGGGGCCAAGACTCTGCAAGACTCCGAATACACATCCCAACTAAGCACCTTCCCACAAGCCAGCTGGAGACAGTGGCATGCTAAACACTCCCCACAGGTGGTGCTTCATCACAAGTGGGCTCCACAAGGCATATTTGGTGGAAGAAGGACCAGGTGGAAGTCCTGTCCTCAAAGCAGCAGCCCCCAGCCTGATAATGCTCTATTCCATTCCCATAATGCAAAACAGAAAGCAGCTATGGTGCTGTGGTGAGCGCTGGCAGGCTCATGCAACCCATTATCTCAATAATCCCAAAGGCACGGCATTTCAAAAGGCCGCAACCAAGACACCTTACCTCTGGGTTTTAGGTGACGTTTCAAGATGGTTGGACATGGGTTTTAATGAAACAGGCGGACACAGGGATCTGAAATTCTGCAAAGCTCTGGTTGAACTCCCAACAAGCAAGTAATTCTGCTTCCTTTCTCTCTTGCCCCCACCGCAAATGTGCACCCATTTGGAGTGTGTTTTCTAACATTTCTAAAACTGTTCCAGCTCCAAGAGGGCCATATCTCTCCCTTGGCCCTTTATTTGGCACACATCTTTTGCTACTCTGCACTCTTCTATCAACCGAAAGGAAGACACGGGGCAGCTGGCTGGATGCTAATCTCCCTTAGATAGCCTAGTGATGAACAGAGATTATGGTACTGTTTGGGCAAGGAAGAACAATTGCAGCCTGATGCTTCAGCACAAGTACGACGTTAGCTTCGCACAGCCTCAAAGAAAGCAGCAACTGCAGAGCACCCTCTGTCTACCAGCAACCTCAGTAACAGACACCAGCCACTCTGCACTGCTTGCCTGCTCCCCTCTGCCATGCCTTTCCACTACTGCATTCCAAACCAACGTTCAACCAGCAGAGTCTTGCAAATCCAACCACTAACAGCTAAGGAGACTGCCAGACAAAAAGTACAGCCTCTCCATGCTTATTCTCTATTGTCAAGGGGCAGTCCAGGTCAGGGCTTTCTTCCTTTCCTTTTTTTTTTTAAACAAGTGATTCACGAGGCACAATTTCCAATGGGCCCTTCACTAGGCACAGAAAGAGAGCACACGATCACATGCTATGAGCTTCCACTGCCCCGTTCCCCAGAGAAACAGGGTTCGGCACTGTCCTCAGCCTAAGACAAGCCATGCTGGCACATACAAAATAGGTGGAGAATGGGATGGGAGACAATCCACAGACTGGGGGATTAAGGGGGAGGGGAGGAGAAGGGCTTCAAAGAAAGTCCTACAAAACAAAATATGTATGTATGACCCAGCATAAGAGCATGACTAGGCAAAACAGACAGTTAAGAGGTTGCTCCGGAGGTAACATGACCACCTGGCCCTTTCCTTAGGAAAAAGTCTCTCTTCATCACACCAGGCCCAGTGGATAAATTAAGACAGGATACCAGGAGAAACCAAATAAATAGATAAAAACAGAGGGGCTGAGGAAGCCATGAGTGCACACCCCAGCGCAGTGTCCGCGTGGCCACCAAAGCAGCAGGGAGCCCTTCACGTTTGGTGGATCTCGTGGAACATGAGCTCTCGGGGAATGCGGGTCTCGGGACCGTAGTTCTTTGCCGCCCGGCGTTCAAAAGCAGCGACCATCTGCTTGACCACCTCGTCGAAGAAAACGGTAGCCAGCTGCGAGTGCAGCAGGGAGCGGAACTCGAAGGAAATCTGGGGAGAGAGGAAGAGCGTTAGTCTGCCATCTCATAGCTCTTTCAAAGCTGGGGGGGGGGGTGCAGGGATGGGCAGCCGGGGCTCTCTTCAACAAGTAGGGAATTTTACATTATAGTACTGTGAATAAGGGATGCGGGTGGCGCTGTGGTCTAAACCACAGAGCCTAGGGCTTGCCGATCAGAAGGTTGGCAGTTTGAATCCCCGCGACGGGGTGAGCTCCCGTTGCTCGGTCCCTGCTCCTGCCCACCTAGCAGTTCAAAAGCACGCCAGTGCAAGTAGATAAAAAGGTACCACTGCGGCGGGAAGGTAAACAGCATTTCCGTGCACTGCTCTGCTTCGCCTGAAGCGGCTTAGTCATGCTGGCCACATGACCCGGAAGCTGTCTGCGGACAAACGCCGGCTCCCTCGGCCTATAGAGCGAGATGAGCGCGCAACCCCAGAGTCGTCTGCAACGGGACCTAACTCTCAGGGGTACCTTTACCTTTTAGTACTGTGAATATATGAGGAAGGGCGGGGGGGGGAATCTTCCTGTGACAGATATGAAAAGCCCTGCTCTGTAAAGTGCCCTGCAAGTCCCCAAGTGCAGCAGGCGTGATTGGCAGAGATCATTTTGTTCCTGGGCACATCAGCAGATAATGGCGAGAGCAAGGTGCGAGAAACCTGCAGCTCTGCAGACCCAGCCAGTACGGCCAATGGTCAAGGATGACAAATGAGCTGCAATGCAGCAGCATCTCGAAAGCCACAGGCTTCCCATCCCTCGTTTACATTAAGCCGCCTGTTACGAAACAGTATTCCCAGGATGGTGAAAGTATCTTCCAACATGTGCAGCCGTTATCTGGCTATTATTGCTGGCAAGAGATGGGAGTTCACACCTGGACTTCTGCCCAGCCCACCTTTTTCACTCATAGATGAGGAACAATCCTACAAGACACAACTGACATCCTAGTGGGACCTATAAGGTTGTTCAAGGACAGCATCACCCCACAGAAACCTTGCCAGTCTCTCTAAGATGCCAGTGCCATCTTGTAGACCCTGTCTCAGACAGGGGGAGGGGAGGGGAGGAAGGCAGATGGGGTGTGTGTGGAATGACAGAGAGGAGTAGAATTCCTCATCTGCCCCCATTTCTCTCATCTTCTGATAACCTCAGGAGCTTCTCCGAGATGGAGCGGTCCTCCAGAATCTATCCCGGCTATTCTAAGACAACAGCACCATTTTAGAGACGCAACAGAAAAGAAACAAGGAGCCAAGGTTGGAGGAAGAGTATGAGATTTGTGCAATCCCACATTTGACCCTTAAGGAAGGCACTGTGCCCTGCCTCATTATCGTCATTCAAAAATAGGATATTACTTCATTAGTCCTTAAGCATCACAAAATTAGACGACCACATGAAGAGGCGCAGAGTGAGCTTGTCACGCAGCTGGGATTATTTAGAGCAGGCGTCCCCAAACTCGGTCCTCCAGATGTTTTGGGACTATAACTCCCATCATCCCTAGCTAACAGGACCAGTAGTCAGGGATGATGGGCATTGTAGTCCCAAAACAGCTAGAGGGCCAAGTTTGGGGATGCCTGATTTAGAGGCAGCAGCAATGGTGGTGGTGCTGAGGAACAGACCCATCTCTGCCTTGTGGAACGCACAAGAAGATTGAGAGGACAAGAGGAGGTTAAGTATCCCATAGCAAGTGTTCACACCTCCACAGAAGGTCACACTTTAGGATCAAAAACTTCCTCACACTCATTAAGAAGTCAGGAGTTTTGGCTCTCACCTGCTCTCTAAGAGACAAAAAGGGAACCCAAGAGACACAACACTCGGGCTCTGGCCCTTCTGTACACACAGTTTCTGCTCATGAGAAGAACATTTGCTTCCTTGGCTAATGCTTGGGCTTCATCACAGGCAAGCACTTTTCTTTCCTGTTTCAAAGGAATAAGCCCACCCCTTGCTGGCACAGACCGAAGAATCCTTTGTGGAACAGGAGCTGAGCTGCCTGAGAACACTTTTATAGCCATGTGTGCTTACCGAGAAGTCCACTGTACAAGTGCGGGGGTAGCCAGGAATGCCAGGGCTGAAACGCCAGCTGGTCTCCAGGTGGTTGAAGAGCTTCCCATCAGTGCAGACCGCCTGGGATAAAGGACAGAGGTGAGATCAGAGAATGGTTTTGCTAGCAACGTCCATGCCCATCCAGATAAGCTAGAACAAGAGTGTCCATGCCTGGTTCTGATTGCAGCTCTGGGGCTGCAGCTCACCTGCGACCCATCAGACTGCATCAGGTGTGCCATCAGTCAGTGTCAGGATAAGGCCTCTTTCCTAAGCACTCTAATCATTTGAAATTTCTACATGGCGAGTTGTTGGAATCAGTGCTTCTGATTATACAATGTACTGTATAATGGAAGAGATTTTAGCCAACGGAAGAGATTTCAGTCTGGATAGCACAGAAATGTGCAGCTACATTGGCTCCCAGTACATTTCTAAGCACAATTCAAAGTGTTGGTGCTGACCTTTAAAGCCCTAAACGGCCTTGGCCCAGTATACCTGAAGGAGCATTTCCACCCCCATCATTCAGCCCAGACGCAGAGGTCCAGCTTCAAGGGCCTTCTGGCAGTTCCCTCACTGCAAGAAGTGAGGTTACAGGGAACCAGGCAGAGGGCCTTCTTGGTAGTGGTGCCCGCCCTGTGGAACGCCCTCCCATCAGATGTCAAGGAAATAAACAACTATCTGACTTTTAGAAGACATCTGAAGGCAGCCCTGTTTAGAGAAGTTTTAATGTTTGATGTTTTATCGTGTTTTTAATATTCTGTTGGGAGCTGCCTAGAGTGGCTGGGGAAACCCAGCCAAATGGGTGGGGTATAAATAATAAATGATGATGATGATGATAGCTCACCTTTACTAGATGGGGCCGCACCAGTGTTACAATGGATGTGTAACGTTCCACAACAGGAGGAAACCCGACTTCCAGCTGGGCCTTCACGTGGCCTGTCCTCTTAGAGACCACGACTGATTTCTTGCACCAGGGAACAAATTCCTTATATTCATCCACATTGGACACAACTTCATAGATCTCCTGCATGGAGTAACTGCAAGAAAGGATAGAGTTAATTCAGGAGCCCCTCAGAGCTGTTATAACACTGACAACCTGATGGTGACAGTACACAATGTACATAACAGGGAACAGGTAAGCCATTATTTAGTTGAACTGGCCAATGAGTTTATTGAGAAGAGGGTATGCAAGTGGGAGATGGCTGAAATCACAACTGGGTTTGCACGTATGCAGAATATTGGAACCTGGCTCTGAGTTCAGAGCTTGACAGTGATGCTCAAAGCATGTCAAAGGTAAGAGAACTTCCAAGGCAGCATTGCCTCCCTCTTCCTCAAGCCCAGGACTTTGGGGGCTTTTGGGTAGTGGGACATATGATGCATTTTATCTGCTGCAGTCACAAGGTGAGGGAGTTTGGTACTTAATTTGTTCTTATTTATTCAAGGCACCTCTATGCCCTACACTTTATTATCAGAACAAATACTTCATTCTTGGGGTTGATTTGTCCAATACAAAGCAAAGAAGGAAAGTCCTCAAACAGAAGTTATGGGTTAAACCCAGCACAACTGACACCTTGATTCTAAACAGACTGACTGAGAGCTACTTCTAGGCAAGTGTGGCTATGGCCACAGTTTGAGTGGCTTCCTCAGATTCACACACAGAACTAGGAATGGACCCTTTGCCTTTGCAGTCCTATGCCACTGCCTACGCTACTGGACAATCTTTATGTTCAACATTTGGGGCTTCTTAGTTTTATAACAAGCAGTGCATAGGACGTGAGATGTTTATAAAATTCTGAATGGTGTTGAGGAAGCAAGTTTTCTCCCTCTTTCATACTGTTAGAACGCGATACCATTCAATGAAGATGAATGACGGGAGAATCGGGACGGACAAAAGGAAAGACTTCACAACGCTCACAAAATGTAGGGAGGGTCCCCAACTTGGACGGCTTCGAAAGGCATTTAGACAAATTCACAGAAGATTAGGAGATTCATGGCAGCTAGTGATGATGGCTGGCTACATATATATAAATATATACTACTGCCTGGATCAGAGGCACCATAACCAGTTGCTTGGAAACAACTAGAGGAGAGGCTATTGCCTCCCAATGCCCTCTGGACCTCCCAGAAGCATCCTTTTGGCCAATGTGGGAAGCAGATGCTGGACTAGAAGGCAAGGTGCAGTTTTGTTCTAAACCCAAATACTGCTCATTCATCCTCCTGTGAAGCAAGTCCGCTCACCCAAGGATCCTCCTTTCCGAATATTCCTTCCGTTTGTTGGTGAAAGGCCCTGAAAAGTTGATAAACGTCCGGCTGTGCTGAGCATTAAGATCCCAATCGGCACTGCTGACAGCTTGGGGGGCACGGATCATCAGAATCCCACAGGACGGCATGTACCTGGAACTGAAAAAACCTCAGGATTAGCTGGACTCAACGGTCAGGAGATTCACTACACCTTCATGAAGATTAATTCCAAAGGGACACTCTTCAATGCCCAGCAGAAAGCAAAACAGGAGCATTAATCTGAGAGTTTCCTCATAGGTAAGTTACAAGGAAGCATGACCAAAAACCGCCTTTTGAAGTTGTGTTCTTAGGGAATAATTTCCTAAATTTCCTAAAACTTAGGGAAGTTTTTAATGTTTGATGTTTTATTGCATTTTTAATATTTTGTTGGAATCCGCCCAGAGTGGGGTATAAATAATTTATTATTTATTTATTTTTTATATTATTATTATTATTATTATTATTATTATTATTATTATTGAAAAATACCACCATGTCTAGAAATAATGAGCACAGTACACAAGCCTGATTTTAGAACCATTTAATTTTCAAAGACAAAGGCCCCTGCTAATCTAGAGGCTCCTATATTAATGCTACCCCCCCCCAAAAAAAATCCTTGAGCATTCTCTATGTTTGTGAGACTGAGTTTTCAGAGCCAAGACAATGCACATCCAATCTCCAAGCAGTATATACAGGCTTAAACTACCACCCACCATCGAATTTGAAGCAACTTGCAAACCTGCACCATGCTGAATTTGAGAAATATGCAAGGAAATAAAGGAATATACCGGTAACTTACTATATGGCTTATCACCCACACTGACAAACTGAGGTAAGGTCCAAGGAAAGCCTGCTTCCTCCCCAACATCAAAGTAATAAACAGGGTCTTTTCTGTGTCCCCCAAGACCTCCAAGGTTGGACAGAAGGACAGCACATAGTTGTGTATGTCATAAAGACAAAAATACATCCTTTTGCATGTTCCTGCTTTCAAATGGGCTTCAAGCAGGCATTTTACTTAGTCAGCTGGGAGTATGACAGCAGTTGGGATGCTGTTATGTTTGATCTACAGCAGAGATTTTCAACCTTTTTGGGTCCATGGCTCCCTTGACCAACTACATTCTTTCTGAGGCACCCCTGTGGGGCTCAGAAGCCCAGTTATGTCACCCCTTGCCTGCAGAGCTAACAGCCCCTCACCCCTTTTTCAAACACCCTCCCTTGTGGAGGGTTCCTTCAGCCTCCTCTCCTCTCCCCACTCCTTGGGTCTCCTCTGGGCAGCCGCAGCTGCCACCCCTGGTCTCTGACCTGTCCTCCCTGCCCCAAAGAGGGATGCCTCCTCACACT
Source organism: Podarcis melisellensis (assembly GCF_964234715.1). Taxonomy (NCBI): domain Eukaryota; kingdom Metazoa; phylum Chordata; class Lepidosauria; order Squamata; family Lacertidae; genus Podarcis; species Podarcis melisellensis. The sequence continues at coordinate 13,523,531 of NC_138529.1, forward strand.
GCCCCACAGGGACCTGGGAAGCATCCCCTGGCCAGCCCCCAGAGACACCTTTCATCTGGGGAGCTTGTAGCCAGGGCTGCTGCAACAAACAGCTGTGCAAGCCTTTGGGAGGCAGAGGTGCGAGGGAAGGGAAGGGAAGAGGAACAGAGGCCAGTGTTGCCCGCGGCATCCCTGACCATTATTCAAGGCACCCTAGTTGAAAATCACTGATCTACAGTGTTAAGAGATATGGGGGGAGGTTCGCACCAGTTCATCCCACAGATGGCCCTACAATGGGGAAAGGTGAGGTTGTTGCCTCAGGTGAAGTATTTTGGATGCTATTAAGGGCAGCAGAGTTGAAAATGACAGATTAGACTCATGTGACAAAGCTCAAAGACATGAACAGGAGCTGCCAGGAGTACTTCTGTAATCTTGCACAGCTCCTGTTCATTTCAATGGGGCTTCTGCAGCAACACCTCCCATTGCATTGTGCCTTACATTAGTTAGCAAGGAAGGAGGCACCACTTGGATGCATAGACAAGGCTGGCCCTATCTGATCTCTCATCTTGCTTTTGGGTCACAAATGCTTTGTTTCAGAGACAGTGTAGTGCTTGAACCCTGACTGGGACTGCCAGACACGCCCACAGATAGCGGTGGATGATTTCCTCCTTCACTTCCCACAAGTCTTGCTCAAAATTACATGAAAGGAAACATCAGACAGGGTTACACAAGCCCTCTGTGATACCTTGTGCCCTGGCCAGCTTCCATCTCTCACATGGATACTGGCTGGCTGGCTGATCTTACGCAATATTGACTCTAAGCCCTCCCACTGGATCAGCTGAACTGCCTTGTCAACCAATAAATGCTCAGAGTGCCAAGCGGAAAGTCTATTCAGGGAAGGAGGAATTTCCATACCAGAGGGGAAAGAAACGAGTACACTTTGCATGAACGGACAAAGCTACAGGCTGCTCACAGTCATGACCTCAGGGGACTGAAGAAATGGACCTGTATGGTTTCTGGAGCACCCCATTACAGGCTAAGGGGATGAGTGTTATGACTAGGGCTGGGCACACACATCATGATTCACAATACATTGCCAGGTCAAAAACTATGAAACTGTTATTACGATATGGACTTCAAACCAGGTTTTGGACGATATATCAATATACCGCCCAGCCCTATGCTTGACCCAATTTCATCATGCTCTGTGTCTTTATGGCACAAGTCAGCAGGAGTTTAGTTTCCTTAAAGCCTTTTCTGTAAATGAGAAGAAAGTAAATAAGTAATTGGTGTGCTAGTCCTTTGCTGAACCAGCAATTACTCTTCACAAGGGCAAGTGCTTTCAGAGAACTTGTGGCAAGTGTTGTGAAGGTGGGAAAAGGTCTGAGAAGCAGGAAATGGATCCAGCAACATGTTGCAAGATCAAGGGACTATGCTTCATAGGCAAATCAGCCCAAAAGGATCGCCCATTTGACATCGGACAGTGCAGCATACTCAGGGACACTCTAGAAAAAAACAAGGACCAGTTACAGTAATAGCTGCCCAGCAGGTTAGCTGGGACATTTATTTTGGAGTGCTGCCAAGCAAGTGCTTATGAATAGGACTGTTACGTAAGAAAGTTAAAGCACAGGAAATCCAACATGCCACTGGTGAAACCAGGTGCTTTTAATCTGGGATGACAGAGCACACAGTAGGTTAACCCTCACAAAGCCCTTCAAAGCCCATCAACTTACTCCCCATAAAGAAACTGAGGAACGGCAACTCACATACCACCACCACTTGCGGGTGCACAAACTTGTATGTTCTCTGGTCTCAAGCCATGCCTCTCCTCCATATTCTCATTCACATCAAGTACAAACAAGATCTTGCACCAAAAGGCGTTACCATTAGCAACCCGGTAGCAGCCAGTTCCACAGGCTCCAACATCCCCATGCTGGGGGAAGGGCTATAGCTCAGGGGCAGAGCCATCCGCCTTGCAGGGCAGAAGGTCCTATGTTCAATCTCCAGGAGATTGTAGGCAATACTGAGCTAGACAGGCCATGGCCAAGGCATCTTCCTTTCTTTCTTGCTGTGTTCTGTGAAGTCAAACACTGCACATTATGTCAATACATTATTTTCCACAGTCAGTGGTTGCTAACACAGCAATAGAAAAGCATGACTGTGTACATCTACCTGCAATCTAGACATTGTATGTTTCTGAACAAAAATAGGGCTAATGCAGAAGCCAAGAAAAGCAGTCCTATTGAAGGATGTTCTAAAGCCAGGTGCATCTTGAAATCTGGTCCAAGGGAATCCAAAGACTGCAGTGGCGCCAGCTCTTAACTCTGGATCGCCACCTGTTTGCTAAAGCAACAGGCACTACCAACCTTCTCCAGCTTGAAGGGCAAAGATGTGGCATTATCCTGCCAACTCTATGTTCTAGGATCTTATTTGTTTCACTGCTGCTCAAGCCAACACAGTCCTGGCAAGCTTTAGCAAGCCAGCAAGTAGCAAACTTCAGCCTAAAGACCATAGATAGCTTACCAGAAGCCATGGATCTGTAGAGAGTCAACTATTCCCAAGTCAAGTTCTCTCTTTGTTCTCATCTCCAATAAGTGATGCTTACATAAGCTAAAGAGAAAGTTTCCATTAAGCTGCCCTTTTCATGTACCTCTTTGGAGATTACACAGTTGTAAATGCCACCAGCTACCAATATGAAACACACTGTTCTCCACCAATACATGGACACAAGATGAGTGTCTTATTCCAGAGAAACAGATCCAGGAAACCACCAGTCCCTGTGCACTGAGTCACAACTCTGTAAACAAACATGGATTGAAAAGGGGGGGGGGAGGACAGAGAAACTCATTGGCTCACCTTAACTGTGAATACAAAAAGATAAGTAGGGGGGTACTTTACCCATAAGTGACCAAAAGCGTAATTGCCACTGGTGGCAGTGTTTAATTCTGGTGACCCTCAGGTGTATTCTGCTAAAGGAACAAGACATTTCTTGGGGGAGGGGGGTTGCTACCAGAAACAGAGGGAGGCAAACTAGCACCAGACTGTGTTATTTATTGGCAAACAGCATTAGGGTCATGAGCTGGAAGAATGGGCTTCCTAATAACAGCCCTCCCCCCAAAATCACCTGCTGCTTCATCCCTGAAATAAAACCCCTCAATGGACCGCAGTGTGTACCCAACGTTTCCCATGCTCCCTACAGGGATGCAGCCATTAACCAAATCCCCTCTAACCATTTGGTGGCTCAGTTCGCACAGACCTGTTACCCTTCTTCATCTCCCTCTGAGCATGTCTTTGCTACTGACACAACCCTCCCTGACCTCTTTGTCCTCCACCCTCTCACTACCCTTGGCCTTCTAACTCACAATAACTTTCTTCACTGACTTTATATACCGCCCTGTACCCGGAGGTCTCAGGGCTTGCTAGCACAATATAACCTCCTCCCTTAATATGCGAGCATATAGGGATCTATTGAACCTCCATTTCCCCTTCCAACCCCTCTCCTTTTGGCATTCGCCCCTCTGATGACCTTCCAAGGGTTGTGCGGCTTATTCAACCCTAAACTCCTCAGTGCTTTTTTTTTTTAATAATTTTTATTATTTTCCAATACAAAAATACAATTATGCCAAATTTTCACAGATTTTCACAAATTTGATACTTTTTAGACTTCCTTCGGCTTCTCTGACAATCATCCATAATTACTTCTCAGTTTACGCATTTCTCTGTTTTCTCCTCAGTGCTACCCCACTGAATTGAGAGCCAAAGCAGGGGGGCATATACAGCATGGCGGATGCCCCCTTTATTATCCCCCCCCCCAATATGCACCAGCACCTGCCAAAGGCTCCGCCCCCGCCCCCACCCCCCGCTGGGCTCTTGTCCATTTTCGACGCGTTGCCTTTGAACTCTGACGGGAGTGTTTGGGGTTGCCAACTTTCCGCCTTCCTCCTGGCTCCTCTTCCAAGCTGGGGAGGCAGGAAAGCCGAGAGGCGAGTCTTTTTCCTAGTATGGCGAATGAGGCGCTAGAGGGGTTATTTTTTTGAGGGGGGGTGCAGCTTCCCCTTTCGAGTCTGCCTGCTGTGTGAGGCAGAGGAGCGCCTGTCGAGGGGGAATGTGGCAACCCTGAATCTGCGCCCAGCCCTGGCTCCTCCTCCCTCCTCTCCCTTGCTCACCAGCCGGTCGGCGGCGCTCGCGGCCTCAGCCCTCCCCGCGCTCCCAGTCGCCAGACTTCCCGGAGCCGGCGGGCCGCCATGAAGGGGGAAGCCTGAGGTGGAAGCGCGTCCGGTTCCCCGCCGCCTCAGTTCTGCCAGCTACCAGAGACAGACGCCGGCTCCGGCCTCCGTGAACCCTCACCCCCCCTCCGCTTACGTCAGCGCGTCGTCAACGCGTTGCCATACCTCACACTGGCGCGGGGGGGAGGGGGCGAGGAGAAGCGGAGCGGGCGCGATGCATGGCGGGAGCCGAAGGCATCATGGGAACCGTAGTTCGCTCTTGCTGCTGCTGCTGCCGGATTAGGCCTCGCGCCTCGCAAGGGTGGTGGGATGGTACCTTAGCGAGAGAATGAAGGCGCCGGGAACAACAACAATTTATTACTTATACTCCGCCCATCTGGCTGGGTTTCCAACAAAACACTGGCTTCCAACAAAACACTAAAATACAGTAGCCTATTAAACATTAAAAGCTTCCCTAAACAGGACTAAGCAGGGAAAGGGTCGCAGCTTTCGGATCAGTGGTAGCCTCACTTTGCAAATGGCTGTCAAATTTTCCCTTTTCTTGCGAGGAATCCTATTTGGAATAAGGGAATTTCCCTTTATTTTATTTTATTTTTTAATTTTATTGGAAATTTTATTTACATAACACAAACCCCTCACCCCCCCAACACAGAAATCCACCCCCAACAGACACAAACATAACAAACAACAAGCATAAAATAAAACAATACTTTTATTTAGGTTGTTTGCGTTGGGAATTTCCCTTTAAAAAAGGAAAACGTTGTGATACGGAAGGGGGGGCATGTCTTCTTCACCTTCTTCTTCGCTACAATATATCCATTTATTTCAAATTGTCAATGTCAAAAGGGACTAGAATCTATAAAATTCATAGAAAATCAACGTGCCAATTTGCTCAATTTCTCTAGGACTCCATGACACCTTCCCTGTCCTCCATAATCCCTCAAGCAAGGTGTCAAGACCCTAATCCTGTCAAATCACTCTGCCAAGCCTTTCCTCAGGGCAATGCCAGGTGGCAGACTTTACATACTTGGACTATTGTCTTCTCATCACCGGTACTCAGGAAGTGCTTATCTGCGCATATCTCCAGCTCTGCATATTCCCCCCTCCCTCCTCTGTATGTTAATCCGGTGTAACCCAACCTCTCTTTAATGTATTCATGATGTAATCTGTGTAACCCAACCTCTCTTTAATGTATTCATGATGTAACTGGGATGTATTTTGCACTGTATTCTGGGACATGGAGGGAAGTTTCAAAAATTCATGTCACCCCTTTCTTGCTGTTCAATCTCGCCTTGAACCTGTTGCGCAATAAACTTGGATCTTCTGCAGCTTGCTCCTGTCTCCGGCTGAGCTCATTTTCCTCCGCAGGGACCGCGGACTTAGTCTGACGAGCTGGGTGGCAGAGCAGCCTCGCACCCAGATTTTACCGTAACAGTTGACAGCTATGTTGCAATGTGAAGTCGTGTTTAGGATGGCCACAAGAGTAAATTGTTGGGATTATTTTTCGAGGTGACAGTGCGCACAAGCACAGCCTGCTTCATATAAAAAGCTGAGGAAGCCCTGGTGACTCTCATGAAAAAGCACAAAAGTCTGTGACAACAGGAGCAAGGATGCTATTATTCCAGAGATGGAAAGAAGATAAAGTCCCTAGCAGAGAAGAATAGCAAATTAAACTGTTGGACTATGCCAAAATAGCAAAATTGACTGGAAAGCTCAGGAACCAAGAAGACCAAAACTTCAATAAAGAATGGGGGAGATTTTATAATTTATCTTGGAAGACCACTGTAACCAGATGAAAACACTAGCAGGATTGCAATAACACTTGTAATGTAGCAAGTACTATTGAGTTAATGGTGTTTTATAAAACATGGGCTACTGAAAAAGATGCAGTAGAAAAGATTTAACAATAGGACCCACCTTCCCCTCCAAAGTGAGAATTCCAGGGATTCCGAGGAATCTCCTAACTGTGGATGTGTGTGGCTGTTTAGTTATAATTTTATATTTGTAAAACCAAATAAAAATTATTTCCAAAAAAAAGCACAAAAGCTGCATCAAGGCAACCGAAATGTTAATAAGTAGGGTGCAAGCCTTTGAATTCTCCATAAAGGGTTCATGAAGTTGGGTGATGAGCAGGTGGAAGGTGAATTAGGTGGAGGGGGAAAGTTTGCTGGTGCATCCAAGCCAGCCCATGACAGCATGGGATGTTGAAAAGGAAAGGAGCAGCAGCCTGGTGTACTTCCTGGATACCTGCTCTGGTTCTCCTTTCCCTACAGGAGTGGCTGATCTTATCTCTGGCCCCTTCTCATTATCTCTCTACCTATGCATGACATCTGGGATTGTAATCTGCCTGTCTGTGGCCCATGGTTGTTCATTATGCAGGATGGGAAGGGCTAAAGCTCAGTGACAGATCACATGAGTTGCATGCAGAAGATCATGAGTTCAGTCACCGGCAACTCCGACTGGGGGAAAGGCACATTTATGAGAATGTCACAAAGAGCTGTTGCCAACTGCTGTGCAGGCAATGCTGAGCTAGGTGGGGCAATAAATAGCCTGATGTAGTAAGGCAACTTTCTATGTTCCTATAAAACTGCTCGACTTATTTGTACCAACTATCATTCAGATTTGATGAATTAATCAGTGAAATATACTCAGAGTCGAGTGTGGATTTCATGCTCTTTATTCAGCTCATAGTAGTGAGGAATGAAAGTTCCCCTAAAATATCTGCTTTATATACATTATTTACACAATTCCGCAGCACATGATTGGCTAATTCCGGGATTCTGCTGTAGGCCAATCAGGTTGCGGATTCACTTCCACCTGGAGCTGGATTGGGTGGCTCCTGCAGACCAATCATACTGCTGCATTGTTCTAGGACCAATCAGACTGCTGCATTCTGAATCCTATTGTTCTAGGACCAATCAGTTTGACAGATGCTGTGCATTGCCTTTAGAAGTTTAAGCCTTCCTTGTCCAGCACTCAGCTGCTTGCCCCGAGGGTACCAAGCTCTTCTGTGATATCAGAGCAAGCAAGTTTGCCAATGAGCCTTTTGTTTATCCAGCCTCAGTGTAATATTGATGTATGAGAGCCAATGCTAGGCAACACACAAATTGCCTCCGGGCTGCGAACATGCTAGTTTGCAAATAAACCAGTATAGATAAGGATACTACAAGATACCGCCTTTCTCTTCTCCAAAAGGCATTGTCCCTGTTCTGATGCTTAGAGACATTGAGCTGCTGTAGTGTTAGTATCCTCTCATTTTCTTCCACTAGCAGCAGGCTGGACCAAGAGTAAAGATGCAATCCTAACCCAATTTACCTGGGAATTAGCTCCACTGAATTCAATAGGAATTGCTTCTGACTAGAAACGGTTGGGATTACACTGCTAAGGTCAGACCCTCTAAGTGTCCCTATTTTCCAGGAACAGTCCCAGATTTACAGAAGCTGTCCCAATTTCTGATTTGATCCCAGATGTCTCACTTTTCCTTAGGACATCCCTATTTTCATCAGATAAATGTTGGAGTGTGTGGTAGGACGTCCCTATTTCTATCAAAGAAAAGATGGAGGGTATGGAGTTATGTAACCCCCGAACCAAGGATATGGTTTAGAAGACACTTGCAGCCCTGTATAGGGAAGGTTTTTTTATGTTTAGTGTTTTATTATGTTTTTATATGTGCTGGAAGCCACCCAGTGTGGCTGGCACAACCAAGTCATCGTCATCGTCGTCGTCATCATCATCAATTATTTATACCCGGCCCATCTGGGCGGCTTCCAACAGAATATTAAAATACAATAGTCTGTTAAACATTAAAAGCTTCCCTAAACAGGGCTGCCTTCAGATGGGAGGGATATAATTATATTTATAAATATTAAATAAGACATTCCTATTTTCATCTGATAAATATTGGAGGGTGTGTAAGGTTCAACGACAACTATACAGTGGTACCTCAGGCATAGGCGCCGACTCCATGGGGCTTGAGGGGGCCCGAGCCCCCTCAAAAATTCATTTGGGGGGGCTTCGCCCCCCCAATAATCTCCGGCGCCCCTCCAGCAGAGCGCCATCGCCGCCCCTCCCCCAGCCCAAAATGCACAGGGAGGGGCGGGCTGCATGCCTCCTGCCCTCCCTCCCGAGCAAAAGCTCCACCCAATTTCCTTTGGAGCTGATTAATAGGCGCAGCACGCTCTCCCCTATTCGCTCACGAGGAGGCGGCGCCACTTTATTTGCATATTCATGAGCTTATTTATTATTCATGAGCTTTCCCGGGCCCCCCCAATATTTTTTATAAGTCCGCGTCCCTGACCTCAGGTTACAGACACTTCAGGTTACAGACTCCGCTAACCCAGAAATAGTACCTCGGGTTAAGAACTTTGCTTCCGGATGAGAACAGAAATTGCGTGGCGGCACAGCGGGAGACCCCATTAGCTAAAGTGGTACCTCAGGTTAAGAACAGACTTCCAGAACGAATTAAGTTCTTAACCCGAGGTACCACTGTAAAGTGGTATCAGTTTTATGCCAGTTGCAACTGTTATGACCACTCCCCGCCCCCCGGCAAAGAATCCTGAGATGTATACATCAATGACTTCTTGGGGAGAGAAAATTATTATTATAAAAGAGCATTTGGAAATTTTAACAGAATAGACTTTCCAGCAGTGCAGTCAGGAATAGTGGACAGAAGAATGGGTTGGGTGATCTTTTCAAAAACCTGTCCAGCTTTGCACTTTGGTGTCTTTGTGAAAAAAAATGTAAATTGTATATGTACTTTCCCTGTTCTCCTTCCCTAGTAGATCCAGAGAAAGTGTTCAGCGGTGAATGAAAATGTCAGCAGCTGATCTTTAGGCCTATGTCATTTCACCTTGATTTCACTGTTAGGTAACACGGCTAATTACAGGTCCAATAACATAATTATAAATAGCCTTGGCAGCGCAATCTCCAATCCCTCCTCCATGAACTCATTTGAACCAATGATTAAAGTTGACACCCAGACAGGCTGTCTGAGGCCAAGTCACACGGAGAAGTAGCCAAAATCATCATTCCTTCCTGTGCCTCTGCCCTGCAGCATTCAACATAATGATACTTCAGGATTTTACAGCATCACAGAAAAGAAACCATTTCCTTCTGTCCCTTTAATTCCATTTCCCCCCCTATCTAACAAAATTTATATACCACTTCATTGTAATACAGTCATACCTCGGGTTGAATGTGCTTCGGGATGAGCACGTTCGAGTTGCACTCCGCGGCAACCCAGAAGTAATGGAGTGCGTTACTTCCGGGTTTCACCGCTTGCGCATGCGCTCAAAATGATGTCATGCGCAGAAGCGGCGAAAAGTGACTCGCATGTGCGCAGACGTGCCATCGCTGGTTACGTTTGCTTCTAGATGCAAACGGGGCTCTGGAACGGATCCCGTTCGCATCTAGAGGTACCACTGTAAAAGCCTTAAGCAGTTTACAATAAATATAGAAATGATCAATAAAAACAGTTAAAATGGAGTAAATTTAAAAACATTTTAAGATAATTAAAATTAACAGCAGGCTAAAGAGATTAAGTGGGACGCGGGTGGCGCTGTGGGTTAAACCACAGAGCTTAGGACTTGCCGATCAGAAGGTCGGTTGTTCGAATCCCCGTGACGGGGTGAGCTCCTGTTGCTCGGTCCCTGCTCCTGCCAACCTAGCAGTTCGAAAGCACGTCAAAGTGCAAGTAGATAAATAGGTACCGCTCTGGCAGGAAGGTAAACGGCATTTCCGTGCGCTGCTCTGGTTCGCCAGAAGTGGCTTAGCTGGCCACATGACCCAGAAGCTGTACACTGGCTCCCTTGGCCAATAAAGCGGGATGAGTGCCGCAATCCCAGAGTCGGCCATGACTGGACCTAATGGTCAGGGGTCCCTTTACCATTTAAAGAGATTAAAACATATCAACACCTATGTGTCTGGATAGGCTTGCCTAAACAAAAATGTTTTAAGCAAGTGCTGGAAATAATACAATAAAGACACCTGCCTGATGCCAATAAGCCAATAAGTTCCAAAATGTAGATGCTGCCACACTAAAAGATTGATTGCTTTACAAGTGCAGAATATCATGCAACATCAGGTCTGCAGCTCAAAAGTGATTGGGCAATCCTACAAGGCTCTTAGGACTGGAGAGGGCAGACTTCAGGCTTGTTAGATCTACTTGTTTTTATACTCCACCCCTCTGAACTATCAATAGATTTGTGTTCTTCTGAGCACATTCTGAACCTAGGAATTTCTTTTCAGGGCCAGATCTGAACTGAGCTCACAGTCCTGTCAGCCAAAAGTCTGCTCCTGGTTAGCTCTCTTCCTTTTGGCTGCCTATTTTAGATGTGGAAAGTTGTTTTGTCAGAACAGAAGAGTCAGAATTCCTTGGTGATCTACTGCAAACCACTCAGAGGTCTGCTAGTAGATCCCGATCTTCAGTCTACCCACTGTAGGAGGTGTGCTAACAGACAACATGGCTTTTCTGGGACCCAATCCAGGAAACAACACTGAAGCAGAGCTCGCTTCTTGAGCCATTTTTGCACTTGAAGTACAAAGTCAAAATAATCATCCCACTCCTTTGGACTGGAGCTCATATATATTTTAATGACACACAGATACAAGAGAATAGGGAGATGAAAGCAACACCCTTTCTGGAACTGAATGTTCAAAGGAACTGCTTCAAGTTAGGCTGATCCTGTACACAGGAAATCTCTCATGGTATACTCCCAGTTGCACAGCCCAATCCTAGGCAATTTTATTTGAAATATGCAGGGTGTATCAGACTGCAGCCTCAGTGTACTGTAAAGTTACTCCTAGTATAGAGAGGCTTGCAGCCTTGGGATGCACATTCAAGATCATTTGGATCTCTTCTTACCGACACTCCTACTGTATATACATAACATGGAGTTAAGCCACACTGGACTCAGTAGGGCTGAATTCTAAGTAGACATTTATAGGATTGCACTGTTAACCACTCTGTCCTACTTACAAATAAGGGTGTAAATGGGAGCATCCTTTTCTGTCTTTTCAGTGTTTGCTTATAAATGAAGGAATTCTAATGCACTTGGGGGAGAGGGGTTTTCATTCATTTATTAAGGATTTGCACTCCACCCTTCAATCTGGAGCTCCACAAGGTAGTTGGCAAAATTTTAAAATTAAAGTCCATGCTAAACCACAGGAAATAAAAGGACTGATAAGCACAAGAAGTAGACAACAGAATACAAGCAGCAGCAAATACAGTGGTACCTCGGGTTAAGAACTTAATTCGTTCTGGAGGTCTGTTCTTAACCTGAAACTGTTCTTAACCTGAGGTACCACTTTAGTTAATGGGGCCTCCCGCTGCTGCTACACCGCTGGAGCACGATTTCTGTTCTCATCCTGAAGCAAAGTTCTTAACCGAGGTACTATTTCTGGGTTAGCGGAGTCTGTAACCTGAAGTGTCTGTAACCTGAAGCGTCTATAACTCGAGGTACCACTGTATACCAATATCATACTCGACAATCTGAAAGACTCTCTGAAATGCCGGTTACAACAATATGAGTGCCTCCTCATCCCACCCTGGGATGGAATGGGGGGTGGATTGGCTCGTGTGGACTCATGGGGTATAAGAATTGCCACAACTCAACTTTTAAAGCAAGGGAACCTCCAATTCCTTATACAAAAGGTTCCTTAAACGAGGCCAGGTGGTGAAGTTGGCTGGAGAGCAAAACTTAACTCCCCTGACACCATCTCTGGAACAAAAAAAACCATATTTGTCAGAGCTGCCTCTAGGTCCCAGCTCACAGAGGACCAACGCTAGTCTGTGATAATGTACAAAAGTCTTTATTGAAGTTCAGTTTCCATTTCCAAGCCGCAGCGTGCAGCTCTACGTCTTAGAACCTAGACCGGCGAAGCTCCGTCTGAGTCCCCGCCCCCTATACACCAGTTTAAGACTCTAGCCTTACTCCACCTCTTCCGTTGTTCTTTCCTCCTCTGGGTCCGTCTGCCCCCCGGGGTTTCCTCCTTTCTGGACTCTTCTGACGCTGACCCCCCTGACTCTTGTCCCTCCTTCCGGCGGGCTTTAGGACCTGGTTCCCTATCCGGGCTACCCACTGTGCCGCTCGCCTGTACTTTTGAACTTGGCGCGCGCGCCCAGCCGGCAACCTTCCTCTTGACCGTTTCCGCGCTCTCCGATGGAGGCGTGGTCAATCCTGACTCATCTCCTCTCGCTGGTGGTGAGCACACCGGTCCCGATACCTGGGACTCCTCCCCCCCACTGCGCTCTGGTGGGGAAGCTGGTCCTGATTTCCAACTGCTGCTCTGGGAGTCCCCGCTGGCCCCTTCCTTCTGGGGTATCCCCCTTGGCACCCCCCTTGCCCTGGCCATCGGCGCCCCCTTCTGTGAATCTTCCGATTCGCTGGAGAGACTCAGGGAATTCCTCGGACCACTGTCATCGCCTGCGCTCCCCTCTGATTCCTCCCCCTCGCTCTCCATTTCCTCCCTCTCCTGTGCCTCTGCTCCTGAGCCCCTGACAATATTTATTAAGAAGATCAGAACTTTGCACGCACACTCATTGGCTATAGAGAAAAAGCACCCAAAATTCCCAAGTCATCTTGAGGCCACAATGGATGTTGAGCATTACTTTGTTCTTTAGGAGCAGGAGGCAGAGGATAGGGAGAAGATGAGCTTTCACCTCCTCATGAGCCAAGGATGAGGAACCTGCGGCTCTTCAGAGGTTTTTGAACTAGAACACCCATCACTGCTGACTATTGGCTACGCTGACTGCGGCTGATGGGAGTTGGAGTCCAGCAATGTTTGGAGGACCACAGGTTCCGACTCCCTGCTATAATAATGGACACGATATTATGTGTGGAAATTTAAGGATGTTCCAGCATTTAAAAAAACGAATGCCTTTATTGAACAACCTGAGACTGTTTACACATTACAGTGGTACCTCGGGTTACAGACGCTTCAGGTTACAGACTCCACTAACCCAAAAATAGTACCTCGGGTTAAGAATTTTGCTTCAGGATGAGAACAGAAATTGTGCTGTGGCAGCGCGGCAGCAGCAGGAGGCCCCATTAGCTAAAGTGGTGCTTCAGGTTAAGAACAGTTTCAGGTTAAGTACGGACCTCCGGAACGAATTAAGTACTTAACCTGAGGTACCACTGTACCAGCTTAAAACACAACTACATCGTTCTTTTTCTTAATATGAATCAAAGCAGCTTTGGTATGTGCTGGTTTGAGGGGGGAAATACCAAAACACAGTATTTCCTTAGAAATGACAGGGTGGATGCAGGATAGATATGGATTGTGACTAACGCCATATGTTATGTGTTTTAGAGGTAGAAAAGGTTCAGAAAAGGGAAACCAAAATGATCAAGGAAATGGAGCAAGACCCCCAAATGAGGAAAAGTTATAAGTTTGGAGCTATTTAGTTTACAGAAAAGTTAAGTAAGATTAGAAGAGACATTGTATGGTCTATAAGAATTCCTCTCAGTTGTCCATAAATCCACTGTTAAGACATAAAGGAAGAATGTAATTTCTAAGGCCATGCAGTTCACATAGTGCAATTATTTTTTAAAAAAACTGAATTCAAGACATTTCTATACCACTTAACTATGTATTTGCATTTCTAAGCAGTGTACATAAAAACATTTCACAGAAAATGGGACAGTGTCAATAAAAAATTATCATAAAACCCAATGCTACCCTGAAACTGGAACAAGAAAGTCTTAGTCCTGTCCCTGAACTCCAGCAGTGATGCTATGTGCTTCCACTACCCTTACGCCATCACTACCAATAAATTACAAAACTGCATCATTCTCCTTTCTCCACACATTCCCAAATGGATCTACAGTCGTACCTCGGGTTACATACGCTTCAGGTTACAGACTCCACTAACCCAGAAATAGTACCTCAGGTTAAGAACTTTGCTTCAGGATGAGAACAGAAATTGTGCTCCGGCGGTGCAGCGGCAGCGGGAGGCCCCATTAGCTAAAGTGGTGCTTCAGGTTAAGAACAGTTTCAGGTTAAGAACGGACCTCCGGAACAAATTAAGTACGTAACCAGAGGTACCACTGTATTATGGAGGGAGGAAAATGGAGGGAGAGTGAGAGGTGGTCAAGAAGAAAGGAAACCTCTCAAACACTCTTGACTGGTTCTCTATAATATATGCTGCTCTGACTAGGAAAATCTCTGAAATGCTGATTGAATGAATCATGGTTCATTTCATTTTTAAATCACACGGAGTGCTGTGCAGGACTCAGCTATCAGAACAAGCCCCAATACAATTAATGCAAAGCACCTATACAGTATTACAAATTCCTTTTGCAACCGTTAGAAAGATTAATTAATTACTTTAAGGTAGGAATCACACAGGGAGTGGCAACGGTCCCAGCAGCATTGCAAATTTCACTCAGTGCACTTTGGCAACCAAATAGGTTGGAAGCAATGGGAGAGAATTATCTGTTTGCATCCTCTAGCTTATGGGGACCTACTGAGGATGCTTTGTCTTAAGTCCCTCCAAATCCTGGCACTGTTTTGACATCTCATAATTTAAAAAATGGAAGCAAGGTTAGACACCTCGAGAAGTAAAATGCATTTGGAATTATAAATAGAGCTTTGTATTTCTTCTTTGGGGCCAAACTTGAATGCAGTATTTGATCTCCATCTCTTATTATTGCCATATTCCATGCATATTTAGGATGTTAGGTTGATGGGAGTATAGGTTAAACTTTTTTCCTCTGAGGCTCTCATCTCTCAAAAACTCCTCTAGCTGAGGTCCCTCGAATCACTGCTTGATTTTAAGAGGCAGCTAGCCATATGCATTTTATGTAAGCATCTGTGGCCTATTAAGTAGCTTTTAAAAAAAATCCAGGTTTTGTCTGTCCAGGTTTACAATGTTTGATGTTATTTCATGACTATCATTTTAGGTGTGTGCACGTGCTGAAAAGCAGTTGATAAATGCTTTAAATAAGATAAATCGGGATCCACTTCATACTGAGAACCTCTGTACTTTCAAAAGCTCCCATCTCCTAAAAAAAAAGCCTCACGCCCATCTGACAGTGATATCATGAAACGGTGCAGGCAACTGAGTAGATAGATACGTAATAACCAATGAAGGCGGTGAAGATCCTGTGTGAGTGTCTGGAAGCGGTTGGAGGATGGATGGCGGCTAATGGATTGAGGTTGAATTCTGACAAGACAGAAGTACTGTTTTTGGGGGACAGGGGGCGGGCTGGTGTGGAGGACTCCCTGGTCCTGAATGGGGCAACTGTGCCGCTGAAGACCAGGTGTGCAGCCTAGGAGTCATTTTGGACCAGGGGTCTGCAACCTTTAAGACAAAAAGAGCCACTTGGACCCGTTTCCGAAGGAAAAAAAACTGGGAGCCGCAAAACCATTGCGACATTTAAAGCATGCGCACCGCTGCCCTCCGATCTGACAGCGGGCGGGAAGGTGACTAACGCACGCACCGCCCCCATGCGACATCATAGCCAGTACAGCGCCCGCCACAGTAGAGAGTGTCGGGGCGCACAATGCGCCTCCTCCCCTCGCTAGTATCCACCCCGGAGCCGCGGCAAAGGTGTAAAAGAGCCACATGCGGCTCCAGAGCCACGGGTTGCAGACCCCTGTTTTGGACTCACAGCTGTCCATGGAGGCGCAGGTCAATTCTGTATCTAGGGCGACTGTCTACCAATTCCACCTGGTACGCAGGCTGAGACCCTACCTGCCCGCGGACTGTCTCGCCAGAGTGGTGCATGCTCTAGTTATCTCCCACTTGGACTACTGCAATGCGCTTTACATGGGGCTACCTTTGAAGGTGACCCAGAAGCTACAACTAATCCAGAATGCAGCAGCTAGACTGGTGACTGGGGGCGGCTGCCAAGACCACATAACACTGGTCTTGAAAGACCTACATTGGCTCCCAGTACGTTTCCGAGCACAATTCAAAGTGTTGGTGTTGGCGTGCCATCAGTCAGTGTTGGGTTAAGGCCTCTTTCCTAAGCACTCTAATCATTTGAAATTTCTACATGGCGAGTTGTTGGAATCAATGCTCCTGATTAAACAATGTACTGTATAATGGAAGAGATTTAGCCAATGGAAGAGATTTAAGTCTGGATAGCACAGAAATGTGCAGCTACATTGGTTCCCAGTACATTTCTGAGCACAATTCAAAGTGTTGGTGCTGACCTTTAAAGCCCTAAATGGCCTCGGTCCAGTATACCTGAAGGAGCATCTCCACCCCCATCATTCAGCCCAGATGCTGAGGTCCAGCTTCAAGGGCCTTCTGGCAGTTCCCTCACTGCAAGAAGTGAGGTTACAGGGAACCAGGCAGAGGGCCTTCTTGGTAGTGGCGCCCGCCCTGTGGAACGCCCTCCCATCAGATGTCAAAGCGATAAACAACTACCTGACATTCAGAAGACATCTTCAGGGAAGTTTTTAATGTGTGACATTTTAGTGTATTTTTGGTCCCTGTGGAAGGCGCCCAGAGTGCTGGGGAAACCCAGCCAGATGGGCGGGGTACAAATAAATTATTATTATTATTATTATTATTATTATTATTATTATTATTACCAGTGCTGCAATTTATGCACTTCTCTGGTCTAATCCAGTGCCAGGTGAAAGCTTGCCTTCCCCTTGTGCCTTTAACAGTGACTTGCAAAAATCAGGCAAAGCTTTTCACAGCATGGAGAAAAGCATAACCTCCTGCTAATGTTCTGCATATTCAGCCACTGTCAGAAGCAGAATTGCAGGGACAGATTAAGAAGTTGGCAACTGTAAATCCATTGGTTACTGCATAGCGCAATTTTTAACCATGGCACCGGAAAGTACAGTGGATACTGCCCTCTACTGGGCCTGAGAAAGTCTGTGCCAAAGCCTCACCACAAATGCAGCCTTCCCCATGCAATCCTGTAAAAGCAACACATATGTTTAACACAGTATCTTCATTATGATATACTGAAAGGAAAGCACATTTAAGGCTTGAGATTGGGTTAGTGGTAGGAGCCGATCTCAATTCTGTTAATATGTAATGAGTGTGAAGAAATAATGAAAAAGAAAGACAGCAATTCTTCTCCAATATGCCAAATAAATGGAACTGACAGGAAATCTAATTATCTGACATTCTGCTTTGCTTTTAACAAATGTGACAAGGTGAAATAGTCTGATCCTGGCCATATGAAGAATGAGCATGGGTTGTAATGACAGGACAAGATCAAATGCATACTCTTGAGACATCTTGGTTGGAAATCTGTTCTTAGGAGACCTGTGAAAGGTCTGTCATTTTATATATAGGGAAGAGTCATAAACATTTTCCTGCCAGTGGCTATTGTTCAACTCAGCTGTAATTGCATGCTTATGGCAGATTAAATTGACGCTATTATAAGTCATTATTTCTCTACTCTCTGGATAGTTATGAAACTAACTTTCACAAGTTATGCACACAGCCTGAACCAACACAGGATATCAATCTGGATGTTTATTTAACAGTGCAAATCCTATGGCTCTAATCTTACACGGCAATGTTTCCCAAACTCTCCTGCCCCCATACACCAGTTCAAATTTGCTGAGGGTCTTGGAGGACTACTTAATAATTATTCTGCCTTGTGTAGCAATTGTAACATATCATGCTAGATGCTATGTTTTTTATTGTATTTTTACAGAAATGCTGCAGTCCCCCTGAATTAAGATTAAAGGTGGTCCACACCACAGACCGCCTTTTGGGAACCCCTGTTCCAATCATCTTCCTAGAAGCAATGCATGCAACACCTTTTTATTGAGGAATGAATATTGTGGGCACTGAGAAACATGGATGCTGTTTCTTTAAACGGCACATACGCAGGTAATTCACAACTTACAGACATTTAACTTGTGTGCATTCAGCTTTATGCACTTGGCGAAATTTTTAAAAATAAAATAAAAATGGGTGGGTATCCTGGGAAAAAAGACTTTGGCAATACCACCTGCCACAGCCCCCAATGTGTTTTGACTATATGCAGTTTTGGCTGTACGCGTTATCCCCTGGAACGTAACCCCCAGTGTAAATAGAGAGTTGCCTGTACCTTTCATGAGTTTTGCACATGTAGCTTTTATTAATCAGTTAACATACCCGCCAACATTTCTCTGATGAAAATAGGGAAGTCCTATTCCATACTACTACTACTACTACTACTAATCATATTATTTATACCCCGCCCATCTAACAGCATCACCCAAGTCACTCTGGGTGGCTTCCAACATACCGGTATATAAAAACATAATAAACATTAAAAAGCTTCCCTATACAGGGCTGCCTTCAGACGTTTTCTAAAGGTTGTATAATTATTTGTCACCTTGGCTTGGGGGTCGCATAACCCCATACCATCCAACTAATGCCAGTGTACTAGAAGCAAAGATCAGCAATGTCAAAACAATGATTCTTCAACATCAACTTTGTTGGACTGGTTATGTTGTTCGGATGCCTGATTACCGGTACTGTCTTTCAAAGCAACTACTCTATTCCAAATTTAAAAATGGAAAGCGTAATGCTGGTGGTCAACAAAAGTGGTTTAAAGACAAGGCAAATTTTTAAAAATGTAGTATAAGCATCAACAATTGGGACACTGGCCTGCGAGCGCTCCCATTGGAGAACAGCCTTTACCAAAGGTTTCATGGGTTTTGAAGACACTTGAACTCAGGACAAAAGGGAGAAACATGCTAAGAGGAAGACACATTTGACAAACCCTAACCATGATCAATTCCCACCTAGAAACCTATGTGCCCACTGTGGAAGGATGTGTGGATCCAGACTTGGCCTCCACAGTCACTTACTTACTCACTGTTAAAAATGTGTTCATGGAAGGCTATTTTCCTCAGCTACAAGTGATCGCAAAGAAGAAGGAGACCCTTCAACATTTCTCCAATGAAAAAAGGAACGTCCCAAGGACGTTCTAGGATCAAATCTGTAAATCCAGAAAATAGGGACACTTGGAGGGTCTGCAATATTTTTAGGCCTGCCACCTTAAAGCACTCTCACCTGCTTCTAGGGGCAGAGGGGTCTTTGGCCCTTCCAATAAAATATTTGAGGGAGTCACCCCCTCAAAAAAAATTGATGGACATTGCCATTCAAATGCTGAGCATGTAATGCATCATGTGATGAAATGCAGGGCTGGGTTTACCTGGCTCCCAATATTTTGTTCAAGTTGGCACCCTTGCTCATCTAGGAAAAAGTAAGCCTACTTGAACTGAAGCTAGGGCTTCTTCCGAGTCAAACCCTCTGGCTGCGTCTGTTTGCTAATAGTAATAATGTTATTATTTCTACCCCACCCATCTGGCTGGGTTTGCCCAGCCACTCTGGGTGGCTTACAGGATATAGAAAAGCATAATGAAACATTAAGCATTAGAAACTTCCCAATAGAGGGCTGCCTTGAGATCTCTTCTAAAAGTTGTGTATTTATCTCTTTTGACATCTGAAGGGAGTATGTTCCACAGGGAGGGCTCCACTACTGAGAAGGCCCTAGCGCCAACTCTGAGCCTTGGGGGATCACTCCCATAGTGGCTTGCATACGCCCGCCATCTTCACATTAATCAATACAGAGCGAACAGCACCACAGTCCCAAATCAGAATGGCTAAATCAAATTGGAAACCCTCCCTCGGTGTTGCCTTTCCTGTGCATCAAGCAGGGTGGAATCTGCACACATATTAAAAAAAACACTGTGAAAATGCTTTTTTACTAAAAAAAAAGTTTTGAAAAAATACATCAAATCTTGCATAGCTCACTTTCACCACCTGGTGCCGCATTTTGTATATTGCACTTCACAAAACGCTTAAAAAAATTTATTTGCAGGCCAGTCCCTTAGGTCTCACAACATAATGGGCAATGAAATTTAGAAGGGAGGAGCCCCTAAGAAACACCAAATCGCAGTACTTTTGTGTGTAGGGAAAGAAAACAAAAAGCGATGGGGCCTAGGATGTTTCAGTAGGCACCTGGGGACAGGAATAATAATTAATAATAAAAATAATAATTTATTTATTACCAGCCCATATGGCTGAGTGTGGATATGGCATGGCTAGTGCCACGTGCTTGGGTGTTACTCTGAGGCGCCAGAGGTGCCCTGCATCCCCGAATTAAGTGAAGCAACAAAAATAATATTTGCGGGAAAAGGAAACCAGAATAAATTTAAAGCCGTTGGAACCGCCTGAGGTAAAAATAATAAGCCGCCTCCCGCCTCCCAGGATGCTGCGTGAGCGCCTCAGGCCTGGGCCATTTCTCCCCTCAGGAGAGAAGGCCTGGAACGAGAGTCCCTCAGCCCTCGCTCGAGATGTGCAGGGCGGACTGCCGGACTCGCCGCCCCCTGGGACAGGGCGGGCCTCGGCGGCTGGGCCTCCCCGGCAGGGGTCGCTGCTTCGGCGCAGGCCTACATCCTCCTCCTCTCCTCCTCCTCCTCCTCCTCTCGCTGCCTTCCTCCCTCCGGTGGGCGGGCTCAGTTTGCTCTCGCCGCCCGCCCCACCACCATCAGCCGGAGGGCGCCGCGGCAGCCGAAGCGCGATCGATGCCGGGAGCTCGGAGGAGGCGGCGGCGCTGCTGAGCGAAGCGCGGGGGGCGGCCCCGCCCGGAGATGGGGATTCTCAGCATCACGGACCAGGTACCGGGGTGGGGGGGGGGTGCGTGTGTGTGTGTGTGAGAGAGAGAAAAGGAGCTTTCGCCTCCTTCCCTCCCTCACCATCCTGCACAACAAACATCGGCACCAGACCCGGCCTCGGCTCCCGCCTTCCCGCGCTCGGCCGCGCCGGCTACGCAAACTCGGGGATGCGCGGCCTAGTGTGGAGCCGCCCACCCTCGCGCGCCGGGAGCGGCCCTGGGGCCTCGTCTGAGGGAACCCCGGGCCTCAAGACTGGAGAACGAGGGGAGGCAGGAGAAAAGGAGCCGAGCGGGCGGAGCTGGGCCCGAGCCAGATGCTGCCGCCGCCGACATCCCGAGAAGGCCGTCGGCGCCCGGGCTCCGCGCAGAAGCCTCGTTTCTTTCCCGCCTAAGGCGAAGGAGCTGCTTGTTTTCCAGGCTCTCGGCTCTCTTCCTTGCCTCTGCTAGAAAATCCCTTCGCTTTCCCCTCCATCTCTGTCTAGTTAGCTATCTATCTAATCCTCGGAACCAGCTTTTTGACTCGCATTTGCACCTGCGAATTCACCCCCCCCCATACACACGTTTCTCCTCTCCCCATTGCTAACACTTTGTGCTGGCTTCTACCTCTCTCTCTTTTTCCTGCTTTCTGAGGTTCAAACACCTCCCTCCCCAACCTAAACGATATTTTCCTTCTGTTGCCACAGGACCTTTTGTGTATTTTTAGAAGTGGCAACAGAAAGGTGAATTTCACACACACACATATCATAGTATTGGGGCGAAAGAAGAACTTGCACCTGGCGGGACTTCTCTTTCTGTGCAAGTTCTAAAAGGTGCAGGAGCCTTCCCCAGGTATAGACAGATTTCCCTAGCAAGCCTGTTTCTTGTCCATAGTCTGCTTCCCCCACTGCATCAGACTTGGCCAGGTCTTTGGATTGCCTCTGTTATTTCCTCTGTTATTTTTTTTCTAATGCCCCTATTCATTTATACAGACTCAGTGTATCTGCCCATGGTTCAAGCCTCCTGTTACTTCTTAAACATCTCTCCGTTTCAGAGCCTTGGAAGTTGGACCACTGGTCCAAGGCAAATGACAATTCCTTCTGGCCAAAGTCAGCCTTGCTGCTCAGCTGCGTTGTGGCACAGATGGGCAAGAAATTTTTCATGGACTTTGTTTCTGTCCACATGCGCATAAACACAGTTGCAAAAGGTGACTTGCACCTTTTCTACCACTCTCTCCCCTTTTGCACCTTGTAAATCTCAAATCCTTCTAGTGCTATTCTGCTTTTGGCCTTTGTGTTGGTTTCTTGCATAGCCTGTGCATTTTCTCCATTCTTGTTACTTGCATGAGGTTAATCTTGCTTATCTCTTCCATAAAATGATCTCTTTCCATTAGGGCTGCCCTATGTTTCCCAGTAGATTGGCATCTGATCCTCATTCTGTGAATATAGCAGGAAGCATATGTTGAATTTCTCTTACACCCGTTGCTTCTTAGAAGATGGTAAACTTGATGGCAGTTTACCATTCGATATTCTGTTACAGGATATAATGAAACCCCAAGGGTTCTGCATTAAGTATTCCTGTAACAGGGGCTTCCCTTACTTAATGTAGAAAGTAATTACTATGTGCATGAGTAAACTTAGGGGTAGTAACCAAAACTATCTTACTCATTTTTCTGTTTCTCCAGACATCCCAGAAACATTTATTCTTAAGTGTGCAATGTTTACTTGGCCAATGCAGATTCACTGCAGTGCCTGAGATCACATCCAAAACACATATTTAAAGCACTCTTATGGCTCCCCACAAATAATCCTGGGAACTGTACATAAAGGGTACCTAGTTAGGAGGCTCTTCACAGAGCTGCACTTCCCAGCACCCTTAAAAAAACCAGTTTCCAGTGTTGTTTGGGGGGTGGGGAGCCATGACTGTTAAAGTGGTGTAAGCGTGCTTTAAAAGTTTGGTCAAGATGTGATTTGAGTTCTAAACTCCCATCTGATCAATCTGCTAGTGGTAGTAATTATCATCATCATCATTATTATTGGTGAAATGCCTTTCAGGAGTTTGGGTAGTATGAGTGGAGGGCCTTCCCTGCTACCCATCTGTTGCTATTGGGCAAAGAAGGAGCAGAGCTGGTTCTCCATTACTGTCTCTGGGCTTCACGTGCCTGAATGATAGACAATGCCCCCCCCCCCGGCCTGTCTTGTATTGTACTTGTCAGGGACTTACGTGTATGTGCAAACAGATGCACTGCCTCCTCCATTTCTTGGAGTTGGAAGCCAGAATCTGGCATATATGATAATTGCTTCCAAAGCATATTCAATCGCAAAGTGCATGGCAGTAATTCTCATTTAACTTCATGCCAATCCTATGAGGTAAATCATTTATATTTAGGCCTGCAAAATTCCAAGTTTCCGATAGCTTGAGCTAGAAATTTTATGTTAGTTAGTTTTACCTCTGGACCCATTCTGGCTGGCACTAAAAATCTGAAACAGGTTCTTGGAAATTTCTAAAAAAAAATCCAGCCCCATTTATATTCCCATTATGTTGATAGATAGGTGTCATTAGGTTTTCCAAGTCCAGCACTTCAACCACACAAATGTAACTTGGATTTTTGAAGCTAAAGCATTCACCTTATTGGGTGTGTCATTCCAGCTGCTCAAGGAGGTGCCCAACTCTAAATTGTGGAGGCATGATGATCATCTAGGAATTGTTCTTCTCCCTAAAGGAGGGGTGCAGAGTCCCCTGCATTCCATCTGGATGACTCATCCCTCCCCCTTTATGCCTTCCTCCTTTTGCTGCTACATCCAAGCACTCTGGTGGAGGGAAGTAAACCTGGGGTTAGCTGGACAAAAAACGCTGCATCTGGAAAGATTTGCAGAGGCTGGAGTTTTTCTTTTGGAAGACGAGATGAGCAGATGGGACTGGCAACCACTCTGCCTTTCTACTAGGCTGCACTGTGTGTAGGAGGGCCATGGGGGCATTTGGTACAGCTCTACTATATTTTCCCTCTTCTCATGGGATTGCTGTTTAGAGCTGTGCCAAGTAGATAAGGGGCCCATCTTGCTTGTGTACTTTGATTGCATGCCTACTCAGTGTATGCCTTGCAAACCAGAGCTATAAATGATAAATAATTGAGTCTCACAAGCCTTGCGTGTTAAGCATTGTGTGTGCACAAGGAAAGGCTTGGTAGAGTTATGCAGTCAAAATGAATTTACATTCTGATCAGTGTACATAGAAATATGCAGGATGTGTGTGTGTGGACTGGGTGGTATTGAAAGGTATAGCTGCTGACAGTATAGCTGAATAGGCATTGTGCCCTTAGATCCGTGTGCTTTATTTCCCCAAAACAATTGTGAAATATCTTTAGGTCAAACTCCAGGACATCTTCGTAAGTTTTAAAGGTTTAGGTTGCAATCCAAACCATGTGCATTCAGAAGTAAGTCCTGTTGGATTCAGTGGGGTGACTCCTAGGTAAGTGTGGTTGGGATCAGAGCCTTAAATGCCCAGAAGGAAGTACAAATTGCAGAGAACTCAGAGGAGGTCTCCTGTGTTGTTGCATTGAAGCTTGGAACAGGCAGAAGTGCCAACATTCAGCATGACGTAAGACCTCTATTTCCTTTCTTTCGAGTCCTCTGGAATGAAGAGAAATGTTGGAAGCGGGGGAGGTTCTTGCATTTTACATTGAGCTTTGGAGCATGCAGAAGCACCAAGAGTTGTGCTGATTCTGCCTGCTGGAGAGCTTTGCATACCATAGGAATCTGGGATAGGAGAAAATGTCAGTGGCAACCCAGAATAGTCACTTGTCTACTGAGCTGAGCCAAAATTTGTGGATCCTTGCCTTTGGAACTACAGCTAGCCAGAAGATTCAGCATAATTTTCTCTTTATTACCTATCATCGGTAAAAGGCAAGCTCAGAAGTATTTGCATGCGCTGAACCTGTGAATTTAGGTAAATGTTTTCCTTCATTGACTTGGTGAATTGTAGTTACACTGTCAGTAGTCTAGAGAATTCTGGTGCATCCGCCCTGACTTGTTAAATTAAGCATATGCTTTATGGGTATTTAGATTAATTGGCTCATTATTTATATAGCAATTTCTGTCTCACATTTCTAGTGTCCATGCACCACTCAGTGTTTCCTACAACAATTTAAAGCAATATAACATACAACAAACATTCAATGAAAAATGTACGATAGAAATAAAGTCGCAGAATAAAATGTGAAGGAAGATATGACAGGCATAGGTTTAAACATAGGTTTAAATAAAACAGCAGCACCTTGAAGGCAAAGGCCTGTTGGAATACAAATGTCTTCCCCAGCTGGTGAAAAAAGCCAGAGGGGGGCATCCATAAGTTAATGCGTTTTATAGTACAGTGGTGCCCCGCAAGACGAACGCCTCGCAAGACGAAAAACCCGCTAGACGAAAGGGTTTTCCGTTTTGGAGGCGCGTCGCAAGACGAATTTCCCTATGGGCTTGCTTCGCAAGACGACAGCCCATAGGGAAATCTCCGGGACAGTGGGGAAGCACAGCGCGTCTTCCCCGCTGTCCTCGGACCTCCTCCGAAGCCTGGCGGCGGGGCGGGGACACCTCCTCCCGCCGCCGGGCTTCGGAAGGATGCCCCGATGCCGGGCGGCGGGGCGGGAAATCCTCCCTCCGCCGCCCGGCATCGGAACGATGCCCCGATGCCGGGCGGCAAGGCGGGAACGCCTCCCCCCGCCGCCCGGCTTCGGGGCGGGAAAGCCTCCCCCCGCCGCCCGGCTTCGGGGCGGGAAAGCCTCCCCCCGCCGCCCGGCATCGGAACGATGCCCCGAAGCCGGGCGGCGGGGCGGGAAAGCCTCCCCCCGCCGCCCGGCATCGGAATGATGTCCCGAAGCCGGGCGGCGGGGCGGGAAAGCCTCCCCCCGCCGCCCGGCCTCGGGGCATCGTCCCGATGCCGGGAGGCGGGGCGGGAAAGCCTCCCCCCGCCGCCCGGCATCGGGGCAGGAACGCCTCCCCCCGCCGCCCGGCATCGGAACGATGTCCCGAAGCTGGGCGGCGGGGCAGGAAAGCCTCCCCCCGCCGCCCGGCTTCGGGGCATCGTCCTGATGCCGGGCGGCGGGGCAGGAACGCCTCCCCCCGCCGCCCGGCATCGGAACAATGTCCCGAAGCCGGGCGGCGGGGCCGCGAAGCCTGGGCGCGCTGGCAACTCTCCGCAAGGAGTGCTACCGCTGCTTGCGGAGAGGTCCGCGAAGCCTGTCCTGGACCTCTTCTGAAGGCAGGCGGGGGGCAAAAGTCTTTGTCCCCCCTGCCTGCCTTCCCAGGGGCTTTTAAATCGCCCCGGACAGCGGAGAAGCCCTCCGCTGTCCCGGGCGATTTTAAAATGCCGCCTGCCAGAAGAGGTCGGGGGAAGGCGGTTTCCATAGGAACGCATTAATTGATTTTCAATGCATTCCTATGGAAAACCGTGCATCGCAAGACGAAAAACTCGCAAGACGAAGAGACTTGCGGAACGAATTAATTTCGTCTTGCGAGGCACCACTGTATTGGTGTAGCCACTGAGAAGGCCCTATTGCTTGTCACCATCAATTATGCTTCCACCTTAGATGCTTCCCCCCTGCTTCTGATCTTAGGAAGCAGGTAGGTTGCTAAGGGAGGAGGTGATCTCTCAGGAATCCTGGACCATAGCCATTTAAGGCTTTAAAGATAACCGCCAACACGTATTGTTTCTGTTCTAGGGTAATTGACTTAACACAATTGCTTTTTTAAAAAAGCAAGAAGAAATACATTCACAGAAGTCAGATATAAAAGCCTGATAGAGGCTTTTACTGAATTTGGCCCTTTGCATCCTGTGCTTGGAAATCTCTGTATTTGTAGTAGCAGATATTATTTAGTCTGTATCTCTAAGGAGGGGCCATATTTTAGTCGCAGTATGCATATTTCAGTATTAGGCCCCAGATTTCATTAGTGGCTTTGTACATATGAAACTCCCAACTTCGGTCTCTCACTGGTGTTAGGAAAGTCGTCTTGATATCTTTGAAAAATGAGTTTGCTGTGTTGCGCTATTTAGGTGAATTGTCAACCCAACCTATTTAGAGAGATGGCTTTTTATACCTTGTTCAGATTTTTGTGGCATGCTATATTTGTTTATCTCTAGAATAAGAGAATTTCAGAATTGTAGAGTTGGAAGGGACCCCTGAGGGTCATCAAGTCCAACCCCCAGCAATGTAGGAATCTCAACTAAAGCTTTCACAGCAGATGACCGCCCAACCTCTGTTTTATTGAAATCGACATACACTGCATTCACAGCATTCCCTTGATCCACCAAGTTTGTAACTTTTATCAAAAAAAGAAATGAGATTCCTCTGGCTGCAGAAATTAGTGGCCAGATTGCTCACCGATCCTCGCCTGACGGCACTGGCTGCCGATTACCGTATTTTTCGCTCTATAAGACGCACCAGACCACAAGACGCACCTAGTTTTTGGAGGAGGAAAAGAAGAAAAAAATATTCTGAATCCCAGAAGCCAGAACAGCAAGAGGGATAGCTGCGCAGCGAAAGCAGCAATCCCTCTTGCTGTTCTGGCTTCTGTGATAGTTGCGCAGCCTGCATTCACTCCATAAGACGCACACAACATTTCCCCTTACTTTTTAGGAGGGGAAAAGTGAGTCTTATAGAGCAAAAAATACGGTAGTTTCTGGGCTCAATTCAAAGTGCTGGCTTTGTCCTATGACTCAGGACCACAATACCTCAAGTAATGCTTTTCCTCACATGAACCTACCTGAACCCTAAGATCATCATTTGAGACCGATCTTCATGTGCCCCCCTGCATGAAAGAAGGCAGCAACATGAAAACAGGCCTTTTCTGCTGTGGCTCCCCATTTGTGGAATGCTCTCCCCAGGGTGGTTCGACTGGTGCCTTCAACCAGGTCTTTGGCTAATTAACATCTTATACCTCTTTTAAATGTGTTGGGGGGGGGAGGTTTATTGGTTTGTTGGTTTTGTTCTTATCAAGTATTTAATGTTTTTGTCTTGCATTTGTGTACCACCCTGAGATCTACGGATGAAGGATGGTACACAAATTCGAGAAATATAAATAAATAAATAAATAAAATATGGGGACAACATTTACCTGTCTCCAGTCTGCAGGGACCTGACTTGTTCTCCAAGAATTCTCACAGATTATAGACAGAGGCAAAGTAGCTAAGTGTTCCCTTACCACCTCTTTTTGTACCATGGTCTTCAGCTACCTTCTTGCATCGTTTATTCTGTTATCACCAGGTTGGCCACTGCTTTCCTTTTGGGTGAAGACAGGCACCAGGCGATTCCGCCTTATGTCTGTCAGAATAGCAATTCTCCGTCTTCTTCACACAAAGGACCTATTACTTGCTTCAAACACAGCTGAAGAAACCTTTGAAAATTATTTTCCACCACTCTTGCAAGCCTCTGGCTCAAAATCTGCGTCTGGGGTGAGGGCATGGCAGCCAGCTTGCCCTGTTGTAGTTTTGCACATTCTCAGGTAGGAAGACAAACATGGTACAGGTGTTGCAAGTCACTGCAGCAGTTCTGTCGCCATCCACATGTCTCGGTCCTATGTATACCATGAGATAGCACTCCAGGCCTCTCCTTCAAAATACCCTCAGAAGTCCTGGTTATGAGCTCCCAGAGGCTGCTTTTCAAGGCCTCATTTTTCACAAAGGGGCTCACAATATAACAAGGGGATACAAGTACAGGGGACAAGCATTTTGCACATGTTCAATTGGCACATGACCGTTTGGTGCATGTGCCGTTTTCGGCCCCAGAATGGGGTGGGGTGGGCATATGCACACTCTACCGATGCATGTAATGACCCAGGGTGCAACCTCTGCGCAAATGGGGAGTTGCCTGTATGTAAAAATAACAAAGATCCAGATGGGGAAAAAATGAAATAATAAGCTAGCACGTAGCTATTCCCTTTCTCATCCTGCTTATTTTACAGTTGCTCTTTTCTCCTCCTCTATAGCCTCCTCTGGTCCAAGCCATCTTTAATCGTGATATAGAGGAAGTACGGTCATTGCTGAGCCAGAAGGAGAATATCAATGTACTGGTAAGTTTTGGAGAACCAGTTTTTCCTTGTAATACTGAACCTGCTTCTTTCAACTTTGCATGAAGTTTACATTTTCCTATTGGCTAAGCTCCCCTCACCACTACACACACATTGTGGGTAGAGCAGGGGAGTATGAAGTGATCCATGTACTATGTGTTCCTTTTAGAATTTGTGTTTAAGAACTAGATGTGCTAAAGCAGAGGCTGAAAGCATCTTTGGGCCCATGGACACATTTGCAAACCAGCAAAGCTGTTGTGGATACCATACACACACAAACTATACGTGTGTGCACAGTGCAGTCACACACATGCAATCACTCTCCCCTTCTGCTAGCACTTAGGCTTTAAAAACCACTGCTGGTTTATTTCAAGCCTAATTGTAATTTTATGTTTTGAACTGCACTGATGTGGATAAAGGGCAGGATATAAATTTAATAAATAATAATAAAATATTTTCAGCAGGTTGAGGGGCAGAGTAGTTGAAATTTGTGGCTCCGGGGAAGGCCTCTGCAGGTGCTGGTGTGCCCGCAGGTGCAACGTTGGCAACCCATCTACTAAAGTTTCCCAGCTTAGCAAGCTTAAATGCTTGTTTTAACTATTTGATGTTTTGCCATTATGGTGCAGTGACTAGATATTGGTCTTTGACAGACATGGGTTTGGAATCCAGCTTAGTCACACACTCTTGGTGGGTTTATTGCCTAGTTTTCATCTCTGGACCTCAGTTTCCCATTTGTAAAATGGGAATGTTGGTGAGCACAGGGTTGTTGCAGTGACAGATACAGACTGTGAAGTACTGTGCAGACGCCGAATTGGTATACAGGGCTGAAAGGCCCACACATCACCAGTAAATGTTGACTTTGTTGGGAATCGGCTGTACCAGATGTATTAGTCTAGCTGTACAGAGCGGTGGGTGGCACTGGGATCAGCTGTTCTCTTTGGCACCAAGTGTGTTCTGGATTAGTCTTGTGGCCTCTGAGTGAGAACAGCCTGTGTTACAGTGGTGTTCATCTTGTTCTTGTCTAGCCCACGAAACAGTAATTGGCTCTTCATTTCATCTTAGCTCATTCAGCTGAGGTGCATTTAATATAGGCCCATTATAAGCCGATTTTGTGTGAGAAGGTGAAACTCCTAGTGTTTGGAGCAAACCAGGAGGTGTGACAATTAAATGCATCTTAGGCTGTCTCCAGAACATATCAGTAGTAGCCCAGACT
Organism: Podarcis melisellensis; assembly: GCF_964234715.1. Lineage (NCBI taxonomy): Eukaryota > Metazoa > Chordata > Lepidosauria > Squamata > Lacertidae > Podarcis > Podarcis melisellensis. The sequence goes on from NC_138529.1 coordinate 13,553,568, forward strand.
CAGGAATGTGAGAAATCCAGAGTCTTGGGTATTTGAGCACATGAGCAGCAAGTTTGATGAACTGGTAAAGAATACTCATCAAAGCAGATTATACATATTTGGGCCATATTTCCAGTAGGATAATAAGATGGTTTAAGCAGTTATCTGTTCTGGACGCCCAAGTTTCAGAGTGTTCTAACAATTGGATTTAAGGAGCATCCCTTAGGAAAACCTGCTTAAAAATCCTGCTGCTGCAAGGGGCCAAACCAAACTTCCTCCTAACTGAGCGATTCTACAACACAGTATTAGAGGAGGACTTGGTGCATTGACACATGTTGATAGCCAAGGGCTGCTGGTTGCTCGGGAACGCAGAGGCATTTCTCCCTCTTTATTCCATGCTTGGCACAAGTGGAAGAAATAAACCAGGAAGCTGCAATTAAGCTTGACTTTTTGCAATATCTGAACTTGGGATCGTGGTTTGTATTTTCCTAACAAGCCAGGATTGTCAGCCAGCCATAAAATGAGGTCCGCCCCCCCCCCCAGCTCGTTAGGTAAAAAACAAGCCACAGTACAAGATCAAACGTCATGGAAAACCAAGCTTAATTATGGCTTCCTGGTTTGTTTCTGCCACTCGTGCCGGAGAGGAGTAAAGGAGGAGTATTTGGATAACACGCTGCGACTCAGTGTTCATTCCAATAAGTCAGGATAGCCAGCAGCCCTGGTTTATTGTAATATGTAAACCTTCATGTTTCCTACAACTAAGAAAAGGCTGGTGCGGCTGCATGATTGCCTTTTATTTAGGGGCAAAGATGTCAGTAGATGACTTGGGTGTGTGTGGAGGGGGGGGGGAGATTTAAATGAAAAGTGGTGCTTTATGGGGTTAAACTAGCGACATGGAATCTACAAAATGAAAATGAGAATATTGTTTACCATGTTAATGGTAACAACCTATTATTAGGCAGATCCCTGATGGGCAGGATATATAGTCTGCTGCCTCTTGAAATAGGGGACAAACAAATTCTCCCAATAGTTCACATGGACTAGTTCAATCCTCACCCCCCGCCCTTCCAGATCACAGTGTGCCACATAGATAGCAGATACACTGCCAGTAAAGCACATAATTCCAGGTGACCAAACAAGTGCGCTGAGCTAAATGAATCCTTGTTGCACTTTGAGTAAGATGATACCTTTTATTGGACTTGGCTCTCAGGCTGAAAATGAAACCACACTGTTGAGCTTTACAGTACTGTACTCATCTCCATTGTCTCTTGAGACGGACAGATGCCAGCAGCACATTTACCATCGTGACTAGTAGCCATTGATAGCATTATCCTCTGTGAATTTGTCTAACCCATCCAAGTTGGGGGACTATCAGTATATCCTGAGAGTGTGAATTCAATGTATACACTGTGCAAAGTACTTCCATTTGTCTTCAGAATGCGGCAGCTAGACTGGTGACTGGGAGCGGCCACGGAGACCACATAACACTGGTCTTGAAAGACCTACACTGGCTCCCAGTACGTTTCCGAGCACAGTTCAAAGTTTTGGTGCTGACCTTTAAAGCCCTAAACGGCCTCAGTCCAGTATACCTGAAGGAGAATCTCTACCCCCTTCTGGTGGTTCCCTCACTGCGAAAAGCCAAGTTACAGGGAACCAGGCAGAGGGCCTTCTCAGTAGTGGCACCCGCCCTGTGGAATGCCCTCTCACCAGATGTCAAAGAGAAAAACAACTACCAGACTTTTAGAAGACATCTGAAGGCAGCCCTGTTTAGGGAAGCTTTTAATGTTTAATAGACTATTGCATTTTAATGTTCTGTTGGAAGCCACCCAGAATGGCTGGGGAAACCCAGCCAGATAGGCGGGGTATAAATAAATAAATTATTATTATTATTATTATTATTAAATTCTTCATTGGGCAATCTCTGGTTCAAACATTTTCAGAGAAGGAAACAAAACATTCTGGGTGGTATTCAGTGCTAGTCTTACTCAGAGTAGATCCCTTGAAGTTAATGAGCACTAGTAACTTAACTTCAGAACTGTGACTTCACTGAACACAACCCTCTCTCTGCATATTATTCATTATTTTGGAACCTCTGTTGTGCCTCCCCTGTTGCTTACTTTTTTCAAAATTTGATCCTGGCCTGATCCCAAAACTTCCTGTATCTGATGGAGACGGCTAAGCTTGATGTCGCTGGAGCGTGTTACAATATAATATGCCAGTTATATTTTGAGTCTGGTGTGTCTCATCTCCAGGAAGGGGTCTTATCTGTTAGTTGTTACACTTGTGCCACAGATGACAGCATGAGTCAGTTAGGCTCAAGAGCTATAGGTCACTTCAAACACAGTATCTGAATTCAAACTCTTGGTACATTTTGATGAAGTACCTAAAGATGATCTCTGAAGTTCTGAAAGCTTGTTTTGATTTTCCCCGACAGAAATTCTGATAAATGTTAGCTCACATATTTTCTACTTCTTATTCTCGGAGACAACCATAGTGGTAACTGATACTTTGCAGTGGTTCATTCTAGTTTGTAATAATAAAATATTAGATATGCAGGGGCAAGTTTCTTTTCTTTCATTTTTTTGTATGGTCACCCTGCTTTGGGTCCATTGATTAAAAACTTGGGAGGAAATTACTTGGAAAGCAACTCATGTGATATTTTCCTATCCATGCACCCTGGAATAAAAAAGATTTACAACATGGTCCTAATTATATTTGCTTGTAAGTTCCACTAAATTTATAGAACTAGTATTCTTGTGCTTAAGATTGCAGAATGAGGGTTAAATGCTTTCCTCTGATCTTGGTTGTGCACTTTGTGTGTGTGTTAGAGGGGACCTAAGTAGCTAAGAATTAAAAAATAAATAGAGTTGCTTGGAATGGATCAGCTCATCTGTGCTGATGCACAGTTTTCTATATCAGTTGTTCTACAGCTGAGAAATGAAATTTAAGTTTGGCTTGATTGCCAGACTTTCTTGCTCTTTTTTATTTTTTCACTTACTCTTTTTTCTTTCTTTTTAAAAATGAGGGAGATGCCTCTGGAACCATAGGGGTGAAAAGCAGGTTGATGAGGATGATAGTAGTAGTAGTAGTAGTAGTAGTAGTAGTAGTTCAGGACTCAACAATCCATGTTTCAAATTGGCTTTGACTTTTAAGTGTGGGGCTGTGTCCTTTTAACACTTTACACATTTGATCATTTGGCCTTAGAGCACTGATATCCTTCTGAGCAGTTAATGCCAAGGACTTGGCACCAAACCCAAAGGCCAAATGCTAGTTGATTTGATACAGAACCTAAGTGGTGCTTCCTGCCTTTTGACAGCCTTGATTTTATGTCTTATCGGAGCTGTTTGCCTTGCTCTTAGGATTTGCTTGTTTGGGGCATGAAGTTTAGAAGCAAATGAAGTAGCAAGGTCTACATCCAGAACAACCTTGCTTTTTCTTTGAGGGAGTCATTCTTCCAAGTGTCCAGAATAGTTTGAAGATGTTTGTTGGAAATTTCAGCCTCCCTTTTAGTGCTCAGCTCAGCTCAGCTGCTATACTGCACGAGTGGGGAATGTTTTCTAAGAATAGATTAAACTTTTATTAAAACAAGAAAGTAGAATATTTTATTAATAATACAATAAAAATATTAGATTGAAATTTTGAAATTCTCTAAGGGAGGACCTGATGGGTCAGAAATGCACTGGATTATAAACTTTTGAACATCAAATGGTTTATTCTACCCCTTTACTCTCCCCCTGCCCCCCCCATTTGCCAGGGGTTTCCCTCTTTTTCTACTCTTACATTATATAAAGGCCTTACCATGTTGCAGGAGTGATACAGTCATCAAACTCTGATTGCATTCCTTCTTGTTCTGTTTACCACAGCATTTGAGATTGCTTAAAAGCCTTAAGATGTATTGTTTGTTTAATACAGTGGTACCTCAGGTTACATATGCTTCAGGTTACAGACTCCACTAATCCAGAAAGAGTACCTCAGGTTAAGAACTTTGCTTCAGGATGAGAACAGAAATTGTGTGGCAGCAGCAGGAGGCCCTATTAGCTAAAGTGGTGCTTCAGGTTAAGCACAGTTTCAGGTTAAGAACAGACCTCCGGAACGAATTAAGTACTTAACCCGAGGTACCACTGTAATCCAATCAACTGTAGTGGTGCTGCTATAATCACTAACTTTTTTTACTTATTGCATTTATAGTCAACCATCCTTCCATCATGGGACTGAATGTGTACATGAGGTTTCCAGATATTCTCCCATCTTAGCATTAACCAGACCTAGACCTGCTTAACTTTAGCAAGATGGTTGCATCAACATTCCCTCTAGCCATGCACTGCTGCCTTTGAGTCTTTCTTCTAAGATATATGCAGCAATGTGAATTGGCTTTGTATCATTTTAAAGCACTGCTTTCAAAAGTATTTCACTAGTCATCCTGAAAGAGAAGATATTCCTTAAGAGGAGTTCACACACCATTTCTGTTCTCATTTCCATTTTTCCATTTCAAGCTATGTGTGAGAGCTTTTTTGAAGCTTTTGGATTTCTTTCTGGGATTTACCAATTTGTGTAGTCGATGGCAATGATAGACATGTCAATGCTTCTTAAATTCATATAATCCTTTCAAAGTCAATGTCAAGTTTTTGAAAGGCTAAATTAAGGTCTCTTACACTTAGAGCATATTAAGTAAGCACATTACAAAACATTGCACTACATTGATTGGCTCTAACTCTCTGTTCAAGAACAGATTATTATTATTATTATTATTATTAGGTGGTGGTTGTAGGTTTTTAATGTTTGATGTTTTTGCTATGCTTTTATTATGTTGGAAGCTGCCCAGAGTGGCTGCAACAACCCATTCAGATGAGCAGAGTATAAATTATCATCATCGTAGTTAAGCTATCGTGTGAGACTCATTAAAAGCAACCAAAGCAAAAGTTAGATGAGTAAATCCTCCAACAAGATATCCGTGTTCTGAGTTTACTAAGCTCATTTAACTTGGCAGCAGTTAAGAATAGTCAATCAAATTCGAATGCAGTGCCGGCCTTTTGAATCCGTATCCTACGTAGGTCATGTCACTGTGATCAGCTAGTGAGATCCAGCAGACCAGCCAGTGTACCTTCCATTGTTACTGGGGAAAAGCAATGGGGCAGAACAGGCATATGGATTTTCTTCTTACAGGGTGTACAGTTGCTCCTGGCTGAAGGTGATCCACTCTTTAAGCAAACTTTCATGGCTTGTGGCAGACAACGTTTTGAGGGTTGCAGTCAGTAATGCCGAGGGTTAACAACCAGGTTTAAAATTTCGGCTACTTTGTCTTTGCACAACTTTTCCTATATACCAACGTCTTAAGCTTCAATTTGTCACTGGATAGATAAGCTCAGAGATATTGCTACATATTTCAGCACATCAAGGTAATTGGTCTATAGACTGAAAAGATTGGATGGCAACATCAGCATGGAACAGTATTCTAGTAGCTGGTCCCATTGCACAATGGGACTTCCCCATATGCCTTTGAATCTGTTCTAGGGGTTCCCCCAACCCTCTGGAGCAGGGGAAGCGGAGGAGGAGGCGAATGTTCTGTTGCACAAGCACAAACCATTGCACTGATGAAACAGTTGCCGTGGTGCTATGTTGGATTCCTCTCGTGGCTTTTAGATTCCACTTTAACACCTTCCATTTATCTCTGTTGTGTTTCCCCAAACCAGGACCAAGAGAGACGAACCCCTTTGCATGCAGCTGCATACTTGGGAGACGCCCCTATTCTTGAACTCCTAATACTATCAGGTAAGAAGTGAAGGTGTATGTTCTGGTTGATAAGAGGTGAAGGAGGTCAGGTCTAGCAGCTTCAGGGCATTTGCTGAATAGAAAAAGAAAACTGTCTCTTCCTATCCTGAGGGAACTGGTGGCAGTTTGGTGCAGACTTGTATATATCACTGCCTAAACTGTCAGGGGGGCAGAGTCACAGAGAGGATCGAGTAACATTGATAGATCCTGTGCAGTCCTGCAGTTGAGAACCCTGACTTTAAATTGGGGTGGTAGCTGTATATTCCATGTTCAGTTCCAGCTTCAGGCAAATTGCTATTGCTCATCCTCTGTTAACAGGCCTTTAAGGCAGGAATTATAATGATCTACAATTTAAACAGTCACAAGAATGAATGAGAGGATCGTAAAGTGCTTTCATATTAAAAGTGCTAAAGTTAGCAGATTGCTACTAGTAATATTATTGGAGTCATGATTCTGCAGCAGCAAAGATTTATGGAAACGTTCGAATTCAGTGAAGCTATTTTGAAACAGACAGCTCTATCCACTGTAACTCTTCCTGCGTAGATTGCAGGGCAGAGTTGGCTTTCTGGACAGTGAAGCCAGCGCAGATGGTTCTCAACGCATATGCTAAATGTCTCCAAGTTAATGGTAATGGAAGAAGTTGGCTATTGGTGGTACATCATTTTAAAAACAAGTGTTAGTTTTTGAAAGCTGCCGGTTTTCAGATATTTCTCTTTCGATTAGGACACTAAATCATGTGATCCTACTTGTGTAAACTAATTATTCTTCCTTTTCAAGCATGTTTAAGCATGGCTTCTGAACATGGTATCTTTCGTTAAGAAGAATTTTGCATCTCTGTCCTTGTGAGAAAGTTCTGTGAGTCAGAGGTTCTCTTCATTTAAACAACTGGACTGCCTTTATCAGTTGCACAGTTAAAGTTAGTGGAAGTGAGACTGGATTTTGTACAGTTCAGGAGGCCAACGTAACATTAACCTTGAGATGTGTGTGGTATTGATAATACCATGCTCTTCAGTCTAAGCAATAGCACAATCAATATGTGCACAACTTATTTGCAGCTTAGCTTTTTGAATGGTGGGCATTTTCTGAATACAGTGCCAATGTTCTCTTCCTCTTAATCTGTCTGCTGCCATTTTTGTTGCAAAACAAGTAAGACCCATATCTGCAAATACATGGTGAGATAATGGCTACAATCCTAGCTCCACTTACCAGGAAGCAAGCCCCATTGAATTCAGCAATACTTCTGAGTAAAACATGGTTAGGATTGCATTTTAAGGGGATAAATGGATTCTAATATTGGCTGCAGGGACCAGGGATGCTTTTCGTCAGTATATGATCTTGCTTTATCTCTCCTATCCTCCTTGGGCAGGTGCTAACGTTAATGCAAAGGACACCCTTTGGCTAACCCCGTTACACCGTGCTGCAGCTTCTCGCAATGAGGTAGGTACTAGTTCCTTTGACCTGCTTTCATTCATCCTGTTAAAGTGGCAAAGGAAAGGCTCTTTCTCATAGGTCCCTCCTACAGCCACCCTTTCGGCAACTTCATTTCCCCCTTCATATGCCAGTGCTTACCCTGGGTCACAATGAAAACCAGTAGCTATCTTGAATGTCTGCAAACAAGAATTACCTTAATCGTGAAAGGTGGAGCAAGGCCTGTCGCCTTCCTTGCAGTTCATCTTTGTGGGCCTTATTGTGACTTAATGTAGCTGTGTAAGTTTCAAGTGAGGAGGGGTCCTGCTACATCTTGTGTCCCTCAGATTTCCGATTGCTGTAGCCAGTACCTTCCCCCTCCCCTTTAATTAACATGGATGGACAAATCAGTTGTTTACCTGAAAAGAGTATGAAGTCAGAGTTACCTGTCCTTGAAGTTTGCTGGAATGAGAGAAATTACAGAATAGTGTGTTACGTTCCATAACCCCCATTCCATGGTCAGCATTTCTACTGAATGCCTATTTTGTCTGAATTAAGCTTCAATTTGTTACCCTTCCTCTTGTCTATTACCAATTCAAAACATGGACCGGCTTCCCTGGAATTTGATGGAAAGGAGAGAGAGAGTTGGGTATCATTTGTACGTTGGTGACACCAAATCCTAAAAATTAGTGGTTTAATGTGGATGCTAAATAGAACTGGGTACAAGATGGAACTAGGACATTGGCCAAGGGGTCTAACAGGAATCCCCCAGCAGCACCTTCTAGAACCACCCCTGGAACTCCACAAAATGATGCCTGCAAGTCCTGTCTCAATACCTACGAGAGTTGATGGTATTGAAAGCTGCCTAGATGGTCTTGCAGAACCAACAGAGAGAGATCCCTCTGCCAATTCCTGGTGTATATAGCCCACTAAGGTGACTAAATCTGCCTCTGTCCCATAATCAGACTTGAAGTAAGATTGAAATGGATCTAAATAATCCACCTCGCCTACCTGGAGTGTGATGCCACTCACAAACTCAGGCGTCTTCCCCAGAAATGGAGTGTTGGGGACAGGCAAGAAAAATTATCCAATATGATGAGGTTCAAGGAAGCTTCTTAAAAGACATTAGGGCCCTTGCTCGGTCAGTTCCCTTGGCAGCTATTATAAGCCAAGAAGGGCAAGTGTGGAGCACACACGTAGGTAGGCCTCACCCTTCCATGGATCCTGTCCATATGCCTGAGCTGTACAAATTGAAACTGTCCCCTATAACTGGACAAGTTAGTCTAGGCTTGTCACCTGGTGCAGAGAAAGGATCAGGTGACCAGGCAGGAAAGCTCCGTAAAAGCTCCTCCTCTCCCCACTCCCAACTTTTTGTCCACAAACAGCTAATTTTGGACTGTGTAGAAATAAGGTTAGTAACTTTTGTACACTTGTTTGCGAGGCTTCACTGGTTTACTTTAAAGTCATAAATCAATATTCTGTATCCCAGAGTGCCAAGATCTGCAATTTCTGCACAAGCCGAATACGTTATGAACCTAATCTGGCCCTGTGTCACAGAGACAAGGCTGCTCCCAGTGAGCATTTTTAGCAGGATTAGGAATGGAGATTTGCGCAGAATGCATGGATGTGAAAGCGCCCTTTTGCCCACAGACACACACATGCACACTCAGGGATCTAAATAGTGCAGTAAACTAAAGTTGCCTTAATTTTCTCTCAGACTGTTCTTTTTTAAAAAATAAAATAAAATGTTGGTATTGATATTTTATTGAAAAGGTTTCAATTATAAAGAAATAAACTGATACAAAGAAAAATAAAAAGGCACAAAAATGTGTAGGAATATATACAGTAGGTATATATATATATATATATATGCATGCAAATACAGTGGTACCTCATGTTAAGTACTTAATTCGTTCCGGATGTCCGTTCTTAACCTGAAACTGTTCTTAACCTGAAGCACCACTTTAGCTAATGGGGCCTCCTGCTGCTGCCGCACCGCCAGAGCCCAATTTCTGTTCTTAACCTGAAGCACTATTTCTGGGTTAGCGGAGTCTGTAACCTGAAGCGTATGTAACCCGAGGTACCACTGTATACGAAAAATACCGTAACCCATCCATTCTTTTATATATTTGATATTATTATCACAGTCTGTTCTTGACACAGCATTGTAGAAAATGCCACCCCTTTCCTGACTGATGTATTATCTTACACGCTGCTACATTAATTCAGAGGTAGAGAAGTTTGCATTGCCGTGAATAGTATAACATTCATAACTTGATAATAGAGCAGCTTTTCATCCTAAGGGTGCTGTTGTAATGTGTTGCTATATTTCTCTGTAAAAGCAGAAAGTCGCTTTTTTTTTGTACAGATGATTGTGGAGTAAGTTTTATGCCCTTAATTGCACAAAGACTGGGCTCCCAAGAGACTGTTCTCTTGGAAAAGCTTCCGCTGTTCCTCAGCAGAGTCTGTTAACTTGTGTAATTGCCTTTTCCTGCTGACCTCACAGCTTCAGGCCATTTCCGGCAGCCGAGAAGCACCACTTAAGCTGGCTCAATTAATTCACCTCTTTGCTTCAGAAAAGCGTCAGCATTTTTATTGATGCTTGACTTCCAGGGGCAGGGTGGGTGGTTCCTACTCCTGAGTTTGTAAGGCAGCGAGGAGAGACTGTGGTATATTTCCTTACGCAAATGAGGAAAAATGTAGGCCCCTGGGCTCCTTTTGCCTCCTGCCAAGCTTCTTACACCTCGCGGGCCACCAAAGAGCATTTGTTAGCTACAGGATCACAATTACTTAGCGGCAGGATCACTCTAGAAGTCACCAGAGAGAGAAAAAGGAACTCCTGTGGTGGCTTCAGCAAACTGTATGGGTTGAATCCGACAAAGTCATTATGTGAGCAAAATGACATGCTTGCACAGTAGTAGTATCATTGCTACTACAGTGGCACCTCGGGTTAAGTACTTAATTCGTTCTGGAGGTCCGTACTTAACCTGAAACTGTTCTTAACCTGAAGCACCACTTTAGCTAATGGGGCCTCCCGCTGCTTCCGCGCCGCCGGAGCACAATTTCTGTTCTCATCCTGAAGCAAAGTTCTTAACCTGAGGAAATATTTCTGGGTTAGCGGAGTCTGTAACCTGAAGCGTATGTAACCCGACGTACCACTGTACTGTTATTACACTTATTGTTCATCATTCCCTAGCAGGTCCCAGGATTTAAAATTCTGTACAGTGGTACCTTGGTTCTCAGACTTAATCCGTTCCCGGAGTCCGTTCGACTCCCGAAACCATTCAAAAAGCAAGGCTTCCGATTCGCTGCAGGAGCTTCCTACACCCAAGCGGAAGCCGCGTCAGATATTCGGCTTCCTAAAAACGTTTGCAAACTGAAAGACTTATTTCCGAGTTTGCGGCGTTCAAGAGCCGATTTGTTCGACAACTAAGCTGTTTGAGAGCCAAGGTACCACTGTATTAAAAACAATTAAAACAAATTATAGCCACAGAAATAGGGTGGGTCTTAAAAACACAGGTCTCAGGTGTTGAACAGGTGATTGTCAACATTTGCTGAAAGCTGTATAGTGAAGGAGCCAGATGCATCTCTGTGGGGAGGGAATTCCACAGCCACCAGAGCATGGAGCACTATGAGCAAGTCCTCACTGTCCAAAAGGGAGTGTAGCTGAAAACAGGCACCCCGCAAGTCCTCAAGGTCATCTGAGCCTCAAGTGACAATGTTGGATCCAGGAGTTACCCCCAAGCTACAAACCTGCTCTTTCCAGGGGAGTGCAACCCCAACCAGAGAAAGCCATCTTACTCTTCCTGACGCCCCCCAAATCTGCTCTGGAGCGTTAGAGGAAAACCCAGAGCTGATGTGGCAGAAGTCGCATTGCATGAGCGGATGTCCTTCTGCTTGCACAGTTACTTTGTTGGCTGTAATCCTATACCAGGCAGCGTGGGCATATTACTGAAACCAAGCCAGCTGCTGTGTTTGTGAGGCCTTGGATCTAAAGCCCTTCTTGGCTGGGTTCTCATCTCCTGCCCCCACCTGAGGCTCACATGAACCCTTGCTGCTGCCTCCCCACCCTCTTCTCTGGTAGTCTCTAACACTCTCACCCTAGCTGTCTAGATCTTGAAGCTTTGACCTGACAGTAAGCTCCTTTTAGAGAGAAGACTTCCTTAGAATTCAGACTAATCTCATTTGAGCTCAGAGGCTTGACACACTGAAAGTATGAATCCGAACATTCTTGGCACCTTGGGAATTGGGGCAAAAGGAGACCATTTCACATTATTGCCCTTTTAGTTGTTGTATCAATTCAGGTGCTTTATTTAATATTCTGCATATAGCAGGCGCCTGTAATACTTAAAACCCTTTGTCACCAGCAGACCAGCCAATATTTGACACCAAGACCTGATTTCTTAACTTCCCAGATGTTCTACTCTGGTTTGGGGCTTTTTGAGCCTCGCAGGGTTAAGAAGATGAAGGGGAGAAGGAATTGGTAGTAGGATGAGGGATATATTGAGTTGTGCCTTACGGTGTTGGCTCGTCTTTCGGCCATCAGCATTCCTCATTGTGCGCCCACTTAGCTCTGCTAGAACTTCAACCTGTAGTGCCTCATGCTAGGACGCTCTTGGTCCTTCTGATATTTCCCAGCAGCATATTCTGCAGTGTTTTAGGTTAGCTTTGTTTGAAAATTCCAATTCTGCCACACAGCATAGCACTATCAGCTTGTTCCTCGGCTCTTTAATTATTCCTCTAGCGATCCTTTGCCTTGCTCAAGCAGTCTTTTAAAAAAGACCTTTTTGTCTGTGTTCTGTCCCTGGCAGAAGGCACTTAACCTCCTCCTAAAGCACTCTGCGGACGTCAACGCTCGCGACAAGTATTGGCAAACACCACTGCACGTTGCCGCTGCCAACAGAGCCACCAAGTGTGCTGAGGCCATCATCGCCCTGCTAAGTAGTGTTAATGTGGCAGACCGCACCGGCCGGACAGCACTGCACCATGCTGTACACAGTGGGCACATTGAGGTAAGGGTGTGCTTCTTTTTATGGAAGAGTTTTCTGTGCATTCCACCTCTGTTGGATAAGTAGTGAAATGGGGGGTGGTCTAGTCCAAAAAGAATTTGGGGCTTACGACAGAACAACACTGCGTGGAAAACTCATGCTGTAAAACTCGAGTAGCTGCTACTGTTGTGAGGAAACACCTTTCTGCTTGACACTTTTCTGGTGCAACCCCGCCCTTTGCAAGCCACTTCTTTCCTCGCATGGTTTCAAACTTGTTTCTTGGAGGAGAGATTTGCCTTCAGGCAAAAAGAGCAGGCTGTCAGGGTTGGGTTGCAGCAGACAAGCAACAGGTAGGCAGCAAGTTCAGCTCCCCTCTGCCGCTTGTGCACCTTGTTGGCCCTTCCTAAAACCTGCTTCCCCCTGATATTTATTTAATCTATTGACTTCCTTCCAAAGAAGCCCAGGTTGGAAAACACTTCTTTGATTAAAAGAATACAATTAAGAAGAAAATAAACAAAAATGTTTAAAAACCATTAAAAGCACCTGAAAAACAATAAAGCATCTCTAACCAATGTAAGAGCAGGTGCAACCAAGTCACAGAAGCAGATGCAGTGGTGTTGATACATATGCTTGTAATTCTGACCTTTAGGGTTCTGTAATCACAAGAAGGGATCCTTTGCTCCTCCTACAGACTCCCTGAACAGTGACAGGAACTCTGGGCAACATGTTCAAGGTGTTTCATATCTGCATTTGTGCTCTGGAGCCTGTCATATGGCCTATAATGTAGAATCTAGCAGTTGTCACAGGGACCCTGCTGGCTGTGCTTTCGCTTTTTGAAGAGAAACAAGTTTCTAGTCCTTATAGCTTTAAAGAAGATTCTCAGAAAATGTGGTTCCTCTTCTCCCGCCACCAGTATTTCAAACACAGAGGAAGCGCACAGAAGAGTGAACTACCGTATTTTTCGCCCTATAAGACACACTTTTCCCCCTCCAAAAATAAAGGGAAAATGTGTGTGCATCCTATGGAGTGAATGCAGGCTTCAGGAAGCTATCCGCAAGCCTTGCGAGCCCGGCAGGAGTTCCCGCCGGGCTCGCAAGGCTTGCGGGCGGCAGCCCGAAGCACGGGTAACGCTCTGGAGCGCACCCCGGGCTTTGGGCAGATATCGGCCAGCCCCACAAGCTCGGGGGACAGCGGGGAGGCGGAGCGCTGCTGTCTCACTATTCCCCAACCTGGTTTGGAGGCTGGTGGTGGGGAGAAACAAGCTTCTCCCCACCGCCAGCCCCACAAGCTCAGGGGACAACGGGGCAAGCCGCTGCCCCACGGAGGCTAGGGAGGCTGTCCCTGAAGGCAGAAGAGGGAGACGGAGCGCTCCGTCTCCCTCTTCTAGCTTGGGGGTGGGGGGGGAGATAAAAAAAAATTCCTTGATTTCCCCCCAAAAAAACTAGGTGCGCCTTATGGGCTGGTGCGTCCTATGGGGCGAAAAATACGGTATATATTTCAGCCTTCCTTCCTTCACAACAACAAAACAGGAACAAAAGTTCAGCATGCGGGGTTGTATCTAACATGAGTCCTGCTCACAGATGACCCATTGCATTTAATATACCTCCGTTATGTCCATTAATATCAGCAGATCTGTTCTGAGTGTGACTCTTGTTGGAGACATCCTGCTGCCCCAGAAATGCCAACCATAAGGGAATGATGGAAAGGGTAATCTCAGAATGATGGAAAGGGTAATCTCAGCTGTAAAAGTGCCAGAATTTCATTTTGTTTGGAAGCTCAAAATGCTGGCCCCTTTCTTCAGATTGTGTATAGTGTCACTTTCCTACTTAATTGCCAGGCAGAGGTGCAGTTACATGCTTATCTGCCTTCCAAAGCTAGCTTTGCTGAGAAATAAAACCTGGCTCACAGTCGAGAACACATTTCTCTTATGTAATAAAGGTGGTCTTTGGGGCATCACCTAACCTAGACCTTCCCTTGCTGCTTCTGTTTGCTGTTAGGTGTGCCAGTGGTGCATGAAAACTGGGTAAGAGTAGTTGCCAAGAAGAGAGGAGTTGAGTGGGGAAATGGCTCAGAATTTATATTTGTATTTATTCGTTAATGTGGCTTTGTTATTTTTGTGACATTCGTTGTTGCTTTTGTTTTATTTTCCTATACACCACTTAGATATATTTTCATATGTTAAGCAGTACAGAGATTTCCTTTAAAAGCCCTAAATAATAAAGCCCAAGGAGACAGGTGCTGATTCTACAGCACTGTACCAGCAGGAAGTTCTAAGTAAATGGACATGCTTTTGTAAAAAATAAATAAAAAAATTCCCCTCTTTGTGACTCTTTCTTCTCCACCTTTTCTTAGATGGTTAACCTGCTCTTAAATAAAGGGGCCAATCTGAGCACATGCGACAAGAAGGAGAGACAGCCAATACATTGGGCAGCCTTCCTTGGTATGTTTTTCTCTTCCTTTTGCAGGCCCTCTGATCTTTCTTTCTCTCTCTCTCTCTCTCTCTCTCTCATTTGTACGAGAGAGAGTGTCTGTGTTGTAATCATATATATGGATCTTTGAGGAGGAGCTTATATGTAAAGGGATAGAATATTCTGAATACATATCCAGCACAGAATGCAGGATATTGGAGTTCTGGTGATCTGTGAGCCAGGAAGTTGTTGGTTCAAAGCTCGCCTCTGCTCAGGCATCAAACTTGGACTTTTACATCTAATGCAAGAGGTGACTGGGCAGCAATGGGTCATTCCACCCATTCTTTCTCTAGTTTCCTCCCTCTGCTCATCTCATCTAATGTGGTGAGCAGGGTTCTAGCTGGTGAGAGCTGAGTTACCTCCTACTGTTTGGGGTCATTAAAGGTATGTTCAATGCATTCAGGTTGCAAGGTGGTGACAGCATTTCTGCCATGAATTTACCTGGTGTTATTAGATAAACTGCTCTTCCTCCCACCCCCCACATTGCAATCTGCAATATGGGAATAACGGTCCCAACTTGTCTCATGTCACATATTAATGAGGGATGCGGGTGGCGCTGTGGTCTAAACCGCTGAGCCTCTTGGCTTGCTGATTGGAAGGTCGGTGGTTCATATCCATGTTACGGATTCCCGTTGCTCTGTCCCAGCTTCTGCCAACCTAGCAGTCTGAAAGCACACCAGTGCAAGTAGATTAATAGGTACCGCTGCGGCGGGAAGGTAAGTGGTGTTTTCATGCACTCTGGCTTCCGTCACAGTGTTCCGTTGCACCAGAAGTGGTTTAGCCATGCTGGCCACATGACATGGAAACACCGGCTCCCTCAGCCTGAAAAGTGAGATGAGTGCCACACCCCATTTTTGACTGGACTTAACTGTCAGGAGTTCTTTACCTTTGCCTTTTAATGAGAGATATGCGATGTGCCCTGATTGCTCAGGAAGTGTTACGTAAAATGCCTTTGGGGTTGCACCACTCCCAGCTTCCCAGTCGCTCCACAATATGGTGAGCCTGAGTCAAACCAAGTAACAGGGTGGCCATTTGCACATAGCTCATAGACAAAAGGGAGCACTCATGATTATAGCCAGAAGCAGGAATCCAGTGAAGAGCCAAGGAGGAAAACCATGACTTCAGAGGGCACTCCATGTGAGCAGGAGTCCCAAGTAGGAGCCAACCACTGTACAAACTCAGCTGATGTGGTGCCTCCCATTGCTTAAGGATGGGTTTAACTCTGGGCACCATTTTGAAAATTGCACATGGGCATTTGTACTCATTGTGCTTGCTTCATTCACCTCAAGAGTTAGGCCATCGCAATATGCTATGATGATGATGAGGATGATGATTGATTGTTGAATCTGCTTCTTAAAGACTACCTTCTGATTCTTTTTCTCCTAATGGAAGGAGTTCTCTTTAGGGGAAGGCTTCTTTTCATTCAAAGATATTTCCACCCAGAGGGAACCCAGTCACACAAACAGTCATTAAGATACACCAGCAGCTATTAACATACTATCTAGAGCTATTAACACCTCATTAGTCTTTTTTTGCGCTTCAGCTGAGAAAAGGGGGGGGGGAGAGGGGAGAGCTGCTTTTTTTCTACATTAAAGACGAAAGCTGCATGTTTAATCATCCCTTTTATACTCTTCCTACTTTTTTTTTTTTGCCAAGCATGTAAAGCTGAATGTTCATAAGTTAAATGCTCACAGGTTGCAATTTACCCTTTTAGGGCCATAGGTTTGGTTTATGAAATTATATAAGGTAAAACTGTGCTCAAATTAAACTGTGATTATCTTTTTTAAAAACACCAAAACAAAAGATGTCAGTCAAAGAAATGGACCGCCAAAGCATAGAAACCTGAAGTAAGTCTAGAGGTTGAGCAGATAAATATATATGGAAGTGGCAAGTAGGGAAAACATATAGATTACAGTGTGCAGCCCTGTCCCTGCTTTAGATGCCCTCTGTATCTGCCCATAAGCTGTTAAGCACAGAGCAGAAGAAAAGTTTGAAATCTTTCATTGTATGGTAGACGCTGAATCTAAAATTCAAATATCATTGTTTTGGGTGCTTTTTCTATCACCCAGTCCATGGAAGAAGGAGGAAGAAAGATTCCTGATCTAGTGAAATTCCTGGCAGGACAAAGAATTGAAATCTTGCAGAAATCACCACATTTGGCTGTCTATAACGTAGTGAATTGGCTCAGACAACCTTTTAAGGTGACAAAATCCACAGCTCGGCAATAACTATTAGCACCAGCCAAAATATTGCAAAAAGCGTGGCAATTTTTGATTCTGTGGATTCTTATAGTCCAGTGCTACCTTCATTGGCTTCCAACATGAGCATGTGGGAGTGGGAAACCTTGTTCAAATTGCTATCTCTGTGTTTGCCTGTGTTGCCTCTCTGTGTTATACCTCTCTGTGCTTGTACATTGCCTCCTCCCAGGGCATCTGGAAGTCTTGAAGCTGCTTGTGGCCCGAGGAGCTGACGTTACGTGCAAGGACAAGAAGGGTTACACACTGCTGCACACGGCAGCAGCCAGCGGCCAGATCGAGGTTGTGAAACACCTGCTGAGGCTTGGAGTAGAGGCAAGTGCTGTGAATGTACCAGCTCAGTGGGCACTTCTCCTGCTTATTCTGACAGTACTCTTAACAGTGTGTACCTGTACTTTGAAACGTGTGCAGGCATAGTTTCAGACAGGTTAGGTGCTGCAGGGGAGGGGACTATTGCAACAATATGGAAAAACCTGGAAGCAGCTTTGGCACATGGATCTTCATCATGAAATGCATGTAGGTAGCCCCAATGTTAACAGTGTTTCCCCCTTGCGATACTTGTTTTCAAGATGCAGGTGTTTAAAAACAAATGTTTGGAAGTAACTGTATGTGGATGCTAATTGCCGTCTTGGTGTTATTTTACTGGTGATTTCTAATGCCTGCTGGATTCTGTCTCCACAACCAGCGCAACAGGCAGGGAAAAGCTGCAAGGGCATGTACTGCTTATCTTTTAAACGAAACCCAAGGTTTTATACTGGCTTCAACAAACCCCCTGCTTATACCTGTTGCTGCACTTTTTAGCTAGACAATCTATTTTTTTATTTCCAAAAATAAATACCGTATTTTTCGCCCTATAGGACGCACCGTCCCATAAGGCGCACCTAGTTTTTTTGGGGGGGGGAATAAAGGGGGGAAAATTATTTCCCCCCCAGGCGCCCGAGCTTCCCCCGACCCCAGCCCCCAGAACAGGCAACTCTCCACAAAGCCTCTGGAGCCCAGCGCCGGGCTCCCGCGCCTTGTGGAGAGCTGCACGAAGCCTGGAGAGCAAGAGGTGCGCACCGACCCCTCTTGCTCTCCAGGCTTCAGCGAAAGCCTGCATTCGCCCCATAGGACACACACACATTTCCCCTTCATTTTTGGAGGGGAAAAAGTCCGTCCTATAGGGCGAAAAATGCGGTAAATGAAAAAATAAAAAGTTGAATAAAAAGTTAATGTGAGCAAGCAAGCGCAGTAGGTTGGGCTAAGAAGCAAGTGTATACCTGAAGGACAATCTCCACCCCCATCGTTCAGCCCGGACACTGAGATCCAGCGCCGAGGGCCTTCTGGCGGTCTCCTCCCAGCGAGAAGTGAGGTTACAGGGAACCAGGCAGAGGGCCTTCTCGGTAGTGGCGCCCGCCCTGTGGAATGCCCTCCCTTCAGATGTGAAGGAAATAAGCAGCTATCTTCTCTTTAAAAGACATCTGAAGGCAGCCCTGTTTAGGGAAGTTTTTAATATTTAATGCTGTACTGTTTTTAACACTTGATTGGAAGCCGCCCAGAGTGGCTGGGGAAGCTCAGCCAGATGGGCGGGGTATAAATAAAAAATTATTGTTATTGTTATATTTGAAGGAGCTTCTGTGGCCTTGGGCATCCCAATAATGTAGTTGCTGCTCTTCTTTCTGACCAAGCCCTCTCTGTACAGCACGTTCACATGCTTGCCTTTTTATACTTGTCCCTGTAGATTGATGAACCAAATTTCTTTGGCAACACTGCACTTCACATTGCCTGTTACATGGGCCAGGATGCTGTGGCCAATGAACTGGTCAACTACGGCGCCAATGTCAATCAGCCCAATGAGAAGGGCTTCACCCCCCTGCACTTTGCTGCCGTCTCCACCAACGGAGCCCTGTGCCTGGAACTTCTCGTCAACAACGGAGCTGACGTGAACTTTCAGGTATGAGCACTCAAGTCAGGATTCGGTCAGGCTTTGAGGGAAGGAGGTGGGGAGTCTCAGCTAGAATGGGAGAACTAAAGGCAAATTTATATTGTAGTTAGCAGGACATCTCCACTTGCTAACTTGCTGTGATGTTTTCAGAGTAAAGAAGGGAAGAGTCCTTTGCACATGGCTGCCATTCACGGACGGTTTACACGCTCTCAAATTCTCATACAAAACGGTAAGCTTTCAGTCGCCCGTCGGTATTTATGCTTAATATTTAACAGTCTTCCTTTCTAATTAGAGTTATTCACTATTCCTTGCCGTCCTTCCCAGTTCTTCCTTATAATTCGCAGAGTAATGTTGTGCCTGTAGACATTTCAGATGTACGTATTTTGTTTCACTTGCAATGGTTTACCTTGTGTATAATTTAAGCAAATTCTTTTCTTACGCTGAGGTCGGCAGTCAAAACCAAAGTCCAGTTTACTGTGAGGAGGTTTGAAGAAGTGCTTTGAGCGTTAGTCACAAAATGGCCACCATTGGAGTGAAACATTACACAAAATGGCTGTCTTGGTGTTGTGGCATAACACAAAATGGCTGCCATATAAAAAAACTTATCTTTCTTTAGTTTTTTCTTTTCCCTTTCTCCCGTTTTCTCTTTCTTTGGTTTTCTCCTATTTTCTTCCTTCTGACTTTGTTCTCTTTTAGACTAGCTAGCTTAGAATATATGTATAAAGATACTAAAGATACTTTGCAATGGGCGTGTATTTTTTATATATTTGAATAAGTATATATATGTTGAAGGAGGCATGTTTAGGAGAGGCTGAGCAAGTGCAAACAGGAACTGAGAGGGAGACCAAGTGGTCTCCTGTGCGTTGGGGTTTTTTTGAGGGGATATTTACTGATACCTTTTGCGGAGGTATTGATGGGCACACTGATCTAGTACATTTCACTTCCCTTCCTGCCAAGCCAGAGTTGTCCCTTGCTTCTGGTCATTTTGAAGAACAAAGTAAATAATGAATCCTGCTTGCTTTTCTAGGCAGTGAGATTGACTGCGCTGACAAATATGGCAATACCCCCCTCCATGTTGCTGCTAGATACGGCCACGAGCTGCTAATTAGTACTTTGATGACGAATGGTGCTGATACTGCAAGGCAAGGACTTTTTCTTCTTAATGTGTCATCAGTCAGGAGGAAGATACAGTGGGTCACATTTCAGATCACATGTAATGAATTACGGGTTTGCGTGTACCAGGCCACCGCTCTTTTGCACACACATTTTGGATAAAGAGTGGTGGATGGTTGAGTGCTGCTTTCAACCTTTTTCGTGCATGTGTGTATGGAGTAACGCCCGCCCTACATTAGTGATCGCAAATTCACCAATTATTTGCTTCATGCAGAGTGAAAATTTTGTACATTTTGTATACTCACCCAGAAATGGGGTTATTGTGCTAGCGAAACAGAAACTCAGTTCTGTGTTGCTGCTGGCTGTGTTTTCCACCTTGATGTCGGGTGGTGTGTATGTGTTTCTTTCTCTTTCTCTCTCACACAATAATTCTTTCTTTTGGTTTGCCAGGCGTGGGATCCATGACATGTTCCCCTTGCACTTAGCTGTTCTCTTTGGATTCTCAGACTGTTGTCGTAAGCTACTTTCCTCAGGTATGTGGATAGGACAGCCCTTGCTTGTCCTTTCACTTCAGGTTTTGGAGTAGGGTTGTGTTCATAGGAAGCCACAGTCCATTTTTCATATTTTCCTGAATTCAGAATAAGCCAGCCAGCTGGGGCTGATGGGAATTGTTGTTCAACAACATCTGGAGTGCCAAAGGTTCCCCACACCTGGTCCAAGGGAGGTTGTTGGGAGACTGTATTTTTTCATTGTTTAGGGCAAGGGACAACCTAGAGCTTGTTGAGAAAAATAAGGTTTTGCTTATCTTGCTCTGAGGTAGACAGTGGAGTGAAATTTTTTGTCTGATTCCTTCATCTGTGCCAAAATGCACCACTCCCCACAATTTTTTGCACACACATTCTAAGCTCAAATAATACATGAGCTTGCTTACTTTGCATTAGGTTGTCCATTGCACATGCTTTCTTCTGAGCTTAATTACCTTATTTTTCTGTTTATTAGACTAGATTTCCCCCCTAAAAAATAATGTCAAAAATTAGGGGGTGTCTTATACATGGGTAGGGACGCGGGTGGAGCTGTAGGTTAAACCACAGAGCCTAGGACTTGCAGATCTGAAGGTCAGCGGTTCGAATCCCCACGACGGGGTGGGCTCCCATTGCTCAGCCCCTGCTTCTGCCAACCTAGCAGTTTGAAAGCACATCAAAGTGCAAGTAGATAAATAGGTACCGCTCCAGCGGGAAGGTAAACGGCGTTTCTGTGCGCTACTCTGGTTTGCCAGAAGCGGCTTAGTCATGCTGGCCATATGACCCGGAAGCTGCATGCCGGCTCCCTCGGCCAATAAAGCAAGATGAGCACCGCAACCCCAGAGTCGGTCACGACTGGACCTAATGGTCAGGGGTCCCTTTACCTTTTATACATGGATAGTGCCAAGGCTGGACTGGCGATTGGTTGTTGCTGCGAAAATAGGGGGCGTCTTATACATAGGGGCATCTTATAGATGGAAAAATATGGTATTTGTGCTTTAAAATCCTACCTGACTTCCTAGATTTAGGTTTGGGTGTATAGAGCTGGTATACTGCTGGTAAGGAACAGTGTGGTGGGAGAAATATAAATCAATGAGGACCAGAAGGTGCTCTTCACTGTCTGACAAGTAACAAGGCACAGAAGGCCCATCAACTGAACAATTGAGCTCTGCACTTGTGAAGCATTGTTGAGACATTTTAGAAATCTGAACTCCAGATAATAAACTTCCCATGGAAACGCTGGCCAGAATCATGGGACTTGACCATGAACCAGTTCCCTGCTGTTTTCTGATTCACAGGTCAGTTGTACAGCATCGTCTCTTCACTTAGCAATGAGCATGTGCTGTCTGCAGGCTTTGATATCAATACGCCAGATAACCTCGGGAGGACCTGCCTCCATGCTGCTGCT
Source organism: Podarcis melisellensis (assembly GCF_964234715.1). Lineage (NCBI taxonomy): Eukaryota > Metazoa > Chordata > Lepidosauria > Squamata > Lacertidae > Podarcis > Podarcis melisellensis. The sequence continues at coordinate 13,575,400 of NC_138529.1, forward strand.
TCCGGAGGGTGAGTAGTCAATCAGTTTGTTACTTAGGCAACATATTCTTCAGAACTGATCAGCATGATTTTATTGCCCTGTTGCTTATTCCTATCTCACTGGCTACCTTTGTTTAAGTAAAGAGGAGGGAAAGGTTAAAAGACTGTCTGGCTTTGTTTATTTCTGTTTAACTAGAACAGATTCAGGTTTCCATTGCCTTGAAGTACTGTACAGCTGTGGTGGTGTAATCAAATTGAAGCTCTCTTCTAATCCCCAGTGTTCAGAGCTAATATTGGGAGATTCCTTGTTTGTGTGAAGTGGAATTTCCAATTGCACTTCAGAACAAATATGAGAAGATTTGCTTTGATCCAGCAAACATACCATAAGAGAGAAGAATCTGTTTCTCAAGGGCTCCATGCAACCTTCAGCCTAATTACCTGTGGGAGGGGAAGAAGCCATAAGGAAGGAAGGGTGGAAAAAGCATGATGGAGGGAGCAAAATTTAGCAAAAAGTGATGGTAAGGGGCAGGGGGGACCTTTTGCAAGCAAGCAATTCAGACCTCTAGCAAGAGTGGTCTGTGTCCTTTTCTCAGCATCCCACTGAACAGGGTGGAAGTTGGGAGAGGAAAAAAAGGATCACCCACCCACTTTGGGTTAATTTCCCCCCTTGCTGCCAGCATGTGGCTCCTGGCAAATCTCCCTCCCGCCCTGGAAATGTCCCTTGAAAGGAGAAAAAATATTTCTCATCATAGAATCCCATGTCTGCATTGCTATCTTTCCCAGTTGCTCTAGACCAGGGGTAGTCAACCTTTTTATACCTGTAATGCATCTTTCTTGATGGTAAAATTTCTTTACTGCCCACCAGTGCTCGATGGAAGGAGGATTCAGCTTGTGCCATAGAACCCCCTACCGCCCACCTTGAATCCTGAAACGCCCACTAGTGGGAGGGAGGGACCAGGTTGACAACCCCTTCCCTAGACAGGGATCTCCATCCCAGCTAGAGGATAAGCCACACCCACAAATATATAGCTCTCTTGGGAACTGTGCTCTCAGGACAGCATTCTCCATGGATGTGGAACAGCCACAGTTAGTTAAAATGTGTGCCAGCAAAATTGAAGCTGTTATACTTCCAAAGTGTACAAAAACCTGGATTCAGGTTGACCCTGCATGTAAATACAAAGAAAACCAGAGGGTATCTGTGTGCTTCTTGTCCAGCGGCTACCATTTTGAATATCCAAGCTATATAAACAATTCACTCTGCATTCAGGCAGACCCAGTACTCTTGGGTCAGTTCTCTCTTTTTTTTTAGAGTGCAATCACATTGTTCAAATGTATTCTATTTTTTTATTTGACTTCTCGAGTAGGCACTAGGACACAACCTGGTGGGTGTTGTCTTGGTCCATTTGCTTGAAGAGGCAGAAACAACGACACCCTTGACTTGGAGGGCAGTTTATGTTTTCTGCTCTACTTAAAAATAGGACATACTTTGCTACCACTCCGCTAGCCCTTTAATTTTCTAATAGTTGGTAAAAAGCAAGCTTGAGTGAATTGTGTGCATTTTCTGTTTTATCAAGCCTACATCCTTGACTGGAAATCGTCCTTGATCTTTTCTGCTATCTCCTTCCTAAGAGATTGCTTCCCCCCTATGCCTTTCAATCCTACTGAGGCTTCCCACCGTGTAAAATCTCTCTACTTTCTCATTCTAACAGCCTCTTTAGTTCAATCACATTGTTCATATGTATTCTATATTTGTTTTTGGCTTCTCTGTAGGAATGTTGAATGTCTTAACTTGCTGTTGAGCAGCGGAGCTGACTTGAGGAGGAGAGATAAGTTTGGAAGGTAAATTAAGAGCACCATGCAGTTTGGCCTTTGGGCAAGGAAAAGCTGTTGTTCAGTGGTACTGAAACCTGCCCAAAGGCTGTGAAGGCCTTGCACTGTGTTAACAGGAGACTGCTTTTATAAGTGTGACTCAGTGCTTATTGCACTGAGGATGAGCTTAAGGTGCTCACTTGCAGAAATGTTTTTGCTCAACCAAAGCTCAGTGCTGCTCTGTTGGGAGCTGCTGAATTAGAAGGAGAGGGATTATACATTGCTTTTCTGTTTGTTAATGCAACACAGCATTCGCAAGAGCCACTGATGCACTGGATGACGTGTCTGCTTCGAAGGTTGTGAGATCACGGTTAACGTCCCTCTTTGGTCAGGGACTCATAATCTCAGTCTTTCTTCTATCTGTAAAATGGCATTTGCAGAAGAACCCTTAGAAAGTGGCTGTGAGGGTGAACGCTCTGCATCACCCGAAGAACAATATAAGCAATATGAGCAATATAAAGTGGGCGTAAATAAAAGACATAGTAGAGCCGCTGGGATGCAGAGGACACGTCGGCTGAGGACTAGCTCAAGACAACACAGCAAACTAACCCAGGTTAGATCCATGCAGGACCAAAAGTTGACATATTAACCCAACGGAGCCTACTCTGTTACCAGATTGAGGAAATGGAAACTCTGAACCACATTCATTGCTTACAGTGCTAACGTATTAAAAGTTCCTTGTTGTTTAGTAAGTGCTTCAAGTCTCGTTTTCCCCATCCAGGACTCCTTTGCACTATGCAGCCGCTAATGGCAGCTATCAGTGTACGGTGACATTGGTCACTGCCGGAGCCAGTATTAACGAAGCTGACTGTAAAGGCTGCACCCCCTTACATTATGCTGCTGCTTCGGACACTTACAGGAGGTAGGAGAAAGGGCTGGTGGGGGCTGGCGGGCATTTGCCTAAAATGGCAGCAGTCAAGTGCAATTCTTTCACCAGAAAGATCTGCAGTAGATGCAATATTTTTCTTCTCCCTTTCTAGCACTTTTGTGGATAGAAAGTGTATCATTAAAGCCCTCATTGGAAATACAGTGAAAATTAAATAATGAACTGGTGCATTCTGGGTTTTTTTGGGTTTTTTTTAAACAATGATTTAAAATGGCAGGGCTCATCTTTGAGGCTTTTATCTAAGAATCATGGTGCTACCTGCCCAAATGTTTAGACATTAGAAACCAAAGACAAAAATGGCAATAGAGAATTTATACTTCAGATCTTATTTGGGGTGTGCATGACTTTGCTTTCTGCTGTTGCAGATGTTTCAGACTTTCCCCTGTCTCTAGAGACTTAAGAAGATTTCTCCAAAAATAGTTAAAGTTGAAATTCAACTTGCACTATGCCTTCTTGGGCTAGTGAAGTTACTTAAATGTCTACAATCCTTTTCCTACTCTCCTGTGTGATGCCAGGCTGATGAATGATGACTTCTGAAAGGTTGCTCAGGCTCATGACACGTCTTTTTCCCAGATCATATTTTGCTTCTATGAATTTCATAGATAAATTCAGTCGGAGCCACTGAGGTCATCAAGCTTGTTCTATACTGGCTCTTTGTAACCTGTCCTGATTGACCAGTATCATGCACGTTCCCCCCCACAAATTTATTCTTGCAATGGATTTCCACATGTGGGATTCCTTTGAAAACTGTATGCAGTACTTTGTTACGTGTTCCTGCACAGTCCCTCTTCTGCTACGTCTCAGCAAAACTGATCTAGGCTTTCACTCTTGCAGAGCTGAGACTCATTCAGGAAACAGCCATGACACTGACGAGGAGCCGCTGAAGGAGTCACGACTGAAGGAGGCAATCTTGTGAGTAGCCCGTCTTAACTTGCCTTAGCATACAGCTTTAGGAGCTCAGCTGCCTCCACACACATGTCTTTTACCAACTAGATTGACAGTTTGAATTTAACACTTCACTGCCAGTTTTTAAGTGACTGATTGGGCTTGGGCAGTGGCCATTGTTAGGGGGTTCTGTCCTATTATTGTGACTTAAATCAACCAGCAGTTGGGCTTTTACCATATCAGCGTGGGACACAGTCTCTCCAGGTTTTCTTTGCTCCTCCAGCCTCATCTTTAAAATGCACTCCAAACCTTTTCAGAATAAAATATGCTTTGACCTTTGTTCATCTCTCTCTCCCGCCTTTTCATTATTGAAACTGAATTTGAGTGGATTTTTATAAAGTCCACAGACATCAGTTTAACATGGAGAGGGGAGTTTAGTAACTCCTTCTACATCTTACATGTGTCATACTTGCACTGGTAAGTGGTTGTGATGCAGGCAGGGAAGAACAGTGGAGTTTCTTTCTACCAACTAGGGCTGCCATATTTCAAAAAGTGAAAATCCAGACACAAAAGTTGGTTGTTTTTTTTTTTTGAAGATGTATTTGAGCTGCCAATATACGTGCCATACAAGTTGGGTTGAAAGCAATGTTTTACACAGGGCTGCAGCTGTTCTTATTCTGTCAAACTCTGCGAATGAAGGGAATCTCCTTTCTTCATTGAGAGTTGTGGCTCCTGCAGCACAGTTGCGAGACATTTTAATAAGAAACCACAGCAAAGGCTGTTTGCGCAGCAGCTTTTAGGTCCTTCACATGCATCTGATTCAAGGCATCTGACCTAATCTACTCACATCTGCTCCAGTTGTTTAGAGTTCTTGTTGGATAATGGTGCTGACCCCTCTCTCCGGGACAAGCAGGGATACACCGCTGTCCATTACGCAGCTGCCTATGGCAACAGACAGAACCTTGAGTTGGTAAGCTCGAATTGGGATTGGAGGAACTGGGTCGTGATTTTGGAGGGGAGACTGAGGAATGAGTGTTTCTGTGGAAGTTTGGAAGAGCCATACTCTGGGGTGCAGCCTTCATTTGTATTCACAGTCAACTTGATGAAATATGCTCTCTTGTTGAGTACCTTGCTATTGTGCACCTGGTTGCTTTGATGGAATTGAGAGCTGTTCTGAATAGAAACTGGTCATGTTCCCACTAAGCCAGGGTATGCAACTTGTTAACCATGATGTGCAAGAGCAGCGCAAGTGCCCAGATTTCATTCCTCCCTTTGTTCACGTAGGTGCAACAAACCAGAAGTCTTGGCTTAGCCTGACAACCTGCCCTTTTGGTTTCTTTTCTGCCTAAAACAAGCCATGATACAAAGCCAGGGTTTGTTTTTGGCTTTCCAAATGCAAACTAACCATTATTGTTAGTTTGGAGAGAAACAAACCACAAATTATTGGTTCTGATATCAAAGTAAGATACTGGTCAATCAGGACAGGTTACAAAGAGCCAGTATAGATCAAGCTTGATGACCTCAGTGGCTCCGACTGAATTTATCTATGAAATTCATAAAAGCAAAATATGATCTGGGAAAAAGACGTGTCATGGTTTGTTGCTCCCAGTTGGACAAAAGGAGGAGCGAAATAGGAGAATGTGAGTTGCAGGCATTAGCATTTACCTCATTAACATTATGGGTTAAAAATGTGACATACCTTGACTTAGTGCTAGGTGCTAAAGCAGCCGTTGTGTGTATATGTTGCGATAGAACATCAGATGCTATATAAGCTTTGAGGAGCTAATCAATCCTCTCCAGTAGCACAAACAGGCTGTTTACATGGAAACCAGTTTTAGCAGGGAGCTGCATATGTCTAGGTCCAGGGTGGAGGGCATGGCAGGAGTTTTGGCAACTCAGCTGTTGCCTTAAAACCTCTCTTGAATGGTTAGATGAATATCAGTTTTGCTTAGGATCTGAAAACCAGCTCTGCACAATCAGTGTATGAGAACAATATGATCTTTCTTGCTGACTCGTGTGTGTGTTTGTAGAAAATGTTAATGACCCAAATGGCTTTTATGAAATAGACAAAGTAATATCTATCAATAAATTGTGGCTGATCCAGGCCCCTAAGCAGCATAAAACAGTGCCTATAAAAATAAAGGCAGCAGCAACATAATAATTTGAGCAGCAAAGAAATAAGTAAACACAGACAAGAACCCACCGGAGAACCAACAAATTAGCACACATCTTGCTCTGTAAAATGCACAGAGATAAAAATGGTCTTAGGTCACATCAATAAAAATAGTGATTTCCATTGGACATTAATCTGGTATTACAATGACTACCCATTCTATGTACTTACAGTGGGGAAAACCACTTAACTGCATTTCATATATTAAAATGTGTGAAATACTTTTTTTAGCCAGAGTTTAGTCTCGGCATAAGAATTCTTAATGCCTCAAGGTGCCTTAACAAAGATAGCAAAGCAATACTATTACCATTGTGCTACTGAGATACGCTTGGAAAGTGTATTGGCATTCCACATTTGAGTTTTAAGCATTTGAGCATATGATTGCACTTCTAGACTCAACAGCCCATCAAGCTTTTTTCCTGCTTGGTAGTCCTGTGAATGCATTTGGGGGTTGGTGGAATGCTAATTTCCTGCCTGGGAAAGCTAAAGACTGCTGGCATCATTGCTTCTGCGGGTTCTGGAGGCTAGAAGAGTTAAAGCATTTGAATGGACATTGTGCTTTTTTGGTTTGTAGCTCCTGGAAATGTCTTTTAACTGCCTGGACGATGTGGAAAGCACCATTCCAGTCAGCCCTTTGCACTTAGCTGTAAGTATATCTATCATAAATCTGGCTTTGCAAGGTTGTGCGCTGTGTCTTGCACTGTAAAAGGACAGCAGCTTATACAGTGAAAGTGAATGCTAAAATCTAGGCAAACGCCAGCAAGCTGACTCTTTCCAGGTTCATTTTAGGCTCAGTGACACTTACTAGGGAGTGAGTCCCATGGAAATAATGTATTTATTTACTGCTGCTTGGTGGGTTTTTAAAAAATTATTTTTAAAAGGTAATCATGCTTGGGATTGCACGGCATGTACCGTAGGCAAAAAGAGGCAAGGCGTGCAAAATGAACTAAATACTGCTGTTGCTTCCAGGCCTATAATGGTCACTGTGAAGCCCTGAAGACACTTGCCGAGACCCTGGTGAACCTGGATGTGCGGGACCACAAAGGGCGGACGGCTTTGTATCTTGCCACGGAGAGGGGCTCCACGGAGTGTGTGGAGGTGCTCACCAGCCATGGTGCTTCTGCTCTTGTGAAGGAGAAAAAGAAGAAGTGGACTCCCCTACATGCTGCAGGTGAGGGCATGGCATTTCCTTTTCTCGGATGCTTGCTTTCCTTCTCCTGACTGCTGTTGCAAACAAACCTAGAGCACTCAGTAGGTCTTTGCGGAAACGGCAGTTTGAGAAACTATTAGAAAAGGGGAAGTTGTGTACATAGTACTATTTCCCTCCCTAGTTCTTCCTCTTACATTTCTTACAGCTGCCTATGGGAACACCGATTCCCTACATCTTCTCATTGACAGTGGGGAGAGAGTCGACATCACAGATGTCATGGACATCCATGGACAGTGAGTTTTTCCATTGGCTTATATATGTTAATCGTTCCATGTGTTTGGGCTGGAAGTCCTCCCTTCTGTTCCTGTTAAGTTCTTTTTGCCCCTCAGGGGTCCCAAACGGTTATAACAGTGTGGTGTAGTGGTTAGGAGCGGTAGTCACATAATCTGGGGAACGGGGTTCGTGTCTCTGCTCCTCCACATGCAACTGCTGGGTGACCTTGGGCCAGTCACACTTCTTTGAAGTCTCTCAGCCCCACTCACCTCACAGAGTGTTTGTTGTGGGGGAGGAAGGGAAAGGAGATTGTTAGCCGCTTTGAGACTCCTTAAAGGGAGTGAAAGGCGGGATATCAAATCCAAACTCCTCTTCTTCTTATATAAATAAATTCTAATTAGAGTCGTACCTTGTAAATCGAACGGAATCCGTTTCAGAAGTCCATTCGACTTCCAGAACGTTCGAAGACCAAAGCGCGGCTTCTGATTGGCTGTAGGAAGCTCCTGCAGCCAATCGGAAGCCACGGAAGTCCCGTCGGATGTTCGGCTTCCAAAAATAGTTTGCAACAGTTTGCAAAATAGTTTGGAACAGTCACTTCTGGGTTTGCGGCGTTCGGGAGCCAAATGTTTGGGAACTAAGCTGTTCGACTTCCAAGGTACCACTGTACAGGAGCTTCCCCTCCTTTGTGCAAAGCCATGAAATAGCACCTTTCTCATAATAACCTACCCACCAAAGCCTCTCCTCTGTCACTTTTATGTTCCTCCTTCTCCAATAGCTGAGAATAGGACTATGGATCCTGATGGCTCCTTCTCTTTGATTTGCAACAAAGTCCTAAACGACACCTAGTCCCACTCCTGGCTCTGCCGCACCCCTTGCTCTGTTATTTCTTTTTAGAACCCTACTTGGAATTGAAGGCAGCCCTTATTCTGATTTTTCTCATTCTAATTGTTGGGGTGCTGCCTCTGCACCTTTCCTTATCAGTGGAAGACCCTTAGGCCTCTAAAACGGGGCCGAGTCAAATTTTGCTATGCCTGAGCCATTATTTCTTGCCTCCCAGAACCCCGTTGATGTTGGCGATCATGAACGGCCATGTGGATTGTGTCCACCTCTTACTTGAGAAGGGATCCACAGTGGATGCAGCAGACAGGAGAGGCAGGACTGCACTGCACCGGGGGGTGAGTAGAAAAAGCTGCTACTGCATTCACAGGCTATAGTAACATAGCCTTGCAGTGAGCACTACATGTGCTGGCTGCACAAGGGATGGAGAACCAGTGGCCTTTATGGTGTTTCTTGAATCCAGCTCCCATCATCCCCAAGCCAGCCTGAACAGTGACTGGGGATGATGGGAGATGTAACCCAACAACCTCCATAGGGCCGCAGTCTCCCCATTCCTGCCCTAAGTTGTCCTTCAATAACTTATGTGGAAAACCGAATTAGAGACTTCATCACAGAACATCCCAAACCTTCAGCCAGTCAGAATGCACTGGCTCGTCACAGTGGTCGGATGATACTGAAAGGTACGGTATATCCTAGATCAGGAGTGTCCAAACTTTTTTCAAAGAGGGCCACATTTGATGAACATATGTGATTGATTGAAGTTGTTGAGCTTTGTGCAACTGTAGCTGCCAGGATTCTGTTAGCACAAAATTGGAAAACCCCAAATACCCTGACCGTTAAAGATTGGCAAATTAAATTATTTGAGTATATGGATCTGGCAAAAATGGCGCAGAACATTAGACAGCAAAAAGGTACAAGGTTTATCGACAATTGGTCTAAATTCATAACATATATAGAAACAAATTCTAGAGATATAAAAATCACAGTAGGTTTAATATAACCCTTGTGATGTGTTTACGTTAAAAAATGAAAAACTGCAGAATGGATTTAATATTCACATAACCCAAAACCGAGATGGAGGGAAGTCAAACGTTATTTATTGTTAATTAATGTTTGTTTTTTGGTTGGTTTAGGTGTTTTGTTTTGGTTGATGTTTTCTTTTCTTTTTTTGGTATGTGTTGGCTATTTTTCTTTTTCTTTCTTTGCTGTTGTTTGGTTATCGAAAATGAATAAAAAGAAGTTAAAAAAGAAGAAGTTGTTGAGCTTTGCTTGCAATTTTACCCCAAAGTTGTTGTTTTTTGCGATCGATGTTGTTGAGCTTTTCTTAGGATTTTACACCAGCAAATAAACTGCCACAGTGGCAGGATTAAAAGAAACAGCAGGCCGGATTAGGCCCCCGGGCCAGACATGCTTGTCCTAAACTGTTGGCAAAGAACTTCATGTGCCAGACAGAAGCATTTCAAGGCACTTTGGTTTGGGAAGTGAGGTTAGAACAGGATGAGAGAGAAAAAGGAGAAATATTTTTCAGTTGTTTACAGACTCAGGATTTGCTCTGATAAATAATGGGTTATTGGCTGGTGGTACCAATTTACAATGTCATTAAAAACCCTTATAAGTAACAATTGACTGCTGTGTCTGTCTTTGCTATGTCGTCCTGCTGGTTTCAACGTGCCACCAAAGAGAAGCGCCCCATTGCTATCCCGGCACTGCCAAGATTCCTTTATAGTAACCCAGCGTTATCAGTATTTGGCTGGGGCACATTCTGTCATCATTCACTGTTCTTTGCTCACTCCCAGGCTGTGACTGGCTGTGAAGACTGCCTTGCAGCACTGCTGGACCATGATGCCTTTGTATTGTGTCGGGATTTCAAGGGCCGGACCCCGATCCATTTTGCCTCGGTGTGTGGGCATTCCGAAATCCTGAGGACCTTGCTGCAGGCAGCGCTCTCTACTGACCCTCTGGACTCTGTGGTGGACTATAGTGGCTACTCACCAATGCACTGGGCTTCTTACAGCGGTACGAGTTATGCCTGATTCTGATTGTTCTTTTCCTGTGCCAAGGCAGAGAACCAGTCCAACCGGGGTTCTGTTCAGTAGGGCCACTAGTAGGATACTCAGCATGTAGCGAGTACACAGCTCTCTACGTATTCTGAGTGCAGAACTTGGTGCTGCAGAGAACACCACTCTGAGAGACGCATTCCCCTGCTGGAAGTGTATGTCAGTCTGTTGCAGCCTGGCTTATTAAAGCAAGCTGCAGAAACTCATAGTCACCACCTTCCCAGTTTATGGCTGTTTTGTTGATCTGGGAGACCACCCAAAGGGTCTTTTCAAGTCCTTGGGCAAAGGCGCCTTTTGATTCTGCTCATAATAATTTCTTGGATGTTGAAGGTCATTTGATAATGCCTTCTGCCTCTTTTCTCCCTTTGCCAGGGCATGAAGATTGTCTTGAATTGTTACTTGAACACAATCCATTTGCATACCTAGAAGGAAACCCCTTTACTCCATTGCACTGTGCGGTGTAAGTCTCAATTGGTCCTTTGGAGGGTGGGACGGGGTGTGGAAGCAAAGACCAAAGTGGATCTTTGGTTTTCGTGATGAGTGGCTGGACTTCTGTGTTTCTAAAGAAACTGTATCTCAAAAGATGTACCTTAGGCCTGGAGCATTTTAAATAATAAGCGATTAGTGCAAGAGACCCTGTTGTTACCATATAGTGCATTCTTAATAAGCCTCCATCACAGATAAACAACTAGCCCTGCAGTTTGCCATGGCTTCTCCCAGACTGCGGAGCATCTAATCTCATGAAGTGCTGATGGTTTTTTGTTAAGAGATCCTTAGCCCCCTCTTATAACTTATCATTTCCCTGCCTGGGTGCCATCACAGGCAAGCCAGTTTCAAACTGTTTAAATTTGGAGCATATTCGCACCCTAAATGTTATATTCTAGTTAGTGCAATCTTGACTCTGGGTGTTTTTCTGTGGATGCAGTCTTCATGAGAACCGCTAGAGGGCACGTCTAACCTGCAGAACTCTTCCTTCATCACAAGCAGAATGATGAGTCAGTTTCAGCAATGTTAGGCTTTCTCCCAGAATGTGCAAGCTTTACAAGGAGTGGGTAGCAGGACCGAATAGCAGGCTGCTCTGCTGACCTAGTTCTTAGCTCTTACTTTGTTCGTTCTACCAGAGAAGAGAGTTGAGGTCAGGATACCAAAGTTGTACCCCTAGTTTTGATAGTGTGAACACCTACAAGGGGTCGTTGCCCCCAAGTACTGTGGTCTCTCTGGATTGATTGATTTACCGTTCTAGTCCACCCTAACCTAACAGCTCAGAAATGTGATGCAACCACATTAAAATACTATCAAGTCTCCATTACATCTAGCTTAGCCTTGAGCTCTGAAAGCCAACCCAAACCAGGTCTTGAAGTGGTTTTGAACAATGTCCAGGTTTGCATTGGAAGAGTTTCCAGGGACAGGTAATTCCATAGCTGACAGAAATCACTGAGAATGCTTTATTTGTGTTTTAATGTTTTTGTGTGTTTTTACGGAAGGAAGATCGGCAAAAACATTTTTTTTCCTTGTACATTTCAAGTTATAAACAGCTCTGGAAAATAAAAGATCAGCAAAGATTACAATTCCAGAGCAGTTTCTTCCTTTGTTTTTCAGTGGCTGTCTCCAAGGCTACCTTTATAAAACTGCCTTGTACCAATTCTGATGGTTTATCTGTCAGAGTCAGTTCTGACTGCCACTGGCTCTCTAGGGCTGGGGAACATGTGGGCTCTCTGCATATTGCTGGACTGCAAGTCCCACCATCCCTGCTCATTGACCATGCTACCTGGGGTTGCTGGGAGCTGGAGGGCCGTAGATTCCCCATCCCTGCCCTAGTGTCTCAAGGAGAGGCCTTTTCCTGCCTGAAGTTCTTTTTAAGCAGAGATGCCACAGATTGAAGCTAGGATCTCCTGCATGCGAAGCATGTAATTTGCTGCTGAGCAATAGATGTCCCCACACATGCATGTATGTTACATGCCGCATTCTGGGCTCTCTTCCCTTTCAACAAACTGCAGAAGAAGATAAATCCAAGCCACGTTAGCTCATTTGCTTCTCCCATTTTCTTCCTTCTGCAGAATTAACAACCAGGATGGCACTTCTGAGATGCTTGTGGAAGCATTGGGTGCCAAGATTGTTAATAGCAGAGATGCCAAAGGAAGGTGAGTGAGTGTGCAGCCTTGTTGATCATCGTTGGTGGGCGTTCTAGGTATACCGTCCCCTCCGAAACTCACCAGTCATCGGTGCCTATAGGAAACTTTGCTTCAAGAATTGACAAAGATGCTGGAGGAGTTGTTAACAGGGTGCAGACGAGGAGTCCCTCACATTAGCAATGTCAGGTGATGCTAAACTGAAGCCTAAGGTAAAGAGACCCCTGACAATTAGGTCCTGTTGTGGCCAACTCTGGGGTTGCAGCGCTCATCTCGCTTTATTGGCCGAGGGAGCCAGCATACAGCTTCCGGGTCATGTGGCCAGCATGACTAAGCCGCTTCTGGCGAGCCAGAGCAGCGCACGGAAACGCCGTTTACCTTCCCGCTGGAGTGGTACCTATTTATCTACTTGCACTGGTGTGCTTTCGAACTGCTAGGTTGGCAGGAGCAGGGACCGAGCAACGGGCGCTCACCCCGTCACGGGGATTCGAACCGCCGACCTTCTGTTTGGCAAGTCCTAGGCTCTGTGGTTTAACCCACAGCGCCACCTGCGTCCCACAATAATGCTGATAGCAGGTTCTTTAAAAGGAGTGTTAGCTGCACTCTTGATTGAGGGAAGAAACAATATTCTGAAGAGGTGTTAATTCAGCAGGAATAAAGGTGGAATTTGGAAGAATGCCAGGGTCTATGCTTGTTAAATGCATTTGGGGTTTTTTCCTCCATTCCAGGACCCCCCTTCACGCTGCTGCCTTTGCAGACAACATCCATGGTTTACAACTGCTTTTGCGCCACCAGGCTGAGGTAGACGTGACTGACCAACTGGGAAGGACCGCTCTCATGATGGCTGCTGAGAATGGCCAGACCGCAGCAGTTGGTGAGTAGAGAATCCATTACAATTATGCCTCCCTCCCCCTTTTGTCTTTTTACTGAAGTATGTCACGGTTTGCACCAACTCTCACTTGGCATCTTCACCTATTTTCAGAGTTTCTGCTGTACAGAGCAAAAGCGGATCTAACTGTGCTGGATGTCAACAAGAACACAGCTCTTCACCTGGCCTGCAGTAAGGTAAATATCCAGGGAGGACCTGCAAGCAGTATTCCCCCACTCCTTGCACCACCCACCTGTCAATCACCTGATTTCAGGTGATTCAACTTCAATGGAATAATGAGTGCATTCATACTTGAAAGGAAAACCGGGAGCATGTCCTGAGGGCATTCCAGTGGCTGGAAAGGAAGAGCCAGAAGCACTTGCTGCGTGCTCAGAATTCTTCCTTTCCTCATGGGTTTATGTGTCCTGCACTTTTTTATTATATTTCTATGTTTCTTTTCATTCAAATGACATAACGGAGCATAACAGAACCTCGCAAATGCCGCATACATCATATAGAATAATTAACAAACCATCAGTAAAACAATTGCAATCTATAAACCACTATTTTAAAAAGCATCTAAAATAAAAAGCTGAACAGCACAGCTACAACAAAAGCTACTCCTTCCCATTTACAAGCTTGCTCTAATTATAACGACCATAATTTCGTCGATTTGCACAACATAGCAAGCCGTACTTAGATGGAATTTGTGCGTGGAGATTGGGAAAGGGGGTGTTGCTTAAGAAAGGCACCTGCCTTCCAAACGAATCATTCCTTTAAATAAATTACCTTTTCTTTCCAGGGTCATGAAAAGTGTGCCTTGTTGATTCTGGGGGAAACCCAAGACCTTGGCCTTATCAATGCAACTAACAGTGCTCTGCAGATGTGAGTATTTGTGCAGCTGGTGGAAACGAGAGACTGTTTGGTTCCCCCCTGCCTTTCCTTGTTTTCCTTCTTGCCAAGTACATTCCTAGCAATGAGACAAGGGTAGGCATCTTGTTAGTCGGCCCTAAAAAAAAAAAAAGTCTTCTGCATTTGGATGGGCGTTCAACATCTGTGAGTAGACCTGGAAAAAGAAAAGCATTTATTTTGATGCTCCTGGTCTTAAAGGATTTTACAGCCAGGAATGTGTGTGGTGTGATCTCATGCCTCACTCATCTTCTTTGGAGATACTCAGTGTATGAGCTTTCTTGCATGAAAAGGGGAGGCTAGGTTAGCTGACAAATCAGAACTCTTGTTATGTAACTCCTCAGTGTTGGGGAACTAAGAGATCTTCTGATGGAAGTTTGTCACGGAGCCATATACTCAGGGTCTGAATAACCTCAGCACACTAAGCCTGAGAAGTCTTGTGCTTGGTTGTATTTATTTCTTTAAAAAAATCTTTACTACCCTTGCAATCATTAGGAGCTCAAGCCAATTAAGAGTAATATAAAAATCAGGTGGGTGTGCTTGTTGCTTAAGATAACAAAGATAACTATACAGATAGAAAGTTACATATACATAATACTAATACACTGCGTCATGGTGTCTAGTATCAAAAATCTGAAAGGCTTGATGAGAAATTTTTAAACTTTGAGTCTAAAACAGTGATAGATTGCAGCCTGGTTGACCTCACTTGAAGAGGAGGTCCCTCTGCTGCATCACCACCAATACTGTGGAAAAGATTCTGTTTACAAATTCCCAGAGCAAAATTTCCCATAGAAGTGTAATCCAGAATCGTATTTTCCCTAAAGAACTGAAAGGTGGGTAGGGGGCTCTTAATGCCATACGCTTTGGAAAACTATTGGAATGAACACATTGCAAAAAGCAAATTGAAAACCTTTCCAACTTTCACAGAATGTATTGCAGGATGGACTACAGATCTATTTGGCCCACAGAATTAAATGTTTACATCAGGCATAGGCAAACTCCGGCCCTCCAGATGTTTGAGACTACAATTCCCATCATCCCTGACCACTGGTCCTGTTAGCTAGGGATGATGGGAATTGTAGTCCCAAACATCTGGAGGGCCGGAGTTATTGGTAAAACCTATTTGGTGTTTCACAACTTTCTGACCAGTTGCAGGAGCTTAGCCAGACCTAGTAGAGTACACGCAGAATCCACGGAAGCAATTGGCAACTTGGCTGCAGACAGGATAGACGAAACAGGAACCAAGAACTTGTAGTTAGGTGTTTATTATATACAGTGGACTATTTACAGGAACAGAACATGGATCTTCTGCTAGCTCTCTCTGACGCGACTCACAACTCCTACACTGATATAGAACTCTGAACACTGAAATACTGAACTAACACCTTCCAGTTAGTAGGCCATTAATTATCACTCCCTTTAGAGAGCTTGACCAATCAGGGAGCGGCCTTCATGTCTGTTATCACCAGGCAGACTTACTCCTTCAGATTGCCTTCTGGCTGTCTGCCAAACCTTAATTGACTGTGTGAGTATTTGCACGTACACAGTTTCCCAACAAGAGTTTTACGCGAAAATCCTCTGCTACATTCCTCTCTTGGAGCACGAGTCAGATAAACTTTGGGAATGCCCTCATTTCCAAGAGACGCATTTCTCACTTCCTCTCCCAAGGTTCATCCAGTAATGCCTTTCCTTTTCTCTTCCTGCCATTCCCAGGCCGCTCCACATTGCAGCCCGGAATGGACTGGCCTCTGTTGTTCAGGCTCTGCTAAGCAGAGGTGCCACTGTGCTTGCTGTGGATGAAGAAGGTGCGTATTTTCACACCTGGAAGCCCTTCCGGATGAGCAGGGTCAGATGCTCATGTATATATGTTGGCAAAATCTGTTGAGTCTACATGGGCAGGCTGGTTGGGGGGGGTGTTCATGTTTACACACGTTCTGTATTTTTATTTGAAATGGTGTGAGACCATCTCCTTCCTGTTCCCTTTCCATTCACTCCAGATGTCATGCTCTTAATCTGTTGGCTGGTGGGTTGGTGGTGTTTGTGTGACACAACACAGTGCAGCTGAACCAGGAATGTATGGCTTTTCAATTATTTTTTTAACACTTTCATTGCTGGAGGAAGGTGGCCCTTTAGAATTTGAGCAACCACCAAGTTCCATAGGATTACGCTGATGGCGCTCTAAAAATGGTTATCAAAGCAGGATGATGAAATTTCAGAAGTTTGATGTACAGTGGTACCTTGGTTCTCAAACTTAATCCGTTCTGGAATTCCGTTCCAAAACCAAAGCATTCCAAAACCAAGGTACGTTTTCCCTTAGAAAGTAATGCAAAACGGATTAATCTGTTCCAGACTTTTAAACATGAATTTTGCTATCTAAGGAGACTATTGAACCATAAAATTAAAGCAATAATCAATGTGCTGTACTACAAAATAAATAAGACAGTATTGTAGATGATTAAAAAATTAAATTATTTTTTTCTCTTACTTGCACTGATGATGGTCATTGTTTGGATCAATCAATCAGTAGCTTAACTGGGTTCCACACAGTCACCAAAACAAATTAACCGGAAAAACCTCAGAAACGCAAAACAAATAGCAAAAACAAAAGCGCCAAACTTAATCCGTTCCGGAAGTCTGTTTGACTTCTGAAATGTTTGAAAACCAAGGCGCAGCTTATTATTGGTGCAGGCACCCAAGAAAAAATAGCCGACAGCCGTATCAGACGTTTGGCTTCTGAAAAACGTTCGAAAACCGGAACACTTACTTCTGGGTTTTCGGCGTTTGGGAACCAAGGCGTTTGAGAACCAAGGTACCACTGTATTCCATTGGTCCAAAGAATCCCTTGACACTTGTGCTCTATTGCAGGTGGTTGGTGGGGTAGGAAAAGTGAGCTTCAACCACTGAGGATGCGCAACAACCAGAACGTAACATTTCCTCTCAGGATCTTAGAGAAATGGTGCCCATCTGTAGGGAGTTCCTGTGCTCTGTCTGAATGTATCTCTTAAGCAGGAGTTGTGTATACAAAGGGGGCATGGAAATGTATCCACAGAGTATGATCTCTTGAGTGGGTCAGGTCACGGGCTGAGTTTTACCACTCCTTTTTGCATACATACACGCCGAGAGAGAGAGAGAGGAGTACAGAGAGTTGCTGTGCAGGTGGTGTTCGGATAGCACAAAGAGTAGTTTGCAAGGAGCTTTCACATAGTCTGTGTCCAGCAGATACCAGAGCAGCGATAACACGGCTTACTTGTAGCACTAGTGCAATTACGCCACTTACCGTATTTTTTGCTCTATAAGACTCACTTTTTCCCTCCTAAAAAGAAAGGGGAAATGTGTGTGCGTCTTATGGAGCGAACGCAGGTTGCGCGGGTATCCCAGAAGGCAGAACAGCAAGAGGGATTGCTGCTTTCACTGCGCAGCGATCCCTCTTGCTGTTCTGGCTTCTGAGATTCAGAATATTTTTTTTCTTGTTTTCCTCCTCCAAAAACTAGGTGCGTCTTGTGGTCTGGTGCATCTTATAGAGCGAAAAATATGGTATTTTATGCTGAGGGCCGGGGAGGGGAAGAGCCAGTTTTTATAAAAGGAAACAGCAGCCAGTTCATGATAAAACAACTGGTGTTATGTGCTGAACAGGTTGTCCAACCCTTCTTGGAAAAGATGCTTTGGGGGGGCGGGTTGCCCAAGAATGGGGGGTTATTATTTTTTAGGGGACTGAGTTTGTGTTTCTGTTTTTCAGGCCATACCCCAGCCTTGGCTTGCGCCCCCAACAAGGACGTGGCCGACTGCCTGGCACTTATCCTTTCCACCATGAAGCCTTTTCCACCAAAAGACGCCATCAGCCCTTTCAGCTTCAACCTCCTCAAGAACTGCAGTATTGCTGCCAAGACAGCAGTCTGTAGTGCCCTGCCCAACGGCAACAGCTGCCCCTACACCAAGGATAGGCACAATGCCATCGGCTTAGATGGCTGTTACTCGGAGTAGCTTAAAAACAAACAAACCACGATGGGTGATCTAATATCTTCTATTTATTTAGGAATTCTATAAATATAGGACACTTTAAAGGAGAACAAGACTGGAATGGGCCTTCCAAAATGGCCTAGGTACCAAAAAAGAAAGAGAGGGGCGGGGGTCTTGGCTTCTGCTTCCTATTTAGACCTTTGCTTTCACCACTGGCATCTCTTGCCGTCAAAGTTAACAAAAAGCAATGTGGCTCTCAAAACAAATCCACAGCGGTCCATTTGCAATACCTTAAACAGTTCTGTTTGAGTCTAAATTAGCACAGAAACCTGCCCAAATGCTGTCGCCCTTTGTTTCCGAGGCCACGGCCTTGGTAAGATTTAGGGAACGGCCAGCTGTTTAAATTCCAGTTCCTCTGGCTTGCCGCTTCTGGGAACTGAAGGAAGGGCCAAGCCAAATTAATTTCCTGCGGGGATGCGTGCCGATTAATGAGCACATCACACGACTGGAGGGGCCTGAATTTGAAAAAAAGTTAAAAAAAAAATCAGGCTCTTAAAACAGGGTGTCCTAGCCTTACCATCTGCCCGGCTCCCTCCCGCTTTGTGGTAACTTTCTGTGTGCTGCCTGACTTGATAACGTTAAATTTTGTGGGTCGTGCTGTTCTAGGCAGGGAGCAGAAGCCCTGAACCTCTTAGTTTTATTTGGCATTAGGCGTTTGACAAACGAGGGACCGCCAAGAAGGGCAGCAGCTCCCGGCAAAGTGCCACTATAACTGCTCCTTTCTCTTTTTGTTCGTTTGGTTATTTTTGTTTGTTGTGCTTGCCCCCCCTTTTTTTTGATTCCAGTGAAAACACTTGAATTGAGAACTACTGTACCTGGGACACTATGATACCTTAGGCAGCTCGTACTCCCTCGTATGCAAAATGGGTGCTGTTGCCCAGCTGACGCGGTCCTCTCTGACAAAACTTGCGTATGCGCTGCCAGAATTCATCCCTACCATATCAGGCACTTTAGGGATTTTTCTCTTTTTGGAGACTGGTTTCTGTTTGAGGCAGGCAGGGGGTGGGAAGGGTTACAAAACGTTGGATCCCCAAAGAGAATTTCCTTCACGGTTCTCTTCCCCGCAAACCCCACCCTCGGTGTGTTGCGCAGTGTTTTCCCCGTTTAGACAAGTCAGTGTTGCTTTAAAGAAAAGAGATTATTTATAAAGAAACAAGCATTTATCTTCTTTAAAAATAGCAAAAAAAGAGAGAGAGCTTTCTGCAAGTTTCACCTTTTTTTAAGGAAAACAGCGCACTTCAGAACTGTACAATCCTGCAGTTGTATTTATACCCCCGAATGCCATCCAGAAGGCTTCATTAGGACAATGTGCACATGGGTGTTTGTAGGGATGCCTGTGGGGTTGGTGTATGTGTGCGTAAGCGTGTGTGTTTTTTATTTTAAAAAATATATTTATAAAAATGCAGGTTTTACGCATTTTGAGTGTATGCACTGTTTGGTTTTTTTTCTTTTCATTTTTTTTGTACTGTAAATTGTATCATGTGTAGAAACTAACAACAAAAAATATATATACCATATCACAAGTACGTTCAAAGCCAAAGATTGGGATGTAGCAATCGGCTGAGGGCTGCCAGGGCACACTTTTATTTTTTAAACCAACAATCTTCTTTCCACCTCCTTCCCAGTCCTGCAGTGCTATGCTGGTGCCTATAGAATTACTCCCAAAACATTGCATGTTTGGACCAGTGAGCTTGTTAGGGCTCGTAATTCCCCAACCAGCTTCTCCTTAGGGAATCAGCTAGACTGTTAAGGAGAAAATATGAGCCAGGTATGTGCTTGAACCATCCTGCTTCATGGTTTAAAACGAATTACTGTTTCTTTAACCAAAAACTTAAAACTGAAAGCAGTCTCTTCGTTTCTTTCTTTCTTCTTCTTTTTCATTTGCCGCTGACGTTAGAATAGGCACCAGTGCCATTTCCATGGCCTCCCTCCCTTCCTTCCTTCCTTCCTTCCTTCCTTCCTTCCTTTTTTTATTATTTTAAGCAGAGCTTAATCCTGACGCAAGAAAGGCAAAAACTGAAATCTAAAGTGAGAAAACCCACCCACCCCCCTTTCCCTTTTGGCACTGTTTTTAATATACCAAAGCCAAACTCCTAGAGCCAAATACTGAAGCTGCAACGTTGTCCTTTGGTGAACAGTGCATTTTTAAAAGAGAGGTTCTCCATTTTCTTTTTTTGTTTAATCCCCACCAAATGGACTTTTGTTTTCCCCACAGACCACTGCATATCATCTTGAGTCAGCTCTTCAAGCACCAGCTGCATGTCTCGTTGGTTTGCTGCATACGGATAGGTTGCAAAAATTGGGGGCCTTAAGGTAGCGAGTTCTAGTCTTCTAACGAACCCAGCCATTTCCTTCAACAAAGCCTTCCACAAAGACTAGGGCGCTACTAGCTTAGCTTTTTTCTTTCTTTGATGCCCAAGGAATCGTGAGAGATCTTTTCACCGCAGCTGCTAGATATGAGCGTATTAAGGTTTTAATGCACTTGCCAAAAAGCACAGCAACTGCCTGTTGCAGATTGGCCATTAATTATTATTATTATTATTATTATTTTAGCTGCACTACGGTCGGGTTAGTTTTCTCTGCCCTCAGTTGCTCCAAGTTCTCTACCTTGAAAGAAAGTGTTAACCTTTCTACACCAAAATACCTCATGTTGGAATAGAAGTGAACAAAACTTGAATGAAAGTTTCCCCCCTTTCCTCCCCGTCCCCTACTTTTTCAATACAGGAAGGTCCTTTTCACTACTTTTGTAGAGAGGGAGAGCTGAAAATAACTTTAAACACCTTGTTTACATTGTTCGTTTGTTTTTTTTAGGTACTAGCAACTTGTAACTTCTTCTAAAGGCCTAATTTTGAACTGCCAGGCCATGGCAGGGGTAGGGGAGGGAGGAAGGGAGGGAGGGAGGGAAGTTGTAGGGAATTAAGTCTGAAGCCACACTTTCTTTTATTAAAAAAAGGGCTAAATTTAATCCTCCTTTACAGACCAGAAACATTTCTGGAGGGCCTTGAGGTATTTTCAAGAAACGGGGGCAGTAGGGAGGAAACGTAATGGTTGCGCTGCAATTTGGAAAGACCTAAACCCTCTCCCTCATCCCTTGGATGTGACAGACTACGCTCACAGGTTTATACCAGGCAACAGATACCATTTTCCTGTTAACCCAGGGGAATGCGTATTCCTATTGAGAAAGCACAGCCTGTTCAATTGGGGTTGTTGCTGTGCCTGTTTCCACAGAAAACTCTGGCGGAATTGATTGTGGGGTGTTACAGATGTATAGAGCCCAGGAAATCGGGCTCCTTAGGCAGTAGCATAGTTGCTTGAATATCAGATGTGCCCATCTCAAATTTTAACTGTTTTGAAATGGCAATGTGGGATGTGGAGAGACAGAGGAGCAGACATGAGTATAGGTTTTCAAGAAGCCTTTCAAAATGAGGGAATCTTCTAGCCCTAGTAATACATGGATTGTGCTTGCATTTTATTTTATTTTATCTTATTTTATTAGGATTGTAGAGGGTTGTTAGGCACGTTTTCTTTTATTAGCTGAGGAAAAATGATGAACTGACACTTGATCTTTTTTTATTAAAAAAATTAATAATAATAATAGTACCTAACATGCTGATAATGTGTTCTTTTCCTCACATGTCAACATAAAAGTTCAATATATGACAATCAATGTGATCTCTTTAAGGGCTTCTGTGTTCTTAGTTCTGTAGCATCATGCATTAATATATTTTTTTTTTACGTTCAATTTTGCCCCTGTTCTTTTTTCCTTTTCCTTAAAAAAAAAAAAAGATTAAGAAAATGGAGTGGAAAAATTCCAGCAGCGCATACGTGAATTAAGAATAAATTTTGCGGGGTTTTAATTTTGTTTTTGTAAGAAAGGGAAGGTAGGCATCGGGTGGGTGTCAGCGAAACGTGGCCAGTTCTGTTGCAGAGTTGCCAGTCTTGTTCTCCTTTAATACTGTAACGTGTACATTTTGACAGCACAGCTTGACAATTTTAAGTAATAATCGAAGTGGCTGGTGGTAATAACTTGCATTATTGTGCTAAGATGAGAGTCGGTTTCCCTAGTGCATTGTAAAAGAGGGCTGGAGGCAAACTTCCTTTCCCCCCCTTGCTGTCTCTCTCCCCTTCTCTCCCCCTGCTCCTCCTGCCCAGTATTTTGCAAACACATTTGGCTTAAAAGATGTGCAGTATTTTACACGGGGTTGGGGGAGAGGGGAAGGCGGGATGTTGTTTTCCTGCGCAGAAGGTTCTTGCTGGCTGTTGATTCCCGGTTGCCTCCCTCCTTAGGAATGGCCTCGGTCTTGACCATGCATCTTTCTCCGAACCTCAAAAAGCACCACCTTTCCATTTCCCTTCATTTGTCTCAAAAGCAATCATTGGGCTTCCCTCCTTAAACCCCGCCAATCAAGGAAGTTTCTCTCCAACCACCTTTCTCCAAAGCACTTGCTTTACAAGTAAAATAAGCACTTTTGTTTAAAAAAAAACAACAACCACGAGGGTCTCGTTCCCCCTCTTTATAGCAACCCATAGGAGAAAGGCCAGCAAACAAGGAAGGGGGGACCAGGAGGAGCCTGGTTTCTGTTTTGTTTCGCATGGGGTGGGAGGGCAGTTTTTTTGGTTTTTGTTTTAATTAACTTCATGTCTCTGGAAAATTAATGAACAAAGGGAAGTTGTGTTTAAAAAAAAAACAGCACAAATACATTTCAGTTTGACAAGTGTATTTGCACTGCCATTGTTAGATAAAAGGGCCACCCGCAGGGAGCCCGGCTGAGCCATATAACTATTGACAAACACTGAATGTAAATGTCCTTGTAGAGGGCAAGTACTGGGAAACGATAAATTGATCTTCTATTCCTAAACGGGCACTTGGTTGAATTTGAAATAACTAATCCTGATGAAATGATGCTGTTCTCTTTTGCTTCTTTTTGGTTGTTTGTTCCCCAAATTGCTGGAGATTAGGAGACCTTTCCTTAGTTTAATTCTGAATCGTTTGTAAGCTTCCTTTGCCCCCGAAAAGGTGAGTGGAATCATGGAGTATAGGCACCCCACCCCAAGAGTGCACATTCAGCTCTAAGGTAAGACATGAATTCTGAGTGGACTGGTTACATACGTTCCGGAACATCATATCTCAGTTCGCATCCAAAATCCCTGCATGCAGTCAGTTTTAGTCTTTGTGGTTTTCAAACTGTGTTCCACAGAGCCTGGGGGAACCTTATGAGAAGGTCTGTAACAGCAAAGTGCCTGAGAGGCAGCTTGCTCCCCACGACCGAGCTTCTCCCACATTACTCGGCTACAGCGAAGACTTGAGAAACTTTTAGGGCTAACTCCATTTGTGCAGGACATCACATTGGCCCAGCGGGGTCAGCTGATGCAGAGTGTGAACTTGAGAGTAGACCCAAACCCCAGAATCCCTTGCAATGTGCAGTGGATTGGCAGGGGGCCTCCTTGGCCAGACGCATTGATGTGAATGGGTTGGCATTTTAAACTGCAACTTAAATGTACCATCTTGTACAATCCGTTCAGACTATAAGCCCAACTCGCCTTTGCCTTGAGGTTTCTCCCCCCCCCCCCTTCCAAGTCCAGGAAAAGAAAAGGGGGTGGGCAGGTGGGTGAGAATCTGTGCTGGGAACACAGTTGTGAAAACATTGTTCAGTTGTTTAAAGCATCTTCCCTTGACTTGAATTTTTCAGGATGCTCAATATTGAGCATGCAGCGTTTTAAAAATCAAACGTAGCTTCTGCTCAATTTAATTTCTTGAAAACTGTCCATGTTAGCTGGAAGAAGAAAAAGTGACAGTGGGGATGTGCTTTAAACAAAAAAAATGTTTCCCAGCTTAAGCCAGAAGGACATTAATGGGTATTAGGGATTCCTGTGAACCTTGGAGTGATGATTACATTTGAATCATGAATATTGGGTCAAAAATGAGTCCTTGGTGTTACAAGAGGAAGAAGGTAATCTGGGGGGAGGGCAGGAAATGAATTTTTAAGGACTCTTCAAGGCATCTGTAGCAAGTTCTTGGTGTCTTTTTTCAGTATCCTATGTGTAAATGCTGCACCTATGTATATTATGCACATAAACATTTCTTTTGAATAAGATAGGACAGACCTCATCACCAGTCAGGTATAAACTACTCTTCCTCTTCTGTGTGTCAGAGTTCCAGTTTGTGTGTTTGTGTGTCTGCGTGTGTGCATCTGTGTGTGACAAGCATCTTTTCAAATTCACTTTTGGTGCAAAGACAGAAGGATTTTAAAAAAGAGAGAGAGAGAGAGAGAAATAGCCTTACTTTTAACTCCAATCCTATTAGTTTGACAACTTGAATATAATAAAGCAAAATTGCATGAAAGCCTTTGAAACTAGCCGAGCCTTGTGTGTACGATGGGTGGCAGTAAACTTTTTTCTAAACAAACAAAAAAAATTAGTATGCAATTTCAGCCACGTGTGGCTCTTTCTAAAAGTCCAGCTTTCTTGTTTTCTGTAAAGGATGGCACGGGAGGGTTGAGAATGCCAACTTGTGCCTGCTTTGCCTTCTCAAAACCTTTGGGAGTTGTGGGGTTTCTCCCCTGAATTGATTGGAAGTAAGACCTTTTTAGCGCTCCATGAATAACCTCGAATTGTATTTTCCCTTTTTCATGAGACCAGCATTTCCAGAAGGTGGTGAGACTTTGAAATCCTCTTCAGACATCAACCAGACAGGCAGTGTATAGACACGGACTGTCTCTCTGTGAATTGGAGGTGCTCTCGCTTGTCGCTTCACCACTCCCTTTTAGGGCTCTGTAAGGGCTTGAGGGTGAAAGTGAAAGGCTTTCCTTTCATGCTAATTACACTGGAAGTAGCAAAGACAAGCCATTGACATCTGTGCTCATAAGTTAGTGTTTAATTAGGAGGACCAGCAAACATCACTGCTTGCGATGGCAATAAACTGGAAAAAAGAGGATGACTTTTGCCCAAAGGGCAGATTAAGCCCCCAAGACCAAACATTTTG
Source organism: Podarcis melisellensis (assembly GCF_964234715.1). Lineage (NCBI taxonomy): Eukaryota > Metazoa > Chordata > Lepidosauria > Squamata > Lacertidae > Podarcis > Podarcis melisellensis. Next base: position 13,600,413 of record NC_138529.1, read on the forward strand.
CAAAGCATCAGGAGATAGCCTTTTAATTCGGGTTACTACTTCTGTTGCATTTTGATGTACTGCCTCAGTTTGTGTGTGGTTTTTTTTTTAAGTTGTCTGACTTGCATAGGTGATTGCTGCATTTTGTATAGAGCAGAGCTACAGATCATACCTCCAATTGGAGATTTTCCATCAGCAGAGTTAGAGACTACCTCAGGAGAAAGCACGAATTGACTTGACCTCTGGAAGCGACTCCTGCATCGTCTCTTGGCTTGGGGTTGTAGATCTGTATGTGTGTTGAGTGTGTTTGTTCATCCACTCCGTGGGAGAATAATACTTTTTTTGCCCAGATCTGTCCTGGCTGCAGTGTGGTAAAACCAACATTGGATCAGTCAGCGTGATCATGCGGGCAATGAAACACAAGTCTGGCTACTTGGTAGATTAGGATTCTGCCAGAGCCCATGTAGCTACGACATCCTTCAAAACACACCTGGCTCCTGCTAAATGAATGAAACCCCTCCAATAGTCCTTCCTTTGATGTAGATATAGTCATATTTCAACCAGGGCAGGGAGGCAGCACTCCCCAAAGTCCATGTTGCAGCCTAGAGAACAAGCCTGTGATACTTGCATTGGGAAGGAAGTCTAGGCTCTCACTTTCTGGGCATTGCCTTAATTCCTGTATTTTGCACTAATGTGTTGTCTGGCCAGTTGGTGGATGTCTTAGGCAAAAGCGGAGGGGAGGGGGGAGAATACAAAAGAATGAACAGTGCGCACTCTGGGTGGGAGGGGGAGAGGCGAAGCGTTGCCAAGTGACCAAAAGGAGAGAGAAAGCCAGCCTTTTCCGTTGTTTGCATGCAGCAGAGCCCAGGCAGCCTGGTGCCCAAATTCAGGTGGCAGGTGGCGAGGAGGTCCCTGTCTGTTCTTGTGTACTGAAGACACACTGCTTGCAGTCACGGCACACCTTTGAGAAGGCTGCTGCGGATAGGCTAGGGGGTATGAAATGGAATGGAAGGCCTTTTTGCACTGACATACAGATGATCAAAGAACTAGCTTTCCAAAAGGAGGAAACCAGAAAACGCCACCCCTCATTAACTGGAAAGGAGAGGAAACCTTTGCAGACCGAAAAGCAAATAGGGCATTATGGCAACCAGAGTGCTAACGGTCTACTGTGTAGTATTTTTGAAAGGCATTTTTCATTGGTCCGCTTGAAGGTACGTACCCAAAATGGCTGCTTGTGTTTGCATTTGTGTCTTGAACATGGTTAACTGCCAAAAGGTTCCTGTTACGGACTGGATGAGCTTCAGTTGGCCCAGGCGCTGTACATACCTACTGCATGTTGACCCTTGTGCAGATGACTGAGGGAAACGCAGCCAAATGTGTTCTCCTGGCATGTCCCCCGATTGCTTTCTCTTTCTCTTTCCCCCTTCCCCTTCTTCTGGGTGTTCCCCTTTTGACACCCCCGCCGGCTTCTGATCCTTTAGCTGTTTGGGGATGTTGCCGGGAAGGTTGTTTTAAATAAGAAACGGACATGGTGTCGAAATGTTAATAACTTTAAATAAATAAATCATTCCAGAAGCTTTAGACCTCTAGCACGTAACTTGTGTTTACATTCAAGAAGCACGTTGCAAGATGATAAAACAAATTAGACCAATTGCTCTTCCATCTTCCTGCGGTGGAAAAGCTCACAATCCACTAGGAGCCCTTTTCTAAGGATCAATGGGCAGGTGCGTTCTTATCAGAAGGCCTTATGCTCAGAAATTGGGCACGTATTACCCAGCATTCCCTCACCCATCCTGCCTCACACCTGAATCCAGGTGCATCTCTTTCTCTAGCTCTGGGCCTAAAGAAGTTTGGCCTTTCTCCTTCCCCTTGATCGATGATCTCTTGCTTTTTTATTTTCTTCCCTCTCATAAAGGAATATTTAACAGGGTGGGGGATTAGGGTTTATCTTGAAGACACAAACACACACAGAGTTCTGCATCTTGTATGCAAGCTCGCTTCCTAAACTGAGCTCCCCTTAGATGTAAAGCCTTAGGAAGTGCATATGATTTAAGTCAACGTAACAATCTGAGTATATTGCATCTCGGGTGTAGTGAAGAAATACAAATTATTATCTGGCCTCTTATGTCCCAATCTAGCCATCTCCTCTGTTCCCACAACTTGTATAACTGTTCCTTCCTCTTAATGCATTTAGTTTGAAGCACCTTCCTCTTCCATCTCAATGATGTTGAATAGTAAGGCTTGATTCCACCGTTTCTGGACACTGTGCCAGTGCTTGACTTGCCTTCATCACAACAGAATTGTTTAGTTCCTTGTCATGCTTAGGGGACTACGGCTAATAGATGCAGCGGTTTTTGCATGTGGATTTAAATAACATTGCAATCTAGAGTGCCTGCAGATTTTCCTTTCTGCAGTTTTGATGGAAACCAAAGGTTCAGTCAGTCTTTGCGCAGCCAGCAGAAAGGGTATGCTATATGCTTTGTACTTGCCCATTCGTGTCCTCGTGCTGGTTTATTGTCTCGGAGCTCTTATCCCAAGGCAGCCCACTTCCTTTCTTTAGTACCTGGGAAACCTCCTTGCATGCAGACCCCCATTTCCCACATTTCGGAAATAAAAAAGGAACTTTACACAGAAAGTGTTCTTGCTTCTGCATTTGCTAAGGTTCTGTGCATCTGTTTAATGTGTTGTGCATTAATTGTTTAATCCCTCCCCACCCACCTGTTACCCTCAGTGACTTGATGTCATGAGTGTGTGTTGTACAGATTGAGAATTTTAAAAATTGCACTAAATATAGCTTTGTGTCAGTTTCTGACCTTTCCTTTGTATAGTCTTTATCCTCCTTTTTTCAAACCAAAAACTCTTCTGTTCCTGGAGGATGATACTAGTGGATCTGTTCTTTCTTTGTCCTTAGTTTAATAGCCTCCTCTTTTCTCACTCAGTTAAGGGGTACCATGCTTGATTTTCTATGGTTGCAAAACATCTAATTCCTTTCATAACTTTCTCCATTACAAAAAGATCTGTTTGCAATTAATTAATACTTTGCTAAGCTAGTATCTCAGTCTTAGTGGCATCCATTTGCAATTCCAATATTTGCAGGCGACTTAAAATATATGTGTAAAACTTGAGAGCAACAGTGTAATTGGACAAACTCTCATTGTTTCCACTTGGAGGGTAGGAGCTAACACTGGGCAAATAATGGATAGGGTAGAGCTTCTCTACATATGCATGTTGTGGTCCTTCTATTCAAATGGTGGCTTTTCAAATGGGAACAGGAAATGATCGCTGTTTCCTGAGCTCTTTAATTGGGCGTAACAAGAGAAGCAAAGGCCAGCTTCTTTCATCAACAATTCCCAGCTTAACTGGTTCAGCCTTGTTGTGAAGGACTGGAAGGAATTTGAGATTGTAATGGTTGCTTCTGGGCCATGATGTTCCATTCTGACGTATTTTCTTGATGCCGTGGGAGGCCCAGTGGACTCTTTCTGTTCTGCTCTTGCCCACTGTATTTGGTTACTTGCTCAAGGCTGGTTGTGAGGGAGAGATTTCCGTTTTCAGAGTGCACATGGTCCTCCTTCCTGCGTATCTTTGGCACAATTCCGCTGGCCATGGTAATTAAGCACAAACAGAAGTTTTTCCACAACAGGGTCGCTAGCATAAGAACCTGGCAGTAACTCCGGGTCAGAGCCCAGCTGGCTAACTTGCAGCGAATTTGCCTTCTTGCCATCTCCGCACACACATTCCTTCTCACCGGTACCATCCGCAAGAATTCATTAAATCCTTTGAGGCCTCGGGTGCAACGTTGATGCACATAAGAAAGGAATATATGCTGTGATGATCTGGTGGGAGTTGGTTGATGCAGGGATGCAGCCGTCATCGGGGAGCAGCTTATACGACTTTTCACTGTTCCTTAAGTTAGTAGAGCCCAGCAAAAGATACCATTTGGAGCTCAAGTTATTGGGAGAGAACCAGGTTGCCTTGGCTCACACAGTCACTTGTCTTCCAGACTGGGGAAAGACTGTCCCAGGTTTTAAAATCTGCAAAATGTGAAGTAGAGCATTTCCAAACCTCTTTTTTTTTTGCCGGGGGGGGGGGGACTGTCAAAATCAGGGTGATCCGGAAAACAGGATGAATGAGTTTCTGCACTATATGTTGCATGGAAATAATATGTTGCACCAACGAGACGCTGCTGTAGTTTAATTGTCTTTGGACATGTGATCCAGTGCCCTTCATATTTCTGTCTTTGATAGTCTTGCTTTGCAACTGGGATTGGGACTCCATTTTGACAATCTTGACACAGAGCTTAGCAGGTAAACAATATCTATTTGCCTTGGTTGCATAAACACCTCTGATGAACTGCATTTGTTGCTTAGGTTTCTTGAGGTGGAGCTGTGGTCTTTTAATTTGGGGGGGGTGCGTGTGTGTGTTATCGTTAGCGTTCCTGTTGCATGTTGTGTTTTGAATTGCTTGGCCATGCTGCGTCTGCAACTGAAGCCACAAATTGTTGAGCTGGAGCGTGTGGCGGCGATTCTTTTGAAGACCAGCAGGAGCTGCTTTCGTTACGTTCTGTTCATTGCTCGGAGAGCGTCCATGCTGTTGTTTTGCTGGGTGTGTGCTTGTCTTATAGCAATACTCGTTGGCTCTGATCCTGCGGGCACTTCAAAAACTACCTGTGCTTCAAAACAAATTTCTTCCTTGGGAGCAGCAATAAAGGGGTGGGATAGGGTTGGGTGAGGGAAATCAGTTACTGTGTTGAGGGTTTGTAGCCTGTTGTATAGCTTGCACTCTTGAATGTGTTTAGTGGGGGGGGGGGGCTTAGCTGTAAACGGAAGGATTTTGAAGGATGGTGGTCAGACCGACATGAGCACTAATTTCACTCCCAGTCAGGGTTTCGTTCTTGGAAGCCCCGGTTATTCACTTATTCTTTGCATCTTTGACCTTGTCCATTCTTCCAGTTGTGTTCCCCCTCTTAACAGTTGCCTCCATCCCCCTCCAAAAAGATTACTTTGCACTTGGACACACAGATGGTGTGTGTCACTCAAGGGGCACTCTAATTGTGTGTTTGTATTTGTGTGAGGTAGGTACAGCCAGTACGTTGTGGTGGTCTTCGTAGTAATGGGTGACTTAAGTGGAGTATGTTTGCATGAGCCTCTTCATTGTGCTTCTGGTCCTTGCTCCACCTTTTCTCCCCAGTGGCAAGGCGTGCATCTGAGCGGGGGAGAGGGTTAGGGGTATAGAACACTCTTGCCCTTTGGCTGCAGCTTCCAAGGGCCCATAAGGTCCCAAAGGGAAAGTCGGTATAATTTTCACCTACAGTGGAGGGAAGGCAGCACAGTATTCTTTCTGCTTGACCTGTAACTGCTGCTTGCCAGAGGAAGCCTCTTGTGGAGTGGGATGAATTTTCTAATGCTTGTCGTTCCTGTCAAATCCTAAAGGTGTTCAGAGAAGAATATATATTTCAGTTCAGCATTCTGTTAGGTTAATCTCTGTATTTGGGGTGAGGTTTTGATTCTCTATCAGCACCCTCCACAGCCTTTTCTTTAACCGCATTCAGGGCCAGTTACTTTCCCCTTTATTTAAAAGACTTGAGCATTGCTTTTGCTGCTGTGCCTGTTCTTCAGGGAGCTTGCCGTGGGGGAGAAAGGTACCACTTCAGAAGTCTTCTGCCAGGCTTCCTTTCAGTTTCAGTTTCCTTTATCGTATTCAGCTGACATCTGAACACACCCTGGCGTCCCAAGCTTGCAAAGGCCACTTGGCTGAGCACTACAGTAAAACTGATATTGGGCTGTGATATTCCACATTTTCCCTCTTTCTTCCTTTCCGTGCCCCCTCTCCCCGTTAAAGTGCTCCCCTTTCTGGGCCACAGGCATAGGGATTTTGAGATACAAGGGGACCAGCAATTTAGCAGAACCTGTGTGAAAGAGTGGACTTGGTGAAGAGTCGTGGAACTCGCCAGTTCTCCTCCTTACGTTGTCTGCCCTAGGTGTGAGCACTTTACTCTGTGTGCGTGTTGTGTTCAGTAAAATGAGTTGCAGGTGTTCTAGGACCAGAGGCAGATTACAGTTACCCTTTTCCCCCCCAATTCTGTCCCCTTCTCTCACACACAAGCCCAGTGGTCAGTTTGCCACCACCCCTGAGATATGTCGCTTAGAAGGGAGCAATCCCTGTGGCAAGTACAATGTCTGCACTGCCTCTCGGAAGAATCCCAGGAAGTAGAACGCTGTACTCTCCCTCCCTCTCTCTTGTGTTAGAGCCCTGCTGGCCAGCTGACCTTGCTGTGACTCTACCACCTCAAATACCTGCCCAGACGCGCCTTTAGTTCTTTGATTTTATTTTGCCGGGCCAGTGGCCAAACGTGTATTTATATTTAGGGTTGCCCCACCAAGCGCAGAGGAGCTCTGCAATAACTATCATATTTAGAATGCCTTGCTTAGGAAGGGGCATGTCTTGATGTGAGATTCTGTCACCTTTTCAGACATTAATTTAGAGGGGACGAGGGGGAGAGCAGGTGGTCTTACCTACCTCTTGCAATAAGAATAATAACAAAAAAAGGAGCAGGCTTGGGCACTGTAAAAGCCTTCCTTGCTCTTCATCTTAAAACACTAAGGGCAGACATGGGAATCCATGCAAGGAAAAAGAAAGCTGTATAGGGCAAGAGAGTTGCACTGGAAAATACATTCCTTGCTCTGTATTTGGTCTGTTTCCTCCTCCTGTGATAACTTCAGCAAGCGTAAATTTGGGTGGGGGATAGAAGAAGCGAGGTCACAAATCAACATCTCACACTTAAAAGATCTCCTTTGTTTCCTGTTCAATAAGTTTGGGGTCGGGTGGGGAAGAAGAGTACTTGTGATTTCTCCTACAGAGCACTAAACCTACAACCCTGCTGATCAAAACCAGCATGCAGCCATGTTTACCTCCTTTGAGGCAGGGGCCTTAATTGGGAGTTATTTGGGTAAGGAGGACTCTTTTAAAAAAAATAAAAGGTATGCCTTTGTTTTTATTTAGGCAAGCTTGAAAGGGTGGACGGGGGAGCGTTGCTTTTTGCAGAATGGCTGCGGGGAGTGCAAATGGAAGTGCTGCGTACAAAACACTCCCCCACTCCAAACACACCCCAAAAAGCAAACACCCACCCCCAACCTATTGGCCTATTGATCCACAGTTGTTGGCAGCGAGGCTTAACTTTGCACCGTGGTCTTGTTAGTAGTGGAGAACTTGGACCAATGTTTAGAAGAGACTAAAAAGGGGTGGGGGGTAGAAAAGACACGTTCAGATCAGCTCACAGGCCTACCTTCCTGCTTGCAGGTACACGATCTTCCTTCAAACTGGTTTAAAGCACAAAGAGATAAACTCGAAACAAAACGCTCACGCAGCAGGTGTCTTGTGGGGTGGGAACTTCCAAGGCAAATACCACACACACACAAAAACCAGTGGTCAGTTCCAGCCTCCATGCAGCAGAGGGTCCCCCCCACCCATGTGTTCCGATGTGCAATCAAAGTGTGAATCTTTTTCTACATCCCACCTTATATATATAGCCCAGAGGCTGCAGCCGCTTCTGTTTGGCCCCTCACCTTTCCACCTTTCTCAGTGGTTCCGTTACCTCCCCTCGCCCCCCCCCCCGTTACTCCTCAGTTGGGGGGGGGGTGTTTCTTGACAAAATGAAGCACTTGCCTGTGTGTCAAAAAAAAGGATAAACCTACGTTCGGTTCCTAGAAGGAAATGCAGACTTGTCAAACCCGCCACCGACAATTTCCTCCCGCCTGGTTGTTCCATGAAGTAAATAAATTATATTCGAACTTCTATATAAGTATATATTGGAGACCAATAAAGAAAACGAGAGCTACCGCAAGCCATCCACCCCACCCCCCTTGTCCACACACACCCCTTGCGCAGTGTGAAAGCCACCTTTGTATAAGCCCCTCTGATGTGAACCCAAGTGACTGGTTACCTTTTTTTTTGTCTCTGATGTTACAATATGCATTTTCAGAATTTCTGCATCACCTTTTTGGGGTTAGGGCAAGGGAGGGAGGGGGGTCAACCAGGAATTAAGTAAATTAAAATAAATAAAAAAACAAAGGCATTCAGACTTGATCTATTTTCTACAATGTATGCTGCGACCAGGTCCTGTTATTCATATTGTGGCTTTGAATCAATTATGTTTATTAAAATGCTGTTGCTTCTATCTGCCTCTGTCTTCGTTTTTCCCCCCCACCTTGTCTCCAGATATTTGCTGGGGGTGGGTGGGTAAGGATAATGGAAATACTGGGGGGGGAAGGGGGGGAAATTTGATCCCACACCTGCGTTTTATATCCTAATTGTATAATGCGGCTCAAATGGCTGCTTTCAAATCATTTTGAAGAGAAGAGGAGGTTTATGGGGTGATATGATAGCCATGTTCAAATATATAAAAGGATGTCACATAGAGGAGGGAGAAAGGTTGTTTTCTGCTGCTCCAGAGAAGCGGACACGGAGCAATGGATCCAAACTACAAGAAAGAAGATTCCACCTAAACATTAGGAAGAACTTCCTGACAGTAAGAGCTGTTCGACAGTGGAATTTGCTGCCAAGGAGTGTGGTGGAGTCTCCTTCTTTGGAGGTCTTTAAGCAGAGGCTTGACAACCATATGTCACGAGTGCTCTGATGGTGTTTCCTGCTTGGCAGGGGGTTGGACTCGATGGCCCTTGTGGTCTCTTCCAACTCTATGATTCTATGATTTACCTGTCTTTATTGCCCACGAAACACACCTCCTCCAGCCAGGGAAAGGCACTCTTGATCTTGGTTTGCTTAGGCCAAGGAGGTGTTGCCACTGCCCATTTCTGCTTTATAAAACACTGGGCCCTTGAAGTCCAGAAAGATACAGGTGAAACTCGAAAAATTAGAGCATCGTTGAAAAGTTCATTTATTTCAGTAATTCAACTTAAAAGGTGAAACTAATATAAGAGATAGACTCATGACATGCAAAGCGAGATATGTCAAGCCTTTATTTGTTATAATTGTGATGATTATGGCATACAGCTGATGAAAACCCAAATTAACAATCTCAGAAAATTAGATTATTGTGAAAAGGTGCAGTAGCTATTCAATCCATAACACTTGCAGTGGGTTCCTGAGCCTTTAAATGGTCTCTCAATTCTAATTTTTCGAGTTTCACCTGTACTTAAAGTAACTCCTTTTTAAGGATGGGAGCCTGAGGTATCTGGATCATTGCATGAACAGAAGGACATAAGAAGACGAGAAGAACCCCGATGGAGCAGGCCTGTGCCTCCATATAGTCCAGCATCCTGTTTTTGCAGCGGCCAGCTAGATGCCTATGGGAAACATACAAATATGACCTCTTCCTTCAGTTTTCCAGCAATGTATTCGGAAGCATGCTGCCTCCAACCAGAGAAGCTGCACAATGGAACGTTCCCCTGGAACAGAATTGGAGGCAGTTTGCTTAGCACGTTTGGGGACAAGGGCAAAGTGCTATATCCTTGCCAGGTCTCGCCCCATGATTTAGTTTCGATTTAGTTTTAATTCAACCTGGTGAAGGGCAGGTTGTAAATCTAACAAAACGAGAACTGTTAATAATAGTTGGGAGTCAATGTTTCGTTTTTAATCTCTTGGGCCATCTGTGGTGGTACCTCGGGTTACATACGCTTCAGGTTACAGACTCCGCTAACCCAGAAATAGTACCTCGGTTTAAGAACTTTGCTTCAGGATGAGAACAGAAATCGTGCTCTGGCGGCGCAGCAGCAGCAGGAGGCCCCATTTGCTAAACTGGTGCTTCAGGTTAAGAACAGTTTCTGGTTAAGAACAGACCTCCAGATCGAATGAAGTACTTAACCCAAGGTATCACTGTATTGGATATTCTGCTTAAGTCATGTACCAATATCAAACTTGGATGAACAAAGACACTGGGATGCCCCTAAAGTTAAGTGTGAAACTGACCCACTAACGTTTTCCTCTTTTCTGAGCTGCCTTTAAGGCCATCCTCCATTTCAGCTACTTGCCCTCCACGGAAACAGGAGAGACCGCTTTCCCTCTTTTCCCAGAGCAAATAGCCCTTATTGTGCAACTCCATCTTAACACATTGTGAGCTTCCTTTTCTTTCCTACACTCCCAGTGTGAAAAGCAACAGGTGGACTTTGAAGGCTCTCTTTCTCCTTGCTCACCTAAGTTGTCCTGTGCAGATACCGGGGTGGGGAACAGTTCAGGTGTGCAAGGTTGTGTGTGGGGAACCGGGAACCTGTTTGCTGTTGAATGGAAATAAGAGACCAGTGCCCAGGCCACTGTTGGCGGCATATATGGCCTTGATTCTCAGTGGCTGCTGAGATAGGAGGCACAGTGCTGAGATTCCCTACCAGTCCTGTAATTCTGTAAAGGGACCCCTGACCATTAGGTCCAGTCATTGCCGACTCTGGGGTTGCGGTGCTCATCTCGCTTTATTGGCCGAGGGAGCCAGCATACAGCTTCCGGGTCATGTGGCCAGCATGACTAAGCCGCTTCTGGCGAACCAGAGCAGCGCATGAAAACGCTGTTTACCTTCCCACCGGAGTGGTACCTATTTATTTACTTGCACTTTGACGTGGTTTCGAACTGCTAGGTTGGCAGGAGCAGGGACCGAGCAACGGGAGCTCACCTCGTTGCGGGGATTCGAACCGGCGACCTTCTGATCGACAAGTCCTAGGTTTAACCCACAGCGCCACCCGTGTCCTGTGTAATTCTGTAGAGGACAACTAATGAAGGTGTTCTGTTATTTAGGAGTTTTTAGGCTTCCTTCTAGGTAGGGGGTACATGAGGAGTTGTGCAAAGGATACAACAGCTTGGCTCGTTTGCACTTCAAGCAATTGCCCTTGCATGCAGAACAGGTGGGGTTTTCACTGGGGAACTTAAAGCAGAATCTCCTATTATAAGGATGAGTTTTGTCCTTAGGGACTTTGTCATGTACTACACTTACACAAACACACCCATCCCATAACTTAAGAGGTCCAGGCTTCCTTGCATTAACACACACACACAGAGAGAGAGAGAGAAACCACTGTTCCATCAAACCTGAAATTTTGGTGTAGAGGCTTTTGGTAACCAGTTGCCTTTTTTAATGCCAACTTAAATATTAATGAATGTGGCAGGACACTGATAGCTGACATCAGGGATTGGACCAACTGCCATTGGACCCAGCCAGGAAGGCTGACAGGAATGATGGGAGTTGTAGTCCAGCAACAGCTGCTGGTTCTCTATCCTTGGATTACAGAAATAGCTTGCTGGGGAAACTCAGCTCCAAAACATGAAAGGCCCCCATTGCATATCAGCGGCTCTCTAAGTAAGCTGCAGTCCTTCAAATAATTCTCGCTCACATTGCATTCCCAGGTGGCAATAGGTCCAGTCTCTCTCGAGCAAACTAGTGCTCTTTAGAAAGCACAAGGAGTTTTCAACATGTTGATTGCAGCGACTAAGCACAACTTTCTTCCTTTCATCCAAGCCATAAAGGCTAGGTAAAGGCACTGTCGCCTTTAGTTTGGCACCCTGTTTTGTTGCCACACAAAAACATGGGGACAATAAGCTGTTCCTTCTGTTCTCTCCTACTGAGTTCTTTCTCCAGCTCCTGCGGACAGGAAGATGGAGCAAATCTGTAGCCCCTCTTAAAGAGTTAAGAGGAAAGGTGCAATCGTGCTTGAAGCCTTCGATCCATCTTGCGTTCTGGAGTTTCCTGCTGAAGGATGTTACCCGTCCAAATGGAAACTGATCTGCCCTTCAAAGAGAGCGATGCAGACCATGAGTACTCCACCAGTGAGGAACCCCAGGTTCTGGAGAAGGAAGTGGGCAAGGGAGCCCGTCTTGCCCCTGCTAGAGCTCCTCTGCAGCATTTCAGGTAGCTAGAGAGAGGGCGAGAAAAACAAAACAAAAGGCCATTATGTCTTTGGGAGCAGCTGTTACGGCAGCTTGCAGTTAAGCCAGAAAAGCTGTTCTCCTTGAAGAGACAATAACAGCGATGCTTAGTGCAGTGTTTCCCAACCTTTTTTGGGCAAAGGCACACTTGTTTCATGAAAAAAATCTCGAGGCACACCACCATGCCAGATGGGGAAAGGTCACTTTTTACTTATGTAAAAAAAAATAAAAAAATAGTAACAGCATAGAAGGTAGAGAAGGTAGGACTCGAACCAGTGGATTCACGTTACAATAAAGATTTTGACTAAACATGGGAAAGAACTTTCTGCTGGTAAGGGCTGTTCAACAGGGGAATGGTCTCCCTCGGGAGGTTTTTCCCTTCTTGGAGGTTTTTAAGCAGAGGTGGGATGTCTGTCTGCCATGGATGCTATGGCTGAGATTCCTGCACTGCAGGGGTTGTACAGTACTGGATAGCCCTGGGGATCCCTTCCAACTCTACGATTCTATTAGGATCCCTTTTATAAAAGAGAGAACTTTAATGGCACGGCCATTATTTATTTCGGCTTCTCCCAACGGAGCCACGAAGGATCAGAAAAGCTGAAGAAGAGACCCTTCCTCAGAGGAGGCGGGAGACCACCGGACCCGCCGAGGAGGGGAATCCGGCCGCCTTTCCCTCCAGAGCTTCGCCTTTTGCCCCGGCCAAGTTGCGCCGAGGGCGCCTTGCGGGCTCTGCGTGGCTTCAGGCGGAGCCTAGGAGCCACTTCCCAGCCTGGAGGGCAGGCTGTGCGCGGACCCCGCCACTCTCGGGGCGCGACCCAGACCCGGCTGCCTTCCACGGCCAGCAGAGGTAGGCCGCCGGCTTCTAACCCGGCGGAACTGGGGCGTCCCGGGCGCAGCGCCGCGCTCCCCGCTCCTCCCGCCCCCTTCTCCCGGGTGCCCCCTCCCTCCTTTGTTCTCCGGAGCCCCGCCTCCCCCTCTGCCCCAGCTCGCCTATTGGCTCACGCAGCCGCCACTCAGGTGGGGGCCCGCTTTGGCCCCGCTCCCCGGCCGCCGAGAGAGAGTGGGAGCGTGCGGGGCGGGGCTGGGCGGCCGGGCGTCTCCTTCCCTGCACTGCTTCGGCCGCGTCTGCAGCCGCCGCGGGACCAGGCGGGAGGCTAGTCATGCCCAGACACTGCCAGCCGCTCGGAAGGAGCCGTCGCTCCGCCGGGCAGCGCCTGCCTGCGCGCCCCTCACTCCCTGCGCAGAGGATGGCGGGGGCGCCGGGCGCAAGGCAGCGCCGGGGCTGCTGGGCAAGCGGCAGATGCTGATGCAGTTTGGGGAATTCCTGTCACAGGGAGCAAGGCAGAAGCGGATGACGGGGCACGTTCCCCGGGGGAGCGGGGCCGGAGGATTAGCCCGACTCGCCCGCCTCCCTCCCATGGCACACTAGGCAACGTCCGGCGGCACACTAGTGTGCCGCGGAACACCGGTTGGGAAACACTGGCTTAGTGGATGCTTAGCAAAGATATCTTCAGTGCTAAAAGCCAGGATAAAGAGGTGTGTCTTCATCACTCCACAAAAGCTGTATAATAAAATTGCAAGAGAGGGGTATCCACAAATGAGGGGCTGCCACAGAGAAGGCCCTCTCCTTGGTCGCACACACATACACACACACACCCGAGCTCCTGAGGGTGGTGGAACAACCAAGAGGCCCAGGTAAAGGGACCCCTGACGGTTAGGTCCCGTTGCGGACGACACTGGGGTTGCGGCACTCATCTCGCTCTATAGGCCAAGGGAGCTGGCGTACAGCTTCCAGGTCATGTGGCCAGCATGACTAAGCCACTTATGGCAAACCAGAGCAGCGCAATGGAAACGCCGTTTACCTTCTTGCCAGAGCGGTACCTATTTATCTGCTTGCACTTTGGGCTTTCAAACTGCTAGGTTGGCAGGAGCAGGGACTGAGCAACGGGAGCTCACCCCGTCACGGGGATTCGAACCGCCGACCTTCTGATCAGCAAGCCCTAGGCTCTGTGGTTTAACCCACAGCGCCACCTGTGTCCCGAGGCCCAGGTAGGGAATAACTAAACCCTGGGTCCCCAAAAGATTAATGTCATGCTAACAGGAGAAGTTTGCAAAGAGGCGGCTGTCCTTACCATGTCCACCAGTGCCACATACAGGAAAATACCAGCCGTGATGGCAAAAATCCAGGGCGTGACTTGCGTGGTGCTCCGACTAATGAGCGTCCCTACTACTGTGCCCAAGTAAGCCAGGAAAGCAGACAGCAGGTTGAAGAGGAACACCCGTCGGACTGGCATGCCAGCCTGCAGCAGGACAGCACAATCCCCTGCCAAAGAAAAGAGGAGTTAAGAGTGCAATGGACACATCTTCACAGAGGCACCATAACTAACTCAAAGCCAAGCAATGTCTCTAAAACCAGTGATCCCCAAATCCACCTTCCCCCCACCCCAATGGACCACTTGCAAATTGTGGGTGACTTGAAGCTTTTTCTGCCTCTTTGGGTAATTGTAATGTGCCATGCATATGCTGTATTTTAATTGACTCTGGGGTTGTGGCGCTCATCTTGCTTTATTGGCTGAGGGAGCCGACGTACAGCTTCCGGGTCATGTGGCCAGCATGACTAAGCCGCTTCTGGCGAACCAGAGCAGCGCACGGAAACGCCGTTTACCTTCCCGCTGGAGCGGTACCTATTTATCTACTTGCACTTTGAGGTGCTTTCGAACTGCTAAGTTGGCAGGAGCAGGGACCGAGCAACGGGAGCTCACCCCGTCGTGGGGATTTGAACCGCCAACCTTCTGATTGGCAAGTCTGTGGTTTAACCCACAGCGCCACCCGCTGTGACAAAGGACAGCTGGACATATGAAGGGCCCCATTACCTTCAGTAGCTTAGGGCCTCATCAAAGCTAAATCCAGCCCTGCCTGTAACCACAGCATCAGGTAACATGGGTGGGACCCACAAACCCAGAATGGCATGGGTTCAACAGAAGGGCAGGAGCAACCACAACACCAGAGCAGATCCAAGTAAAGGGGTGGAGTCTTCCTTGGACACCGGACAGGAGGATATGATAGGATTAACTGATATCATCAGCATCATCTTCCATCATCAGAAGCGCAGGACCATAGGAAAAGATTTGTTGGATCAAATCCACCAATGGCCAAGCCTACAGCCACGACATGAGAGTGGAGATTTGCACCCAAGGTGTGTGAATGACATTTAAAAATGCACACACACAAACTGAGCCCCAAATCTTTAAAATATTAAATAGTAAAACAAAGCAGATTTAAAAGTAAGAGAGCTCTGGAAAGCCTGAAGAATAAAGCTGGGGATCTTCCTTACCAAGTTCATGGGGCAGTTCGTGGCAAAATACTGCCACCGTAGTGCTTAAACCGCTGGAGATTCCATCAGAGAAAGCAGCTCCTAGGAGAAAAGGGTTACAAAGGTAAGTGAACCTAAAAGAGGCGTTTCCTCTCCCCTCTCTCCAGCTGGATTGGCTCAAGTCATCTGAACTAGTTTGTCTTCACTCGAGTGGGAAGACAGGTGAACAAACGCCAGTGTATTGGAAGAAGCAAAGATCACCAGTGTTGAAGCAATTATTCTTCAACATCAACCGTTGGACTGGTCATGTTGTTCGGATACCTGATTATCGTCTTCCAAAGCAACTACTCCATTCCGAACTTAAAAATGGAAAGCATAATGCTGGTGGTCAACAAAAGAGGTTTAAAGACCGCCTCAAGGCAAATATAAAAAAATGTAGTGTAAACACTGACAACTGGGAAACACTGGCCTGTGAGTGCTCCAATTGGAGAAGAGCCTTTACCGAAGGAGTCATGGGCTTTCTAGAGGCTCAAAGTCAGGACAAAGGAAGAAATGCGCTAAGAGGAAGTCATGTTTCGCAAACCCTCACTGTGATCAACTCCCGTCCGGAAACCTATGTGGAAGGATGTGTGGATCCAGAATTGGCCTCCACAGTCATTTACGGACTCACTGTTAAAACCGTGTTCATGGAAGACACGTCTTTCTTGGCTTTGAGTGATCGCCAAGGAAGAAGAAAGAAGGTTGGGCGATTACGTTCAATCATCTGGAATTTAAGTGGGAAGCTTCCGTGATTCTGTGACAGAGGTCTAACACAAGCCTTTCTGGAACTGAAGGCTGGAGAGAACCAGTGGTGATAGCCAGTACCCATGGGGGGAGGAGGGAGGGGTGCTGAGAGGTCAATAGTAGTTGGAGACACAGCCAATGATGGACAGAGCCAGCTCATTATAGTTTTATGCCCTCCTCCCTGCTGAGTAGTACAAGGGCAACACCTGACACTACAGACGAGGAAGACTACAGCCCATTACATGTGAAGCTCGCAACTCTCATTATGCCATTTCAGATCCTTTTAAAAGCTTCCATTGGTGCAGCAAGCATATCTAGACATGTAAATGAAAATAAGGGAAACCAATTTTGTTTTTATTCGCACATTAATGATTATTTTAAATTGTTCTTTGTATGCTGCTTAAAGGTAAAGGTAAAGGGACCCCTGACCATTAGGTCCAATCGTGGCCGACTCTGGGGTTGCGGCACTCATCTCGCTTTATTGGCCGAGGGAGCTGGCATGCAGCTTCCAGGTCATGTGGCAGCATGACTAAGCCGCTTCTGGCGAACCATTGCAGCGCATGGAAACGCCGTTTACCTTCCTGCCAGAGCGGTACCTATTTATCTACTTGCACTGGCGTGCTTTCAAACTAGGTTGGCAGGAGCAGGGACCGAGCAACGGGGGCTTGTCACGGGGATTCGAACCGCTGACCTTCTGATCGGCAAGTCCTAGGCTCTGTGGTTTAACCCACAGCGCCACCCTGTATGCTGCTTAGGGATTTCTTTATTAAGTGGTTTATAAACTCAAATAAATAAATGGAAGTAATTTCTCTCAACCTCTTAAAAATAATTTTCTGGTTCCAGCCTAACTTTTGTAGGATTGTGCCCTGCCATTATTATTATTATTATTATTATTATTATTATTATTATTATTATTATTATTTGCTGCTTCTGGCACAAGCAGAAACCTAGCCCCGGCTCAAAGCCACTCACCGATGGCCAGTCCATCTGTGAAGTTGTGTATCCCATCCCCTAGAATAACCATCCAAGCGATGTCAGCTATCCCAGCCTTGAGGGCTCCAGCTGGACTGTGGGAATGTCCGTGAGCATGGTGCTGATGGAGCTCTTCTTCCTGCCTCTCTGAGCTTCCTCCACACTCTTCTGAGCTGCGAATTTGGACAGAGCAGTCCTGGACTTCCCTGTAGAGGCTGTCAGCTCCTCCTTCTGCCACCGTCAGGCTCTGGGATTCAGCACCTGACACCCAAACCAAGCAGGGAAATATCAGATCCCCTTGCCCAATCCCACCCTCACCCTGGCATGATAAAACATGATAAAACATCAAACATTTAAAACTCCCCCAGGGCTGCCTTCAGATGTCTTCTAAAAGTCAGATAGTTGTTTATTTCCTTGACATCTGATGGGAGGGCATTCCACAGGGTGGGTGCCATTACCGAGAAAGCCCTCTGCCTGGTTCCCTGTAACCTCACTTCTCGCAGTGAGGGAACCGCCAGTGAGCTGGACCTCAGTGTCCAGGCTGAACAATGGGGGTGGAGATGCTCCTTCAGGTATACTGGGCCAAGGTCACTTAAGCAACATGTGTTCAGTTTCTGTTAATTGATTCTCATGGGAAACTTGCAGATTCTGGCTTCAAACAATTAACTCAAGGCAGTGTCAATTTACTCTTGGCAGAAAGCCCAGGTCAGCTTGACCTAGAAACTGCTTACTCTGATTGGTTAACGACCAGCATTCAACTCTTAACTAGGGATTGCTAGCTCAGTTTGATGTGAGGTGTGTTAGGAGTAGAAGTGCTGTGTATGGTTTTGAGAGAGAGAGAAAGAGAGGATTTATTTTGCTTTTATTTGTATGCAGAAACTCTGCTGGTTTTATTTTCTCCTTTTTAATAAATCCTGTAAATAGTTATTCTGAGTCTAGCTGACTAGTCATTACTGCCGCAACTAGCTTCTTCGCTGTGCAGGAAAACTCTGCTACGTTTGGGCTAAAGCCAATAGGGCTATGCCTGACACTTCAAAGTTCCAAGAACATGTTCCCTATACCGCCTGGGCTGGGTTAAGGGCTAAAGTATAGTATATTGCTGGGGGAAACAGTAACAGCAGTGAGGTTGGACAACGGTCACTGGGACAACTGCCCCACCTGCCCAATAGATGGGCAGATCTTGGTTGAAGGAAAAGCATTAGAGAAAACAAGTTCCTTCCAACCTAATGCCTAGCTGTGTTTTAATTCCACAAAGTGTGCATGGCTTGCAGCCATCACACATGAATCCTTCTGTAGGGGGACAACAAAACTTTTCACAGTTAAGAGCACAGAAGAAAACCATGATGCTAATAAAACCCTAAAGCAGACTGTGTGACTCACCATGAGATGTCCTCAAACCAGCAGTGCTGTTGTCACCCACCTCAGCTGGAGATGGTTCAAGCGGCTTTCTGGTGGCGCCCTTTTACAGAAAGAAAGCAAAACTGATGACTAAGCAGCACTAAGCTGAGGTTGTCATGAGAAGCCCAGCCTACTGATGCTGCAATATTTTGTCTCCCCCTAGAGGTGTTGGGTGGTACAGTATAGCAGTGGTGTCTCCCTCTGGTGGTGGGCAGAAAACATGACATTATGTGGAGCAGAAGGTTTCTCCAGTAAATGTGTGTGGTTGTTGCTTTAAAACAACCACTGCCACAGAGATTTAGCACACCTGGCGCCAACAGGCCAAATGGTGACCTTGCTAATTATGGGTGACCTTGCTAATTATCATCCAAAGAGCAGAAGTGAAGCTCACAGGTTTAGCATGGGTGGTTCAGTCCAAAACACGGGCCACACCATAAACCACACACTTAAAACACACAGTATTAGCTGTTTCTTCCTCCTCTTTTTTTGGTTCGGTCATGGGAGAAGCTTCTGACTGGTTGGACATAGCTTAGGCTGCATGGCATTGTTATAATTATTCTAAGGTCCCAAATATAAAACAAAACGTTCATAAAAGTACAAGGCAAAGACATACATAACTATATAAACCACGTGTCTAAAATTGTACAGGAGAGCAATCCTGAAGCCATTTTGACTCTCCCAAATTGACCTCAAATATTCCTCTGCAGTAAGGGAGGCAAATGGGGAAAGCCTTCCCATTGTCTTTTCACTTACAAATCCTGTCTTAAAGGGTGTATTTGTGTATGAATAGGGTGAGCCTGAGACCTGGATTCAGGAACTAAAGTATTAACCATCACAAAAGAACGGCCAGGCTGCCCAGGTAAAGCAATCAGTGACCATTAACAGATATCCTGGCAGACAGGATTTCTGCTGTAGACTGCCTCCTTCTGTGATGTATGTAGGATGGGGGGTGGTCTTGGGCTATAGGGAGACGTGGGTGGCGCTGTGGGTTAAACCACAGAGCCTAGGACTTGTCGATCAGAAGGTCGGGGGTTCGAATCCCCGCAACAGGGTGAGCTCCTGTTGCTTGGTCCCTACTCCTGCCAACCTAGCAGTTTGAAAGCATGTCAAAGTGCAAGTAGATAAATAGGTACCGCTCCGGCGGGAAGGTAAACGGCGTTTCCGTGCCCTGCTCTGGTTCGCCAGAAGCGGCTTAGTCATGCTGGCCACATGACCCAGAAGCTGTCTGCGGACAAATGCCAGCTCCCTCCGCCTATAGAGCGAGATGAGCATGCAACCCCAGTGTCATCCGCGACTGGACCTTAAAGTCAGGAGTACCCTTGGACTACCGGGTGGGCAATTTCAAAAGTTTATATAAGGGCGTGTGCACGATTGTTCTGGGTTCCTCCTCCCCTCCTGCGTGTGGTGACTGAGGACCTTGTGGCAGGGTTACTAGCCAATTTGCTTCTCAATATTCTCTGGTTGGCCTCTGTTATTTCTCCTAGCAATAGGGAACCAACTTAAAGACTCTATACGGGCTACCTCATAAGGGAAAGGAGTCATTTTTTCTTATAACAGCATAAAGGGATCCTTTTACAGACCCACGTGGAAGTAGGATTTTTGCCTGGGACATTAAGGAAGATGATGGGGAGAACTAAGTTGACTGGCAGGGGCGGGATCACTTTCTTGAAATCTCCTGGCCAGCCTATCAGGTTGCCCAGGCCACTGGCAGGCCACTCCATCTCTTTACCTTTTTGACTTGAATCCTCTTGAGCGTTCCCATGAGATTCTCAATGAGGAACAGTAGGTAAATACCGCCCAGAACGCAGAGGCCCTTCAGGACTGCGTCTTCCGCCAAGGTCATTGGTTCTTGTTTTGGTGACAGAAGTCCATGGGGCCTGGCCTGTGCCTGAATGAAAACAATTCTTTTGAGCGGAGAAAGGGAGAATTCAGAAAATAAACAGTCAAGTACAGGCAATGTATGAAAACCCTCAAGGCCTTCCGAGAAAGGACCACTCCCTCCAACCACTAACAGATTCGGTTTGCAGACATCCAATTTGTCCTCGTCTCCTGGGTTTGGGCTGACAGGGAAATGCATGAGATGAAGAACAAGGGAGTGCTGGAGATAAGAAGGCAAGAAGAGCCTTGCTGGATCAAACCAAAGGCCCATCTAATCCAGTATCCTGTTCTCACGGTGGCCTCCCAGATGCCCGAGGAATATTACAGGGCATGACAGTTGTATTGGGATGCTTTGACTAAACTGGCAGCGTATTCGTGTAAGGGAATGACAGACTTCTTCTTTGGCAATCACTCGTAGCCGAGTAAGATTGTCTTCCAGTCCAAAAGTGACTGTGGAGGCCAATTCTGGATCTACATGTCCTTCCACAGTGGGGATATTGGTTTCCAGGTGTAAGTTCACTGGCATTGGGAAACAGAAACGCAAGATGCTCCCCTTTGGCATTGTCCGAGCACCCCAGGTTTCATCATGATATGGAGAAGGTTGGGGTACATCTCTCCCACCTCGTCTTCCTCCACAGGAGACCCCAAAGAGAAATCATACCACAAAGATTTGGGGGAGAGTGTTGGTGAAGTGTACACAGGTTCCCACAAGGTAAGACACAGTGATAACAGCAAGAACCTTTATTGAACTACATAACCAGGAAATGGGCAAAGCAACTGCTTATATACATTTCTGAAAGCCTGGGCCACTCCCACTCGCAACATGATTGGCTGTCTAAACTTCCAAGCTGCGAATCACGACACAGAGTTCAAGGGCCAATGGCAGTGGCCCAAATCCTGAAATATTCTGTGATTGGACACCATGTATCGAATCAGAACACAGGAGCTCAGAATCCTTAATCCAGACTCAAGCTCAGGCAAACACAGACCACTGAATACATAACAGTTGGTACATACGTGCGGCCAGAGATGCAGCAGTGCATCCCCACACAACGTCCCCACAGCCAAGGCCACCAGGAAAGCGAGAAGGAAATGGAAGAGCTCGCGGTTGAAGAGAGGAACGAGAACTATGGCCAGGGCAGATGGCAAGCTAGTCAGGGTGATAGCCAAACATCCCCAGCCCAGACCTGTGGAGAACAAAGAAGATGAGCAAGATTGGACTAGGAACAAGAGAACTAAAACCAACAACCTGCTGGATCATACAGTAGGGGCCGAAGTCATGTCCCCATTTGCCCCACCTCTCCACATGTTCCAAAGGACTTTCATGCCACTTCTCCTGGAACCTGACAACTAATTATCTGCCACCTAAAACAATTAAGGGCCCCAGTTCTCTGTACACTATTGGCAATGTCAGGAGCCTAGAAATTCGGTATATAGAAGGGTAGCCAGCCTAGTCTCTTTAAGATGTTGATGGACAAGAGCTCCCATCAGCCCCCAGCAGTGGTGTAGCGTGGGGGGTGCAGAGGGGGCCGGCCGCACTGGGCGCAACATCTGGGGGGGCGCGCTCACCGCCTCCAGAGTCGCCGAAGAGCCTCGGGCGCAGGCTGTAGCAGAGCCCCATGTCTCGCGGAACCGACGAGCTGTGCGCGCGTCCGGGCTGAAGGCGTCTGACAGGCAGCGGCTCTCAGCGCTCGCCGTGGTCCCCGCGCGTCAGGGCCGCGGAGGGCGCGCCAGGCAGCCCCTCCTCACAGCCCTGCCCCCGCTGCTGCAGCAGCTGCTGGGCCATGTTGCATTTTCCTCGCCTCTCTGCCCTCCTCCTCCGGGCAAGCGGCGTCGTTTGGGCAGCAGCGCCAGCGGCAACTCGCCTCAGATCACCTGACACGGACCCGCCACCGTGGCTACCTTACTGTAAATACCCCAGCCCAGGCAGCAGCAAGAAGAAGCTGGCAGCGGCGGCAGGTTAGGGATTAGGGGGCGCAAATTACTTGCCTTGCCCCGGGTGCTGACAACCCACGCTACGCCACTGGCCCCCAGCCAGCATGACCAATATTCAGGGATGACTGATAGTCCAAAAACATCTTGGTGCTATGGTGATTACTTCCAGGTTGCAGGAATGGGCGTGGGGGATAGGAAACGCAGAAAATCTAGTTACTTTGAAGGTGAGAATCTAATTGTCTAGTGTTTAAGAAACACTGAATAAGAGGCTCCCCCAAACTGGAGCTCGAACATTAACTTGAAGCATCCTGAGAGCCAATACACTTGAAATTGTACTCAGTATCCACTGTGTACCCAGTTAGTCTGACGTCGCTTCCAGATTCTTGCTGTTATCAGGTAGGATTCAATCACATACTGCCAAATTGAGGTCACACAATGACAGTGGATTGGAAGGTCTTGCACATGAAACCTGCTTCCTCAGAAGGTCAGAGTTGTTGTTGTTTTACGATAACAAAAGTAATGGGGAAATCAACTGGGAAGTGCAGGATCGCACTTGCTTTGACATGTCATCTTTGCAAACCTATCAGGATGAACGCTCAGTAACAGGTCATCCCGAAGGGCCCTCGATGAAGATTCTGAGCTGTTCTTGAGACAACAGCATAGTACACACATTTTGTGGGGAGGGGTATTTTGGAATATATATATATTCCAAAGGTGGTGCTGTGGGTTAAACCACAGAGCCTAGGACTTGCAGATCAGAAGGTCAGCAGTTCAAATCCCCGCGACGGGGTGAGCTCCCGTCGCTCGGTCCCTGCTCCTGCCCACCTAGCAGTTCGAAAGCACGTCAAAGTGCAAGTAGATAAATAGGTACCGCTCCGGCGGGAAGGTAAACGGCGTTTCCATGCGCTGCTCTGGTTCGCCAGAAGCGGCTTAGTCAGGCTGGCCACATGACCCGGAAGCTGTACGCAGGCTCCCTCTGCCAATAAAGCGAGATGAGCACCGCAACCCCAGAGTCGGCCATGACTGGATCTAATGGTCAGGGGTCCCTTTACATATATATATATATATATATATATATATATATATATATATATATATATGTTGGATCAGACCCAAGATGTGGGTTTGCAAACCGAGAACTCCTTGGAAAGCCAATGACAATGGGAGACAAAATGGGAGAGGTGGTAACTGAAGGGCAGGTAGGGGTGAGGATCGAAGGACTGTAGTCAGCAGGGGAATAATGAATGAAAATTAAGGGCGCAAAACCAGTACTGGGGCTGATGCAGAAGGGTGAGGCTGGAGCTGGGAGTCAAGGCCCCTCCTGGGTCAGGGTACGAGGAAGACAGCTTGTGTTCCTTACCACTCCAGAGAGAACTTCCTGCCATGCCGAAAGCTACCTCATCGTAGTGCTGGATGCAAACGCGGCTGTCAATCTGGTAGAGCAAAGCAGGACACAGCAATGTGAACTGCTCTGGCGTGATTTTGGAGACCGAGTTCAGCCCAAAATTGACTAGCAGCTGTGATACGTTGAGACACTGAAGACAAAGAAGAAAAACAACTTTATTACAAGAATGATTAATTGTATGGGACGGGAGTACTGGACCCCCAACCAACGTTTAATTGACTGCCAGCATGGTTCTCGGTCATTAATTTGATTAAAGTTTTCATTTGCAGCACTAGATCAAGCGGAACTCAGAAATCTCGGCTGGGGTGGGGATGTCACCAGTTTTGGAAGGGGAATGAGTTGAAAAGTGACAGCATGAAGAATTGGGGGAAGGGGGCAATAGACAACAGCAACACCCATTGTTCTCTAGGAGATCTGGGTTAAAAAATGCAAAACAAGAACAAATACTCACCTGTATCGCACAACATGCCTAAAAACGCAGAGGTACGGTATCACATTCAGACATTCATAATTACAAATATATAATTATTTCTACAACTGCTTCCAGGAAATGTGCTATGTGTGAGGGGAATAATGGCCTAGTACAGATCTAGGTTCACGTTTAATCTCTCCCTTCTGCCATCCTTGCTGCTGATTTATACCAAACCCACACTTCCCCCCTTGGTGCTATCCATCTTGCTTGTTGCAATCAAACCGTTGCCACAAGTCACCAAAGATTCTGCCTTTGTTCATAGCTGTCAACTTACAGATTTGAAAATAAGGGACCGGCAGCCTCGAAAATAAGGGATCAGCAGTCAAAATAGGGGATTTTCCAAGCACAGGTATGTTCAACTTCCGAGCCTCTCCGAGGCAAAGGCAGAAAGCCCTGCCAGCAGCCAAACGAAGCCTCAAGTGGTGGTTCCCACAGCGCAGCAACCCGGCAAAGGGGATGCAGCAAGGAAAACCACCGTCACCTCTCCGCTGGGAAGCACTGAGCAAAGGCAAGTTCCCAGGCAACGCGGCCAATTTGATCAGCACAAGGCATGCAAGCTCCACCCCCCAGTCGTTCTTAGACTCCTTATTGGGTGAGCAACACAGCCAAGCAACACACTTGGAGCCTCCCTCCTCCCTGGCCGGCAGGGAGGGAAGGAGGGAGAGGAGCTGCTTCCTTTGAAACCCGGGAAATTTAAGGGACATCATCAATAAGGGACAGCAGCGGGACACGGCGCTGGGATAAGGAACTTTCCTGCCAAATAAGGGACGCTTGACAGCTATGGTCTTTGTTCCTCATCGTCCCTCGGGTGGGACAGGGTGCTACCTGAGGGTCTTTTAGACACCAGCTTAAAACATGACTCCTCGTCCAAAGTGTTTGGCCCTGGAGTGAATTTGCTCACCTGAGAAGAAACACGGTTTTATGCATTGTTTTACACTCTGTTCTGCATGTCGTTACCTGCCCTGGGATCTCTGGATTAAGGGTGGGATATAAGCAGCTTAAGGAAAACAAATAAACAAAATGCCCAAGATGACTGCATGGTCACGTGATTGCTTCAGCAGATGCTCTTCCCACCGTGTTACTCATATCTACTGTCATCATCACAAGGCTGAAGGAGGCTGGTTTGAGCAAGGAATGGCAATGGCACACTAAACCTGAGCTGGGTATACAGTGGTACCTCGCGTTACATACGCTTCAGGTTACATACACTTCAGGTTACAGACTCCGCTAAACTAGAAATAGTGCTTCAGGTTAAGAACTTTGCTTCAGGATGAGAACAGAAATCATGCTCTGGCGGCACGGCGGCAGCGGGAGGCCCCATTAGCTAAAGTGGTGCTTCAGGTTAAGAACAGTTTCAGGTTAAGAACCAACCTCCTTAACCCGAGGTACCACTGTACAAGAAAGCCAGAATGCTGTCAATGAACTAGTCCTCTCCCCACCTTCCACTAAACTTAGGGATGAGAGTTAATAGTAATGGAGCTATTTTGTGAAGTCGTTCAGGACCACAGGCCACTACTTTTTCCTACAACTTTAGGATTAAAGAGGGCAGGGTTTCTGGGCACCTCCTTATTGGCACAGAAATCAACCACTCCTCTTCCTGTCCTCCAATATAGTGGTACCTCTGGTTACGAACTTAATTCGTTCTGGATGTTATGTACTTAAGTTCTCACCCTGGGCCAGCGGGGGATACTGTACATAGTTATGCAAATAAGGGATCGAAAGTGACGTTCAGTGATTGGATAGTTTTAGAAAATTGTTCCAGTTGCGTTGTACTGGAGCTCTATATAAGCAGGCTGACTGAACCCTTCAGTTCAGTTCTGTCCTGGCCTGTGAATAAACAAGGGCTGTTTGAAGAATCGCTGTGTCGTCTGATATGTTCACCCACAACTTAACACCGGAGGTCCATTCTTAACCCAAAACCGTTCTTAACCTGAGGCACCACTTTAGCTAATGGGGCCTCCTGCTGTAACCAGTGCGCAATTTCCATTCTTACCCTGAGGTAAAGTTCTTAACCCGAGGCACAACTTCCAGGTGAGCGGAGTCTGTAACCCAAAGTGTTTGTAACCTGAGGTGTTTGTAACCCGAGGTACCCCTGTATATCCAGTGTGCTCCCTGCAGTAAGGGAATAATGGGCAATGAAACACCAGGTCACCTCACACTTACATCTTCATGCAGGTGATTGTAGACAGAGTGATCCAAAGCAATAACTCTCTCTAGAAGATTTAGGCCAGAGTGGCCCTGGGAAGGTTTGGAAAGGTCTTCTTTGGCACCCCCAGGCTGCTCTGGGGTTTGCCAAAAGGTAGGCTTGGTGACAGGTCTGACGTCATGGAGTGCAGGATGAACAGGTGTTTGAGTGGCATGGCCCGACTGAGGGATTCCAGGCCTGCAGAAAATGCAAAAATCATCATCAGAGAAGAATAACATTTATGCTTTAGGTTACAACTGCGATTCAGTTAGACCAACGAAATTCCCCTGACTTCAAAGTGCTGCAATTTAGGAAGGATGCCTTGTTAACAACCAGTTTTAAAGTCTAATCTCTACCACTTTTCCTCTTTCAAACGTTATCTACCTCCTTCAGATTTAATGAGCAATTCTGACTATTTTTACCGACAATGCTAAAATATTTTGAGATTTCATTAAGCACGGCCAATTGAGCCGAATTAATATTTTGCAATAGCTAAGCCAGCCAGCAAGATCACAGCATCCTGGCAAAACAAGCCTGTGAAATCTGTTTGAACAGCATGCATGCTGCCGTTGCCAAGTGAAAAACAACGGGATCAGATCTTCCGGCAAGATTTTAGCTTTGTTGCAAGCAAATGAGATAAGCAAGACAAGTATTGCAAGATGTTTACTGCCCATAAAGATCTTACCTTGAATCTCCTCTGCAGTTGCGAAGGAAGCACGTAACCACTGACTTTTGCCGGGCAACTGTACTTAACAGAGAGTGCTATGCTCAGTAATTAAGAAATAAGCTTTTCCGCAAGGTGGGTGTGGGGAACCTGTGGTGCTTGGGAGTCCTAGTCTAGTGACCTCAGGAGGAACGCAGGTTCCCCGCCAGAAAGCCAAAGAAAATATTTCCAAGGTTGTTAAGTTGTGGGTGAACATATCAGACGACACAGTGATTCTCCAAACAGCTCTTGTTTATTCACAGGCCAGAACAGAACTGAACTGAAGGGTTCAGCCAGCCTGCTTATATAGAGCTCCAGTACAACGCAACTGTAACAACTTTCTGTAACTATCCAATGAACGTCTCTTTC
The DNA here is from genome assembly GCF_964234715.1 of Podarcis melisellensis. Classification (NCBI taxonomy): domain Eukaryota; kingdom Metazoa; phylum Chordata; class Lepidosauria; order Squamata; family Lacertidae; genus Podarcis; species Podarcis melisellensis. Next base: position 13,627,664 of record NC_138529.1, read on the forward strand.
GATCCCTTATTTGCATATGTGGACCCGAACTATCTACAGTATCCCCCTGCTGGCCCAGGGTGAGAACTTCAGTACATAACCAAGGTCAAAGCAGATTACCTGGTGGGGGTGGCGCTTTCTGCTTGAGTCTTGCCGAGGTGCTCCAGCGCCGAGTGCGAATGCAAGTGCTTGTTGTCTTGGACTTCCAGAATGTCCAGGTGGGACACATGGCCGTGGCCTAGCTCCTCATGTTCAATCTCCACCACCTGCACCTTCCCAAGCCCCAGGCTCAGCAGCAGGCGAGTGAGGCCTTCGAAGGACAAGGTGCCATTCTCGCCATACTGCCCAAAGAGCTGCTGCAGGTAGTAGCCCTGCTCTTGGGCAGCATCTTCAGGCAGGGCCCACGCAGCTCCATCCAAGAGCAAGTTGGGAGGATCGGCCAGCACCAAGCTACAGATGCCCTGCAGGCAGAGCACGACCACCCATGCTCTGGCCAGACGGAGCCTCAGGGTTCTCTGGTCCATCAACAGGGAGCTGCAATGCAAAGGACACTGCACTGAGCCAGGGAGCACGGGGGAGACATTTCCTCACAGTGCTGCAATTCTGAGAGAGACAGCCAGGCCTCTTGCCACCAAAGAGGTGCAGGCCCAGACCCTCTCCAAGTGTCGTTATTTCCTAGGGACAGTCCCAGATTTGCAGAAGGGGATAGCAAGGGTAAAGGTCCATATAGTAAAAGCCATGGTTTTCCCAGTAGTGATGTATGGAAGTGAGAGCTGGACCATAAAGAAGGCTGATCACCGAAGAATTGATGCTTTTGAATTATGGTGCTGGAGGAGACTCTTGAGAGTCCCATGGACTGCAAGAAGATCAAACCTATCCATTCTGAAGGAAATCAGGCCTGAGTGCTCACTGGAAGGACAGATTGTGAAGCTGAGGCTCCAATACTTTGGCCACCTCAGGAGAAGAGACGACTCCCTGGAAAAGACCCTGATGTTGGGAAAGATGGAGGGCGTATATAAATGCGTATATAATGGAGGGCGTATATAAATGTGTATATAAACGCGTGATTTCTATACTTATGTATGTGTTTGCCTTGTACATTTATGAACATTTAATTTATATTTGAGACCTTAGAATTCAAGTTCGGCATCAGAGATAAGCAACTATACAATCTTTAGAAGACATATGAAGCCAGCCCTGTATAAGGAAGGTTTTTTAAAAATGTTTAATATTTATTATTGTTTTTATATATGTTGCCCAGAGTGGCTGGGGTAACCCAGTCACATGGGTGGAGTATAAATAGTAAAAAAAAATTATGATGGAATAGAATGTCCTTATTTTCATTACAGAAAAGTTGGAGGGTATGGAACAATTGCCTTAGCATAGGCATAGGCAAACTCCAGCCCCCCCCCCAGAGGTTTCGGACTTCAATTCCCATCATCCGTGAGCACTGGTCTTGTTATCTAGGGATGATGGGAGTTGTAGTCCCAAACATATGGAGGGCCAGAGTTTGCCTATACCTTGGGTTAAAGACACTTCAGGTTGCGGTTTTTCAGGTTACCGACTGCTGAAACCTGGAAGTACCGGAACGGGTTACTTCCGGGTTTTGGCGGCCGCGCATGTGCAGAAGTGCTAAATTGCGCTTTGCGCATGCACAGAAGTGCCAAATCACATCCTGTGTGTGCGCAGACGAGCAGCTGTGGGTTGTGAACGCTGCAGGTTGTGAATGTGCATCCTGCACGGATCACATCTGCAACCCGAGCATCCACTGTACCTGCTAGCACCACACTGAATCCCTCTTATAATATTCAATTTTGTTCCTGTGGGAATGTTCCAGGATGCAACATCTGAAAACACCCACTAGGTTTTTTCTGCAATTGTCAGCCCTAGTTTGTTCCTGTGGGGTCTGTAAAGGCTTGGTGCGTCGATTAGCAAATACCTACAAGACTGTTCCATCTGTAACTAGAGAATGAAAGCTGTTCCTAGCTGCTGGAATCCTGTGTTTCCACGCTGTTACATCCCTCAGCCCCAATTATTGTGTTAATTATTAAAATGAAGCCTCATTAGAACTTTTATCCAGCTGTTCTTAGGTGGAGAGTCTTTCTTCTGACGGTTTCCCACACATGCTGAGATTCAATACTTACCAGAGGAAGAACTCAATTTCTGCAGTGAGCTAAAGGACATGTGCCAATCTGAGACAAAACAATATGCCTACCCCGAAACTTTTGCAGACACAAACAGAACAGAACTGATGGCAGTGTGGCATGGCATCTAATGGCCACAATACCATTACGAGCACAAACCATCATGAACGGACAATTATTTTTATTTATTAAATACCAGGGTTGTTCTGGTAGGGGGCAGGTTGACCATATCCAAACATCATCCTTCCTTACAATGAGAAGAACTTAAGAGATGCACAAGGCTGTTAAAAGCAGGGAGCTTCCCCTAAACTTGACTCTGTGTCTCTGTGCGTGTCCTAAGAGTGCCTGAAGGAGGTAGGAGTTTTATCTGCCTCCTCTCAAGCTGTGAGGTCAATCATCACTCTTTCCATAACAATCTGTTGTGATGCTCACTGGGGTATGTGTACGCTAGAGCCAAAAATAGATTAGCTTGGCAAAATTCTCTCCTGCGAATTCTGATAACAAATATTCTCTGGGTGTGTAAATATTTGACAGTCAGCATCGCCATTTGACTTCCGGAGGTTTTGCTGCAGTAAAAAAAAGGTAAAGGACCTCTGGACGGTTAAGTCCAGTCACAGGAGACTATGGGGTGCAGCACTCATCTTGCTATTCAGGCTGAGGGAGCCGGCATTTGTCCACAGACAGATTTCTGGGTCATGGGGCCAGCATGACTAAACCGCTTCTGCCGCAACGGGACACCATGACAGAAACCAGAGCGCACAGAAACACTGTTTACCTTCCCGCTGCTGTGGTACCTATTTATCTACTTGACCTGGCGTGCTTTTGAACTGCTAGGTTGGCAGGAGCCCGGACAGAGCAACGGGAGCTCACTCCGTCGTGGGGATTTGAACCGCCAACCTTCTGATCGGCAAGCCCAAGAGGCTCAGACCACAGTGCCACCCACATCCCCTTTGCTGCAGTAGCAGTCAATGACATCTGAGTGTCTAACACAAGGTCTTGGCCAGTATTTGCAGAATGCCAAAAGCTCCACAACACCATTAAGTAGATGTATTAAGTCATTAATTCCTTTAATCACTCAGCAAATGTATCCCTTGAATAGGTGAAAAGCTTTTACAAATAATAGCAAAACCATCCAATTTTGCCATTGAATTCTGAAATTTTGGATGACATTAAAAACTTAAAAGTTCCACTTTTATCCAGCATTCCATTCTACGGATATTGTTTTGAATGCAATGGCTCATCAGCCCTCTTAACAGGAAAAGTTTCTGTCACTTTTAACCGGATAGCTTTCTCCATCTTTCTGGGATCCTTTACTCCCATTGCAACTGGGAAAGCCGCCGTTATTTCCATTTTGCGAACGAGAGCCAAGGAGCAGGGAGGCAGGGAGAGACTTACTAAATCTCTGTGCACAAGGTGCTTGAAACCGGATTGAAACCAGTCACACAGGCAAGCTGTTCTATTGCTTCTCAAGTGGGGAGTTAGCAGGAAACGTAGGAGAATGAGAACGTGCAACATCGCCTTTCGAGTTTCCAGTCACCACATCATATATAGTCCCTCAGTAATCCTCACAGCATTCCTTGTCACCACCAACATAGCGGATTAGAGGCTGAGAGGCAGGAACCTGCTTTAGGCTACCAATGAAAAGTTCGTGGCAGAGAGGCAAGATTTTAACCGGAAACTTCCTACTTATGTAGAGCAGCTTAAGTCATTTGCAGAGCACATGCTGCACAGGCAAAAGGAACGGTGCCAGGGAAAGACTTGTGCAGAAATCTGGAGAGACACTCACTGAAGGCAATAGTGCGCTAAGTAGTCTGTTCCTATATGGGGTTTTTCCTTTTAATGACTCAGCATCCAATGTAGCACTAACCTTGTTAGCCTTTGCAATAGTTCCAGTCCAGAGATCTCACAAATCCCCTGGGAAGTTGCTGTGGAGCTAGGCAAGCAAATATCAAAGCAATAACTTTAAATATATGTATATATATATATGTACCTGCTCCCGTCACCGAGCTCCTTCCTGTCCGGAACACACTCTCAAAGCACCTTCCAGCCCTCAAATCTTCTGAGTTCCTGGGCAATGCAGCTTTAGGGCTGGTGTTATCCGCTTATTATTTCAAGTCGGGGCGGTTTTCCACAGCCACACCGAGCACTAATTGAGAACAGCACAGCTTCTAGCCCAAACAACCATCTCTGCAGCATTGAGGCTTTTATAGAGGCGATGATTTGATCTCCTCAAGCTGTTGATCAGCCTCAGTGGTGGGAAGGCATGTTGCATTCGGTAGGCAGGGCCTCCACAGGCCCCTCCTCTTATCAAACAGCATGTGGAGATTGGGGCATGACAGGATTTTTAGACTGTTCCCGGAAATGTGGGTTGAGGGAGTGGGCTTGTGGGGAGTGGACAGCTTGTTCCCACATCACTGGCCAAGTTGGGGGAAGGAGTTGCGTAATAGAAATGTGACGGTGCATATGCACACATAAACACAAAATACTCTGGGGTAAAGGCCCATTCAGAGGCATGCCAAATCACATGACCATGTGCCTCGCATGCATCCCCTGGCTATAATCCTGGCCACAACCCTGTAAGGTAGGTCAGGATAGTTATCTCTCATATGGGAAACTGGGGCCTAGAGGCTACCCAGTTAGCCCATGGTAGAAGAACAGCACACCATGGATTTAAAGCACACAACTTTCCCCCAAAGAATCTTGGGAACTGCCCCCTCACATAGCTACAGTTTTCAGCATCCTTAAATTACAGTTCCCGGGATTATGGGGGGGAGCCATGTGCTTCAAATGTGTGGCATGTGCACTGCTACACTAAAAAGTAAAGGGACCCCTGACCATTAGGTCCAGTCATGACCGAATCAGGGGTTGCGGTGCTCATCTCACTTTATTGGCCGAGGAAGCCAGCATACAGCTTCCGGGTCATGTGGCCAGCATGACTAAGCTGCTTCTGGCGAACTAGAGCAGCACACGGAAACGACGTTTACCTTACCGCCGGAGTGGTACCTATTTATCTACTTGCACTTTGACGTGCTTTTGAACTGCTAGGTTGGCAGGAGCTGGGACCGAGCAACGGGAGCTCACCCTGTCACGGGGATTCAAACCGCCGACCTTCTGATCGGCAAGCCCTAGGCTCTGTGATTTAACCCACAGCGCCACCCGCTACACTACACTACTCCAAACTAGCTCTTTTCATCTAATACAACATATATTAGCACCCACCTGACCAGCCGATTTGAAGAATCCTAGAATGGCAGATTTGAAAGGTACCCTAGTAGTTGCCTAGTCTAATCCATCCAGAGAAACTACAGCATCCCTGACCATAGGCCACCCACCCTCTGCTTAAATACCACCAAGCAAAGCAGAGTCTACCACCTCCTGAGGCAATCTGTCCCATTGTTAAATAGCTTTCAGCATGAGGGTGTTTCTCCTGAGGCTTAACCGAAATCTGTGTCTGCTGCAATTCCCAGCCATTCTTTCCGGTCCTGCCCCTCGAAGCAACTGAGCAACTCTCCACTTTATTCTGACTAGAAAAAAGCGCCTTTTTCATTGAAGGGAAGGGGTGATCTTATAAATAATGACGACGACTACAACGATAATGATGATGATACCCAGCCCATCTGTCTGGGTTGTCCCAGCTGCTCTGGGAAGCTTCCAACAAAATATAAAAACAATAAAAAACATCAGGCATTAAAAACTTCCTGCTACAAGGCTGCTTTCAGATGTCTTTGGAAAACTGTATAATTGTTGGGTTCTGATGGAGGGTGTTTCCCAGAGTGGTCACCTCTGCTGAGAAGGCCCTCTGCCTGGTTCCCTGTAACTTTGGGCTATTTTTGAGCTATTTTTAAGAAAATTCAGAACAAAACTAGGCTTCCAACATGTGTTTCCATTCATCCAGATTTTCCCAGACACTTCAACGATTTCTGTCCGAACACTGCTTCCGTCTGCCGTATTTCGGCTAAGCCCGGAAAATTCCCAATGTATGGCAACCCTGCTGTAACTTCACTTTTCGCAGTGAGGGAACCTCCGGAAAGCCCTCAGAACTGCACCTCTGGTGAACATGTCATACCATTTTGAGGGTCTGCCTGCTTCTTCCTGCTGTTTTAGATGCAGCACCCATTTTGTTTCATGCCACACTGCCTGTGACAGACGTTTTGTGACCGGTGGCTATGGCACTTCCTCAAAATTTGGAATGTGCCCTCTGGTTGGGTACTGTAAGCCTTAAAAGCATAGTAAGAGCCCTGAGAGATTAGGCCAAGGGCTCGCCTGGTTCAGCTTTCTATTCCCACATGACCAATCAGATGCCTATAGGAAGCACATGAGCATGTAAGGAGCACATGAGCACAATGGCCCTCTCCTACACAAAACCCCTAGCAGGGCTACACTGCCTCTCATACGGACAGCAACATGTAGCCATTATGACTGCAGCCTTATTTTCCACGAATCTGCATCCATTCCTTGCTTGTGCTTCCTAGATGCAGAGCCGGCCCACCCATGAGGCGAGGTGAAGCGCCCGCCTCAGGCGGCAGAAGAGGAAGAGACGGCACTCTGCCCATCCACCCAACTGCTTCCACCACCCAGAGGGAGGTGTTCTGGCCACCTCCAGGTGGAGAAGCTGAGCAAGAGGCAAAATTTGAGGAGTGTCTTAGCTGCTGCCAAATTCGGCAAGAGCCAGGGCATGGCACAGCAGGGGTCAGGAAGCAACCATCTCGGTTTCACCCTAGGTGGCGAAACAGGACAGGTTGCCCATGCCTGAGAACACCTGATTTCCCAATTTGCAAACAGAATGCTGGACTAGATTAATCTCTGTTTTGATGCTCCCCGTCTGTTCCTTATGCCCTCCAGGGTGTTTTGTGTGGAATCAGGTAGATTCCCTACTCTTCAAGAGAAAGATAACAACTGTTAGAGAGGGGCAGGAGTACAACTTGTTCTTGATAGACAGTTTTGCAAGCCAGGTTGTTTTATTTGGGGGAAGTTAATAGTTGACCCAGCCGGGCAGAAACTCAGAAATGGCGAGCTCCTTTCCTTGCCAAGCAGGATGTATTAAAGGTCAATTTCTGGATACAGCAGAATGTGAACAAATAGTACCAAGAGAAAAGAGAGGTTCTGGGGAACCGGGGAACCAGTGAGTCTATTTCCCAGAGCTGTTGCAGATTAGTTTGGCAACATATGCCCCCACTCTCAAATTATTCGTACCCATTCAACAATGCGATTAAAGGATCACCGGCTGACAAGTAGCTAACTGGAAATCTCATTGTGCCCATGCTGAGGGAAATTATTTTACACAATGTCTGAAACAAAATGTCCAGTCTTGTTAACAGAAAAGCCAAGAGTAAATAAGGTGTCAGGAAGATGTGGGGGTTTCCCAAATAAGAGTTTTGCAGCTAGAACTGAATATTGCAGGACTAGTGCTATAATGAGCGACCCGGGTGGTGCTGTGGGTTAAACCACAGAGCCTAGGACTTGCTGATCAGAAGGTTGGCGGTTCGAATCCCCGCGACGGAGTGAGCTCCCATTGCTCAGTCCCTGCTCCTGCCAACCTAGCAGTTTGAAAGCATATCAGTGCAAGTAGATAAATAGGTACCACTCCGGCGGGAAGGTAAATGGTGTTTCCGTGCGCTGCTCTGGTGCCGTAAACCCAGAGTCGGTCACGACTGGACCTAATAGTCAGGGGTCCTTTACCTTTAGTGCTATAATGAGACACGTTGCATGCATGTAATACATTTAAATCACATGACTTCCCCCAAAGAATCCTGGGAACTGTAGTTTGCTAAGGGTCCTGGAGGGGGTCATACCATATAGGCCACCATCTCCTTGAAGGCAACGGGCATTAGCTCATCCTTCGACACTGCATTCTGACAACACAGTCAATACCCTCTGGCTAGATTGTAGGAGTTAGGACGGGCAAGGTCTAAATGGCATGTGGTTGGCCTTACCATTGCAAGCATCTTGCCTCCATCCTCGGGTCTCAAATGTGGAAACTGATCTCATAAAACCAGACCAGGCAGTGAACTGGACAGCTCCTCTGAATTTGGATCAAATATGGCAGAGATGCCCAACAGGTTGATCGCAATCTACTGGTAGATCCCCAGGAGGTTTTGGTAGAATGTGGTCGATTGCTGGGTCCCTTTTCCTTAGCATTGCTAAAATCAATTCCAGTCCTGCCCCCTTGCCTCACCCTCAATTGTTGCACAATCTGCAGAACGGAAGACGGAGTTTACTGAGTGAGGCTGTTTGTTTCCCCAGCGATTTGTTGGTGAGTGGTTGTTCCTCATTTACCCCCAAACTCTTAAAATTGGGTCTTTCCTCCTCCCTAATAAAAGCTCAATAACTTTGACCTGACCCCCCCTCCAAAACGGGGCTTTTCTTCCCCCAAAAAAGTCAACAACTTTGACATGAACCCCCCAAAAACGGGGGCAGATCACTGCCAGTTTTTAATTCTGTAAGTACGGTAGATCCCAGTCTCTTGGGAGCTGGCCACCCCTGAAATATGGCATCCGACTTAGTGGAGAGTTGAAGGACATTATCCTCAAAGAGCCTTGCACACTTATCGCTGCAGCTGTTCAAGCAGTCCAGCTTCCCATTGACTGAGGCCAAAGACTGCAGATCCTTAACAATTTTGGGTTGTTACTTTGCTGCCTTCACCACCATGTGGGAGGCACAAATATCTGATCTTTGCGATGAGTTTTCCACCATTCACACTCTAACCATCTCCAATGTCTGAAGATCTTTGGAAAACTGGGGGGCATTGCAGGCTATGCAACTTCAGAGAAATCAGGAGCAACTGTCCCACTCGCCCTTCTAATCTCACCATTTCACAGTGAGGCCAGGCCTTCTTTCGCATTTCTGTACACCAGAAAACGAACCCCTATCCCTCCAGAGAGACAAAGTCACCATCAGTACTCAGAACAGCTCCAGAAAATGGCCTGGCTGTGGCAATAGTCCCAGGGTTCTCCAAAATAACCCCTGAGATGGCCTCCATACAAGATTTCAGCATGGAAAGTATTAACCACCAGCGTTTGGGTTAGGGGAGAGCGATGCCACACCAGAAAAAGCAAGTCCATGTTGAGAATTTTGTCTGACTATCCCTGCAATGTGGAGACTAAGAGATGGACAATGAAGATGGACCTGAAGTTCTCTCTGCCCTTTCTCTGTTTGATGTTGGGGCTGTAATCATCAGTCTCAGTTACAGTAGAACCTCAGGTTACATACGCTTCAGGTTACAGTCTCCGCTAACCCAGAAATAGTGCTTCAGGTTAAGAACTTTGTGCAATAAATGTTGGAAATGCAAAGAAAAAGAGGGGACATTTTATCATATGTGGTGGGAATGTAAAAAGGTGGAAAACTTCTGGGAGATGATATATAATGAGATGAAAAAAATGTTGAAATATACATTTATTAAGAAACAAGAAGCATTTTTACTTGGCATTGTAGGAGATGATATAAACAGAAAGGATTGTAAGTTGTTTTTATATGCAATGACGGCAGCAAGAATATTATTGGGAGAAAAATGGAAGCAAGAAGAATTACCGACGAAAGAAGAATGGAGGATGAAATTGATGGACTATGCAGAATTGGACAAACTAACCAGAAGAATTCGAAACCTGCAGGGCCAGAGATTCACAGAAGACTGGTGTAAATTTACGGACTATTTGAAAAGTAATTGTGATGACCAGATTATGTTTGTAGGTTTGCAAGAAATTTTGTGAGGTAAATTATTTGAATTATTGCAAAAATGTTTAAAGAGGTGGATTGTGAGTTAAGATAATTAAAGGCAATAGGAATTTAAGAAATGCAGAAGAAATGATAAAAATGGTGGCTCATCAGAGGTGCTGATGGAAGTCCAAAAAGATTGTATAAGACGTGAAGTTCTGTGGAATGTATAATAATTGGTATGTTGAAATCAATAAAAATTATATATATATATGAACTTTGCTTCAGGATGAGAACAGAAATCGTGTTCCTGTGGCGCAGTGGCAGAAGGAGGCCCCATTAGCTAAAGTGATGCTTCAGGTTAAGAACAGTTTCAGGTTAAGAACGGACCTCTGGAACGAATTAAGTACTTAACCTGAGGTACCACTGTATTACTTACGTAATTTCATAAAATTTATATGCCTCTTGATTCTTGTCGTTGTTTAGTCGTCTTAGTCGTGTTCGACTCTCCGTAACGTCATGAACCAGAGCATGCCTTGGAAACTCTCACATTCATCTCAAAGCTGCTCCTTTTTTATGTCCACGGAGTTTTCTCGGCAAAATACTGGAGTGGCTTGCCGGTTCCTTCTCCAGGTGGAGGCCAACATTGAGTTGGAGGGGGTCACATTACAGTTAAACCTTGGGTCTCAAATGCCTTGGCTCCCGAACAAATCAGCTCCCAAATGATCGAAACCCAGAAGTGAAGGTTCCTGTTTTCGAACGTTCTTATGGAAGCCAAATGTCTGACGGAGCTTCCTGCAGCCAATCACAAGCCGCGCTTTGGTTTCTGAACGTTTTGGAAGTTGAATGGACTTCCAGAACGGATTCCGTTTGACTTCCAAGGTACGACTGTATTACGAAAGAACAGTATTCTCCCTTAGTCACCCTCCCCACAGCCTTATGTTTTGCGTGACAAATTCAAGCACAGACCAGAACTTTAGGTTTGTGAAGTTAATGTGGATTAAAGGGCTCTGTTGCCCGGGTGCAACAAATCCACTTCCAAATAGAAATGAACTTTAATTTTATTTTTTTGCAGTTAAGAAAGTGACTGGGAAACACATTGAAAAGTGTGGAACCAGGGGTGCCAACTTGAATAAAAATATGGGGGAGGGCAGGTAAGCCCCATCCAACACAATCAAACACATGACGTGTCACACATGCAAACACCATTTGAATGGCAATGCCCATCAACTTTGTGGAGACTCTGGCCCCCTCAAATATTTTAGAGGGTGCTGAAGGGACTTTGGCCCCTAGGAATTGCCTCCTATGTGTGGAACAAACAAATGGAAGAGGCATAAATGACCCACAAGCAAATCAGGGTAACTGCTCATTTTCATACAACCACCTAGCAAACATATCAGAACGGAAGCTCAGTTAAGACCAGATACAAGGCCTCTCCATTGAGTATTCATCCTGACTTGCATGGCGGATTACATAATTAAATCTGGTCTTTATTTGTTCCGATTTGTTTACAGGATAGTTACACAACAATGAGCATACGGCTCATGCAGGCCTCATACGTATCACTTGGACCCACCCAGCCGTAACAGCATTTGGGAAGCTTTTAAAAAAATATTATTCAGCAGATGGCTGGTTGGCGAATACCAGCTGATCCATGTATGATTGTGAGTCACTTGGAAAACATTGCTGAAGCTTTTGATACAGAACTGTTGACAAACGTACTTCACCGCTGCAAAAAATTAATGCGTTAGATTATAGGAGAAGAGCTCCTTTCCCCTCATTGCATGATTTTGTAGGATTTGTAGGAAAATAACGAAGTAAGGGGCAAACAACACGTGAATGCAACAAACTCCATTGAATTTGTATAAAGTGGTGGCGGGGAGCAACACAGCAAATGGGATTGTTGAAACCTTCCCCTGCTCACCCTTTCTGCAGAATGCCCACTCTACCTGCCACATCAAATCACCAAGCTATATATGTTGTTGTTTAGCCGTTTAGTCATGTCCGACTCTTTGTGACCCCATGGACCAGAGCACGCCAGGCACTCCTGTCTTCCACTGCCTCCTGCAGTTTGGTCAAACTCATGCTGGTAGCTTCGAGAACACTATCCAACCATCTCATCCTCTGTCGTCCCCTTCTCCTTGTGCCCTCCATCTTTCCCAACATCATGGTTTTTCCAGGGAGTCTTCTCTTCTCATGAGGTGGCCAAAGTATTGGAGCCTCAGCTTCAGGATCTGTCCTTCCAGGGAGCACTCAGGGCTGATTTCCTTCAGAATGGATAGGTTTGATCTTCTTGCAGTCCATGGGACTCTCAAGAGTCTCCTCCAGCACCAGAATTCAAAAGCATCAATTCTTCGGCGATCAGCCTTCTTTATGGTCCAGCTTTCACTTCCATACATCACTACTGGGAAAACCATAGCTTTAACTTTGTTGGCAAGGTGATGTCTCTGCTTTTTAAGGTTTGTCATTGCCTCATATTCATATATATTTCCTTTAAGGAGCTCAAGGCAGCATACATGGAGGTGCCCTCCAAATTTGATCCTCACAACAGCCCTGTGAGGTAGGTCACACAGAGAGTTGGTAACTGGACTCAAGGTCACCAAACACCAAGCAACAACCTGCATTATAAGACATGCATCATGTTAACACCCGTCTTTATGGCCTAGTTTACACATACAAGTTTGCACACACCTGAGTGGGCCACCACAGCTCAAACCCAACACTTTCCCAACAGTTTAGTTGCAGCAGCCAGGCACCGAGGCATCATGCAGAAAAATCAGCTGTTTTGCCCTTGATAACTGGTCGCTGAATGGGTGAAATAACTCCTTTGAATAGTGTTGGCTGAGAGGATATGAAAGCTGAGAAAGCAAGAAGAGCGCAGTAAAAAGAAAATTCCATCTACTCCTGCATTCTGTCTCCCCCAACGTGGTAAATCAGAGATACTGGGTTTGTGGATCAACACATGCACATTGGCAAAGGTGTAGAGGCGGGAGGATGAGAGCAACACAGAAAAGAGTTTAACACAGGTGACCATTTTATTAGCTACTGCTTTCATGACCTGGGGAAGAAACACTGGTTTTCCAATCAGTGAGGGTGTATATGATTTGGTAGCTTCGAACAAATATAGCCAAGATCAGCCAGAAAACCACAAACCACTTGGTGGGGTGGGTGGGAGATATCAGCCCCTACCACTCCCCCACTGCAAAAACAAACCCTTAGCCAAAAATGATTACAGCATGAGAGACCAGAGAAAAGTAATATGTGCAAACCTAAGGCTGAAACTGAACTAATTCAAAAACCTCAACATACAAGTTCTTTTTGTCTTCCAAGCTGGAAAGTTCATGCAATTGATTAGTTTTCCTAGCATCTCTCTTTCCCTTGTACGTGGGGATCAAAAGCTTGAGGGTTGCTTTCTATTTTATTTTAAGGAACTTAAAACACCCCCCCCCCAAATCCGGGGCAGCTCTCAGGAAGAAATGTCAAAGAAAAGCAAGAGCTTCTTTTCCAATGGGTCTCCCTCAGATCTGAATGCAATAAAAGGAAATCGAGAGGGTAAAATGGAGCACAAGGGACTCCCATACCTTTGTAGGGTAGGGAAAGCCGGAAGGTGCTGCTTTTTTATTATATTATTATTATTATTATTATTATTATTATTATTATTATTATTTGAGAAGCAAAGCAGCTAGTAAGCCTGATCTTTACTGACATCTGCCAATTATGATATGAGAAATTGTACTCTCTGGAAATCTATTTTCTACCTAACAACTGAAAGTAACATGCAGAAAACAGCATTTCTAGAGAAATCAAAGACTGGAACTGAGGGAAGTCGGGGGGTGGGGTGGGTGGATTCTGTGGGGGGAAGGAGGGGGAGTGAGGAAAAATGCGGGGGGGGGGACAAGGATGATATGTTTTTGGATAATATGTCTTGTTATAATTTTGAATAATAAAAAAATTAATTAAAATTAATTAATAAACAAAGAAAAGAAAGTTACAACCCCCACCTTAGGTTGCAGAGACAGGATCCACTGCAAGGATACCAAATATAAAGGGTGCCATGAATATGCAATGGGTGAGGTTATCAGTTTGGGGCAGATGTCCCACAAAGGGTTCTGAGAATAAAAACACATTTATTCTTTATACCTCACCCATCTGGCTGGGTGGCCCCGGGAAAACCTAATGGGGCATTCATTCGACAAAATGGTTCCTCTTCTGACATCTATAATGATAAGCCACACCTGCATGGATTGACTGGAGCTGCGGTTTGGAATTCCTCCTAAAATAAATGGCATTTGTTTCTAAAATGCCAGTTGCAGGGATGACTTTAAGAAATCTCCTTTGGGTTTCCCCCAAAGAAAAGTCGAGTATCTGGAGCAAATTTTGGGATGGCTGCACGTGTGTGGTTGGAGGATGGGTGAGTGGAGTCTGCAGCCTATGGAAGATTTAAACTCGACAAGTTACCTTGTTTTGTCAGCTTCTCAGGTGGTTGGGAAGGCCAGGTGTTGTCGCTCCTGGTGCTCGAAGGTCTGGCTGCCTGAATAGCTGCAAGGGTCAAAGGTCGCTGGGGCTCTATCCAACTGCTGCTCGATGGACCTGGGAGTGGCAAACAGGAGGCAGGCAGCCCAGGGACCAAGGAGGAGTTTGGAAAGTCAAGAGGCTGTCTGGGAATTGATGGCTACAGCTCAAGGGGGCAGGAAAAATAAAGGGCTGAATGCAAAATGTCAGGTTGCCACCCCTCTGCAACCCATAGCTGTCAACTTACAGATTTGAAAATAAGGGATCAGCATCCAAAATAAGGGATTTTAGTCAACCAGCAGCCAAACAAAGCCTCAAGTGGTCGTTCCCATAGCGCAGCAACCCGGCAAAGGGGATGCAGCAAGGAAAACCACCGTCACCTCTCCGCTGGGAAGCGCTGAGCAAAGGCGTGTCCCCAGGCAACGCGGCCGATTTGATCGGCACAAGGCATGCAAGCCAGTCGTTCTTAGACTCCTTATTGGGTGAGCAACGCAGCCAAGCAACACAGTTGGTGCCTCCCTCCTCCCTGGCCGGCAGGCAGGGAGGGAGAGGAGCTGCTTCCTTTGAAACCCGGGAAATTTAAGGGACATCATCAATAAGGGACAGCAGCGGGAAACCGTGCTGGGATAAGGGACTGTCCCGCCAAATAAGGGACGCTTGACAGCTATGCTGCAACCCCCAGCTTTTGTGCCTTTCCCTTGTGCCTGCCATAGGGGGAAAGTTTTGAGATAACAGATGGTGTGCACACTATACATTTAAATACAAAATCTCCTGCAAAAACCCCCAATTTTCTGACGGTGGTGGGAATTATAGTTCTGAGAGGGGGAAACTACAGTTCCCATGATTATTATTTTTTAGGGAACCGTGTGCTTTAATTGATCTTAATCTGAAAGTATTGTTGTGTACACGGTCAAAGTGGTAGGAAAAACTTTGCAAAAGCTACTTTGCCAAAGGCTATCTAGTGAGTTCATGGAGGAAGCAGGGTTTCAATTGAGGACATTCCTGGCTTACAGATCAGGCAACAACTACACCATATAGCTCGGATGGTTAGAGCAGGGTGCTGATAATGGGGTGGCTGCATATTCCTGCATTTCAGGAGTTGGACTAGGTGATTCTCAGGGTGCCTTCCAGCCGTACAATTCCTTGATTCTATGATTCTACTGCTTCTCCACTGTTATGTACTGAGTTGAATAGGATCCAAAATGCAGCAGTCTGATTGGTCCTAGAACAATAGGATCCAGAATGCAGCAGTCTGATTGGTCCTACAACAATAGGATTCAGAATGCAGCAGTCTGATTGGTCCTAGAACAATAGGATCCAGAATGCAGCAGTCCGATTGGTCCACAGGAGCCACCCAATCCAGCTCCAGGTGGAAGTGAATCCGCAACCTGATTGGCCTACAGGAGAATTCTGGAATTAGCCAATCACGTGGGGCCCATTGTGTAAATAATGTATATAAAGCAGACATTCTGGGGGAACTTCCATTCCTCCTCACCACTATGAGCTGAAGAAAGAGCATGGAATCCACTCTCGACTCCGAGTATATTTCATCCACATTTGTGGAAACTTTGGGGGAAAGAACTGTGAAGGATCTTTAACAAAACTGCTGGTCCTTGCAGGGCTGTATATACTCTTTGCTGACAAAAGACTGGGTGGGAGGGGAGGAAGGAATAGCAATTCTGCAGCAAAGGAGCCCAATTTTTTCTCTGTTGCAATAAAAACTCACACGACGGGAGTGACTTTGAATAGGTTTGCTTACATTTCATAGCTCATTATGCTTCTCTGCTACTCTTTTGCATGGGCAAAGGGAATAAGTAAGGCATATGGAATAAATACCCACCATCCGTTGAACACTAGAAGTCCCTCTAATGTGGGATTCGCATGCACACGCATACATTTTAAAAAGCTGTCTTCGCAGTCCCAAGGGGTGGAAACGCGTTGGGGATCTTTACGTAAAAGCAGGGGTCCTTAGGAGGACGTGACCAGCAGTGCCAAACGATGTGCTTAATGCAGAACACACACAAAGTGCAGGTCCGTGGGATGTGCAAAAGTGCTGCCGTGAGTTGCCAGCGCATCAAAGAAAAGGGCAAGTGAAATCAGCAGCAGATGGCGATCCTCAATGTCCCTCACTGGAAAAAACACTACGGGTCCTCATCTTCCTCAGAAAACAGGTGTGCATGCTTCGTATCTTCAAAGCAGCTCCGAAAGAAGGAGAAGAGGCTCTGGCTGAGGTGGCGCTGGCTGGACTCAAAAGTGTGGCCTTCATCAGGGTAGATCTGGGCAACAGACACCACAAGGTTAGGGAAGTTTCCTTTTTTATTCTATAGCACCATCAGTTTGGTATGGCGCTTTAACACAATACCAGGGGGACCTTACAACCTGGAATGTTTTCTTGCAATCCTGGGTAGGCACACATGGAAAACAACCTCCAGTTATTTTTTTCATTCTGCATTCGCAATTTGTGCTCATCACGGCATCCCAGCATTTGTACGCTGTTATTTTTGTTGCTTCTTGTCCTTCTTAGTAACTTATTTTTCTTTCTTTCTTTTACAAAAAGTAAACTCAAAGCAACTCGCAATACAGTCGTACCTCGGAAGTCGAACAGAATCCGTTTCGGAAGTCCATTCGACTTCCAAAATGTTCAGAAACCAAGGCGCAGCTTCCGATTGCCTGCAGGAATCTCCCGCAGCCAATTGGAACCCACGAAGGACATTTGGGTGCTAAAGAACATTTGCAAACCAGAACACTCACTTCCAGGTTTGCAGTGTTCGGGAGCCAAAATGTTAGACTCACAAGGCGTTTGACTTCCGAGGTACAACAGTACCAAAAAATAAAAAATATCCATTTACCATATTTTTCGCTCTATAGGACGCACCGGACCATAGGAGGGGGAGAAAAGGAGAAAAGAAAGCTCCCCCTCTCTGCTCAGCGTCCCTTCAGCGAAGCGGCAGGAGAAACGGAGCTCCTTCCATTTCTCCTCCTGGTTCGCTGAAGGGGCGCTGTGCAGAGAGGGGAAAATGTGCAGCGCCTCTCCAGCGAAGCGAAGCCTGGAGAGCAAGAGGGATTGGTATGCACCGACCCCTCTCGCTCTCCAGGCTTCAGGCAGATATCCGCAAGCCTTCGGAGCGCAGCGGGAACTCCTGCTGCGCTCCGAAGGCTTGCGGATAGCTGCCTGAAGTCCCCGGAGCGCAGCAGGAGTTCCCGCTGCACTCCGGGGGCTTCAGGCGGCTTCAGCGAAAGCAACACGAAGCCTCCGGAGCGCGGGGGGAGTCTCCCTCTGCACTTTGGAGGCTTCGCATTGCTATCGCTGAAGCCAAGGAGCCTGCACTCGCTCCATAAGATGCACACACATTTCCCCTTAATTTTTGAAGGGGGAAAAGTGTGTCTTATAGAGCGAAAAATACGGTAAATCTGAAATAAAAGCATAAAATGTTAATATACATAAAAGTACCACCACTCTCTGGAAAAAAACATCCAAATTGGATCAGAACCACCGCACAGTGCTGCCAAACCCCGCTTCCCAACAGCTGCTCCAGAAAGATGCCCTAATCAATGGTATCGAATGCCGCCTGGAGATCAAGGAGAATTAACAGGGACACACGCCCCCCGTCTCTCTCCCAACAGAGGTAATCAGACAGGGCGACCTTTACCGTTTGCAACCTGAAACTGTTTTGGGTTGGTCAGCTTGCTTCATTTCCAATCTTTTCCTCCTGAAATCCCGTAACTTTTTATTATCTCTAATGTTTCAGTGTGTGGGGTGGCCCTGCTTTCATTGCAGCAAGTGCAGGAGCGCCCCTCCACACAGCGATAATGCAGGAATGTTGTAGAAACGTCACAAAACATCTTAATAAGGCAGAATGATGCATGGAGGGTTCAGCATAAAATCAACTCCACTTCAGCATAATTGCAGAATACACTCGCAAAAAAAGAAAAAACCACACCAGTCTGGTGGGGCACAAAGAGCAGTTCCTCACTGCCAGAAACCTGGTCCCTCTTTCCTAATCCATCCTACCTGGGTAGTGTAGTTGTTAGACTCCGCAGCTAGAAGCCGGATAAGAAGTTCAGCTGTATGTTGGAAATGCACTGTAGCTGCCAGAGGAAGGAGGGAGAATGTGAGACAATGGCTAGCACATCTGATTTGCGTCTGTCTGTCTCTCTGTAGGCTCCCTTCTGAATGGTCAATTAGGAGTAAGAGAAACTGGCGACAAGAAGGGGTGGCTTTGGCATATGGAAAAACCAGTTCTAGCATGGATAGAGCCATAAGAATTCTAAGGTCTCAAATATAAATTAAATGTACATAAATGCAAAGACATACATAAGTATATAAACCACGTGTCTGAAATAGTATAGGAGAACAATCTTGAAGCCCTTTTGACTCTCCCAGTGACCTCAAATATTCCTCTGCAGTAAGGGAGGGAAATGAGGAAAGCCTTCCCATTGCCTTTTCAGTTGCAAATCCTATCTTAAGGGATTATTTGTGTATGAATAGGATGAGTCTTTGACCTGGATTCAGGAATTGAAGTATTTGCTATCACGAAAGAATGGCCAGGCTGCCCAGGAAAAGCAATCAGTGACCATTAACAGATATCCTGGCAGACAGAATTTCTGCTGTAGACCGCCTCCTTCTGGTGATGTATATAAGATGGAAGGTGATCTTGGGCTACAGGGTGGGCAATTTCAAAAGTCTATATAAGGGCTTGTGCACTATTGTTCAGGGTTCACCTCCCTCCTGCATGTGGCGAGTGGGGACCCTGTTGCAACAGTTTAATAAAGATCAGGCTTACTAACTGCTTTGCTTCTCAATATACTCTGGTTGGTCTCTGTTATTTTCTCCTACTGATAGGGAACCCATTTAAGGACTTTATACTGGCTCTTGGACACCCCATAAGGGAAAAAGGAGCAGGTTTTTTCCTATGACAAATGCCTTAGCTGAGATTCCTATATTGCAGGGGGTTGACCCTAGGAGTCCCTTCCAACTGTGATCATTCCTGGAGAGAAAAACCACTTAACTAGGGGTGGGAAACCTGGGCCTGAGTCTAATTTCATGCGTAAAGGTAAAGGGGATACCTGACCGTTAGTTCCAGTTGTGGATGACTCTGGGGTTGCGGTGCTCATCTCGCTTTATTGGCCAAGGGAGCTGGCATAAAGCTTCCGGGTCATGTGGCCAGAATGACTAAGATGCTTCTGGCCAACCAGAGCAGCACACGGAAACGCCATTTACCTTCCCGCCGGAGTGGTACCTATTTATCTACTTGAACTTTGACGTGCTTTTGAACTGCTAGGTTGGCAGGAGCAGGGACCGAGCCCATTATGCAAAGAATATGCAGTGCCTAATTCGACTTGCATTGCACCAGTTTATTCAGATTACATACACAGGTGACTGGCAGCTGATTTCCCTTTTAATGCTTCTCGTTTTTAAAAAGCAAAATACTCCAATTATGCTTTTTAACCCCTGGAGGACCAGGAAGGTGTCAAGAGTTTCCACTACGCTTAAAGGTAAAGGTAAAGGGACCCCTGACCATTAGGTCCAGTCGTGACCGACTCTGGGGTTGCGGCGCTTATCTTGCTTTATTGGCCAAGGGAGCCGGCATACAGCTTCCAGGTCAGGTGGCCAGCGAACCAGAGCAGTGCACGGGAATGCCGTTTACCTTCCCGCCGGAGTGGTACCTATTTATCTACTTGCGCTTTGACGTGCTTTCGAACTGCTGGGTTGGCAGGAGCAGGGACCGAGCAACGGGAGCTCACCCCGTCGCGGGGATTCGAACCTCCGACCTTCTGATCGGCAAGTCCTAGGCTCTGTGGTTTAACCCACAGCACCAATTTCACAAGGGTGTCAAAGAAGGGGGGGAACTTAAGGGGAAATTATGAGAAAAAGGGGTGACACATGCACACAGGGGTGCCCTACCCACTTTGGGCTCTTGCCCCATCCACTGCCAACCTGTGCCCCCCAGCAGTCCTCAGTTCGGTGTGTGGGGAATCCCTACTGCTGCTTCTCCCTCACCTCCCCACTTCAGCGGCAGGAACAATGGCTTCCACTGCCCGTGCTCTTTCCCTGTGGGCAGATGCACAGCCTGGACCCAAAAGGAAGAGGACATAGACAAATGGGCAGAAAAGAATAGGGACGAGGTAAGCCAACTCAGGGAAGGAACCCACTAAGGGCATTACTCCCAAGGAGAAAAGATGGGAAAGGTCTGTTTCTAGCTCAGTGCTAGAACATCTGCTTTGCACACAGAAGGTAAAGGTAAAAGTCCCCTAGATGGTTAAGTCCAGTCAAAGGTAACTATGGGGTTGCCGTGTTCATCTTGCTTTCAGGCCAAGGGAGCCGGCGTTTGTCCACAGACAACTTTCCGGATCATGTGGCAAGCATGACTAAACACTTCTGGTGCAATGGAACACCGTGATGGAACCCAGAGCACACGGAAACGTCATTTACCTTCCCGCCACAGCAATACCTATTTATCTACTTGCACTGGTGTGCTTTCGAACTGCTAGGCTGGCAGGAGATGGAACAGAGCAATGGGAGCTCACTCCGTCATGGGGATTCGAACTGCCGACCTTCCAATTGGCTAGCTCAAGAGGCTCAGTGGTTTAGACCACAGCGCCAGCATCTCCAGGTAGATCTAGGAGAGTCCTCTGTCTGAAATCCTGGAGATCCACTGACAGAGTGCAGAAGGTATTATAAGGCCCCTTCCTATCTTCCTGTATAAGGAGGCAACTGTGAAGGAGGCCATTCCAGTACATTGTTCCCAGCTCCACCCCCCAAACCCTGGAGTCAACCTGAAGATCATTGTTAGGGGATGGGATGGGCGAGTGGGAGAGTCAATGGAGAGGTCAAACCTTACCATCTCCAGTTCCATGGGCAAGGAGGACATTTCTGTCCTTGAGGTGGGGCGCTTCCTCCAACACAGAGGCCATCTGGAGGGAGGAAAAGGAAAAGGGTGGAAGAGGCAGGAACGAAGCACCAAAATATCTGTCTCCCTCCCCACTCTGCTCCTGTACAGCAGCAACAAGGAAAGCTTTTCCTGTGCAATCAGGTTATAAATCAGGAGTGCACTTCTGCAAGCAGGAATTGGAGGAATTGCCAGCAGCCCAAGCTCTGCACGGACATGTTGTAGGTTCCGGCAAATCACACATGGATACACAGCTGGCAAAAAAAAAAGCAACCCATATTTTTCGCTCTATAAGACGCACCAGACCACAAGACGCACCTAGTTTTGGGAGGAGGAAAACAAGAAAAAAAATATTCTGAATCTCAGAAGCCAGAACAGCAAGAGGGATCAGTGTGCAGTGAAAGCAGCAATCCCTCTTGCTGTTCTGGCTTCTGGGATAGCTGCACAGCCTGCATTCGCTCCATCAGACACACACACATTTCCCCTTACTTTTTAGGAGGGAAAAAGTGAGTCTTATAGAGCAAAAAATACGGTAATTGGTGATTTCGTGGGGCAAGTGGAATGGGGAAGCTGGGAGCCACTGAGAAGGTAGCACCAGAGAAACGGGTTCAAAATGTAACAGCTCATTTTCTTTCCATTTCTTTTCTTCTCTCTTCTTTGGGGTCCCAGCAAAAGAAGAACGGGTACAAAAACTTATGGAATATGCAGAAATGGCAAAACTTACGGGAGAAATAAGAAATCAAGACAACCTTTTTATAAAAGAATGGAAATGGTTTATGGAATACAGTGGTACCTTAGGTTACATACGCTTCAGGTTACAGACTCCGCTAGCCCAGAAATAGTGCTTCAGGTTAAGAACTTTGCTTCAGAATGAGAACAGAACTCGTTATCTGATGGCGCAGCGGCAGCGGGAGGCCCCATTAGCTAAAGTGGTACTACAGATTAAGAACAGTTTCAGGTTAAGAACGGACCTCCGGAACGAATTAAGTACGTAACCAGAGGTACCACTGTATTTACAAAAAAATTGTAAACAGATAAGAACATTGGCAGGATTATTGTAATCACCCACAGTTTTATAAGAATATATATTTAAAGTAGATGGATAAACGAACAAATTAAGTTAATTTGGATATGCATAAAATATTAAAAATAAATTTAATGAACCACAGAAAGAGGGGGAACGAAGTCAAGTTTCGAAATGTTAAAATGATTGTAAAATTACCGTATTTTTCGCCCTATAGGACACACTTTTTCCCCTCCAAAAATGAAGGGGAAATGTGTGGGCGTCCTATGGGGCGAATGCAGGCTTTCGCTGAAGCCTGGAGAGCGAGAAGGGTTGGTGCGCACCGATCCCTCTCGCTCTCCAGGCTTCAGAAAGCTCTCCGCAAGCCCTGGGAGCTCTGCGGGAGTTCCCGTCGGCTCCCAAGGCTTGCGGATAGAAGCCTACATCCCGAAGCCTGGGGCGGCAAGCTGGGGGGACAGCGGGGAGGTGGAGCACCGCCATCCGACCTGGTTTGGGCTTCAGGCAGTTCTCTGAAAAGCATGGGAGCCCGGCAGGAAATCGCGCCGGTCTCCCAAGGCTTGCGGAGAGCTGCCTGTTCTGGGGGCTGGGATCAGGAGAAGCTCGGGCTTCCCCCGCCCCAGCCCCGCACCTGGGGGGGAGATAAAATTTTTTTGTTTATTTCCCCCCCCCCAAAAAACTAGGTGCGCCCTATGAGCTGGTGCGCCCTATGGGCCGGTGCGCCCTATGGGGTGAAAAATACAGTACTGAAATGTATAAAACTGAAAATCATAAAAAAACAATGAAATGTAACAGCTCAGGGTCTGTGTCTGCCAGCTCAACTGTGGGCCTCCACTGCATCAGTGATATGTTAGGTCTTCTTTTTACAATGGAGTCACTTAATTTTTTTTCATTCACAGTGTTTTATTATTTTGCTTTGTTTTGTATGTGAGTTTTACTGCAAACTTCTGCAAGCACTCTGTGACCTAGACAGTGGGGGTAGGGATTTTCAGAAATTAATACAGCTAAATAAAGCGAATCTTCCTCCTAAAGGATCCTGGGAAAGTTGTCTTCCCCTCATCAGAACCACAATTCGCAACACTCTTAGTAAACTACAGTCCCCAAGAGTCTTCAGGGGACATAGTAAAGGTAAAGGGACCCTTGACCATTAGGTCCAGTCGTGGCCGACTCTGTGGTTGCGGCGCTCATCTCACTTTATTGGCCAAGTGAGCCGACGTACAGCTTTCGAGTTATGTGGCCAGCATGACTAAGCCGCTTCTGGCGAACCAGAGCAGCGCACAGAAACGCCGTTTACCTTCCCACCAGAGTGGTACCTATTGATCTACTTGCACTTTGACGTGCTTTCGAACTGCTAGGTTGGCAGGAGCAGGGACCGAGCAACGGGAGCTCACCCCGTCGCGGGGATTCCAACTGCCAACCTTCTGATTGGCAAGTCCTAGGCTCTGTGGTTTAGCCCACAGCGCCACCCACGTCCTTTCGGGGGACATGGAGTCATTTAAATGTATGATAAAGTTGTGAGAGTGCGGGAGAAATCTCTCCACCTGAAAAAGGCAGTAGGGCAAGTGACACTCGCGCACCTTGGGAAAGAAAAAGTTGGACTTGATTCACACAACCTGAGCATGCCAGTGTTGCCTGCAGATTCAGGGGGCTTCTCTGCAAAAGGGGCAGTCAAGTAATGCTTGAGAAATAAGACCTGCCAGACCAGAGCCGGATTTACATATAAGCTAAACAAGCTATAGCTTAGCGCCCCACTGTCTTGGGGCCCCCCAAAAAATTAAAGCGGGAAAAAACCCTGGATGTACATTTCCCATATATAAGATAAAAAACAAATAAAATAAAACCTACATACAGCAATGGTGTTTTGTCTTGTGTAGGCTCCTATGATGTAAGTAATGGGCGCCGCCTGCTAGCCTGCTCCCTAAAATATCACTGGTTTGCTCATTTCTATATATAGGGTGCCTACATTCTGCATGGACTGGCTGCATGGCAACATGTGCAAATGGCTTGAGATACCTATTAGGTCCATAAATTATCATATAGCAGATATTCAACACAAAAAACCGTGACAATTTGTTGTTGACAAAGGACAGCTGGACATATAAAGGGCCCCATTACCTTCAGTAGCTTAGGGCCTCATCAAACCTAAATCTGGCCCTGTGCCAGACTCTACCCCATTCAATACCCAAGAAGGGGTGGGAAGGGGCAGAGGAGGGCACAAGTAACAGAGAGGCCCTCTTTCCTGCCCCTTTCTCCATACCGTGTACGCAGCATCCTCTCGGGCTGGCATCCCCAGGTAGCGTTCGGAGAAGGTGGCAGCTGTGGCAAGAGACAGAGTTAAGGGATCTTTGGAGTCGCTTCTTCCAATAAACACCTCCCCAGTACAGCTGCAGAACCCCAAAGCAGTGAAATGGACAATCACCTCTCCCCCCGGTAATATAAAAATATAATAATTATTATTTCTACTCCACCCATCTGGCTGCGTTTCCCCAGCCACTCTGGGCCGCTCCCAACAGAATTAAAAGCACGATAAAACATCAAGCATTAAAAACTTTCCTAAACAGAGCTGCCTTCAGGTGTCTTTTAGAAAAGTCAGATAGTTGTTTATTTCCTTGACATCTGACGGGAGGGCGTTCCACAGGACGGGTGCCACCACCAAGAAGGCCCTCTGCCTGGTTCCCTGTAACCTTGCTTCTCGCAATGAGGGAACCGCCAGAAGGCCCTCGGCGCTGGACCTCAGTGTCTGGGCTGAGCGATGGGGGTGGAGACACTCCTCCAGGTATACTGGGCCGAGGCCATAGCAGGTCCAAGGTTTTGTTGCTTCACTGTCCCTGTCTTTTCCAGTGAAACTGCATGATTTATACATGCAGCAGAATTCATCCCTTTTCACAGAGTATATCGTGGTGCAAAATTTAGATTCCTTTTTTTTAAAAGAAAAAGAGAAAGAAAACCAGACCGTCTCTACCGCTACTCACCGTGGAAACGGAAGCTAGTAATGGGTGCCACACCAGTTCCGCATTTAAAGAGGTCTTCCACTGTTGCCATGAGCTTCAGTGCTAAAAAGCCTCCATAGGCCTACACAAAAGCAAACATACATTTTATTTTTCATTCATTCAAAACGTTTTATTCCATGTTTCAATTTTTTTTTAAAGCAGCGTGCCATGTGACACTTTGAACTTTTAAAAGAACTATCGCAGCTTGAAAACAACAGCAACAAAACTGCAAACGGAATTTCAATCAGCAGCACATCATTTAAATCAGGGTTGGTGAACCTGCTGTTCCACTGTTGTTAGACTACAACACCCATCACCGCTGCCCATGCAAGCTGGGGCTGATGGGTGTTGGAATCCAACAACATCTAGGAGGGCCACGAGTTCCCCATCTTTGACACAAGGTATGAAATGTGTGGTCGCAGGGTGCAGGCACAGAGGAGCATCATGTTCTCAAGAGGCAGAGAACCATGTGATTTACCTTCCCGTAGACAGCTGTGCGCCTGCGATCCACGTAGGGAAGCTGCAGCAGCCACCTGCAACACAAGGAGGGGAAAACATGTTTATGCAACCTGATGCTCCTGGCATCATCTGCCAGCCGCCACCACTGCCCTTCTCCCTGGCTGTACATTTCCTTTGTGTGTGTGTGTGATTTTTATTAAGTTTTCTATTTTACAACTTAAAATATTCATTAAACAACCTGAAAATGTCAATGGCTTCCCTTCTTCGCTTTCCATGGTTCAATTTGGATACCATAAATCCCTGAATATTTTACATAAACTAAACTATTCAGTAAAAAGGGACGCGGGTGGCACTGCGGTCTAAACCACTGAGCCTCTTGGGCTTGCCGAGCAGAAGGTTGGCAGTTTGAATCCCCGCGGCGGAGTGAGCTCCTGTTGCTCAGTCCCAGCTCCTGCCAACCTAGCAGATTGAAAGCACGCCAAAAAGTGCAAGTAGATAAATAGGTACCGCTCTGGCAGGAAGGTAAACAGTGTTTCCGTGTGCTGCTCTGGTTTCGGTGTTCCGTTGCGCCAGAAGCAGCCAGAAGCTGGCCGCATGACCCGGGAAAACTATCTATGGACCAACGCCGGCTCCCTCGGCCTATAAAGCGAGATGAGCGCCGCAACCCCAGAGTCATCTGCGACTGGACTTAACTGTCAGGGGTCCTTTACATTTTTAAACCATTCAGTATTCCATTAGTACATCCATCAAAACCTGTTTAGGGAAGCTTTTAATGTTTAGCAGGTTATTGTATTTTAGTGTTTTGTTGGAAGCCGCCAACTAGGGAAACCCAGCCAGATGGGCGGGGTATAAATAATAAATTATTATTATTGTTTACATTGCTGAATTTATCTTAATGCTGCCAATGTTTTCAAGTGTACACAGTTTCCCCCACTATATTCAACAAGCATTTTCCAATCTTCTTCAAACATATGTTCTTCTTGTTCTCTTATTCTATATGTTCGGTCTGCAAGCTGCACATATTCCATCAGTTTAAGTTGCCATTCTTCTTTAGCTGGGACCTCACCCATTTTCCATTTTGGGGCTAACGAAACACGGGATGTAATAGTAGCATACATAAAGAGTCTTTTCCACCCACCGCCCATAGGTTCAAACCTCCAAAACAGCCCCATGCCTTTAGCTCCTTCTTCCATGTTAAAACCCTTGCTGCACAACTGCAGCAAATCAATGTGTTGATGTGGGTGGGTGTGCACAAGAATGCTTCCCAATCTTATCTGGTCTCTGTTATTGGTCCCTCATGGTATCAGATAGGCAGGAGGGTCAGGGACTAGGAGCACGAGCAAAGGGGGGAAAAAATAACGAATTCCTTACTTCCAACGTGCAAAGGGAACAATAGGGACATTGCTTTGCTAAGCCCCAACTAAGTATTTGCAAAAAAGTGAGTAAGCCTTTTAAGCTCATTGAAATTCTTAATTAGGTTGGATGTCAAATACAAAAAATGTGGAGAGGTGAAGAGGGGGAAATTATGCTGCTGGGCAAGACTGAGGGGGAAAGCCCTAGTCTGCAGAGTGTAATAGTCTTAAGATGGGGGAAATGTTGTGCAGACTGCAAACCGAAATCCAGTTACTGAAGAGTGAGTCCTACTGAACTTCACAGGGCTTAGGTAAAGGGACCCCTGACCATTAGGTCCAGTCGTGGCCGACTCTGGGGTTGTGGCGCTCATCTCGCTTTACTGGCCGAGGGAGCCGGTGTACAGTTTCCGGGTCTTGTGACCAGCAGGACTAAGCCGCTTCTGGCGAACCAGAGCAGCGAATGGAAACGCTGTTTACCTTCCCGCTGGGAAGTATTTATCTACTTGCACTTTGATGTGCTTTTGAACTGCTAGGTTGGCAGGAGCAGGGAATGAGCAACGGGAGCTCACCCCGTCGCAGGGATTCAAACCACCGACCTTCTGATCAGCAAGTCCTAGGCTCTGTGGTTTAACCCACAGCGCCACCCGCGTCCCATCTTCACAGGGCTTACTTCTGAGTATATATATGCAGTTGTACCTTGGTTTTCAAACGTCTTGGAAGTCGAACATTTTTGTTTTCAAACACCGAAAACCCGGAAGCAAATGCTTCCGTTTTTTGAACGAATGTCAGAAGTCAAATAGCTTCCGCTGAGTTTTCTTCAATTTTCTCTATTGAATTAGCGCCTCAGTTTTTGAAGCCAAACGGTCTTAAGGAACGGATTATTTTCCAAAACCGAGGTACCACTGTATATACATAGCATTGCCCTGCAACTTAGGATACAGGCCATGCTTGGCACAAAAAGATCTCCAGCTGCATGAAAGGCTGTGGAGACAAATAAGTAAAGCTGCAATCCCTTTTGAAATAGGAAAAGCAGAAAGAGTTGAATCTGCCTCTTGTCTCAAGGGATGATCGTGACTGGCTGATATGGAAGTAGTGATCAGTTTTTTTTCTTTCAACTGGTATGCAGACCCAGGAGTGGGAGATAGGTTTGGAATTAGAGGATCCCATCCCATAATCTATCCTGTGGAACAGGGGTCACTAACGCGGTGCCCACGGGCACCAGCGTGCCCACCAGCACCTCTTATTAAGCCCATAAAAGTTCTCAGTAAACAGATCAAAAATCCATAATGCACAAGAGACGGTTTGCTCTTCCTGCTCAGTTCCTGGTTGAATTAGCTCAGCTTCTCCTACACTGAGAACACCCCCTCTTTAAACATGCCTACATTTCACTGGATGCCAAGATAGGGCACCCACCTTCTCTCCCATTCTGAGCAGGAGAAGGAAGCAAAAAACTTCTCTTTGTTTGAGCGCACAGTGATGGCTGATGGAGGTACACGTTCCCCACTGAAGGGGGCTGATTCTGTCGTCTTCTGCTCTTTTAGATGTGGCAGCCATTTTGTTTTACGCTACACCCGCCCCCCATTTTGTGACTGGCACCCATGGCACACTCTCAAAATTCCAAATGTGCCCACTGGCCCCCAAACCTCAGGGAACCCTGCTGTAGACCCAAGACATTTTGCTGCTTGAGGCTTCTGTCTCCTTTCCAACCCTAGGTTCATTGTCCCCAAGACTGGCTAAGTGACTTGGCACCTGAGACAGAAAAACCCACAACTGCCTCTCTCTGTGCTGGCAAAAGTAGAACAACGATAAATCGACTAGCAAAGAATTTGCCGTCCCTTTCAGACTACGCCCAAAACCAGCTTCCTCACTCTACCTAATAGCAGGGCCGGTCCTGTGTTAAACAAGAATATAAAAATGTGAGGTTCAGGCGTCCTTACCGCATGAGAGCTACATGGTCCTTGACATCCAAGGAGCCCAGCTGGCGGCTGACCTCATGCAGCAGCTTGAGTCCTTGGTTTCTAGATCCCCGGGCATCAAATTGGACCACCACAGCACCCAAAGAGCTAGAAAGGACGGTGTCCCAATCAAGGCGGAATTCCTCAGTGGCCAGCTGGCCTCCTGGGGATTCTGGCCTGGGGGGAAAAGGCAATCAGAGGTTAGAACATGGATTAATATTACACCTACCAGCTAGTGGCCTAGGATATGTTTGCACCTGAAGTAGAACCCAAACCAACAGCTCTGGGACGGAGCTCTCTTTTTTTAATTTTAATTTTTTTACAACTTTCCACAGGGACAGCAGGGGGAAAAGGTACCTCTGCCATAATTCCCTGTCAAAATTTCAGGTTCCCCCCTCCCTCCTAGTCCACTTTCTCTCCCTATCTGTACTGGGCATCTTCTAGCTTGTTCCTCTCCCTGCTGATTCATTAATGAATTCACAGCTGTGAGGACAAAAACGACATGGAGGCAAGGCTAAGCTGGGATACCACTCACAGCTAGGAATGGAAGGATCTGCCAGTTGCAGTTCTCTCTGTTTCCGATTTCTCCAGTCTCAAATCCGGCTCTTCGCATTCCTGCAGCAGTTTATGGATTTTCTCTTTTGGAATCCGCCCAAAAATTATTCAGCTTCTTAGTGTAATCCCACCCCCAATAAACACATTTCTGTATGCAGTTTTGCTTAATGGACACACTTCTGCAAGAAGGCATTTTTTTGCATGTCATTCCCACTAACATTTATATCAGGGGTCAACAAACCTTTTCAGCAGGGGGCCAGTCCACTGTCCCCTCAAACCTTGGGGGGGGGACAATTTATTTTTTTTGGGGGGGGGGATGAACGAATTCCTATGCCCCACAAATAACCCAGCGATGCTTTTTAAATATAAGCACATATTCTACTCATGTAAAAACACACTGATTCCCGGACCGTTCACGGGGTGGATTTAGAAGGCAATTGGGCCGGATCTGGCCCCCGGGCCTTAGTTTGCCTACCCATGATTTACCGTATTTTTCGCTCTATAGGACGCACCTTTTCCCCTCCAAAAATGAAGGGGAAATGAGTGTGCATCCTATGGAGCGAATGCAGGCTTTTGCTGAAGCCTGGAGAGTGAGAGGGGTTGTGCGCACCGACCCCTCTCGCTCTCCAGGCTTCAGGAAGCTATCCGCAAGCCTTCAGAGTGCAGCAGGAGTTCCCTCCGGGCTCCAAAGGGTTGCGGATAGCAGCCTGTTCTGGGGGCTGGGGTCGGGGGAAGCTCGGGCTTCCCCTGCCCCAGCCCCAGCTCCGCGGCTAAAAATGAAGCCAAGACAGCAAGCAGGATCCATCCCGCTCACTGTCTTGGCTTCTGCCAAAGCCGTGCGCAGCCTCTCCCAGCTGGAGAGGTTGTGGATGACTAAAGAGGATGGATCCCGCTGGCTGTCTTGGCTTCTTTGCTCTACCCCAAAGGGCTGGGGGGGGGATAATTTTTTTTCTTAATTCCGCCCCCCCCTAAAAACTAGGTGCGCCCTATGGTCCGGTGCGCCCTATGGCGCGAAAAATACGGTAAATCTTTGTGCATGCTTTCTCCTAATGTATGCATTTTTATAAGCACTGATCGGTTGGACAGCTTCGTTGCCAAAACAGACTAAGTGCGAAATCCAGAGAGGGGGGTTATTTTTTGTTTAGTTTTGGAATGTGCAGATTGGATAACTTTGCCTTTAAATGCAATCTGAATCTTATTTCTCTCTCCTCCCCAGTACTCACAGCAGCAGGAGCAATGGACAGAAGGCACGCTGGTGTGGTGGCGGCAGGCTCACACGCACAGACAGGTCTGAGTCGTAAGGGAAACAGGAAGAAAAAATGTGACTGGATATAGGAGGAGAGGCCTTTGTTCTCGATCCAGTAGCATGCTTCTTATGATCACAGCCATGCAATGAACTTCCTGTGAGGGGCTTGGGAAGTAGAGGGGCAACCTTTGTATCCTCACCGTAGCTAGCAAGTCGAAACGACCTGAATTCCACCAACGGCATCTCTTTATGCATAAGGGCATCTTGCAAAAGGCGGTTCTCTTCCAGGAGAAGGAAGTCTGGGAGCCAGGAATGAGACAGATACCAACACTGTTAGTAGCTCCCTGCACAAGTCAGTTGTGGATGCCAGTCTTTTAGAAATGGTAAAGGTAAAGGGGCCCCTGACGATTAGGTCCAGTCGTGACCAACTCTGGGGTTGCGCGCTCATCTCGCTTTATTGGCCGAGGGAGCCGGCGTACAGCTTCCGGGTCATGTGGCCAGCATGACTAAGCCACTTCTGGCGAACCAGAGCAGCTCACGGAAACGCCGTTTACCTTCCCGCCATAGTGGTACCTATTTATCTACTTGCACTGGCATGCTTCCGAACTGCTAGGTTGGCAGGAGCAGGGACCAAGCAACAGGAGCTCACCCCATCGCGGGGATTCGAACTGTCAACCTTCCGATCGGCAAGTCCTAGGCTCTGTGGTTTAACCCACAGCGCCACCTGCGTCCCTTTTAGAAATAGTAGTTCCCCCACAAATATAGCAGATCTCTGAACTCATTCCCACAGGATGTTGCAATAACAAGGGGCAAGGCTGCTTTTAAAAAGCTGACCTTGAATTCAAGGGGATAGGACTTAACTGCAGCTATTAGGCATGTTTCCTCCTTGTTATGTAACTCACAAGGGAAGTAAACTACAACCATTATTGAGTCCAAGGTGAACAATGTAGCATATATGTTTTCAAATAACACCTGAACTCTTTTTAAGGTTTTTTTAGGTTGGGGCAGAAAAGCAGGTGGACAACTTCCCTTTGGACACAGAAAAATCAGCCACAATCAGCTCAAAGCAAGGCTCCAGACACACAGAAAGAGAACATTGCCCACACTGTCTCCCCAAACACCAGCTCCTGTGATCTGTTGAGAGATCAGTGCAAAGAAAAGCACTGGATACATGAAGATGGATGGGTTCGGATTTGCCAAACCAATGCAAACTCTCAGTTACCAAATCAGAACCACAACACAAATCTACTGTGTCTCAGAAAGTATCTAGATCATATTTTCCACCACCCATCAGACTAACACTGTTTGTTTGTTTGTTTTTAAAGCAAGCTTTCCCCTTTCAAATCTGATACTCACCATGGGGGTTAGCTGTGCGGTGAACAGAGACTTGAGGGACTCCAGGCCCTATGGGGTGGAGAAAACTCAGGTCAGTAGTAAACAAACCATAGGCCACGTTGGGCAATTCACAAGATAAGAACTGGACACTATTACATGCATACAGGACTTGCTTAAGTGAATGAGTTGTGTTGCTTCGAGACCATCTGTCTCTTTCTTTCCTTCATTGGACTTTGAACCCCTTGAAAAAGGGATCTATCATTTCCCCCTTTTCTTTTTGCTCTAAGAATTGGCAACATCTTCATAGCCAGGCCTGAGTAGCATCTGATTCTAGATAAAATATGTATATATGTGTGTATATCTAAATGCACACACACAGTTTGTGTGCCCTACTGAAAATTCCATCCTCCCCAAATCTGAAGACTGCTTAAGTAAGTAAAGAGGGCATTTCTATTTGTCTGCATTTTTTTTGGACTTTACAACATAGCTGTCAACTTACAGATGTGAAAATAAGGGACCAGCAGCCTTGAAAATAAGGGATCAGCAGCCTTGAAAATAAGGGATCAGCAGCCAAAATAAGGAATTTTCAGAGCACAGGTATGTTCAACATCTGAGCCCCTCCGAGCCAAAGGCAGAAAGTCCAACCAGCAGCCAAACAAAGCCTCAAGCGGTGGTTCCCACAGCGCAGCAACCCGGCAAAGGGGATGCAGCAAGGAAAACCACCGTCACCTCACCGCTGGGAAGTGCTGAGCAAAGGCGAATTCCCAGGCAATGCGGCCGATTTGATCGGCACAAGCCATGCAAGCTCCACCCCCCCAGTCATTCTTAGACTCCTTATTGGGTGAGCAACGCAGCCAAGCAACACAGTTGGAGCCTCCTTCCTCCCTGGCCGACAGGGAGGGAGGGAGGGAGAGGAGCTGCTTCCTTTGAAACCCGGGAAATTTAAGGGACATCATCAATAAGGGACAGCAGCGGGACACGGCGCTGGGATAAGGGACTTTCCCGCCAAATAAGGGACGCTTGACAGCTATGCTTTACAAGCAGTCAGAGTGTCCGTGCATCAACATTTCAGCTTTCTATCCATTGTGGAAGGTACCTTAACAATTTTGATCCTTCCATCAGACAGGCCCAAGTGTCATAATAAAAGCAGATATAAATATATGTATTTGGGTAAATCCACAAGTTTGTCTTGCACCTGTCTTCCCTTGCCGAAACCCACCTTTGCAGAACAATATAAAATGCCCCATCCTGGGGCTGAAACGGACATCTACAAAGGAGCAGCCAGGCTGCAGGCCGCAGGTCACACAGGTGCGGTTGAAGGAGCTGTCAAGTTCAACGCTGCCCAGGAAGAGAAGGAGAAGGGCATATTGAGAAGCCTTTCCCTTTCACCCCCAAGTCAGAGGGGGTGCCATGGCTTCCTCTCAGCCCCAGTGATGCCCTCAGTACCCATGGTGGGCCGAAGCGCGGCAGTATTGAAAACTAGAGTTGGATGTTGGAAAATCAAGTTCAAAGGATACAATGCACATAAGCATATGAAAACCTGAACTGGAACAGTGAGCTATATATAGATATAAGGTAAAGGTAAAGGGACCCCTGACTATTAGGTCCAGTCGTGAACAACTCTGGGGTTGTGGTGCTCATCTCACTTTATTGGCCGAGGGAGCCGGCGTACAGCTTCAGGGTCATGTGGCCAGCAGGACTAAGCCGCTTCTGGTGAACCAGAGCAGCTCACGGAAACGCCATTTACCTTCCCTTCGGAGTGGTACCTATTTATCTACTTGCACTTGATGTGCTTTCAAACTGCTAGGTTGGCAGGAGCAGGGACCGAGCAACGGGAGCTCACCCCATTGCGGGGATTCGAACCGCCAACCTTCTGATTGGCAAGTCCTAGGCTCAGTGGTTTAACCCACAGCGCCACCCACGTCCCATATATATGGATATACTGGACTCTAATAATTGTGATATCCTAATAATCCTCCTTTGATTCTCCCATTGTTGTTCTGCTTTTGTTTTAAATGACAACATTATTTAAAAAATAATAATTAAGGAAATAAAATCCGGTCCAAATGAAATTGGACGCCTGAAATTGGACCACCTCTCTTATGACATTCAAATAATTTGTTCCTCGGATCCTACCTTTTCCATGAAGCCCTTGGTTCAAGCCTCTGTTCCCATGCCTTATTCCAGCTAAGCCTATATAACCCTACCTTCCCCAATCGGATGCCCTCCATGGGATTTTTGGATGACAGCTACAGACAGCCTGGTTACAAACATCACTGAGACTGAATGGATAGGTACCTACAGATATGAAAAAGTGCCATGCAATATAAGCAATGGTATATTACCACATATATATATTTTTTAAAAATGCACTTAATGGCAGAGATGGAACCTGCTACACCCCCATCCTATAGATCAGGATTTCCCCAACTTGGGTCTCCAACTGCTTTAGGACTACAACTCCCATCATCGCTAACTAGCAGGACCAGTGGTCAGGGATGATGGGAATTGTAGTCCGAAACCAGCTGGAGACCCAAGTATGGAAAATGCTGCTATAGATGCATTAATTGAAATTGACAGAGGAGCAGCACCTTAACACATGAAAAACGCTTTTTTAAAATTTTCAACTCAGTGGAATTTTTCTATTTCGGTCTGAATATTTCATTTGCCCTGAATAGTCTGACTAGGGAGAATGGGTGAGATTCGGGATTCGGGATGTAATTCCACCTGAATGCCACTAGGTGACAGCAATTTCACACAGGCATTTGGTTGATCTAATTTAGATCCTATGCCCATTTAAAATGTGTTTTTTATCTGAGGGAGGGGAGGCTATGGGGTTGCTTTTGGTTTTATTAGTTATTTTGTGGTTTTATATCGTGATTTTATTTTGCAAACTGCCCTGAGACCCCCAGGTAATAAATTCAATAAAATAATAATAATAATAATAATAATAATAATAATAATAATAATAATAATAATCATTTACTCTTCGCCTGGCTCATAAAAATTAGAACGAGCAGTCTTTTGAAGCAAGGCTCTAGACCAGATTCAGACCCTTATATACCTCTACCGTGGAAGGGATACTTCTGTTCCTTGATGGGGCCACGGAGAAGTACAGTGGTACCTCAGGTTACATACGTTTCAGGTTACAGACTCTGCTAACCCAGAAATAGTACCTCGGGTTAAGAACTTTGCTTCAGGATGAGAACAGAAATCGGCAGCAGCAGGAGGCCCCATTAGCTCAAGTGGTGCTTCAGGTTAAGAACAGACCTCCGGAACGAATTAAGTACTTAACCCAAAGTACCACTGTAGAGGAGAATTAACAGGGACACATTTCCCCTGCCTCTCTTCCGACACAGGCCTTCATACAGGGTGACCAAAGCCGTTTGTGTGTCAAAACCAGGCCCCGATTGAAATGGAACTAGAGAATCAGTTTCCTCCATGACCACCTGCTCAAGAACCTTGCCCAAGAAGGGGAGATTGGTAATTGCCCAGTAATTACTTAGATTTTCAAACTGAGGGAGGTTTTCTTGAGGAGTGGCTTTACCATTGCCTCCTTCGAGCTGGCAGGGACCACCCCCTCTTGTAAGGAAACATTAACCACTGCCCTGGAGGTGACAGAAGGAGCTGTCCTCTCCATAGCTGTCAGCTTTTCCCTTTTCTTCTAAGGAATCCTATTCAGAATAAGGGAATTTCCCTTAAAAAATGGGAAACGTTGACAGCTATGGTCCTCTCCCTGATAGTTTTTATCAGCCAAGAGGATTCAGAGTGCAAGTGGTGGTCGCCCTGTCCGGTCCAAGCACCTTGTCTGCAACCTCAAGCCTTACCAACTCAAAGTCATCCAACGTAACAGGGCTAGACAGTGTTCTGGACACCTCTTGAGATTCACTTGCAGATGCAAGTGATTTGATCCTCAAAATGCTTTGCAAACAAGTCACAGCATACTACCATGGGACTGATTGATTGACTGATTAATTGATTATTTAATATACCATCCTATACCCGGGGTGGTCTCAGGGTGGTTCACAGAATAAAATCAAGATATAAAACCACAAAATACATAATAAAAATAAAAACAACAACCTGGTAAAGGTAAAGGGACCCCTGACCATTAGGTCCAGTCGTGACCGACTCTGGGGTTGCGGCGCTCATCTCACTTTATTGGCCAAGGGAGCCGGTGTACAGCTTCCAGGTCATGTGGCCAGCATGACTAAGCCGCTTCTGGCGAACCAGAGCAGCGCACGGAAACGCCGTTTACCTTCCCTTCGGAGCGGTACCTATTTGTCTACTTGCACTTTGACGTGCTTTCGAACTGCTAGGTTGGCAGGAGCAGGGACTGAGCAACGGGGGCTCACCCCGTCGCGGGGATTCGAACCACCAACCTTCTGATCGGCAAGTCCTAGGCTCTGTGGTTTACCCGTGTCCCGAACAACCCAATAGCCCCCCCCCAAAAAAACACATTTTAAAAAGGCATAGGATGTAAATCAGATCAACCCAAGGCCTAGTTAAAAAGGTTTACAAGAAAAAATAGCTTAGTGAGCATTGAGGATACTTAATGGGCACAAAATACTGACTGGTGGGGGGGGGGGAGAGACACAGAAAGCTGGAACAATGGTGGAATAGAGTTTCCTGGAATATGGCATGGCTGGTTAGCTGAATGGAAGGTCTTATTTGTGCTCTGTATAAATCCCAAGCATTATTAGTAGGGCACAAGCAGAAATACTCACCTGTACAAATGTTTAGAGCTGAGCCTGTCTTCAGAACTCAGGAAATATCTAAGGAAAAGGAGAGTGTCAGCAGAGACATAGTTTTCCCCACCTACTTCCGTCTGGAAGAGCTGCTCTGGGGCACGGATAGGACCGTGGCCTCTGGGTACTCACAGCCGTTTGCTGTTCTCATCATAGGCCAGGATCCTGGTGACGTCCCAGGTCCCAGAGGTCAGGAGGCGCACGCTGCTCTCCTTGCGACTGGGCTGGTAGGAGAAAGAAGGGGGTAGAGAAGACTCACATGTGTCATCACAATCCAGGTGTTGTTGCTATCTTCCCGCCACTGTTCCCCTCTGTTCCTGCAGACGGACATGCAAAATGCAAGCAAACTCAAGAAATTCACCTGCTGAACTTCTGCAAATTGAGTTGCTATTCCATGTCTAGTTAAAGGGGTGGGGTGGGGGTAGGAATCCCAGATGGAAAATGATTATTGTTCTTGAAGCTGGGGTTTCATGGTACAGTGGTACCTCGGGTTAAGTACTTAATTCGTTCCGGAGGTCCATTCTTAACCTGAAACTGTTCTTAACCTGAAGCACTGCTTTAGCTAATGGGGCCTCCCGCTGCTGCCGCGCCACCACCGCACAATTTCTGTTCTCATCCTGAAGCAAAGTTCTTAACCCGAGGTACTATTTCTGGGTTAGTGAAGTCTGTAACCTGAAGCGTATGTAACCCGAGGTACCACTGTATATTGAATATTTTCCTTCAGACTGAGCTGAGGATCACAATAAGGGACACACTCTTCTTCTCCAGTTTCCTGTGCATATTGTCTCTCACACACCATTCTAGTTTTCTTATTAACCATTCCCTTTGGTCTTCCTTCTTCCCCCAGTGCCCAGTCTGTGGTTCCTCCTTTTCCCGTTTGTTATGTACTGAGTTGAATAGGATCCAAAATGCAGCAGTCTGATTGGTCCTAGAACAATAGGATTCAGAATGCAGCAGTCTGATTGGTCCTAGAACAATAGGATCCAGAATGCAGCAGTCTGATTGGTCCACAGGGGCCACCCAATCCAGCTCCAGGTGGAAGTGAACCCGCAACCTGATTGGCCTACAGGAGAAATCCGGAATTAGCCAACCACGTGGGGCCCATTGTGTAAATAATGTATATAAAGCAGACATTCTGGGGGAACTTCCATTCCTCCTCACTACTATGAGCTGAATAAAGAGCATGAAATCCACTCTCGACTCTGAGTATATTTCACTATTTCTACCATGCCGTGAACCACAGAGAGTTTCCAAGTTTTGCTTTTCTTGACAGGGCTACTGTGCCTTTAATACCAGGCACCAGCCAACATGGTGCCCACCTGAGATGTTTTTGTTGGGCTCTCAATTCCCAGTAGCCCCAGCTGGCATGGCCTATGGCCAGGGATTCTGGGAGATGTAGTCCAACAACACCTGGAAGTCACCAAGTTAGGTACCCCTGAAAGATGCCTTATGAAATTCAGCCAAAATCCACACACCGTCCTAGAGGCACAAGTTGCCCAACCTTGCTTTCAAATGTCTCATGGGACACGGCATGAGATGGGAGGCCAGCAGGCATATGGAGAAGCAAACAGCAACTTCTGTAGGAAGCCGTTCCTCCTCTGAAAATGGGGGGTTTTAAAGTTGGCAGTCACATACAGCAGGTGGTTATCGGGTAGCTAAATTTACCTGCGTGGAAAGCATGGTGACGTGGTGGAATTCTCCACGAGGCCCTTGCTTCACAGGCACCGGCAGAAAAAGGGTCTCGGTGTCTTCAGAAAAGATAGGCATTCCTTGCTGGGATACATAGGAAGGAAGATGTGAATGCGTTGCTGGATACGCAGGTGAGTGTTTGGTATTATTATTATTATTATTATTATTATTA
The DNA here is from genome assembly GCF_964234715.1 of Podarcis melisellensis. Lineage (NCBI taxonomy): Eukaryota > Metazoa > Chordata > Lepidosauria > Squamata > Lacertidae > Podarcis > Podarcis melisellensis. Next base: position 13,666,361 of record NC_138529.1, read on the forward strand.
TTATTATTATTATTATTATTATTATTTATTACAGTGGTACCTCAGGTTAAGTACTTAATTCATTCCGGAGGTCCGTTCTTAACCTGAAACTGTTCTTAACCTGAAGAAGAAGAGTTTGGATTTGATATCCCGCTTTATCACTACCCGAAGGAGTCTCAAAGCGGCTAACATTCTCCTTTCCCTACCTGAAGCACCACTTTAGCTAATGGGGCCTCTCACTGGCACCACACCACCGGAGCATGATTTCTGTTCTCATCCTGAAGCAAAGTTCTTAACCTGAGGTACTATTTCTGGGTGAGTGGAGTCTGTAACCTGAAGTATCTGTAACCTGAAGCATTGTAACCCGAGGTACCACTGTATTTGTATACTGCCCTAAACCAGCAGACCTGAGGGCGGTTACAACAGAAAAATCACAATATAAAAACAGAAAATACAAAACAAAAGCAACACAATAATGCCCCCTGCCCATTACATTTTAAAAGGCTATGAATTGAAACCGGAGATGCTATACGTACCTTTCCTTGCTTATTTGTTGGTTTTGTATCACACAAAAAACTTCAATAAAAATTATAGGGGAAAGGGGGTATTGGATGTCAATCAGCCAAAGGGCTTGTTAAAGAGGAACGTTTTTGCCTGATACCCATTATTATTATTATTATTATTATTATTATTAGACCTCCGATGGGTGTGGGCCTTCCCCCTCCTTTGCCCGTGTGCCTCCCTAACCCAGGTTGTGGTTATGCTGTTGCCCAGCAGGCTGCCCTTCTTAAAAACAGACTCTAGGCACCTCAGGTAAACTCACACAGAAACAAGTTAAGTGTACTAAACTGGGAGCCCTGCTTACACCTCGGCCTCCAGGCCCACTTTGGCTTGCTCCTCCGGTTCCCTTCTGTCAGGGAACTGCCATCGGAGCCAAGAGTGGAGGTAAGGCTCCCTAGCGATGCAGGAGAAGGGCCCAGCCGGGAGAGAGGGAACACTTCCAACACCTCCACAGAGACCAGCAGGGAGAGCCCAGGACCTCCGCTGGCCACACCCACTCTGCGCAGAAAACTTCCGCGCAGGGAGGCTAGGTGGCGACTTGGTGTCAAAGAGCTTTTATGCTGGAAGAAGTTCAGGAAACGCCCACTGACGGATTCTGCCAGTGACTGACACAGCCACGGAGAAAGTGCTGTTCAGCCCAGGGAAAGTTTAGCCAGAGAACGTTGCCAAGAGCAGCGGCCACTTACGCACAAGCAACCCCAATTCCCTTTACACCTTCTATACGAAGTTCTCCCTTCAAGTATTTCCCCTTTGACCCAGGACCTCCTGTAACTATACGTAGTGATAGGCAGCCATGCTCTGAACAGCACTGGGTGAACCGAGTCTAGCTGCCACCACGTTCATTTCCCACAGGGCCTCAGAGTGAGGCTCGCTTGGGGGTGTGTGGGAAATGAAGATACAGCAGTTAGACCCACCTGCCAAACTTGGCTCAAGTGTGCTGCCAGGCTGGACATTGATTAATTTATTTTACATGGTTCCGAACACCCTGGGTTTGCATTGCATAGGATGCTGCCTAACCATTAATCCATCTAAAGGTAAAGGACTCCTGGATGGTTAAGTCCAGTCAAAGGCAACTATGGGGTTGGGGCGCTCATCTTGCTTTCAGGCCGAGGGAGTCGGCGTTTGTCCACAGACAGCTTTCCGAGTCATGTGGAAAGCATGTCTAAACCGCTTCTGGCGCAACGGAGACCAGAGCGCATGGAAACGCCGTTTATCTTCCCACTGCAGTGGTACCTATTTATCTACTTGCACTAGCGTGCTTTCAAACTGCTAGGTTGGCAGAAGCTGGGACAGAGCAACGGGAGCTCACCCTGTTGCAGGGATTCGAACTGCTGACCTTCTGACTGGCAAGCCCAAGAGGCTCGGAGGTTTAGACCACAGCCCCACCTCATGTCCACTAGGTTTAGTACTGTCTACACTGACTGGTAGCAGATCTCCAGGACTTCCGGGAGGAGTCTCTATCCTGCCTACCACAGATATGCCAAAGATTAAACTATGGCGCTTCTGCATGCAAAGCCAAACCTTTCTCCCGCTCCACTCGGGTTGCCTTATGTCCTCTGTTTCTCCTCAACTCCTCAACCCCCAAGCAAAAAATGTTTCATGGTTTTTGGGTCATGGGCCAGGCTGTGAATATTCAGTAGGTCCTGGATTTCCTGGTACTTGCAGTGGACGCGGCCTGAGGCAAAGATGGCTGACCTGTGGCCCTCCAGATATTGTCTCCCATCACCCCGACCATTAAATCCAACAACATCTGGAAGACCGCACAGGTTCCCCACCCCTCAAGGACACACCGAAGGAACTATCAAAAGTCAAAACAACCAGCAGAAAAACTAAACACAAATAGTGATATTATTTCATGTTATGAAATGGATGAATAATTTGGAGAAGGCATTTTTAAGTTCTTGTCCACCATCTCTGTGGCTGTGCACTTATTGGCCAGAATATCAGAAGCTGGCAATAGGTTTGCTTCCATACACAAAGGCCTCTCCAAGCTGCTATTGCTTTTTGTTTTGCTTTGTTTGTTTGTTTTTTTAAAAAAATATCGACCAAGGGAGCCGGCGTACAGCTTCCAGCTCATGTGGCCAGCATGACTAAGCCGCTTCTGGCGAACCAGAGCAGCACACTGAAGCGCTGTGTACCTTCCTGCTGGAGCGGAATCTATTTATCTACTTGCACTTTGAGGTGCTTTTGAACTGCTAGGTTGGCAGGAACAGGGACGGAGCAACGGGAGCTCACCCTGTTGCAGGGATTCGACCCGCCGACCTTCTGATCGGCAAGTCAGTGGTTTAACCCACATCGCCACCCCCGTCCCTTTTAGCTGCTATTGCTTTTCTGCCATCAGCCAGGAGCAGAACTAGCTTATATGGGATAGCAAACATTTACAACTTAGGTTACCTGACATCCCTTCCTAAATGAATGGTCATTTTTTGTTTGCGATGATGATTGACATGGACATTTTGAAGAAAAAAATATATATATGTCAGTTGATTGACAGATAAACAGCAATTTCCTGATGAGAGGTGGGAATGTAGCTGGCCTGGCATAGGGAATAATAAAGGAGCAAAATGATCTCAAGCCTCTTACCTGCATGTCCACCCAGAAATCTGATGTCACTTTGTATCTCTAAGAGGTTGCAAAACGTGGTTAGCAAAGCGTTTGGGAGAAAATAGGACAAAACGTCACCCTGGTACCTCATTCCACACCCCCAACCACAACCCCACTCTTGTATTCTTTATTAACTCCCTGAGGTACTCCTCTATCCCCCCTTTTATGAAAGGATGCATTTAAAAGGTGTATTTTGAAAGGCTTTCTAAAAAACGACTTTTAAAAGGTAGCTATAGTACGGACTCCATGTAGAGAAACCCAGTTCTCTCACACACAGAAGTACACGAGGGACAATTTTGGTATAGTTGTTAAATACCAAGACCTGGAAGACCAGGTGTGAAACCCCCAATTCTGCCATCCAGCCCGTTGGGCCCAGTCACCATCTTTTAGCCCAGGCATCCCCCAAGTCAGCCCTTCAGATGTTTTGGGACTACAATTCCCATCATCCCTGGTCCCGTTAGCTAGGGATGATGGGAGTTGTAGTCCCAAAACATCTGGAGGGCTGAGTTTGGGGGTGCCTGTCTTAGCCTACCTCACAAGGTTGTTGTGAGGTGGGGGAGAATCAGGTGCCCGCCACTTTGAGCACCTTGGAGGAAAGGTGAGATAGACGAATACTTAGTAACGGAGCTCACCTCAGTGCAGGTCCCTGTGGCAGCTTCACACAGACTCAGCACAGACATGTTCTGCGGCCTATTTAACCACCGCACAGCCAACCGGGAGTGCCCCACCCATTTTACCATGGTGATGTAATATTCCCTGGAAAGAGAGCAGTAGAGAAACCAGCATGCTTGGGAGGGAGGAAACTACCGTATTTTTTTGCTCTATAAGATGCACTTTTTCCCCTTCAAAAATTAAGGGGAAATATGTGTGCATCTTATGGAGCGAATGCAGGCTCCTTGGCTTCAGCGATAGCAATGCAAAGCCTCCGAAGTGCAGAGGGAGAGCTCCCCCCGTGCTCCGGAGGCTTCGCGTTGCTTTCGCTGAAGCTGCCTGAAGCCCCCGGAGCGCAGCAGGAATTCCCGCTGCGCTCCGGGGGCTTCAGGCAGCTATACGCAAGCCTTCAGAGTGCAGCAGAGTGCACACCGATCCCTCTTGCTCTTCTGGCTTTGCTTCGCTGGAGAGGCGCTGCACATTTTTCCCTCTCTGCGCAGCGCCCCTTCAGCGAAGCGGGAGGATAAATGGAAGGGGCTCCGTTTCTCCTGCCGCTTCGCTGAAGGGGTGCTGAGCAGAGAGGGGGAGATTTTTCCCCCCCTGTTCTCCCCATACTATGGTCCGGTGCGTCCTATAGAGCAAAAAATACGGTAAACAGTCTTGGCTACCTCAGGGGTCATTTGGCAAAAAGTTCACCGATCCATTAGCTGACCAGCATATCCAGGCCTCTTATTTGTATTCTTGCCCTGCGCCGGACAGGAAGTAGAAGAAAAAAGAAAGCTTCTGAACTGACCGGCACAGAGAGATGTCAAAGAATTTGGTTTGAGAGGGAAAACAGCAATGGCTGTACTTTGCACGTTCTTCTGAGATCAGTAACAGAAATATGACTGGCATTCGCTAGCGTCGCTTTTTCAGTCTGCAAACTTGAGGTAAATAATTACAGGTTGCATGTGGACTAACTGTGGTGAATGCCATAGGAGCTGGTTCCAAGGGGCTGTAGGGACTTTGGCCGCCACAATAAAATATTTGAGGGGGCTAGGCCCCCACAAAGTTGATGGGCATTCCCATTCAAATGGGGTGTGTGCACCACATCATGTGATAGATGATGCAGGGTGGGGCTTACCTGGGCCCCCAAAATATTTTACTCAAGCTGGCACCCCCTGTTGGATGCTATACATTAAAGCAGGAGTGGGAAACCTGTTGCCCTTGTTATAAAAATTCTAAGTTCTCCAATATAAAATAAAAAGGTAAAAGGACCCCTGACCATTAGGTCCAGTCGTGACCAACTCTGGGGTTGCGGCGCTCATCTCACTTTATTGGCCGAGGGAGCCGGCATACAGCTTCCGGGTCATGTGGCCAGCAGGACTAAGCTGCTTCTGCCGAACCAGAGCAGCGCACGGAAACGCCGTTTACCTTCCCGCCAGAGCGGTACCTATTTATCTACTTGCACTTTGACATGCTTTCGAACTGCTAGGTTGGCAGGAGCAGGGACAGAGCAACGGGAGCTCACCCCATTGCGGGGATTCGAACCGCCAACCTTCTGATCGGTAAGTCCTAGGCTCTGTGGTTTAACCCACAGCGCCACCCACGTCCCCCAATATAGAATAAATATTCATAAATGCACACATATCTAAATATATAAACCATGTGTCTGAAATAGTACGGGAGAGCCATCCTGAAGCCATTCTGACTCTCCCAATGACCTCAAATATTCCTCTGCAGTAAGGGAGGCAAATGGTGAAAGCCTTCCCATTGTATTTTCACTTACAAATCCTATCTTAAGGGCATATTTGTTTATGAATAGGGTGAGTCTGTGACCTGGATTCAGGAACTAAAGTTCTAACCATCACAAAAGAATGGCCAGGCTTCTCAGGTAATGCAATCAGTGACTATTGTCAGGTATTGACCGGATTTTTGCTATAGATTGCCTCCTATGATGTATGTATGTATGTATGATTGGGGGGTGGTCTTTTGCTAAGGGCAATGTCAAAGTCTTTAAAGGTTCCTGCACACTTTTGTTCAGGGCCTCTCCCTTCTTGGAAGTGGGGCAGGGAACTCTGTTGCAACAGAAATAATAAATATCTGCCTTGTTTTCCACTGGATCCTGCCTCCATTCATTTTGACCAGTCATGGACTTAGGGGACTCCGAGCCCCATTGGGGAGTTGGGCTGCAAAAGCAAGACCCCAATTTTTACATCAGCCTTCAAGCGCAGCCCCTTACACATCATATTACAGTAGTCCAGGTGGGAGGTCAACAGAGCATGGTGATGATGACACTAGTAATAACAGCAGCAGCAACAACAAAACAAGAAAAAATTCCGACGAAAGAAGAATGGCAGACGAAATTAATGGACTATGCGGAATTGGACAAAATGGCAGGAAGGATTCGAAACCTGCGGGACCAGAGATTTACAGAAGATTGGAAGAAGTATATGAATTATTTGAAGAGCAACTGTAATCAACAAATTACTCTAGTAGGAGTACAAGAAGTTTTGTAAGGAGAAATATCCGAAGTGTTACAAAGTAGAAAAAGATTGAGATATTGGTTATGAGTTTGAAATGTAATAGGGAAGATAAGAAATGCATACTGAGAGGTTAGATTGGAAGATTTTCAGGCAGGATTGATGGAAGTCAAAAATTTGAATAAGATGTAAAAGTATGTTTAATTACTGTTGAAAATGATATGTTAAAAAAAACCATATATATATATATATATATATATATATATATATATATATATATATATATATAACAGCAGCAGTAGCAAGAACAATAGTAGCAGCAAATTTTTACAGACTTAAGCGGTGGTACTCAGGGGTACGCATACCCCTAAACATTTTGTACTCTTTGTACTTTTGTGTATTTATTTTTCCTGATTTGAACTATAAAATGGTGATTTTCTTGAGTCAAAATGAGAGTACCCCTCCGGGTATAAGGGGAACGAATTTGGATCGGAAGTGTGGCCACACGGCTCAAAGGACACGCTTCCTGAACTTGCAGCTGTTTGGATAAAGGGAAACAAAATTCCACCAGGCAACCCCGACCCGCCCTTCCCCTTCACCTGCCCTGGAAGGATTCTGGAGGTAGGAGCTCCAGCAGGTGAAGCGCTCCAGATAGGTTCACCACAAAGAGTTGAACAGAAGGGATGGGCTGTCCGGCCTGAGAAGAGAAGAGAAAGTGGAGAGACAGGAGGAAGTCAAGGGCAAGGAATACGTCAGGGTGGGAGGTCAACATGCAACAGAAGGTGCTGTCATCAGTCATAAGCATTCATGCACTAATAGACAGGCCTGTGGTACAAGCAAACCCTATTCCATAGGAATGGGGAATCTGTGACCCTCCAGATGTTGTTGGACTACAGATCCCATGAGCACTAGCTAGGATGGCTAGGGATACGTAATGTTGGGAAACTGTGTACATGCAGCTACTCACACAGAGTCACTTAAGGTTTGGCAGACAGCCAGGAGGCAATCTGAAGGAGTAAGTCTGCCTGGTGATATCAGAGGCATGGAGACAGCTCCCTGATTGGTCAAGCTCTCTCAAGGGAGTGATAATTAATGGCCTACTAACTGGAATGTGTTCAGAGTTCAGTGTGTCAGTGAGTGTAGGAGTTGTGAGTCGTGTCAAAAAGAGCTAGCTAAAGATCCGTGTTCTGTTCTGTAAATAGTCCACTGTATATAATAAACACCTAACTACAAATTCCTGGTTCCTGCTTCGTCTATCCTGTCTGCAGCCAAGTCGCCAATTGCTTCCGTGGATTCTGCGTTTACTCTGCTAGGTCTGGCTACGGTCCTGCAACTAGTCGGAAAGTTGTGAAACACAAATAGGTTTTGCCAATAGGTTATGGGCCCAGATTGGCGCAGATTGGTTGTAGTTTAGCAACATATTTAGGACTACAGGTTCCTTATTGCTTGCTTTGAGGTGCCAAGAGTCTACACCTGGCTCTGCAAACCCTTAAGACCAGACCCTCCAAGTGTCCCTATTTTCCAGAATTTACAGAAGCAATCCTGGTTTCTGATATGATCCCGGAATATCCCGCTTTTCCTTAGGACATCTCTATTTTCATCAGAGAGATGTTGGACAGCAGTGTAAGACAGGTGTGGGGAACCATTGTCCCTCCTGATGTTACTGAACTACAACCCTCATCATCCCCTGCCATTGGCCATGTTTTCTGGGGCTGATGGGAGTTGTGGTTCAACAAAATCTGGAGGCCCAAAGGTTCCCCTCACACCCAGTTTGAGAGGATAAATGTGCAAAGTTAGACCAGCAAAAACATGCAGGTTGGTTGGTTCCTCTAAGGCAGGCATGGCCAAACTTGGTCCTCCAGCTGTTTTGAGACTACAATTCCCATCATCCCTGACCACTGGTCCTGTCAGCTATGGATGATGGGAGTTGTAGTCCCAAAACAGCTGGAGGGCCAAGTTTGGCCATGCCTGCTCTAAGGTCACCTAAACATCCTTGTGACTGCTGGCCTCCCTCTCTAGTCCACCCCTTGTAGGGGAGGATAGAAGCATAGCTGTCAACCGTCCCTTATTTGGCGGGAAAGTCCCTTATCCCAGCGCCGTGTCCTGCTGCTGCCCCTTTGCTGAGCACTTCCCAGCGGAGAGGTGACGGTGGTTTTCCTTGCTGCATTCCGTTTGCCAGGTTGCTGCGCTGTGGGAACCACCGCTTGAGGCTTTGTTTGGCTGCTGTCTGGCTTTCTGCCTTTTGCTCGGAGGGGCTCAGAAGTTGAACATACCTGTGCCTGGAAAATCCCTTATTTTGGCTGCTGATCCCTTATTTCAAATCTGTAAGTTGACAGCTATGGATAGAAGTGAGACTCACCTTAGGATAGGGATAGTGTTGGCTGGTAGGGTATTTTCCTCCAAGAAACTGGGGCAGTTCCATCTTTGGCACCAGGGAGTTGTTGATGGAAAGATAGGCTAGCCACACGCTATCAAGTGAACACCAGTGAGCGCTGGCAGTCTGCAGGATCTCCTCTTGGAAGCAAGGGGGGGATATCAGATATGAGTATCAAGCAGTAAACCACGACTGCTGGAGCCCACCTGCCTTTCCTCATGAGAAATGCAGAATGCACGCAGAATGCACGAAGGGGCACTCTTTGTCTCCGAAAACATCTGCGTCTCTGTTACTTTCACCTAGATTACTTGTTCAGACCCCTCCCCTCTCATTCACCCATTATTTTCAGGCCTCAACAGGCAGGTCACTCTGAACGGTTCTACCAATGCCATCCCTGAAAGCAGCATGTTTACTTCTGGAAAGGTTAAATAAGGAAATAGCTCCCCCTGCAGGCCATGGAAGACACAACTGGCTAATGGACTTCACTGCACTTTGGAGTGCTTCATTTAACTTTAATTAAACTGAACTAAGCCTTTATCGATGTTTTGCTGAGTTCTTAAAAGACAGGAGAAAGTGCAAATTGCTCCTAAAGGTAAAGGTACCCCTGCCCGTACGGGCCAGTCGTGTCCGACTCTAGGGTTGTGCGCCCATCTCGCTTCAGAGGCCGGGGGCCAGCGCTGTCCGGAGACACTTCCGGGTCACGTGGTTAGCGTGACGAAGCTGCTCTGGCGAGCCAACACCAGCGCAGCACACGGAAACGCCGTTTACCTTCCCGCTATAAAGCGGTCCCTATTTATCTACTTGCACTTGGGGGTGCTTTCGAACTGCTAGGTGGGCAGGAGCTGGGACCGAAAGACGGGAGTTCACCCCGCCGCGGGGATTCAAACCATCGACCATGTGATTGGCAAGTCCTAGGCACTGAGGTTTTACCCACAGCGCCACCCGCGTCCCTTGCTCCTAAATGGCCATTAATCACCACTGTATGAACTCAGAGGAGAATTGAGAGGAACTATTTTTTGTTTATTTCATAAAATTTGTACACTGCTCGATTGTTAAAAAAAAAAAAGCCCTCAGAAGTAAAGGCAAGACTTTTAAAATCACAGGTGTGTGAAAGCATTCCACTGTGTTATTTCGGCACTGAAAAGCGGATGGGGCACCAGGGAGAAGAGTCGGCGGAAGAAGATTGGAAGAAATTCAAGGACTATTTACAGAAATATTGTAAAATTAATGAATGTTAGAATGATGTCGGATAGAAATTAGGTGGTTTCCAGCTGTAATGTTTTAAGTGATGGGGGGGGGAAAGGTATAGAAATAGGTTAAAACCTATCAATAAGGATTTGCTGAACTAACAAATTGAACTGGAGTACAAAAAAGGGAGGTATGAGGAGGTTGGGGAAATATGTTACTGAAAAATAAGTATTGTGAACTTTATGTGTTTTTAACTATTTTGTATTTTTGTATTTTTTGTTATTTTTTCTTTTTTCTTCTTTTTGATTTTCTTTTATTGTATTAACTTCAAAAACTTTAATAAATATTATAAAAAAAGAAAAGAAAAGCGGATGGGGCGATGCCACCCCCTAGAAGACTGCTGCCCCAGGACTCCTGACTGTGTTCACAGGGCCTTGACCGACTCACCTTCATATAGCCAGTCAGCAATCCCATTGAAGACAACTGCTTGGCGTCCAGATGTGGTGATGCGTTTGGCCCGGCTGGAGACTCCAGGCTGATAATAAATGTCGTTATCCAGGATAAACACCTGGGAAGGGAATAAATCAGTAAGATGACTGGATCAGCTCGTCCAAAACCTCTGGTTCTATGATCGCTACCAGGGATGCAATTCGGTAATTTTAGATTCTATACTGAATTGTATAGAATTGGGGGCTTCCCAATTCAAACAGCAAGGCATATTCCCTCCTTTACTTCAAAATGTGTTAAGCCAACCCTGCTGTATTTTCAATCTGTCACCCCCGCTCCCCAGGTGTTATGTACTGAGTTGAATAGGATCCAAAATGCAGCAGTCTGGTTGATCCTAGAACAATAGGATCCAAAATGCAGCAGTCTGATTGATCCTAGAACAATAGGATCGAAAATGCAGTAGTCTGATTGGTCCTAGAACAATAGAATTCAGAATGCAGCAGTCTGATTGGTCCTAGAACAATGCAGCAGTATGATTGGTCCACAGGAGCCACCCAATCCAGCTCCAGGTGGAAGTGAATCCACAACCTGATTGGCCTACAGGAGAATCCCAGAATTAGCCAATCACGCGGGGCCCATTGTGTAAATAATGTATATAAAGCAGATATTGTGGGGGAACTTCCATTCCTCCTCACCACTATGAGATGAATAAAGAGCATGAAATCGACTCTCAACTCCGAGTATATTTCACCAAGTCAGCAGAGTTCTTCTGCCCTAAAGTCCTGCCCCAGTGGCACCACGGGTGATCACAGCAACTTTCTAGGGAGGCTAACCTTAACTAAATAGGTTGGGGAGCCAAAGAGCAACTTCACAGGCAAATTGCTGGCTTATGTTGCCGTTATCCACTAGGGATCCCTTCTCCAGGTCTTGCCCACAGGGATCAACTGTTGTTGTTGCTGCTGCTGCTGCTGCAGCCATGCTCACAAAGCTCTAACTCAAACTGCTGAGGATGGAAATCAAGTCACAGGCTGACCTGTGTTGTTCTTGGTTGTGACATATGAAATCAACAACAAGAAAACTACAGTTGGGCAAACCTTGCCAGAGATTGGGGTGGGAAGGAAACAGAGGCAAACTGAAAATGTCCTGCTAATTCATTTCCACCCATTAGTATAAACTAGGGTTGCTTTAATTTGTCAGATTAAACCAAATAAACAAGGAATATTCAGTGTCATGTTGGAGGGGATGCCAGGGAACAGGGAATTACGTTCATATGTGGTGGGGGTGGAAATATGTACACTTTTTTTTTTACAAAGGGTGCTTAAGGAGATAACAGAAATCACTGGGTTAAAGCTGATCAAAAGTCCAGAGGTAGCATTATTTTCAATTTACAATGGGGTGGAAGGTTCACAGGCTATGAAGGACTTGCTCACAAATTTATTGACAGCTGCACAAATTATTATAGCTAGGAAGTGGAAAGGGCAAACAGAATATAAAATGGAAGAATGGTATAAAGAGGTGTAGGATATTGCTATTAATTATAAATTAATATGTGCCATTAAGGTAAGACGGGAAATATGCAGGAGAAACGATTTTGAGGGCGTTTGTGTAATTTGTACTGTTAAAACAGAAAGGGGTCAAACCACTGCAAGAGGTGTTGAAATTTTGGGAGGTTGGATAGTTACAATGGAATAGTCTCAGTGGTGGGGTGCACATTTTTATTCTTATTTATTTATGATTATTACTTTGTCAATAAAAAATTAAAAAATTACAAAAATAAAAATAAACTAGGGCTGCTGCCTGAGTAACACAAATTTGCAGTCAACAACTTGCTTTTCAGGTTGCTTGGTGGGCAAGACAGCTCTGTATTATTATTCCAAAATTATTCCAAAAAAGAGAGGAAAGAATGGGGGTGGTTAGGGTGGGGAAAAGCAATCAATGCCCCCAGTACCAGCCACCTGAGGTGGCAGCCTCATTCTACCTAATGGCAGAGCTGGCCCTGAATTTATGAATATGTAAATAAATTGAATAAGTTCTTACCAGCTGGTTATCCTGGGCTCCCCAGGCTGCATATTGCAGACGAACAGTATCTGCCTTGGGCACATCGAGGTTGCTGGTCTCCCTGGAAAAGGAAACATGAGACCACTTTCCTGCGGGAGAATTATTTGGGAAGTGCGGCAGGCGGAAAGAGGGCAGTAGGGCCTCTTATGATAACGCCTGGTCCACTGTTAGCAAGACTCAGTGGCATAGCGTGGGTTGTCAGCACCCGGGGCAAGGCAAGTAATTTGCGCCCCCTAAACCGTGGATTTTAGCACTCGAGTCTCTTCCACTAGATTAGCGCGTGCCCCCCAGATGTTGCGCCCGGTGCGGCCGGCCCCCCTGCACCCCCACACTACGCCACTGGCAAGACTGTGTAATTTGGGGGGTGGGGAGTAAGAGAGACTAAACAAGGGATTACGGTAATCTATTAGTCCCTCTCCAAAGCTAAAAGGGAATTTTGCAAAAATAACCGAAGATATACTGCCGTAGTTGCAACAAACAGCTTCAAATTTTTGATTTATGGTTTGTGCTTTTAATAAAGTAGGGACAAGGAAACTGCGGCTCACCAGCTGTTTTACAACCCCACCCAGCACAGCCAACAGTCAGGGTGATTTGGGGACCCCACAGCTTCCCACAGCATCCTTGAATATACTCAATATTTTTAAAATAATCTAGGCTTAAGTATATAAATACGAATTAAAGCGAAATGAAACAACCGTTAAGTTTATGGTACAGTGCTGAAACCATGGGGTTGGGAACAACGAACCAGAGCAGAAATATTTGGTGCTGAACAATCAATGACGCAGCCTTGTTTACTTAAAGATAATGGAGGACTAACCCAATGGGGAAAGGCTGAAGATGTCTGTGTAAATTTAGGAATATATTTCACAAGTTACAAGACTCCAGCACAGCGAGAACTTCTGGGTAAGAATTAATGTGAAACCTGAGTGTAGTATTATAAGATGTGACAAACCCCTCATGCGGTTTCCGCACACAGTACATGCTGGGAACTCAGCTGTGTATTCATTGAGCGAAAAATCCTAAGTATGCAATCGCTGAGCACTGTAATCTGCTAATGGATTTTACATTAATTCCTATGCATAGACCGTAATGCCTATTGAGAGATTTCGTAATGGCAAACTGGCTGTCAGCCTACAGGAAAGGAGGAAGGGTGTTTTTTAAAATAAAAATAAAAAAGATCTCTTTATTTAAATGTTCTTTTAACAAGCATAACTAATTATATAATTACTAAGACCACAAAGTATTACAAACACTGGTTTAAAAAAAAATATGTAAAGGGTGTCAGAATGAAGAATATGTGTGTTTATGTTAAAAGCTGCTCTGCCAATCCACAGCAGTAGGATCATAATTTTTGGTACTCACAACACATGTGACCCAGGTCCCAAAGGTTGTGGACCCCTTTAAGATATAGAAGTGGGGCATACATGATGGAATAGATGCAAATAACAATACAGCAAATAAAGACCTCGTTGTTCTGTTTGAATAAATTCGTCCTATGGTCCAGTTCTTACCTGGTGCCCAAGTTATAGATCAAGTAGCGAGCTGTGAAAGAGTAGCGGAAAACCTACAGACCAGCAGGAAATAAAAAATATGATGTTAGTGTGGAACAGTAGACGCTTCCTGGGACATCAATTCTCCCTTTTTCTGCAGCTGCTTCGGCTAATGATAACCAAGGTGGTTGGCTTGCCTGGCAATCAGATAGGAAGAAGTGATGGACAAGTTTTGCCCAAAGCTGGATTCCTTTGGAGCTTGAGTGGTCCAACCAAATCCAGCACTCCCCAGTCAACCACACCATGTTGGCTCTAAGACCCTTAGGAGCGAAAGGGATCATTTCCATTTACGCTACCTGCCTTTTTTAAATTTTTTGCCTTCACCTAACCAAGCTGGATGGGATGTGGGTGGCGCTGTGGGTTAAACCACAGAGCCTAGGACTTGCCAATCAGAAGGTCGGCGGTTCGAATCCCCGCAACGGGGTGAGCTCCCGTTGCTCGGTCCCTGCTCCTGCCAACCTAGCAGTCAAAGTGCAAGTAGATAAATAGGTACCGTTCCAGAAGCGGCTTAGTCATGCTGGCCACATCACCCGGAAGCTGTACGCCGGCTCCCTCGGCCAATAAAGCGAGATGAGTGCCGCAACCCCAGAGTTGGTCAGGACTGGACCTAATGGTCAGGGGTCCCTTTACCTTTTAACCAAGCTGGATAGGCTTATATACTTGGGTCACATCCACAACATATACTTAAAGCACATTTAGAACTGATGGCTTCCCCCAAAGAATTCTGGGAACCTCCGCTTACCCATTGCGGAGTTACAATTCCTCCCAGCACCCTTAAAGAACTACAGCTCCCAGGATTCTTTGAGGCAAGTTGTGTGCTTTAAAATGTATGGTGCAGACCTTGGCTCCACCTCTCAATCCCGTTGAAGACTTTGATGCCTTTTAGGTCCGACATCAGCAGGGATGTGGGTGGCACTGTGGTCTAAACCACTGAGCCTCTTGGGCTTGCCAGTCAGAAGGACGGTGGTTCGAATCCCCGCGACAGGGTGAGCGCCTGTTGCTCTGTCCCAGCTTCTGCCAACCTAGCAGTTTGAAAGCACACCAGTGCAAGTAGTAAATAGGTACCACTGCAGTGGGAAGATAAACAGTGTTTCCATGCGCTCTGGTTTCCGTTACGCCAGAAGCGGTTTAGTCATGCTGGCCACATGACTCGGAAAGCTGTCTGTGGACAAACACCGGCTCCCTCAGCCTGAAAGCAAGATGAGTGCTGCAACCCCATATTCGCCTTTGACTGGACTTAACCATCCAGGAGTCCTTTACCTTAGACGTGTGATCACAGATGCACTTAGATGACACTTGTGGACTGGGAATCCGAGGAGAGGCTTGATTTTCACTTATAATCAAATAACCATGGGATGGGATGAGGAAAGGAGTTGAGCTATGGCCTATGCAAAGCCCGATTTTTGGTACCTGCAAGGTGCTTTTGCAAAATATTGATCTGGCACTTCTGCTGCTGCATTAAATTTGGAAGCTCCTGAGTTTTATAGCTCATAGCTTATAGTTCATAGGCTTCTAGCAAGTCTGATGGCTGCTCAAACAGCCCTATAGCCTAGCTGCATCCTATATGATGTCAGGTGTAGGGCAGGTATGTGTGGCTTGGCCACAACAGTCTCGCAGTCCAAATGGGGAGACCTGGTGGGCCAAATCAGGCCCACAGACCAGAGGTTCCCCACCTATGAGATAGACTACAGTCCCATTAGAAAATTTTGGTGTATTAGCAGGAATGGATAAAGAAGCAAGATTAATTTTCCACAGCTGGCATGGAGAACGGTGACTCCGCACTTTTGCACATTTGTATGGTTTATAATTATCCAAGATGGGAACAGAGAAAGACGGCCAATTTCAGCACCAACTGGCCTGTTCAAGATTCTGTTAGTGATAAATCTTGACCCTTTCTGGGGCAGGTGGCAGGTGGATCGATTCCAGCACCTCAGATATTTAAAGGTTTTGCCTTTTTCTCTTTTTTTTTAATGCCTTGGGTGGAGGAATTAACCAGCCTGCAAGCACTTTGGGCTCTTACCTGCTGCACATCGCAAGCCAAAAGCAGGAACTGCAAATCCGGTGACACTTGGAAGCGGGAGGCTTTCAAGAAATGCTGTGGAAGAGGAAGGAAAGAGGGGATGAAAGAAGAATGGGGTTGTTAATATAAGATGGGGCAACTGCTCCTATTATTGAGGCTAAGCTTATTTTCTTTTTCATATTGAAGCCTGTCAGGTGCTCAGAGCCCAAGAACAGGTGAGCAACCTGACGAAGAGTCTGGTCTGCTGTGGCAACATAAGAAGCTGCCTTAAACTTAGTCACCTCATTGGTCCATCTAGCTCGGTGTTGTCTGCATCTCTTGGTACTGGGTCTCCAGCTGTTTTTGGACTACAATTCCCATCATCCCTGACCACTGGTCCTGCTAGCTAAGGATGATGGGAGTTGTAATCCAACAACAGCTGTTTGGGAAACTCCCAACAACCCTGAAGATTGGCTATGCTGTCTAGGACTGGTGGGAGATGGAATCCAACAACATCTGGAGGGCCAGAAGTTCTATGCTGACTGACAGCAGCGTTCCAGGGTTTCAGGCAGGGGTCTCTTCTCAATCCTACCTAAAGATGGCTGGGATGGAGCCTGCAACTTTCTGGCTTCAAAGCACTGAGCTGCAGACGTTTCCCACCTGAAGGAAGAACTGATAGCTGCTCTCTGTCATATGTAGAGCTCTGTATCAGGACAGGGGCACCCAAATTGATCTTCTGGGGTCACCTACCCCAGAAGGAAGATTCTGGGCATATCTCAGCTAGAGTTGTCTGCAGTTTTCTCTTGTAAACAGCAACACTTGGTGATGATACAGTGAAGGTGGAAGTGGAATGAGGGTGTCTCTACCGGGCAATTGGTTCCTCAAGCACCGAAAAGGGGCAAAATATTGATATGGCACTTTGGCCATTACATTAGATTTGGAGGTTTATGGGTTTTGTAGCTTCCCTCTTGCCCCTCCTGTGCATAGCTGTCAACGTTTCCCTTTATTTAAAGGGAAATTCCCTTATTCCGAATAGGATTCCTCACAAGAAAAGGGAAAAGTTGACAGCTATGCTCCTGTGGGGAACGCGGATGGCGCTGTGGGTTAAACCACAGAGCCTAGGACTTGCCGATAAGAAGGTCGGCAGTTCGAATCCCCGCGACGGGGTGAGCTCCCGTTGCTCGGTCCCTGCTCCTGCCAACCTAGCAGTTCAAAAGCACATCAAAGTGCAAGTAGATAAATAGGTACCGCTCCGGCAGGAAGGTAAACGGCGTTTCCGTGCGCTACTCTGGTTCGGCAGAAGCGGCTTAGTCATGCTGGCCACATGACCCGGAAGCTGTATGCCAACTCCCTCAGCCAGTAAAGCAAGATGAGCGCCACAACCTCAGAGTCAGTCACGACTGGACCTAATGGCCAGGGGTCCCTTTACCTTTACCTATGCTCCTGTGGCACTTGACAGTTTGCTGGCTTTCAGCAAGTGAGGCTTCACCCTCACAGCTCCCATAGCCAAATGCCTTCAGTTGTCCCTTTGACCTCATTGCTCCTTCTCTGTGCCTTTCAGTGAGTT
This sequence comes from Podarcis melisellensis, assembly GCF_964234715.1. Taxonomy (NCBI): domain Eukaryota; kingdom Metazoa; phylum Chordata; class Lepidosauria; order Squamata; family Lacertidae; genus Podarcis; species Podarcis melisellensis. The sequence continues at coordinate 13,683,801 of NC_138529.1, forward strand.
CTTTCCAGTGAGCTGTGTTCATTCTGGACTCCCACTTGAACTTTGCCTGCAGCTCAGCTTTGAAAAGCCCTTCCTCCTCGCTGTGCAAGGACAGGTAAGGAGCATACCGCTCATTTCATACTCCAGTGCTCCAGAAATCTGTCTCATGATGCTCTGCATAACAATTTTTAGAGATCCTGGGTTGTATCCTGTCACGCAGCAGTAAATTAATCAACGCAGCGCCTTCTTTATAAACAGAATAAAACTTTTACTTGAAGAAAACAAACTTCTTCAGAAACAGCATAGTTAAAGAGCATACACAGAGTGCTCATAGCAGCTATCTGACTCTTCACAGAGGCACAGTCTTAGTTAGTGATTTACTAGAGTCCTGAAGCCACTCTGTCTGCCTTAGCTTTACATAGCAACAGCAGCAGCACTATTCCACAGACTACTAGATACACAATCCATACAGCTCTCTGACTGAGCCCATAGACAGGCTAGCTACTTTTTATAGGGAGAATAAATAATCATCCAAGATGAGTCCCGAGTCACAGTGACTTGGCAGTTTGCTGTTAGCAGTAACAGCAGGCTTGGGCTTGAATGATTGTGTAGGCCTTGCCTTACTGCTTCTGCTCTTAAGAACCTTAGTCTCATGACATATCCAACCTTTTCTGCCTGCTAGTACAAGGTCTTTTGTGCGAGTGGATGAGTTGAGCAAGGAGAAATCCAACGCAACAGGGTCACTAGGGGGAACTCACAGTGCAACAGATTGCACAATCTATTGTGCAAGAAAATTACCAGCAACCTGCTTCCACTGACACAAAACATTCCACTGGCAGAAAAAAAGGATTCCGCTAAATGACTTTAACGTAGTGCTATGTTGGAGACAACCCATAGTTTGGCTCCAAAGGATCTCCTAAACTTCTGTGATCAGCAGTGGATTGCAAGCCGCTGTTCTTACCAAATCTCTGTCCTCCACCAAGAGGGTGCTGTTCTTTTGGCCAATGTGCCACTTCATCACGGTCCCTGTACCACTGAGCTCCACCAACTCATCGTCTGGGCAAAGAAAAAGCAAGCAAGCAGGGTGCCCAAATTAACTTCTCAACTTACTTACACGCCACACTCATTTTACACTTCGAGAGGTTTTTGTGTGTGTTATGTACTGAAGTTCTCACCCTGGGCCAGCAGGAGGATACTGTAGATAGTTATGCAAATAAGGGATCGAAAGTGACGTTCAGTGATTGGATAGTTTTAGAAAATTGTTACTGTTGCATTGTAGTGGAGCTCTATATAAGCAGGCTGGCTGAACCCTTCAGTTCAGTTCTGTCCTGGCCTGTGAATAAACAAGAGCTGTTTGAAGAATCACTGTGTCGCCTGATATGTTCACCCACAACTTAACAGTGTGTGTATAGAACAACTAACAAATGCAAAAATAGTGATAAATGTAATACACAGAAGTTGGCTTCTTCTACAGAAGCACAGGAAAGGGAAGGAAACCACCTGCGGCTGAGAAAATAAAAGAAAATAGGTGGTTTGCTTTCCAGACCAACTCTAGTCAAACTTCCCCATTCAAGAAGCCCTCCATTGCAGAATTCACCTTTGCTTCCTCCACTAGGTTTTAACCCCTTTCCCACAGCTAGATGTTGAATCCAGACTTTAGAACATTTAAAAAGAAGTGTTGCTGTGGTATTTGAGGACTAAACTACACATGGCATTAATTGCATGGATGCAGTTGTTATAAGAATTTAAGGTCTCAGATAATTAAATTAAATATTCATAAATTTACAAGGCAAACACCTACATAAGTATGTAAACCACGTGTCTGAAATAGTACAGGAGAATAATCCTGAAATCATTTTGACCCTCCCAAATTGACCTCAAATGTTTCTCTGCGAGGAGGAAGGAAATGGGAAAGCCTCCATCGTCTTTTGCTTACCTGTCTTGAAGGACATCTTTGCGTATGAATAGGGTGAGCCTGTGACCTGGATTCCAGAATTAAAGTATTTACCATCACAAAATAATGGCCAGGCTGCCCAAGTAAGCAATCACTGGCCATTGTCAGGTATCCTGGCAGACAGGATTTCTGTTGTAGACTGCCTCCTCCTATGATTTATGTGTGATGTTTTTGGTGGTGGTCTTGAGCTACAGGGTGGGCAATTTCAAAAGTTTATATAAGGGCATGCGCACCATTGTTCTGGGTTCCTCCTCCCTCCTGCATGTGGTGAGTGGGGACCCTGTTGCAACAGTTTAATAAAGATCAAGCTTACTAGCCGCTTTGCTTCTCAATATTCTCTGACCAGCCTCTGTTATTTTATCCTACCAATAGGGAACCCACTTAAGGACTCTATACGGGCTCTTGGATACCCCATAAGGGAAAAGAAGCAGATTTTGTTTACATAACAGTCATGTGTGCCTTTTTTTTGTAAACAGCAGTCAGGCCAGAGCAGCCTCAAAAGTGTGGCGGGTGGTAAAGAGAAGTTTAATTCTTATTTCCCCTGCCACACTCCCAACAAGTCTCTTCTCTGAAGGTGTTATTTGCAGTTGAGGGGAAACTCCCACCGGTGCCAAAGGACACTTCCCTTGAAATACAAACGACAGCTTCAGAGAGGATATTTGTTTTGAGACTGCAACAGGGAGAAGAAAACGTCTCCCCACCCAGCTTCCAGGGTCCGCAAGCTACTCAGGATTCCCTACAGTTGCTGTTGGGAACCCCTTGGGCACTATGGTGGGGCAAGGCGGGAAAATAAAACAAATACAAATAAATAAAATAATCTCACATCTAATTTGACCCTGAAATGAGGAAAATACCATTATAGGTTTCAAGGGGGGAGGGGTCCCGCTAAACCCTATAAATTTCTAAATGGTAGGATTTCAGTTATTTGGGATTCTATATACAAGCTATAGAGGAATTCATGAACTAGCCTATGCAAAAAACGACCTGGTCAAGCTAGGCCCATTAAGAAACAATATAGGGCCATTGAGGGGCATTGAGAACTGACCTCTGCCCTTGCTCTAGGGGTTTGGAAGGTTGCCAGGGTAACTGGGTGTGAGGTGACAGGAAAAGAGAGTTTTAGCAGGGTGTTCTGGGAACAAGGAAGAAGAAGAAATACTTGGATCCATCTTGGGCAGGTTGGCTGAAGGCTGGCTGCACAGCTGTGAGGGACAAACCCCCCTTGAAATGGCCATGCTGTAAGATCTGGACTCTCTCCATGGAGACTGAAGGTGTAAATAGGTGCATAAACCACATTTCTTAAAGCTATGACAATCTCCATCATGTCTCAATTCTCCAAAGGACCACAGACCCCGGGTGAGTGCCTGGAACCCCATGGGCTCTTGCCACCGGGAGGCACCTAACTTTTGTAGCAATATGTTAAATAATCTAAGGGGCTGCAAGTACTTGGGAACATTCAAAATGGACTGAAGGGCAAGGTTTTCATTGGATCTGGATGTGACAAATTGATCTTGTAAAATGGTTCAACTTGTGCCTGCATAACCAATCAGCATATTTCTCATTCAATACACCTCCATCCCTGGTGACGACGTTTCAGGGTAGATGGAGTCATGATCAGGACATTTGTTGACATGTAAAAAAATATTTATCTTGCGATTCTCTAGCAAAACTGTTTTTGAAGACGGTGGACTTCCTGTGAAGTTTGTCAGGGTTTCCCCAAGGAGAAGGTCAGAAGGGAACACAAACTTCCATAAGAGCCTTTCTTATACAAAATCAGGCCATTAGAGTGTCTAGCTCAATCTTGTCTATGTCAGACATGGGGAACCTATAGGCTTCCAGTTGTTTCTGGGCTGCAACCCCTGGCAGAGGATTTTGGGAGCTGCAGTCCAGCAACATTTAGAGGTCCATAGGTTCCCCACCAGTGGTGTACATGGTCTGGCAGACATTTTCCATGCTTTCAGCAGGGTTTTAAGTAGCCAAGAATTGAACCCGAGATCTTCGACATGCTAAGCAGATGCTCTACCACTAAGCTACAGCCCTGCCCATGTCCCCAGGTTACATATTGCCATGTTATTGAATGCCCACTGCCATATGGAACCGTAGAAGAGGTTTTGGGCATTTTCTAGGCCAAACTGTTGGTTAATAAAAGACATTGGGGATGTTGAGGGGTCTTCTCAAGATGGCGGCTGTAACAACTTCTCCTCCGTGAACCCTCCTGGATTACAAACCTTTTATAGCCTTTTACAGCCTTTTATAGCCGTTTTTATAGCTGTTTTTATTAGACTTTTAATTATTTTACCTCTGTTAGAAGTTTTAACTGTTTTATCTCTACTGTTGGCCAGTCGAGGCCAATATACGTGTCAACAAGGATACTCAAACCTTCTGCTGAGAAAGCCAGCTGCTGATTAGAAACGCCGCCTTGAAGACTGGGTTATGTTGAGCAGTGGAGGAGGAGTAGCAGAGGAGTTGTGTCCACAAAAGATAAGTTCTCTTTTTATCTCCGTTTACCTCTACTTTTGACCTCCGTGGTCAGTGAGACAGTGACAAATGGGTCATGGCAAGCGACCAAGATCTGCTGAGAATGGTTGTTCACCTCCAAGAGTAAAGCAGTCCAAGACATTGGTTCCTCGTAAAACCACTAGTGTGGAATAAATTCCACCCAGCAGCCTTTAGTCCAAACAAATTGGCTTATTGAACATCTTATTGACACGTCCGCGTTCTAGCACATATCAGAGGAAAACAACTCACCTGTTACCCAATGTATCTGGGGTTGGTGGAGTTGGAAATCATCACTCTCCAGGTCATCAAGAGTCAGAGGAGTGCGGAAGCCAATTGGGGGGTCTTCTAGATATGGAAAGACAAGGGTGAACAGCTGGCTAGTAGTGTGCAGCGCCACTACTGTGTGTTCTGGGCAGATCTAGAGCACAGACAGGAAACCTGTGGCTCTTCAGGTGTGGTTGGACTACAACTCCCATCATTCTTGACCGCTGAGCCATGCTGGCTGGGGCAGATGGGAACTGGAGGTCAACAACAGCAAGAGAGCCACCGATTCCTCAAGACATATAGGCCTTTTATAAGGGCTTCGGCATGCATACTAAACATGCGAGGAAGGCAAAAAGTGGAACTGTGCTGCAGAGGCAAGGACTGTCAAATATGTCCATTTCCGTTTCTACTTTTTCCAGTCTTCCATTGAGTTCTGCACATTTCCACAACAACTGGCAATATTTTTTAAAAGTCCTCGGGGAATTTCACCAGCATTTTAGTGCAGATTTCTCCTAATTTGACCATTTTTACTTGCAATGTTGCCTCACATACCCATTTTTCCTAATGTTTGTATTTTCCCTAATACAATGCACTTCTGTACGCAGCTTTCACAGATGCGTACCGTATTTCTTGCTCTATAAGACTCACCTTTTCCCTCCTAAAAAGTAAGGGGAAATGTGTGTGCATCTTATGGAGCGAATGCAGGCTGCGCAGCTATCCCAGAAGCCAGAACAGCAAGAGGGATTGCTGCTTTCACTGCGCAGCGATCCCTCTTGCTGTTCTGGCTTCTGAGATTCAGAATATATTTTTTCCTTGTTTTCCTCCTCCAAAAACTAGGTGTGTCTTGTGGTCTGGTGCGTCTTATAGAGCAAAAAAATACAGTAATTATTATTATTTTATTATTTGTACCCTGCCAATCTGACTGGGCTGCCCCAATGGGTCGCACTCTTTATCCTCCTAGCCATATGCACTACAGATTTACTTGGCTGGAGAAATGGCTTGCCAACTTCAGAGAAGCACAGATTTTGAAGGACGGCTGTGTTTCAGTCTGTGTACTATTTCACAAAGCACAAATTGTGTAGGCTGGCCTTCAAATGTGAACAGATCCGAATTTCTCCGCGACCTTAGTTACAGGTGCCTGGCAATGTGCTCACTGCCCGCCTGGCTCCCAGACTTTTATAGCCAACACTTTTGATACAGCAAAGCAGAAAAGCAGAGTGAGTAGCTGCAAATCAGCAAAAAGATCGGCATTGCCATGGAGGCAGGGCTGTGCATCTTGGAAGAGTAAAAGGAAGGGAAACTGGGCTCACCAGGAAGAGAGCTGGCTCCTGCTTTTATATACACCTCTGAGTCTCCAAAGGGTATACTCAATGAAGCCTTGTACTTCTGCACGAATAGCCCATTATGCAAAGAATCTGCAGTGCCTAATCCGACTTGCATTGCACCAGTTTATTCAGATTACATACACAGGTGGCTGGCAGCTGATTTCCCTTTTAATGCTTCTCGTTTTTAAAAAGCAAAATACTCCAATTATGCTTTTTAACCCCCAGAGGACCAGGAATGTGTCAAAAGTTTCCACTACGCTTAAAGGTAAAGGTAAAGGGACCCCTGACCATTAGGTCCAGTCGTGACCGACTCTGGGGTTGCGGCGCTTATCTTGCTTTATTGGCTGAGGGAGCCGGCGTACAGCTTCCGGGTCATGTGGCCAGCGAACCAGAGCAGCGCACGGAAACGCCGTTTACCTTCCCGCCGGAGCGGTACCTATTTATCTACTTGCACTTTGACGTGCTTTCAAACTGCTAGGTTGGCAGGAGCGGGGACCGAGCAACGGGAGCTCACCCCGTCGCGGGGATTCGAACAGCCGACCTTCTGATTGGCAAGTCCTAGGCTCTGTGGTTTAACCCACAGCGCCACCCACGTCCCTTCAACTACGCTGAGGGTTGCCATATTTCAAGAAGTAAAAATCTGGACGCAAAAAAAGTTATGCTGTTTTTGGGAAGGTTGCTGAGTTTTTTTTTTGCAAAAAGTTTGCTGATTTCACCCCACACACTAATTCCGTCATTGGCATCCCAGACGTGCCCAAGAAAATCTGGGCGTAAGGCAACCCTAACTAAGCTACCGTCCACGAAAGCACCCTGCCCTGCTAATATTACCTGGAGTGAGCATCAGAATAGCCACAATGATGACTGACGCCAGCATCGCCACTACCAACATTGCGATCCCAATTCCCTTCCAGTTGCGAGGCGGGGAGCTGCTGAACCCCATGTTCTGCGTGAGGAGGGAGAGAAAAGATCCTCAGTTACTGCAAACCAGCTTGCTTCGTTCCAAGTTTAGCTATGAGTGTGTAACTCGTACCATGTTAAACCAAGCGGAAGAGGGCTATCTATTTCCTTCCATGAGTTATAAGACCGTACCTGCTCCCAAAAGCATTGATGTGAGATGGCCAGAAAGCATAAACCATGGTACGCTTATGAACCATGGTAAGCTTATGAACCATGGTGCCCAAACCAACAAGGTGGCCTTCAGATGTCCAGCCTCCATCATCACTGACCATTGGGGCTGATAGGACGTTAGAAACTTGGAAGTCCAGTAACGTATGGTGGGGAGGAGTACACTGGCTTGGCTTCTTCCAGTGGAGTTAAAAAGACCAGATTCCTAGGTGTAAACTGGATTCATGGAGTAACCTGGCTTTGCTCCCTCTGGTGGAGTCAAAAGGATTCCTAGCTGAAGCCAGGGTGTGGCTGATGTTGCATGCTGAAAGCTTCTAGGAGCCGCAGGTGAGAGCTGAGTGCAGGGTAGAGGGGCCAAAGATGGACAAACTACCTCAGAAGGAGCATGACATGTCCCCACTAGAAGTTCTGCCCCTCCCCTAACACCCCATAAACTCCAAAATACAGCACCACTGATATGCAAGAGTCCAGGTTTGCGATCATGGCAGGTGTGGCTGTGTGGCCTAATGGAGAAGTCATCTATATCCATGATGCCTCTTCATAAAAAACATCCCACTGAGTTCTGTGAATACAGGTTGTATGGCCTAAGGCAGTCTGCTCTTCTTCACAAAAATGTTCCTCAGGCTGGGATAGGATTCTAGGCTGGTCATTTATTACTTTTTGCTTCCCCTATAGAAACCAGGAGGTGCTAATTAAAAAAAAAAAAGGCTGATAGAGGCTAGCTCTCCTATTGATCTATAAACCCACAGGGCTTTTAAACTAATTGCCTGGCACCATTTCTGTTCTTTCCCCCCCTTGCGGGTATTTTCAGTCTTAATTAAGAGATCACTTCAGAGAGCTGCCAAAGCAGCTTGGATCAGAGCCCGGCAGGAAGAGTTCATGGCCCACCCAAAGCACATCTTTGCTCCTGAAACATTTGGACTTGGAAGCCAGAGTTTGGCTCCCCATGCTGCAATGGTGGCCCTACAGCTCTCTTGAGAGCTATGATTGATGTTCCCCACAACAGAGACTTTGTGGGCAGCTGTTGCGTTTAAAATTCCCCACATTCAAACCTGTCCCACCCTGGGCAATTGTGTTTCCAGTCTAAGGCAGGTCAAGGAACGAGCTTTTCCTACAAAGTAGGCATGGAGAACTTTTGGTCCTTCAGATGTTACTGGACTACAATTTCCATAATCCCTGGCCATTGGCCATACCTGCTGGGGCTGATAAGAGTTGTAGCTCAGCAACATCTAGAGGCACAAAGTCCCCCCACAACTGCTATAAAGGATGCTCCTGACCTCATCCTTGTACAGTTGTACCTCAGGTTACATACGCTTCAGGTTACATATGCTTCAGGTTACAGACCTAAAGCGTCACCCAGAAATTTATTGGGAGAAAAGCAATGACAAACCTAGACAGCATCTTAAAAAGTAAAGACATCACCTTGCCAACAAAGGTCCATATAGTAAAAGCTATGGTTTTCCCAGTAGTGATGTATGGAAGTGACGGCTGGACCATAAAGAAGGCTGATCGCCAAAGAATTGATGCTTTTGAATTATGGTGCTGGAGGAGACTCTTGAGAGTCCCATGGACTGCAAGAAGATCAAACCTCTCTATTCTAAAGGAAATCAGCCCTGAGTGCTCACTGGAAGGACAGATCCTGAAGCTGAGGCTCCAATATTTTGGCCGCCTCATGAGAAGAGAAGACTCCCTGGAAAAGACCTTGATATTGGGAAAGATGGAGGGAATAAGGAGAAGGGGACGACAGAGGACAAGATGGCTGGACAGTGTTCTCGAAGCTACGAACATGAGTTTGACCTAACTGCGGAAGGCAGTGGAAGACAGGAGTGCCTGGCGTGCTCTGGTCCATGGGGTCACAAAGAATCGGACACGACTAAACGACTAAACAACAACAACAACAAAACCCAGAAATAGTACCTCGGGTTAAGAACTTTGCTTCAGGATGAGAACAGAAATCGTGCTCCTGCGGCACAGCAGCAGCAGGAGGCTCCATTAGCTAAAGTGGTGCTTCAGGTTAAGAACAGTTTCAGGTTAAGAATGGACCTCCAGAACGAATTAAGTACTTAACCCGAGGTACCACTGTATTGGAAAATCCTAAAGTTAGCTGGTTTCACTATAAAGCAGGGACAATGAACCTCCAGATGTTGTGGTCCTCTAGATGTCATAAAGCCCCACATCACCCCTGGCTATTGGCAATGCTGCCTGGGGCTGATGGGAGCTGAAGTTCAGCCACAGCTGGAGGGTACAAAGTTCTCTACCACTGCAGGACAGAATCTAAGTACAGTGATACCTTGGGTTACATACGCTTCAGGTTACAGACTCCGCTAACCCAGAAGTAGTATCTTGGGTTAAGAACTTTGCTTCAGGATGAGAACAGAAATCGTGCTCCGGCGGTGCGGCGGCAGCGGGAGGCCCCATTAGCTACAGTGGCGCTTCAGGATAAGAACAGTTTCAGGTTAAGAATGGACCTCTGGAACGAATTAAGTACTTAACCACTGTACTGGATGAGGGCAGCTCCAGGTTGTGGGTGCGATTTAACCGAAGCAGCCTGGGCACCTCTATCACATCTGCCAACTACTGCCAAGAGCAGGATCCCATGGCATATCTAAACTGGTTCATTGCCCCTGCACCACATAGCCTCAGTAGAGGAACACTCTGCATATTCTCAAGACAACTAATAGGACTTCAGTTAATATTGACGGGCAGATGTCGCTGGTGAGAGAATCCCCATTTGTGGTAGCACCACAAGGAGTTAGGTGTCAGGAAAATGGTCAATAAATAAGATAAATTCAAGTCAGTAAATTCAAGTGACACTGGTCACTTTTAGCCATTGCATGGGCACAATTTAGTGGTGTCTGTGCTATATAACCTGGGCTAATTCTCCACCTTTTTCACTGTTACTTGACAGCCTTGTGTGCATGAAATTACTCTTCAGTCACCCTACCTGGGTAAGCCGCCCCTACATCTAGTAAAGTCACACACCATGGAAAGGGTTGTGCAAAAACTCTCTCTCTCCAATTTCCTAATTTATAGCCTGTTGAGAAGTCTGTTGTTGATTTAAAGGTGGGAAAGCGTTCAAAAACATAAGACACGTCCTGCAGTCTGATGCAGTGTAATCCAGGATTCTTAGTCTTATAACTTCATTCTGCAGACCGTATAATCACCTCAGAACTGCTCAAGTATTCCGCACTAGAAAGCATCCTAAGTCCCCCCCTCTCCTGAAGCCAAGAGAGAACAGCTGCCCCTTATCTAGAATTCTCAGTGTTAAATGTACCCCTTTAAATGATGCCTTGAACAGAAAAAAGGATGGGGGGTGGGAAAGGGAGATACCTGTTTAGATGAGTGAGGGAAACGCCGGCAATTCTTCGGAGCATATACAGTAACAGGTCTCATAATACCAAACAGATGAAACATTAGACATCCATTCAGTTTTTAATTTGCTTTGGCTACTGCCCAACCATAGCAGTATCACACATTGTGAACTGCAATATAGAATCACCTTGATACAGCCAGGACAAACGTTTTGGAATGCTTTTAAAAATATAAATATCAAATAAACTCCCCAATAATGGATGTTTTTAGTCAGGCGCTTCACTTCTTCTCCATCCCACCCCCTGCCAAAGTGCGTAGGAGATTTTTAGCGGCTGCAAAAGCCTCATATTGAAGGAGAAAGCACGTCTGACCCACTATGCAAAACTAATGTTAACAATTTGGATCTAACCCGCAAAGTGCAATGTGCAAAACAGCACATGTGATGAAATCAGCTTTCAACTAAATTAGGCCCATGGGTTTGGGGGTTTTCTACCAAAAAGATACTTTCCCAAGTTTCAATACTGGGGCGAACCAGAGTGCGAAAGACGCCTTAAATCTGTCTAATCCTCTAATCCAACTCTCTCTCTCTCTCTCTCTCTCTCTCTCTCTCACACACACACACACACACACACACAACACACACACACAGTTTCAGGGCAAACTGACTAGCTGAACCTACAGGCAGAACTCACCAGAGCGGTTGTCATGTTCTGATGGGTAGCAATCATGCTGAGGGTTTTTACTGGAGGGAACTCTCACCGCACAAGACAAGGAATGTATATTTTCCTCTCTCTTCGTCCCTCTGGAGATCCGTCAGGTCCTCTTGCTCTTCAGAAGTGGCAGCCAGCGTCACTAGGCCATTTCTTGCAGAAACCCCCCCTTGGCGAACACTTGATATACTGACCTGAGCTGGAGAAGGAGGGGATCAATCAAGATGACAGACCGCAATCTGGGCTCCCTCAGCAAAAAGAAAAGAAATAAAGGGGGGGGGGGAAATCCTGCCAATGGCTTGGCAGGGAGCATGGTCAATTAAGGAGGATGGAAGGGAGAAAGCAAAGGGAATGTTCAGGCAGGAACCTAGAAGGTACGTTAACTGTTTAGGATACAGGGTTGGGAAGAGCTAAATGATTACAGAGGGATGCCAAGTTGAGCGGCATCAGATCCCCAAATTTTCAAAGGGCTCGAAAGCCCTGAAAAAGTCACCAGATCCAAGAACTTACTCAACGCAGGGAAGCTCTGTCAAATAGCCATGCTATTTTAGGCTGCATCAACAGAAGTACAGAGTCCAGATCAAGGGAAATAATAGTACCAGTCTATTGTGTTCTGGTCAGACCGCTCCTGGAATATAGTTGTACCTCGGGTTAAGTACTTAATTCGTTCCGGAGGTCCGTTCTTAACCTGAAACTGTTCTTAACCTGAAGCACCACTTTAGCTAATGGGGGTCTCCTGCTGCTGCCGCGCCGCCAGAGCGCAATTTCTGTTCTTATCCTGAAGCAAAGTTCTTAACCTGAAGCAATATTTCTGGGTTAGTGGAGTCTGAAACCTGAAGCATATATAACCTGAAGCGTATCTAACCTGAGGTACCACTGTACTGTGACCAATTCTGGGCACCACGATTTAAGAAGGCAGTGTCATAGATTATAGCACAATCTCACGATTTCCACGTAAGTTTGTAATGGAGTTTGAAGTGGGCCACAATATTGAAAGCGGTCACCTACCCTTAACAATGGTACATGCAAGTCCACTCCTTAGCAATTCCTCCATAAAAACTCAATTTCTCTCCACTGCAAACCTATGCATAACCGCAGCCAATAGAATTAAATGGACCCCTTTACTTAATTTTGTTTCAACTCACCATCTTCATACAGATGATCTAAGGCCATACATACTGCCATTATATCACCTACTTCCGCAATTATTACTTGTAAACTGAAGCTCAGGAATGACTGACCGGTTCAAGGGCCTATGGTATGGTTTTGTCTGGTTTCTTGGCAATTTCCACTTATATTCCACTCAGGATGTAAATGTTGCTCTTGATTCAACAAAGCAGTAAGTATTCAAAAATATAAGCATCCAAGAGAAGAATGGAGCACCAAGTTTTAAAATTCAAGAGCATAAAACAGCTGGGCAGCCAGCAACATACCTTAACCTGAGGTCAGCCCACAAAAGTGAGGCCTGGTGTAATAGCTGCCTATGGGGACTGGCTCACTGTCATCTCATTTTAAGTACATTCTGAAGCTAACCGCTCCAAATTCAACAATTCTTGTTTAGTCGTTTAGTCGTGTCCGACTCTTCGTGACCCCATGGACCAGAGCACGCCAGGCACTTCTGTCTTCCACTGCCTCCCGCAGTTTGGTCAAACTGATCTTCATAGCTTCGAGAACACTGTCCAACCATCTCGTCCTCTGTCGTCCCCTTCTCCTTGTGCCCTCAATCTTTCCCAACATTGGGGTCTTTTCCGGGGAGTCTACTCTTCTCATGAGGTGGCCAAAGTATTGGAGCCTCAGCTTCAGGATCTGTCCTTCCAGTGAGCACTCAGGGCTGATTTCCTTCAGAATGGAGAGGTTTGATGTGCTTGCGGTCCATGGGACTCTCAAGAGTCTCCTCCAGCACCTTAATTCAAAAGCATCAATTCTTCGGCGATCAGCCTTCTTTATGGTCCAGCTCTCACTTCCGTACATCACTACTGGGAAAACCATAGCTTTAGCTATACGGACCTTTGTCGGCAAGGTGATGTCTCTGCTTTTTAAGATGCTGTCTAGGTTTGTCATTGCTTTTCTCCCAAGAAGCAGGCGTCTTTTAATTTCGTGACTGCTGTCACCATCTGCAGTGATCATGGAGCCCAAGAAAGTAAAATATCTCACTGCCTCCATTTCTTCCCCTTCTATTTTTTTCAGGAGGTGATGGGACCAGTGGCCATGAGCTTCATTTTTTTGATGTTGAGCTTCAGACCATATTTTGCGCTCTCCTCTTTCACCCTTATTAAAAGGTTCTTTAATTCCTCCTCACTTTCTGCCATCAAGGTTGTGTCATCTGCATATCTGAGGTTGCTGATATTTCTTCTGGCAATCTTAGTTCTGGCTTGGGATTCATCCAATTCAACAATAGGAAAATAAATTCTGTGATCTATGCAAATCTTTAGATGAAATATGGCAGGCAGCATTTTTCTCGGATTGGGCACTATCCCTCATAAGAAAAGTCTCCCCCCCCCAAAAAAAAAAAGTATTTTCAATGCTTTTTCTTTCCTTTGGGTCTCTTGACCAATCAAGCCTGAATATTGGGATTTGGTGCCACTGACAGATGTGTTACTGGCCAATGGGATCCTGGCATCCTGGCGTGTTGCTAATCCATAAAAACAAATTAGGCAGGAGAGAAATTGCTGTCAAGACAGATATTCCTTAAGGTTGTCACTTAACTGGGCACTTATCTGTCTGGAAGAAGTGCATTATGATTGAGAGGACAATGGGTGTGTGAGCCAGCTCTTAGGCTCCTGCCATTTCCTGGAAGGTGACTCAGGAGGAGCCTGCTGTCATGGAAAAATGCAGGGCGAGTGTTCAACGAACAGGTAAGTGCAGGCCTCGCAATGTAACCCCATCCCTTAGAAGCATCAGCCACAGGAGAAAGCAAGTCATTTTATTAAAAGTTTTGATTGTCAGCCTTAGGACCACATTTCATCGAGGGTAACATTCAGGGGAGGGTGCAAAGAGTGGGTGGAGCTAAAATTATGTAATATCCCATTCACAGCTATCCACTCCTACTGAGGAGGGAGGTAAAAATATCTGGCCCACTGGCTAGAAAAAGTTCCCCACCCAAAACCAACACTCTTAATTTCTCTAGCTGCTCTGCTTTTGATATCTCATTGCTCATGAGCTCTTCTCTTAGGGGCAAGTGCACATCCTAAACCATGATTGGCTCCATAGCATCCCATACAGAAATGTAAGGCCTGCCTTTTTCACAGATGAACTCAACTTTAGCTGCCATCTACCTTTTCGCCATTCATTTCCTCTCTACTTCAGTATCCCAATATATTCTCCTCTTTCTGTTTGATATTATGCCCTTTAAAATCATTCTCAATTCTGCCACAAACACTCTCTCTCTCTCTCTCTCTCTCTCTCTCTCTCTCTCTCTCACACACACACACACACACACACACACAGTGCACTCCCTGGTCATCAAGACTTGCTTGAGACAAGGTTTGGGGCAAAGTTCTGAAGCTGGAAGTGTTGTACAGCCTGGCTTTGTAGATACACATTAATGACATTATATTTGCAGGGGGGCCAGGGATGACTGCAATTCAAAATGAAAAAAAGAAGGCAAGCAAAGGAAAGGCAGGACTACAAAGAAGTATCTGAAGCACTGGCAGTGTTTTTACAGCTTGATTACATTTCGTAGACGCCTTGACCACAATTCACGGACAAAATACAAAACGGTTTAAAAGCCACGGAAGTCCCATGGCAGTGGAGTCCAGATCTGCGTTGTTTCAGGAACAGTTCTGAGCCAGAAGATAAAACAGGTCACCCAGCTCAACTCCGCTAATGGCATTAATGGACGCAGAAAGGATGGATCAGAGCAAGTCACAGATCTGGTTTCACTCACCCCTTTTATACAAAATATATGTGAGAATAGTCTGGCATTAAGTGTGTATGTTCAGCATTCAAACCATGAGAACAGCTCTTTCAGTGTAACTGTGCCCTCATGTGGTTACCAAAGGGTACCGCTGTACACACTCTCTCGTCCCTAGTTATGTAGGATTTCTGGGATCTACGAAGACTGGCAAGGAAAACAGGGACAGAGGCACTCTGGCAGAATTCCCCTGGCCCCTGGAAATGTGCAGAGTGCCTGCTAACTACCACAGCCTTCCCTTTCCATCCACGCATATGCATTATAATCCACGTCCTAGGAAGTCCAGGTCTCGGGGAGCAGATTCTTTGACAGTCCCCTCCTGAAGAGAGCACAGCAAAGACGGGATTTGGCGAGGTCTTGAGGATCAGAGGGACAGCACTGTTGGGAACACAGCGGCACCTGTCAGAGAAATATAAAAAGACAGCAATGGGTGAACCATGGAACGGCAGCCCGCAACCACCTAGCTCTAAACAACTTGTTGATAGGATCCATGTCCCAGCATCATAAAGAAGACTCTGGATATTGGGGAACCAAAGGTGGAAGGGTTTCCTGGAGGAAAGGTCAGAGATTTGAGGGATCCACATCTTGAACCAATTGGCGCAATAAACCTTTCAGGGATGCTATTTGCTCTTGGTGCCTGCGCATCACTGAAATCATTCTCCATATACAGTGGTACCTCGGGTTAAGTACTTAATTTGTTCCGCAGGTCCGTTCTTAACCTGAAACTGTTCTTAACCTGAAGCACCACTTTAGCTAATGGGGCCTCCTGCTGCCGCCGCGCCGCCGGAGCCCGATTTCTGTTCTTATCCTGAAGCAAAGTTCTTAACCTGAAGCACTATTTCTGGCTTAGTGGAGTGTGTAACCTGAAGCATATGTAACCTGAAGCGTATGTAACCCGAGGTACCACTGTACATAAGATGCTCCCACTTAAGTCTCCGCCGCATATCCTATCTGCAAAACTTAACAGTTTTAAAACACAGATGTGCTTTCACCTATGCAAGATTGAACGTGCTGTCGCTGGCTGTACTTGAGGGTCGTTTCCATCACATTACCGTACTTTTCCGTGTATAAGACGAGCTCTTTTTTACTCTAAAAGCATGTTTTAAAACGTGGGTCATCTTATACATGGGTAGTGCACGGGGGGAAGCGAGTGATTGGTTGCAGCCGGGAGCAGGAGCTTTTCAGCGGGGATTTTGTGGGTGATTGGTGGATGCGTAAAGCGCTGCTTACGATTGCTGCTGCTGCGTTTATTCAGTGGGTGATTGGTTGCTGCGGCAAGGGTTGCTGTGGATTGGGTGCCGCTTCGTCAACGGAGCGGGCGATTGCCGTCTGCTGTTGGTGAGCAGGCAGACGCAAGTTTGCTTCGGCGACGTGAGCGGTTATCAGCGTTTGCCAGTCGGGTTAGTGATTTTTTGCATTCCCCACCCCCCCAAAAAAGCTCAAAAACTCTGGGCAATCCTCCCCCAAAATAGGGGTAGTCTTATACACAGGGGCATGTTATACACAGAAAAATACAGTATGTCCATGCGGAGACGGCAGTATCGAATCTGCAGCACATGTACTACTAGCTTGTTCTCTGTATAAAGATCTGCAAAATGAGCTTATCGACCCTCTTCTATTATCTATACCAGGTCATTTATCTTACAGACCAACGTTACCAAGTGACAGCAAACGCAGCAAATTTTTTAACTGGGGCAATAAGAATAAGATCTACCATCTGACTAACCTGTTTAACGCCTAGAGTAAAGAAAGCCAACTCTTTCATGTGTTTTATTTCTGGTCAAGGACAGTCATTAACTCTTTCATATGCATAGATGTAAATTCTTAGAATGTATTTTGTACAGCCAACCAATCTAGTTATATCAGTATTTTATTGCATTTGATTCCTTTGCTATGGCGTGTTGGCGACACAAATAAAGATTCTATCTATCAATCGACATAAATTGCTGGGAATTCAAACCTTAACCAAATTCTGCTCATTGCCTGTAAGGTAAAGGTAATGGGACCCCTGACCATTAGGTCCCGTCGTGGCTGACTCTGGGGTTGCGGTGCTCATCTCGCTTTATTGGCCGAGGGAGCCGGTGTACAGCTTCCAGGTCATGTGGCCAGCATGACTAAGCCGCTTCTGGTGAACCAGAGCAGCGCACGGAAATGCCGTTTACCTTCCTGCCAGAGCGGTACCTATTTATCTACTTGCACTTTGACATGCTTTCAAACTGCTAGGTGGGCAGAAGCAGGGACCGAGCAATGGGAGCTCACCCCGTCGCAGGGATCTGAACCACTGACCTTCTGATCGGTAAGTCCTAGCCTTTGTGGTTTAACCCACAGCGTCCCATTGCCTGTAGTGGTGTGGGAAAAGGAGGTGAGGCATACAATTCTGAAGGTGCTGACCACCCAATTTTTATGTTGTGTGCATGTGTACAAAACGCAATAGGCAAGAAGGAAAATGACAGTCGCAAACACATAGATGGAAGTGGGCTTATATGTGGGCTCGGTTATCCTCAAGCACAGTCACACAGTGCTTGGTGGAAGATTGGTGGGATTATAGAGGTGGAAACCCAAAAGAAAATGCTAAAGTTTTTTATTTATGTAACAGCAGCAGCTAGGATTTTTTGTGCGCAGAAATGCAAGGAAGAAGAAGTCCCCACTAAAGCAGAATGGATAAGTAAGATAATGGACTATGCAAAATTAACAGCAAAATTAAGAGGATCTAATGATGAGTGTTTTAAGGAAAAATGGATGCCTTTTCCGGATTACTTAAGAGAAATACAATGAGCTCACGAGCAGAATTCAAGCAATGAGCCACAGAAGTAATTAGATTATAATATTGTGGCTACGATTTGATAGATAGGGAGAAGCAGAAGGGGAGAAACAACGACTGCATGGAAAACGGGATGGGAAGTAAACAAAAATTAGAGAAAAGACGAAATTGTGGTTTGATTGTATGTGTTAAAAATGTTGAAACTTAATAAAATGTAATTGGAAGGAAAGAAAGAAAACTGGGCCCTTACTCTTGGGGCTGCTTTGGCCATCAGGTTCAGGCACCCTCCAGTCCATCTTCCTCCCTTTCTCGTACAGGCCCTTCAGCACTTTGCGGAACTCCTCGGGCTCCAAGCCCCCAGTGCTCAGCTCCACATATTTCCTGTACAGCTGGAGGGCAGTGCGTGCATCTTCAATACTGTCGTGTGTCTCCCCTTGGATCTTCAGATCTATGGGAAACAGAAAGAATCCAGCCGGTGGCTAATGTTGCCTTGCCTGGGGAGGAGAAACACTTCTAACGGTTGCTGCTTAGGATCTGCCCTTCTTCAGTCTATCAAATCTAGTAAACAGCATACCCAACTTTCAGACCCTGGTATTGACCCAATTCCCTCCTCGGACCCTCCCCTCCTTGGAGCTCTGCCTGTTGATGTTCTCCAGTTCGGCTCTGCGGGCTCAAATTCTCAACTCTGAATTCTCAACTCCGGCACTAGGCTGGGGGCGTCAAGGACATTTTGAACCTCTTGAGACAGATGCAAAGGGAATTCCTGTGCTCAAGGGAATCCTTGGCAGCAAGGTCAGGCTGGCTGGGAGATGGATAGGCACCGAAGGAGGTCTGTACTGACCCAAAAAATACCAGGCAAGGAAGCGCAGCGAGATCATCCTCTTCCTGGGCATGTGGAACAGGTAGACGGTGTCAATCACCTGGTCCCTGGGAACCTGCAAGAACAGGCGAGGTCCAGTTATATTCTGGGAGCATATGAGTCCTGAAGGCACTCAGCTAAACAGTCCTAGACTTACAAAAAATCTAGGCAGAAGCATAACACTTGCTGCTTTTAAAAAGTTTTTTTCTGTTGGTTTTTTGAAGTTTTATTCAAGTTTGGGATTTTTACATACATTATATTACCTCCTTCCAATTTTAAATTTCCCTTACATTTTTTTCCTTTCCCTCCCTCCCCCCCCCACCCCATATCCATTGGAAGGGTTCAAACTATTATCCTCAGCCACGAGCATAGCGTCTTTAGTTTCCACCGGATGTCTTTTGTTTCAGTAGTTTTTATCCACTGAAGATAGGGGTTCCATCTGTTCCTCATCGTGGTGGACTTGATGGTCCCATTAAAGTTTGCCAGATGAACAGCTTATTTTGGCACAAGCATTTAGAGGCAACAATCTATTTCTGTGGTTTCTGAATCTTCCTACTGTCAAGAAAGCCTTTCTCCACTGATTTGTCTGCTAAGAAATCCCTGTGCGCCCCCTGTACATTGTCAGCTCCTTCACATACAGAGGCCCAAACATATATAGATAAGGGATATATAAGGTTCAAAACAGAGGCAGTCACCATGATGTTGATGACCCGGAAGTCTTTTTGCAATCCATGACCCACAAACTTGACCCCGACATCGATGAGGAAGCGTAGTTTCAGGTAGGTGGATTTGAGGGTGGTGAGGTGTTTGGAGGAGATTTTGGCATCCAGATCCCCCGGCTTGATTCCCGAGTACTGAGTGAGGTAATCCACCACCTAAGAAGGAGCAAAGGAAGATGAAAAGGAAGAAAACATTGCATGTCTGGACTCGGCCCCAGACACACTGATCAGATGCTTGGAGGCTGTGGCTGGATGGTTACGTGGGAGCCGGTTGAAGTTAAATCCTTCGAAGACAGAGGTCCTCTGGCTGGGACGGGACGACATGGGACTGAGGGGGCAACTCCCATCTCTTGCGGGGGTGCAATTAGTGCCAGCACCGTGCGTTAAGAGTTTGGGTGTAATCTTCGATACCTCCCTCTCCATGGAGGCGCAGATTGCAGCTATAACAAAGGTGGCATTTTTTCATCTCCGCCAAGCTAAGCAGTTGGCTCCTTACCTCTCTCGCCCTGACCTAGCCACTGTGATCCATGCGACGGTCACCTCCATTTGTAACTCGCTCTACGTGGGGCTGCCCTTGAGACTGACCCAGAAACTCCAGCGGGTGCAGAATGCCGCAGCGAGACTCCTTACGGGGTCTTCGCTTAGAGATCACATTCATCCGGTGCTATACCAGCTGCACTGGCTCCCGGTGGAGTACAGGATCAGGTTTAAGGTGCTGGTTTTAACCTTCAAAGCCCTATACGGCCTAGGGCCCTCGTACCTACGGGACCGCCTCTCCTGGTATGCCCCACAGAGGAACTTACGGTCTTCAAATAAAAACACCTTGAAGGTCCCAAGCCACAGAGAGGTTAGGCTGGCCTCAACTAGAGCCAGGGCTTTTTCGGCTGCGGCTCCAACCTGGTGGAACGCTCTGTCACAAGAGACAAGGGCCCTCCAGGACTTGACATCTTTCCGCAGGGCCTGCAAGACAGAACTGTTCCGCCTGGCCTTTGGTCAGGGCGCAGCCTGACTCCCTCCTTTGGCAATCTTTACAAAACTTTAGTTTATGGTTGCCATCAATTTTGATTTTAATTCATTTTTATAATGTTTTATAATGTTGTACTGTTTTAGTGTTGTTAGCCGCCCTGAGCCCGGCTTCGGCTGGGGAGGGCGGGATATAAATAAAATTTATTATTATTATTTATTATTCAATGCCAAGGCTTCTTTTAGTTCACAGAGAACGACAGCTCATTCTGTTCGCCTGGAGTAGGGAAACATTTTTAATCTGCTGGCCGTGTTCCCTTTCTGAGCAACGTCTTGGGACCACGTGTCAGTGGTGGGTGGAGCAATGGGCTGAGGCAAGCAGGAGGCTGTGTCTGGCAAAAACACTTAAGGAGGATGAGGGGTGTGGCCTATGGAAAGTCCCAAGGGCCAAACAGAGAGGCCTAGAGGACCACATTCAGCTCCCAGGACCCAGTGTTAAAAAAAGGTAAAGGACCCCTGACAGTTAAGTCCAGTTGTGAACGACTCTGGGGTTGCGGCGCTCATCTCGCTTTACTGGCCGAGGGAGCTGAAGTTTGTCCGCAGACAGTTTTTCTGGGTCATGTGGCCAGCATGACTAAGCCGCTTCTGGCAAAACCAGAGCAGCACACAGAAACGCCCTTTACCTTCCCACCAGAGTGGTACCTATTTATCTACTTGCACTTTGACGTGCTTTCGAACTGCTAGGTTGGCAGGAGCAGGGACCGAGTAATGGGAGCTCACCCCGTCGCAGGAATTCGAACCACCGACTTTCCGATTGGCAAGCTCTAGGCTCAGTGGTTTAGACCACAGCGCCACCCGTACATCCCCGTGTTAGCCCATCCCAAACAGCTTTCCGCATGCCCATCCCTCACCATCCAGGACTGTGAGGACAAGGACTGGACTTCACAGCACAGCTACTGCCATGTGGAATGGGGATAACACTATCCTATCAAGGAAAGTTCTTGAGATGAAGAGAGCAAGGGACCAACTTGTCTAAAACCTCCTTAGCAGGGAGAGCCAGATGAGCTCTGCAAGGTTTTTGCAGAGAAAGCTGCCTACCTGTTCTTGCGTGGAAATGTAATCATCGATGAAGGGAACGCCCTCGTTGGGACCCTGCCCCCTCACACACGTAATCCTGGCCACCGACATCTGACTGGGCTTGATAGTGGATTTGGTCCCGTCACTGCGAAGCTCAGCTTCCTCCTATTGTGTATTTTCAAGGGGTGAACGAATTATGTTCTGTGTGCCCTCCTCACAAAGAAGAGCTCCCATTGGCCCTTTGAAGAGGCCGCTGCTCAAAGGCCTACAGGCGAGAGGTTCAGGAACTACTGCAATGTGCTCTACGTGGGGCTACCTTTTAAGGAGACCCGGAAACTACAACTAATCCAGAAAGCGGCAGCTAGACTGGTGACTGGGAGCGGCCGCCAAGACCATCTAACACCGGTCTTGAAAGACCTACATTGGCTCCCAGTACGTTTCCGAGCACAATTCAAAGTGTTGGTGCTGACCTTTAAAGCCCTAAACGGCCTCGGCCCAGTATACCTGAAGGAGCGTCTCCACCCCCATCGTTCTACCCGGACACTGAGGTCCAGCGCTGAGGGCCTTCTGGCGGTTCCCTCACTGCGAGAAGCCAAGTTACAGGGAACCAGGCAGAGGGCCTTCTCGGTAGTGGCACCCTCCCTGTGGAATGCCCACCCACCAGACGTCAAAGAGAACAACTACTACCAGACTTTTAGAAGACATCTGAAGGCAGCCCTGTTTAGGGAAGTTTTTAATGTTTGATGTATTACAGTATTTTAATATTTTTGGGGGGAAGCCCAGCCAGATGGGTGGGGTATAAATAAATTATTATTATTATTATTATTATTATTATTATTATTATTATTATTATAGTCCTGCCAACTGACCTCCCCCCTCTCCCCGCAACGCAATGCCTACCTCGTTGAGGGTGACAAATTCAGCATCCAGCCCCACCAGGTCCCCCACCTGGGGCATCTCATTCAGCATGAGCGGGATGAAAGTGGCGTGACACTTGCGCTGCTTACGGGCGAGCGAGGCCTCGGCGAGCAGCACACTGGCTTCGATAGGGTTCTTAACTGAAAGAGGGAAAGAAAATCTGAGATCAGCTGTTGTGCTCAGTTCCAGGGTGCCTTCTGAGATGGCAGTCTGAATGAAGAAAGCAGCCCAGGGGAGTCCCACAGGAGGCCTCGTAGGTACAAGCTTCTAGTATACAGTGGTACCTCAGGTTACATACGCTTCAGGTTACATACACTTCAGGTTACAGACTCTGCTAACCCAGAAATAGTGCTTCAGGTTAAGAACTTTGCTTCAGGATGAGAACAGAAATCGGGCTCCGGCAGCGTGGCAGCAGCAGGAGGCCCCATTAGCTAAAGTGGTGCTTCAGGTTAAGAACAGTTTCAGGTTAAATACGGACCTCCGGAACGAATTAAGTACTTAACCTGAGGTACCACTCTACAGTTACAGTCATACCTTGGGTTACAGATGCTTCAGGTTGCGCGTTTTCGGGATACGGACACGCCGGAATCCGGAAGTACCGAAACGGGTTACTTCCGGGTTTCAGCGCTCATGCATGTGCAGAAGCACTAAATCACGCTTTGTGCATGCGCAGACGCGCCGAATCGCAAGCCACACGTGCGCAGACGCGGCGCTGCGGGTTGCAGACGCTGCAGGTTGCGAACGTGGCTCTCGCACGGATCACGTTCGCGACCCGAGCGTCCACTGTATATCCAATTTCTCAAAAACAGTGTAATCAGCAAGAAAAAAAAGGCTGGCTTATTCAAACTTACGTGAGGAAGAGAGGGCCCAGAAGAGTTTAAAGGAAAACCTGCCAATATCACAGGGCCAATTCAACTAGAGGATTTACAGTAATGAACCACAATACTTTAAAAGTTCGGGATTTTCCTGTTAAGATCGTATCCAGAGCACAGGTGTTCCAGCGCTGAAGCGGATCACATCGATCCCTTGTGACACAGGAAACATGCCAAAAGGGATCCGATGGTATGTAACCAAGCTCTGTCAAGCAGATCAAGTTTACATTCCAAATTATTCAAGATGCACGGACACTGTACAGCAGAAATGCCAAAAAACATTGGTGCCTGCGGAATAATCAGGACACTTGGGGCTGTGTAGCGAAGTGGCCTGTTTTACACAGCGGCCTGGGAGCTACACCAAGGTGCCAAAGTTTCACCCCAAAGCAGTGGTTTCTGGTCTGCATCACAAACGCAGACGATCCTTTTCGTGATGTAGTGATGATCAGTCGGTTTCACTTCCTCTTGATTTCAACACAGTTCCTTGCAGAACCCACTCAGCTTTGCCCCCTTAATCTCTGTGGCATATGACTACCACACAACAACCCATCCCTTGTGAAGGAGGGGAGAGCTATTTTGCTTAGTGTTAAAGGGATGTCTCACTGGAATTTCCTACTTGGCATCAGTATTAGGCAAAACAGGGAGGGGACAGATGTGGAGGTCAAGATATGGGGGTGCAGGGGCTGTGAGGGAGGCTGACAACCCAGGGGCTGTTTCAGCCACAAAACTATTTATCAACAGGTCTAAATTATCATATGAATACATCAAATATGTGAATAACGGATCAAAGATGAATAACCAAGTGGTGATGTAAGACACTGACTGCACGGGGAGGGGGGGAAAAAGAGGCACCATATTTTTCGCTCTATAAGACACACCTAGTTTTTGGAGGAGGAAAACAAAAAAATATTCTGAATCTCAGAAGCCAGAACAGCAAGAGGGATCGCTGCGCAGCGAAAGCAGCAATCCCTCTTGATGTTCTGGCTTTTGGGATAGCTGCACAGCCTGCATTCGCTCCATAAGACGCACACACATTTCCCCTTACTTTTTAGGAGGGAAAAAGTGAGTCTTATAGAGCAAAAAATACGGTATTTCCTGAGCCACACTGTGATGCCAAGCTTGCTACTGGAAAACAGGCAGAGCTATATCTAAGGAGCTCATTTAGGTATCAGCTCTCCAGCAATGTTTGAAAGGCCTGTCCGTGTTGTTTTGACCTGGTTATGTTGCTGAGCAATGCGATACCAGCACTGTCTGTCCATACTCCACCAACCATGGTTGGAAGGTGGAGCATTGGTTTAAGAAACCTAGCTGCCCAGGGAATCTGCAGCAGGCCATGGTTGAACCTGGTTCTGCTGAGCCCCCGAGTAGTATTCTCAATTTATTTTTTTTGTTCCAGAATCCAGCTCTTTCCATGTAGTCAAAGGCACACATGCACACACGCTCACTGGTTAAATTGTACTTGGAGTGCAGGTTCCTCCGCACGTAATAAAGGATGGCAGGCACCTTCCAGCTCATGTCGAATTGCACGGCCTCACACTGCGAATTCAAAAGCAAATAATAAATAAAAAAACAACAATGGGAGCATCATGCGCATTTGAGTTGTGTGTGTTGTTCTGGGGTTGTCTTCTTCCCTATTGTTTGTTCTTATCCATCAGAAAAATATGCAACTTCTCCACGGCAAAAAACAGGATGCATTGGCATTATTTTAATGTATTTCTTAATGTTTCTTACACTGTCTAATTTTGTGCTAGAATGGGTGCCTGAGCTAGTTGTCTTGTAAATGGAGACATTTAAGAGGTGTTTAAAAGAAGCTTTTAGCCCGTGTCATTGGAGAAAGAGTTTGGAAAAGTACACGGACCATCTCCAAAAAGGCTCTGGGCTTCTGTTAGGAAATCTCTTATGCTCTGCATTGGGCTGGGGAATCTGCAATCCTCCATGAATGTTGATGACTGGGGCAGATGGGAGATGGAGTTCAACATCTGGAAGGCCACAGATTCCTGCCTTTTCCCGACAGACATTTCCCCCCTTCCCTGCAAAACCTCTAGGGCTGTTGCCTCCGCTCGATACCAAAAAAGTTCTACAAAATGTGAGGGTCAGAAAAAGCATGCAAAGTGGAGTTGATAAAAAAAAAAGCTTATTTACGTACCTGTTACTTATGTATAGAAATTGAGAGCACAGGGTATGAATCGTCTTGATCTCCTTACCTTATCCACAGGCTCAATGAGAAAATCATTGAAAAGGTACCACTGTTGGTGTGTGACACCCTGTGCAAATGGAAGTTGCAAGATATGTGTCAATGGATTACCATTTTCAGTTACAGATAATGAATGAATCAGAGTCACACAGGTACGACTGCCTATAGCCAAGGCAGTTCTGTGACAAATATGACAACAGAAAAACAAGCGGGTTCTCCTAAGGCAGCCTTCCCCAATCTGATGCCCTCCAGATGTTCGAGTCTATAAATGTCATCAACCCTGGCCAACATGGCTGATAGTCAGGAATTATGGGAGTTGTAGTCCAAAACATCCAGAGGGACCAGCCATGGGAAGGCTGTAACACCATTGATAATTCAGTGAGATGTACTCTCTTCTGATTGGCTCACCTCCTTCCTTTGGTGGTAGGTCTCCCCCACTTTTATGTGCCCCACCAGGCTGCCCCCAGTCCGGGAGTCCAGAATGTGCACAATGGTTGCCATAAGGTCATAGACGTACGTTGACTCCTGGTCTTCCAACACAGTCAGCTGCAAAGAGGAAGGAGAGTTCATCAACTGGCTAGATTTCTTTTCAGTTATTTTAAGCAGCAAGACAAAACAAAACTGGCAAACACTGACACACTGTACACCAGGCCTTTAAATTCTGACTCCAGGGATCCAGCCTTTCTGAAATCCTGTTGCAATGGCTGCACAAACCAGGACGACGTCCCCTAGGCTAATGGTCCACCTTGGGCGTTCATGGACTACCTTAGGCAGATTCTCTCACAGCATTTTAAAAATTAAATTTAAAAAATTAAAATTATTTTTAAAAGGGGGGTGGAAAGAAAAGGATTATAATCACTTCCATATTAAATATTTTTATCAAACAAGCCTGGCTGAATCTGCTCACACTGATAGACAGACACCTATTTGAGATGGGGCGGGGGGGGGATATTTTGGAGGATGCTATTGGATCTGCCATAATCCTGCTTCCCGTTCTTCCTGCAGTATGGGCCTTTCCCTTCCTATCTTACCCAGAGGGATCATTTCACCTGCTTTACAAAAGTATTCCCAACATATGAAGTGCTACCATGCCCACTCATCTCTGGGCTAAACCTAACTCCTTCACTCTTCCCTCATATGACTGAGGAGCTGAATCAAAACTTTTGAAGTCGCAAGAGGCAGAACTTCTTAACTGCAAGAGCCACTTCACAGGTTGCAGGAGCGCACAGTGTGCCTGGGAGCTTCCTGGCGTGTATTCTACTTCATATTTTCATTTACCCAGCCCTCCATTTACAATCTCTGCTGCTACATCATCTGTTAGTCAGTGCCTTGAAAGATCGCATGAGAATTGTACAGGAAGGGGCCAAAACTGGCTCTACATTCTTCCATCCAACAATTAAAATAATTCTGTACCGAGGTAGCAAATGCCACGGCACACCTGGAGAGGCTGCCCTTAATTGTATCAAAGTGAGCACTGCACAGAATTCCTGAGAAAGCATTTAGAAACCAGGCACTATGGGGCGACTTTCTTGCCAGAAGTGATGACGTACTTCTGTGCTTTCATCCCAGTTGTAAACCTCCAGTTCCTTGTTCTTGGAGAGCTTCATCTTGATAGAATAAGGAATCCAGACGTTCTTCAGCTCTTCAATGGAGGTATAAGAATGCCCTCCCTCTGCCATTCCCAATTCGTTCCTGGAAGGCAAAAAAACACACAAACAGGAGGATTCATACAATACAATGCAGTCTGAGCTTTTCTGCAAGTTGTTTATCATCATCAATCTTTATTACGGTCCAGAGACCCAACAAATCGTTACAAAGCAATGCACAAGCTGTTTATACAGGATTCTAGATACCCTAGATATGATGTTCCACGTTTCCCAGTCTGTACTGTCATTGTCATTTTACTGCTGCAGTTTTCTGCTCTGTGGCCTTTCTCCTGCATAACGTAGTATAAACAAAACGGAGGTAGACATGATATCGCCTTTCAACCGTTAAAAAAAAATCGCTAAAGGAAGGGTAAGAACACAAGTAGTACTGAATTGGTAAAGGTAAAGGGACCCCTGACCATTAGGTCCAGTCGTGGCCGACTCTGGGGTTGCGGCGCTCATCTCGCTTTATTGGCCGAGGGAGTCGGCATACAGCTTCCGGGTCATGTGGCCAGCATGACTAAGCCGCTTCTGGCGAACCAGAGCAGTGCACGGAAACACCATTTACCTTCCCGCCGGAGTGGTACCTATTTATCTACTTGCACTTGATGTGCTTTCGAACTGCTAGGTTGGCAGGAGCTGGGACTGAGAAACAGGAGCTCACCCCGTCACAGGGATTTGAACCGCTGACCTTCTGATCGGCAAGTCTTAGGCTCTGTGGTTTAACCCACAGCACCACCCGCGTCCCTTGGTTGAATTGGAGAGAACAAAAAAAGAAGGCTTTTCTAGACAAAAAAAGTAGAGTTTTTATTCTAGGAAGCACACCTAGATGATAAATGCTTACCATTCCCCAACAGGTATTTCTCTACTTTGGGGGAGTTCCAGACCACCTTTCTTCATCATCAACTTCTTAAAGGCATACTGAAAATAAAAGGTAAACTAGAAGTAGAAAGATCTCTTTTCTATATATATTTTAAATGTCTCCAAAAATATTCCAAAACAATTATCACTGTATCCAATTTCTTCTTCAACACAAACTTTCTTCTTGA
Organism: Podarcis melisellensis; assembly: GCF_964234715.1. Classification (NCBI taxonomy): domain Eukaryota; kingdom Metazoa; phylum Chordata; class Lepidosauria; order Squamata; family Lacertidae; genus Podarcis; species Podarcis melisellensis. The sequence goes on from NC_138529.1 coordinate 13,711,937, forward strand.
CTTCCCACCCCTCCTTTCCTGATGTTTGTTTTTTACTTCTTTTTATTAGCTGTTTCACAACACATATGTTTTATCTCAGCTTCCTCGTCGTTAGTTCTTTCAGTAATCCACTGCTTATATTTCAAAGATCTCAATAAACGTACAGTCAAATGCCGAGTGATTTCACTTAACGCAAAACCCTGACTACCTCCTCATGCCGGTTCCAGGAGCGAGTCAAGATGAGGGGCCAGGTGGAATGTTAAAAAAAAGGTAAAGGACCCCTGACAGTTAAGTCCAGTCGCGAACGACTCTGGGGTTGTGGGGCTCATCTCGCTTTACTGGCCGAGGGAGCCAACGTTTGTCCGCAGACAGTTTTTCCGGGTCACGTGGCCAGCATGACTAAGCCGCTTCTGGCGAAACCAGAGCAGTGCACGGAAACTCCATTTACCTCCCCTTCGGAGCGGTACCTATTTATCTACTTGCACTTTGACGTGCTTTCGAACTGCTAGGTTGGCAGGAGCTGGGATCATACAACAGGAGCTCTTCTGATCAGCAAGCCCAAGAGGCTCAGTGGTTTAGACCACAGCGCCACCCGCATCCCTAGGTAAAATGTTATACTGTGCCAAATAGAAGGTAGGTAAAAGGCAAAGGACCCCTGGATGGTTAAATCCAGTCAAAGGTAACATTGGGGTTGCGGCGCTCATCTCACTTTTCAGGCCAAGGGAGCCACTGTTTGTCCACAGACAGCTTTCTGGGTTAAGTGGCCAGCATAACTAAACTGCTACTGGTTCAACGGAACACTGTGATGGAAGCCAGAGTGCACGGAAAAGCTGTTTACCTTTCCCCTGGAGCAGTACCTATTTATCTACTTGCACTGGTGTGCTTTCAAACTGCTAGGCTGGCAGGAGCTAGGACAGAGCAAAGAGAGCTCACCCCGTCGTGGGGATTGGAACCGCTGACCTTCTGATCAGCAAACCCAAGAGGCTCAGTGGTTTAGACCACAGCGCCAACCCACTCACCGCGCACATCTGCCCTGCCTCCAAAACCTCTGGCCATTCACATGGGGTTTCACATCTGAACAAGGGCCCAAGAGGATAGTCTCAGATTGTGAGGTCCATTTCCCAAATATTATTTTGGAAACAGACAACCTTGACATGAGCTTGCATGTGCTGAATTGTCTGCATATAGACCTTATTTGAACAACCAGTGAGGTTGGGAGTTGGCATTGCTGGTTGGCAGGGTCTGTGTGTGTGTGTGTGTGTGTACAGTGCACTCTTGCTCCTGCTCCCCCACAGTAGACAGGGAAGCAATCAAAGTATTGAGTGATCTGGTTTAAGGGTGCCCTCGAAAGGCAACTGAATGGAAACCGAAAAGAAAAAGAAAAAGGCACTCTCCTATACCTCTGCCTGCATCTTCCAGAATTCTGCCTCCTTGGAGCTGTTTACTTCACAGTTAATGACCAAAACATCAGGCAGGCAGCGGATGTTGCGGGTCTGGACCTTGAAGAGCAGAGAGAAGATGTGCAATGTAAGAGCAAGTGACACAGATTCATGCTTGGTACTACTGTTGCGGCTTTATTTTACAGCAGTGCTTCCCAAATTTGGGCCTCCAGCTGTTGCTGGGACTACAACTCCCATCATCCCTGACCTGCCAGCTTGGGATGATGGGAGTTGTAGTCCAACAACAGCTGGAGACCCAAGTTTGAGAAACACTGTCACAAGGAATGCAAATTGATCTAATAATCTCTTGCTTTTTAACAGATGGCACCACCAGAGGTTTCCTAAGATGCCGATGGCTGAAGTGAGCGGAGATGAAATCATATTTACCCCCTAGAATTTCTTGCCCCATCTGCGGTATCAGCTTAAGAATTTAAACTTCCCAGCGTAAGGATGCTTTATCTGAGACCGTACTAGCTGGAGACCTGGAAACTGATAGAAACTTTGGGGTGGTCAGTTCTCTTATCAAGTGCCCTGCAGTACTTGCGTTCTCAGGCCCAACCTGGCTGATGCAGCCTTGCAAAACACATTAGATTCCCCTGTATCAATTCCGCAGCCCTGGTCCAGGTAGTCCAGTTGCTCTATGCAACTGTTCCCTCCCCACTTACCGTGGGTTGGTATTTCTCACAGTTTTCGCACCAGGCTTGGGTGTTCTGTTCCAGGCAGATGCTCCGCTTTAAGATCTGAGCAAATTCATAATCCTTGATTTTATCTTAAAAGGAGGGAAGGAAAAAAGGAGGGGATTTTAATTTCCAAAAAGATCCAGTCAAGAAGTACCATATTTTTCGCTCTATAGGACACACTTTTCCCCCTGCAAAAATGAAGGGGAAATGTGTGTGCATCATATAGAGCGAATGCAGGCTCCTTGGCTTCAGCGATAGCAACGCGAAGCCTCCAAAGCACAGAGGGAGAGCTTCCCCCGCACTCCGGAGGCTCCGGGTTGCTTTCGCTTAAACTGCCTGAAGCCCCCGGAGCGCAGGGAACTCCCGCTGCACTCTGGGGGCTTCAGGCAGCTATCCGCAAGCCTTCGGAGTGCAGCAGGAGTTCCCGCTGCGCTCCGAAGGCTTGCGGATAGCTGCCTGAAGCCTGGAGAGCGAGAGGGGTCGGTGCACACCAATCCCTCTTGCTCTCCAGGCTTCGCTTCGCTGGAGAGGCGCTGCAAAGTTTTCCCTCTCTGCACAGCACCCCTTCAGTGAAGCGGGAGGAGAAATGGAAGGGGCTCCATTTCTCCTCCCGCTTCGCTGAAGGGGCACTGAGCAGAGAGGGGGAGAATTTTTTTTTCCTGTTCTCCCCCCTCCTATGGTCCGGTGCGTCCTATAGAGTGAAAAATACGGTAAAACTTAACCAGAAGAACGCAGAAGAAAACCCTAACCCAGCACCATTCTACAGATGCTCCTATCCTATTTTGAGAACCCTAGCCAGTGCCTTTCCAGGCAAGTTGTTCCAGCCCCGTAAGCTTACAAGACCCAACTGAAAGGAAACAAGCCCACACCTTCTGCCCCTGCTTTAAAGAATGAAACAATCCCCATTCCATTCAACTCTGTGCTTTTCCCACCCATGCACTCTCACCCCTTAAAAGTCATACCGTTGCTCTCAGGGTAGGACAACGTAAAGAGGAGTGTGGACGATACTCGGACAGTCTCTTTGCCACAGCGGCACATGCTGCAGTTCTCCACTTCGCAGCTGAAAAGCTGCCCGATGACCGAGTCCCCTGAAGATCCGAAGTTGCTAGAAAAGACAAGGCAAGATCAGCAGAGTGCCGGGTTCAGTATTTAGGAGTGGGATGCTGAAGCACCTCTACCAGTTACTTCACAAGACAACAGCTTACAAACATAGCTAAGTTGGGATTGTTGGGCCCTAACCATTTTCAGCTTTTCAGACCAATCTTAATCCCTAGCCGGAATTAAGATTGCTGGAAGAAATATCAACAACCTCAGATATGCAGATGACACAACCTTGATGGCAGAAAGTGAGGAGGAATCAAAGAACCTTTTAATGAGGGTGAAAGAGGAGAGCGCAAAATACGGTCTGAAGTTCAACATCAAAAATACGAAGACCATGGCCACTGGGCCCATCACCTCCTGGCAAATAGAAGGGGAAGAAATGGAGGCAGTGAGAGATTTTACTTTCTTGGGCTCCATGATCACTGCAGATGGTGACAGCAGCCACAAAATTAAAAGACGCCTGCTTCTTGGGAGAAAAGCAATGACAAACCTAGACAGCATCTTAAGAAGCAGAAACATCACCTTGCCAACAAAGGTCCATATAGTTAAAGCTATGGTTTTCCCAGTAGTAATGTACGGAAGTGAGAACTGGACCATAAAGAAGGCTGATCGCCGAAGAATTGATGCTTTTCAATTATGGTGCTGGAGGAGACTCTTGAGAGTCCCATGGACTGCAAGCAGATCAAACCTATCCATTCTTAAGGAACTCAGCCCTGAGCGCTCTCTGGAAGGACAGATCCTGAAGCTGAGGCTCCAATACTTTGGCCACTTCATGAGAAGAGAAGACTCCCTGGAAAAGACCCTGGTGTTGGGAAAGATGGAGGGCAGAAGGAGAAGGGGACGACAGAGGATGAGATGGTAGGACAGTGTTCTCGAAGCTACCAGCATGAGTCTGACCAAACTGCGGGAGGCAGTGGAAGACAGGAGTGCCTGGCGTGCTCTGGTCCATGGGGTCACAAAGAGTCAGACACGACTAAACGACTAAACAACAACAACCCTTTTCAGGTGGAAAACACAACCAAACAGGGAATGTGACAGTTGGTAGCAATCCCATGTAACCTGAGAAGAACAACGCTGCTGAATCAGACCAAGGGCCTAGCTAACCCAGTATCCTGCTTCCAACAGAGGCCAGCCAGAAGCCTCTGGGAAAGCTTGCAAACAGGACATGAGCGTAATAGCAATCTCCCTTGCAACTGGCTTTCACATTGCCACTAACTCTGAAAGCGATGTGCAGTCATCGTCCGCATGAGCCAATCGTGCAGTGCTCTGTAGTTTGCCCATAGTTCAAATTCTGAACTTTAGAAAGCGGATGGCACTCCAACAGTGTCATGGAATTCTACTCAATATTGATTCAGAGTAGAATCCCAACGTATTGTTAGTAGAGTTAAAACTTAAAACATTGCAGGATTCCCCAAAAATAGACCAGAGGCAATTGTATTTCATCCAGCAGAGCTTTACTGCTACTGACGCAAATGAGCATAATGCTCACAAATCCAATACATTCAGGATTGGCACCGTCCATAAGAAATCCAGTTGCTGCAGACTTTGCTTTTTTATTTTAATGTATTTTTTATTAAAGATTGCTTGGTTTACAAAAGTATGTGCAATGTCTCTTTTTTCAAGTTACATTTTCTACAGATCAGTTTCATTTGTTGAGACATTAGTGTTACATTAGGAAGAAAAGGGGGAAAACTGACAATAACTTACAGTAAGTCTAAACCTTAAAACTAAGGATGCTATGTACAGAAGGAAAAGAGATAGAAAGAAAAAGTGAAACCCAGGCTCCTTCCAGCCCTACTTTTATAGTCAGCATGACCTTGACAGAAAGAGATAAGAGAACCAGTTTAAGCCAGCTGTACTTAGCTTCTATGAAGGAATACAGTGGAACCTCAGGTTACGTACTGTCTTCCTTACGAACGTTTTGGGTAATGAGCTCTGCTAACCCAGAAGTAGGTCTCCTGGTAGAGAACTTTGCTCTGGGATGCGAGCAGAAGACACACGGTGGCACAGCGGCAGCGGGAGGCCCCATTAGCAAAAGCGCACCTCAGGTTAAGAACGGTTTTGGGTTAAGAACGGACCTCCGGAACGAATTACAGGTACCACTGTAACCCAAACATGAACCTTCTGCTTGTTTCTTTCGCGCACAGAAGCTTCCAGAACCCTCTTGAATTAATTAGAATAGGAAAGATCTCTACACAGTAGTTTATGTCGGCATAACACAGGTACACCCTCTGCGCATGTGTGCCTTACTTCTGTCACAGGTAGTCATGGCCTTCTCTCTCATGCATGGTTGATGGGAAGGCTGGTTTGGGGAGGAAAGTAGGGGAACACCCTTCTTCCTCTCAAACAGAATCGAAGGCTAGAGAGCCGACAGGAGGAATGAGAAGGAGACACAGCTTTTGTGTCTACTGGAAAGGAGATTTCTGCCAGCTGGGGGAGAAGGGGATCAAAAGCAGAGGATGATACTGTTGGTTTGCAAGCCCCCTCCATAGAGGCTGGCCCCTCTCACTGTCCTCGGAGCTTGCTTACCGGTAACCTGCTCTGGCTGATATCCAGACAGACCAAGGAGATTTTGATAGGCGACATTTTCCCAAGAGTGGGTAAAATGCACAACCCCTCCCTCCTGCTTCCTCAGGGGAAAGAAAAATAAGTCAGAAATCTATTTACATGATGTTTATTTCTGACATTACAGCACTAGAGAAAAACACGTCCTTTCAGTTCAGTTCTTCCAGCAAGTCTGAAAAACTTCCTGAACGTGCGCAGTCAAAAGGTTTCAAGTTACACTCTTCACAAAGACTTATCCAGCCAGTGAACGTCCTGGGAAATTCTTCTTTCCCACAGATAAGCGCATCATGTGATGTCAACAAACTGGCTGTCTGCTGCGGTGATGTTTCCATATACTGACAGATACATGGGGGAAACCTCATCAGGGTGCTCAGCCATGACTTTGGCTGTGCTCACCTGCGTTAGGGCATAGTCTGTATCTGAGGTCAGAACAGGACAGACTGAAACAATTTGGAAATATACTTTAAACCAAGTTAGACCTAGGAGAGGAAGCAGAAGAAACAGGCATGCAGGTTCTCAAAGTTTCCAAGAGATTAAAAAAAAAGGGGGGGGGGACATGACCGTTACCTGCTGCCAATGCCTCGGTAAGCCTGAGGCCCTTCCTGCTCTTGGGTTTCCTGATGGAGCTGGGTCAGAATGAAGCGATTCCAGCTCTGAACCAAACGGCCTAGATTCACTTTCCCTGTAGCCTCGTCAGAGTCCGCCAAGATCAGCCCCAAAGCAGCTGCCTCCGGAATGGTGCGGAAGGCGCGGAGGAAGTTGCTGCCCTGAAATGAAGGAAATGGCCATGTATTTCAATAATAATAATAATAATAATAATAATAATAATAATAATAATAATAATTTATTATTTATACCCCGCCCATCTGGCTGGGCTTCCCCAGCCACTCTGGGCGGCTTCCAAAAAAATATTAAAATACTGTAATACATCAAACATTAAAAGCTTCCCTAAACAGGGCTGCCTTCAGATGTCTTCTAAAAGTCTGGTAGTTGTTGTTCTCTTTGACAGCTGGTGGGAGGGCGTTCCACAGGGCGGGCGACACTACCGAGAATGCCCTCTACCTGGTTCCCTGTAACTTGGCTTCTCGCAGTAAGGGAACCAACAGAAGGCCCTCGATGCTGGACCTCAGTGTCCAGGTAGAACGATGGGGGTGGAGACGCTCCTTCAGATATACTGGACCGAGGCCATTTAGGGCTTTAAAGGTCAGCACCAACACTTTGAATTGTACTTGGAAACGTACCGGGAGCCAATGTAGGTCTTTCAAGACTGGTGTTATATGGTCTCAGCGGCCGCTCCCAGTCACCAGTCTGGCTGCTGCGTTCTGGATTAGTTGTAGTTTCCAGGTCACCTTCAAAGGTAGCCCCACATAGAGCGCATTGCAGTAGTCGAAGCGGGAGATAACCAGAGCATGCACCACTCTGGCGAGGCAGTCTGCGGGCAGGTAGTGTCTCAGCCTGCGTACCAAATGGAGCTGGTAAACAGCTGCCCTGGACACGGATTTGACCTGTGCCTCAATGGACAGCTGTGAGTCCAAAATGACTCCCAGGCTGCTCACCTGATCCTTCAGGGGCACAGTTACCCCATTCAGGACCAGGGAATCCTCCACACCTGCCCGCCTTCTGTCCCCCAACTGGGTGCGCTCAAGCCCAACCAAAACCCTGAAGAACTGAGCTCCAAAGTGTTCTTCTATGCCTTCTCACAGGCACAATAGGCTTGGAACGAATGTGTGCATGTGCACTCGCTCATGAACGTAAGAACAAAATGCAAGCTAGGCAAAGGAGGTGGGGGACTGAGTTGGGTGAGTGTCAAGAGGAATAGTAGCTCACGGATAATAGTGGCAGGCAGCTGTGCTGTTCTGACAGCTGCCACAGGGCAGGAGTAGCATGACATGATGAGCTCAAAGGCCTAACACACTCCCTCAGCCCAGGATAAGTCATTGTAGTCTGTTTGGGGACAAAGACCTACTCATTTTTTCCTTTTGTTTCTATTTTTTGGTACCTTGGAAGTCGAACAGAATCCGTTCTGGAAGTCCATTCGACTTCCAAAATGTTTGGAAACCTAAAGAGCAGCTTCTGATTGGCTCAAACACTCGTTTCCGGTTTTCGATCGTTTGGAAGCTGAAACGTACAAGTTCCAAGGCGTTTGGCAACCAAGGTACAACTGTAATCTCTAACTGAAAAGGTTTCAATAATAAAAAATAAAGTGATGCAAATAAAAAAAATGAAAAACACAAAAATGTGAATATACGAATACATTCAATATATGAGAAAATACCCTAAAACCATACACTCTTATATAAATTTGATATTATCCTAATACGTATGCAAATATTAATAGCCTACTACACTTTATATAAACATGTCCAATACAACGTCATATTTATCCAAAGTCTACATTTGTAAGCAGTCCATTCCTAAGTTGTGAGAGGCCTACTCAAGAGAAAGGGTATTGTACTTATGATTGGGGCCTAGAGCACGGAGCAGAAAATGACTATACAGAGGCACATTTTCTGATCAGCTCATAGAGTAAGGCTGGGGAGAAGGAGCCGGCAGTGCTTCTCAAATTCCTTCTAAAGTCTGGGGCAACCAGCCAAGGTCAGATGGGAACATGGCAGGGTGTGTAAAGCACACTCCCTAGACCAGCCCCATTCAATTCTTTGAGAGAACCTGGGTGGGATAATTAACACCCCAATTGTGCTACAACCTCAAGGAGACCACAGCCCCATTTCTGCCACACAGCTCTGCAGCACAATAGTTAGGAACCAGCACGAAGGGAGCTGCTACTTTGAATGGCAGGGCTGCCCTGGGCTGCCCCCACATGCAAGTGGCCTGCACTTTAGCACAGCAGATGGAAGAGTGTGAGTCACATTTCTGCCCCCAACAGTGCTCCACAGCTACGCACGTGTCTTGGCTGAGCCTCGGCCCAGCATACCTGAAGGAATGTCTCCACCCCCATCGTTCAGCCCGGACACTGAGGTCCAGCTCCGAGGGCCTTCTGGCAGTTCCCTCACTACGAGAAGTGAGGTTAGAGAACTAGGCAGAGGGCCTTCTTGGTAGTGGCACCCGCCCCGTGGAATGCCCTCCCATCAGATGTGAAGGAAATAAATAACTATCTGACTTTTAGAAGACAGCCCTGTTTAGGGAAGTTTTTTTATGTTTGATGTTTTATCGTTTTTTTAATATTCTGTTGGGAGGTGGCCAGAGTGGCTGGGGAAACCCAGCCAGATGGGCAGGGTATAAATAAATTATTATTATTAATAATAATATCATCATCATCAATGGCTCATCCCAGGACAGGCAGCCCCTTCTTCCACCCACCTGTCTGCCCACATGTTTGCCAAGAAAAAAATACAGTGGTACCTCAGGTTACAGACGCTTCAGGTTACAGTCTCCGCTAACCCAGAAATAGTGCTTCAGGTTAAGAACTTTGCTTCAGTATGAGAACAGAAATCGGGCTCCGGGAGGCCCCATTAGCTAAAGTGGTGCTTCAGGTTAAGAACAGTTTCAGGTTAAGAATGGACCTCCAGAACGAATTAAGTACTTAACCCGAGGTACCACTGTAATGCTAATCGAGGCCTGTTTCAGTCTCATAGGCTTTCCTGCCTGTGACTCCGAATAGACATCTCTACTCCAAAAAGCATCCTGTGAAAGATGGAGGGATTCTGCACGGTGCCTTCCATTTGCCCATCTTTACCTGACAAGGGTCTCCTCTGGACAGATCCAGCATGTGGAAGAGGAAGCCCAGCTCACAGCTCAGGCAGAACTCTTTCTGGCACAAGTGGTTCTGGACCAGGCAGCGCACCGGCTCTAGGAAATACAGGACCTGAAGAAAGGAAGATGGGTAGATGAGACCGAGGTTATCACAGGAAGGCGGAGGCAATGCATCACAGAGAAAGCAACTTTGCACCCACCTGGATCATGCAGTTGCAGTAGGAATTTGGAATATGGGGCTCTAGCCCGGCAAAGAGAGTCTTGTTGTAATGTTTGAAGTCAAAGTCCTCCAAGCCCAACTTGGAGTATTTAATTGTGACCTACATCAGGAAAGAAAATATAATTGTACAGCAAGGATATTGTTTACACGGGAGCACACACTTATTCGACACGCCAACCTGAGGAAGAGAACCACAGCCCAAGTGAAACTGTCCAAAGGCCCTTTGTTTCTGGCACACCTGCACCTCCGCAAGCTACCTGCACGAGCTCATCCGATTCTCTCGAGATCTTAATCTGCCCAGAAGCCGAGATCGCAATGCAGATTTCAAGGCTGTTCTCATGTGACTCAAACCCACGAATGGAGGTAACGCGAAAATCCCCATTCGCTTTTCTTGCTTCACAGATGGCAACATGAGGCAATCTGCCTCACAAGGAACGGGCTGTGCGCAAGACTTCTACCAACCCTGGTCTGGCAAGCTTTCATTATGCAAGAGAGAGGACTGTTCTACCATAGTCTAATTTATGTTGGGACAGAATGGGAATTTAAAGGGCTGGCTTCAAAGTGCATGGCCCTTCGTGCTGCCTTCTGGTGCCCCTAGAAAGCCAGTGTGGTGTAGTGGTTAAGAGCGGTAGTCTCATAATCTGGGGAACCGGGTTCACGTCTCCGCTCCTCCACACGCAGCTGCTGGGTGACCTTGGGCCAGTCACACTTCTCTGAAGTCTCTCAGCCTCACTCACCTCACAGAGTGTTTGTTGTGGGGGAGGAAGGGAAAGGAGAATGTTAGCCGCTTTGAGACTCCTTAGGGTAGTGATAAAGCGGGATACCAAATCCAAACTCTTGTTCTTCTTCCTAGTCACTTTTCTTCCTGAAAACACTTTGCATCTCCCTCTGTAGATATGGGGCAGGCTTCAACTAAGGAGTCCCGTCAGCAGAAGACCACCAGAAAGACTTCTACTTGTACAACAGGGTTTTTCCCCCACTCACCTCATGTGCCCCACAAAATTAGCTCAATGGGGTCGGGAGAACCCCTGGAACAGAATGCAGGGGAATAAGAGGGGGAATTGTTCTGTCTGTAAGCTGAAATGCTTGCCCTGACGAAAAGATCGACGTAGTACAATGCTGAATTCCTTCCATTATATATCAAATATACATTCGTTCATACCTTCCTCTGCAAAACATCCAACACCCTGGCAAGTGTTTAAACACAGACCTTCCTGTATTTCTTTGCCACCATGTAGATATGCGGTTCCTCTTCCCGTCCAATGGGGGATTCAGGGACCTGGTTGAAATTATCAAACTCGTTGTCCAGCTCTTTCAGTCGATAGGGAATCTGAAAAAGACAGTGGGATGCCAATCCACAGAGCTTCTGCACTGTAACCTTTGCAATTTTGGGCTTTCTAATATCAGAATGAGCTACCCTCAGATATCAGAAGAGAAGTAGGAGCATGTGAAAAATACCACATGTACCCTGTTTGAACCTAAAACACAAAGGAGCCTGGATAGCTCAGTTGCTTAGAGCATGGTACCGATAATGCCAAGGTTGCAGGTTCGATCCCTGTATGGGGCAGCTGCATAACCCTGCATTGCAGGGGGTTCAACTGATCAGGGGTCAGCAAACTTTTCCAGCAGAGGTCCACTGTCCCTCAGACCTTGCAAGGGGGGGGGGCAGACTATATTTTGGAAAAAAGAAATGAACAAATTCCTACGCCCCACAATTAACCCAGAAATGTATTTTAAATAAAAGCACACATTCTGCTCATGTAAAAACACCAGGCAGGCCCTACAAATAACCCAGAGATGCATTTTAAATAAAAGGACACATTCTGCTCATGTAAAAACACCAGGCAGGCCCTACAAATAACCCAGAAATGTATTTTAAATAAAAGCACACATTCTGCTCATGTAAAAACACCAGGCAGGCCCTACAAATAACCCAGAGATGCATTTTAAATAAAAGGACACATTCTGCTCATGTAAAAACACCAGGCAGGCCCTACAAATAACCCAGAGATGCATTTTAAATAAAAGGACACATTCTACTCATGTAAAAACACGCAGATTCCCGGACCGTCCGGATTTAGAAGGCGATTAGGCCCGGATCCGGCCCCCGGGCCTTAGTTTGCCTACCCACGGACTAGATCAGGCACCCCTAACTTGCGGCCCTCCAGATGTTTTGGCTTACAACTCCCATGATCCCTAGCTAACAGGACCAGTGGCCGGGGATTATGGGAATTGTAGTCCAAAACATCTGGAAGGCTGAAGGTTGGGGATGCCTGGAATAGATGATCCTGGGGATCGCTTCCAACTCTACAATTCTATGATCCTAAGGCTGCTGCTACCTGGCTTTTTCTCACCATGTTGGCTCCAAAATGCACATCCATGTAAGTGACACACAACACAACACAACACAACACATGGAGCTGCCTCTCACCCTATGAGGCAGAAGCAGATAGGCAATCAAAGTGTTAGCTGGCATCCACTTCTAAAGTAGCACACTTCTAAAGCAGCATTTTAAATTTCAGGTTATGTGAGGTTACAGGACGTGCTGGTTCTTAAGCTAAGCTATACCCAGCAGGATCTACCTTCCTTACAAACAAAACAAAAAATCAGCATATTCTGTGGCATTACAAATCTAAAGAAAACATATTCAGAATTCAGATGAAGAAATCAGTTCCCCAGCCACACCCTAAACCACAAGCCGTTCTGGAGTAAACAAGATACAGTGGTGCCCCGCAAGACGAACGCCTCGCAAGACGGAAAACCCGCTAGATGAAAGGGTTTTCCGTTTTGGAGGCGCTTCGCAAAATGAATTTCCCTATGGGGTTGCTTCGCAAGACGAAAAAATCTTGCGAGTTCCCGCGGTTTCCCCCCCCCCTTTTCCTAAGCCGCTTAACAGCTGATCCGCTGATAAGCCGCTTAACAGCTGATCGCTAAAAGCCGCTAGACCGTCAATAGCGCTAATCCGCTAAGCTGTCAATGGGCTTGCTTCGCAAGAGGAAAAAACCGCTAGACAAAGAGAACGGATTCTTTTCGTCTTGCGAGGCACCACTGTATTTAACAATACATAGTTAAAGCTCTGGTTTTTCCAGTAGTGATGTATGGAAGTGAGAGCTGGACCAGAAAGAAGGCTGATCGCCGAAAAATTGATGCTTTTAAATTATGGTGCTGGAGGAGACTCTTGAGAGTCCCACGGACTGCAAGAAGATCAAACCTCTCCATTCTGAAGGTAATCAGCCCTGAGTGCTCACTGGAAGGACAGATCCTGAAAGCTGAGGCTCCAATACTTTGGCCAGCTCCTGAGAAGAGAAGACTCCCTGGAAAACACCCTGATGTTGGGAAAGATGGAGGGCACAAGGAGAAGGGGACGACAGAGGATGAGTTGGTTGAACAGTGTTCTCAAAGCTACCAGCCTGAGTTTGACCAAACTGCGGGAGGCAGTGGAAGACAGAAGTGCCTGGCGTGCTCTGGTCCATGGGGTCACGAAGAGTCAGACGCGACTAAACGACTAAACAACAAATAACCATCACCCAAGAAGTACGACTCTCAAGGTGTTCAACAGGCATGAAAGTGCCAGACAGCCAACTAGCTACCTGGTTTCGGAGTTTGTTCCTGGGGTTTGGAGCATATCCAATGAAGCCAACTTTCTTCATGGCACGAAGGATCTCTGGGTCAACCGCTGGGGCTCGTCTACAAAACAAACTGTGGCTCAGACAATGCCTTCCAACCCCATTTGACAGTGAACTCCCCAAAGCAGCGAGGCAAGCTTCCCAAAGAGATGCAGCCATTTATGTGGGGAGCTGTGGGATCCCAGGGACCGTGCCCAGATATTGGAAGAATTTAAAATCCCCTACCTCTATTACTGGATGCAATGTTACCAGACTCTGAAAGGAATCTTATGTCCCTCCCAGGATACCCAGAGTGAATTAAAATAATATTTAAAGAGGGGTAAATACAGAATAAGTGGGACGCGGGTGGCGCTGTGGTCTAAACCACAGAGCCATGAGTGCCGCAACCCCAGAGTCGTCCATGACTGGACCTAATGGTCAGGGGTCCCTTTACCTTTTTAAATACAGAATAACATGCAACGTCTATACAGTGGGACCTTGGTTCCCGAACGTCTTTGTTGCCGAACAAATCAGCTCCCAAACGCTGAAAACCAGGAAGTGTTCCAGTTTGAGAATGTTTTTTTGGAAGCCGAACATCCGATGTGGCTTCTGAGTGAGTGCAGTAAGCTCCTGCAGCCAATCGGAAGCTGTGCCTTGGTTTTCGAACGGTTTCGGGAGTCGAATGGACTCCCGGAACAGATTATGTTTGAGAACCAAGGTACCACTGTAATGTAAAAGAACAAAGTACCGTATTTTTCGCTCCATAAGGCGCACTTAGTTTTTAGAGGGGGAAATCAAGGGGGAAAATATTATTTCCCCCCTCAGCCTCAAAGAGCAGCTTCTTGAGGCTGCTGGGGGAAGCCCGGTTTCACCCCCCCCAGCCCCAAAGAGCAAAGAAGCCAAGACAGCGAGTGGGATCCATCCCGCTGGCTGTCTTGGCTTCCTCTTTAGCTGCGCGAAACCTCTCCGGCTGGGAGAGGCTGCATGTAGCTATGGCAATTCCCCCACCTCCCGCAAAAGCGCACAGGAGCCTTGCACCCTTTAAGGAGCGTGCAGCTCCTGAGGGCTTTTCTATGAGGAGGGAGAAGAGACTGACTGGCCGCGTCAGTCCCTTCTCCCTCCTGGGGAAAAGCCCGCAAGAGCCGCGCGGAGCTTGTGTGCGGCTCTTGGGGGCTTTTCCTGCCTGCCTCCCCCCTGCATTCACTTCATAAGATGCACACACATTTCCCCTTACTTCTTAGGAGGGAAAAGGTGCGTCTTATGGAGCAAAAAATACGGTAATTAAATTACAGCCCCATATCAACAAGGAGCAGATTAGAAGAAAGGAAACCACCAAGAACTCTCACACCACCACCCAAGAAAGTGGGGGTGGGGAACCTTTTTCAGCCTGAGAACTTCCAGGGTCCACATGATGGTGGTGGGAGGGGCAAGCGGTAAAAGTGGGCAGAGAAACAAATGTGAATTTTACCTTTGTACAGAAGGCTAGTTTCTGCACACACGCCTCTCTATTGCCCATCTAGGCAAGAGGCATTATTAGAGCTCAAGGACACATTACAGCCAGACAAAAAGAGTACTGAGGGCCAGACAGAGACCCTCATTTGGCCCCCAGTTCTGAGGTTCCCCACCCCTAGACCCTAAAGGTCTGTACTTCTCTCTAGATTTCCTATTCTAAAGAACTACCTGGGAGCAGGGGCAGAGTTAGAAACCGGCCAATCTGACAACAGGGACTCGGTGGTCAGCGGCACAGGTATAAGCGACAGAGGCATGAGATCCTGGTTCCAGTCAAGGTGGGGCAAGGTGTCCACAATGCAAGGCAAAGCGAAGTCAGTCTCCCGGGAGTAGGCATTGAAGGTGATCTCGGGCGAGTCAGTCCACAGGTGGACACAGCCCTCGGAGTCTCCAAAAACCATGGCTTGTTTGCTGGCAGACACATCAAAGCTCATGATCAGCTGGCCCACGGTATTGACGTGGAAGATGTCGGCCGGATTGGCCAATCCAGTGGGTTCGCAGAACTGACACTGACCTAGAAAGGAAGAGCAAATCACGAATTTTAATAGTCAAAAAGTGGAAAACGCAAGAATTACCAACTGTGGAAGATTGGCAGATGAAGATGATGGACTTTATGGAGCTAGCTGACCTTACCGGAAGGATCCGTGACCAGAAAGAAGAGGAATATCAAGAAGATTGGAAGAACTTTAAAGACTATTTGAATAAATATTGTAATATTAAAAATTAGAAGTCACTTGAAAGTACCAAAGAGGCTTAGGATTAAATTAGTAGTTAAATAAATGAGATTTAGAATGTTAAGAAAAGTTAAGAAATCTGATTATAATTGTTTTTGAATAATGATGTTGGAAAACTGTTACATTCAGATACAAGGAAATTCAGATGGGAGGGACTAGAGGAAGTCAAATGATATGTTTATGAGATTGGAAGTTTAATTAATTAGCTAATCTGTGTTGTTTATGTGTTTGCTGTTGTATTTTCTGTTTTTATTCATTTTACTAGTTTTATTTGTTTTTTATTTTTGTACTTGTTTTACAATATGTGCTATATTTGTATGAAACTTAATAAAAATTATTGGGGGGAAAGAAAAAAACAGAAAGGAAGAGCAAATCAGATGTGTGGTTTCTCTGCAGGTCTTTTAATGCAAACTGTCCCGAGCTTGACTTGATTCGTCACACTGTGGGCATCTCTTGAAGGTGGCTAGATTCAAACAGGACAGGACTCTGAAGTCCCAGCACATCCAAAGCAGAGGGTGAGGCAACGTGGCCTCTGTGGTCTAGCTACCTACCTGTCTGGGAGATGATGGCAAGGCGAGATGTGTACGTAGGAATGAACTTCAGAAACAGAGGGTCAATGTGGACCTGCAGAGGTGTGATGGCTCTCAGCATGCGCAGGTCATACACCTTGAGGAAGCGATCGCAGGCTAGGCCATTCATTCGGCTGGAGAAGCCACAGGTCACCAGCAGGTTGCCGTGGACATCAAAATCTGACAGACTACCGGAGTAGGCATCAAACTCATGCTCCACAGCAAAAGTGCGGAGATCACGCAAGGAAACCTAAGGAAGGAACAGAAGATACCCTAATATATCTGATTTAAAAGAAGCACCACGAGAGAACAATGGAATAGAATGGTGTCGAGTGAATTAACTGGGCATTTTTCTCTCTGTGTTCCTCCTGTAAAGTCAGAGACCTCCTTTGTACATCACTCAGGTGCTGCACATGGCACAAATACAGTGGTACCTCGGGTTACATACGCTTCAGGTTACACACTCCGCTAACCCAGAAATAGTGCTTCAGGTTAAGAACTTTGCTTCAGGATAAGAACAGAAATCGGGCTCCTGGAGGCCCCATTAGCTAAAGTGGTGCTTCAGGTTAAGAACAGTTTCAGGTTAAGAACGGACCTCCGGAACGAATTAAGTACTTAACCCGAGGTACCACTGTACAGTCATACCTCGGGTTGAAGTAATGGAGCGCATTACTTCCGGGTTTTGCCGCTCGCGCATGTGCAGACGGTCAAAATGACATCACGCGCATGCGCGAAAGAGGCGAATCACGACCCACACATGCGGGTTGTGTTCCCTTCAGGATGCAAATGGGGCTCTGGAACGGATCCCGTTCGCATCCAGAGGTACCACTGTAAGCCATAGTATGACTTGCCATGTTGTTTGAAGCCAGAATGTGGTTTGTCAACTGCAAAAACCAGTCAGTCCTACTTGGGGAATAAAAGCTGCTCCCCAAGTTCAAATATAACAATCAGACTCTGTGTGAAGTGTAACCCGTACAGATTCCTACTCATTTAAAAAAAAATGTTAAAAAATACTCCAAGCCCAAATTCACCCCATCAAACCAACATATGTGGAAAGTTTGGCACTGGAACGTCTTGCTTCAATTTTAAAGGGGAAAAGAACTAATTTTCATAAGGCACAAGCTCTCACTGCGTTACTGGAGTGCCTGTAGCTCTCAAAAATTTGGGGGGGGGGCAGTGATGATAAGATGCTCAGTGTTACCTTTCCCGATGTGTGGCCACAGAAGAAGAAACGGTTTGACTGTCTCATGATAGTGACCCCAGGCACTTCCACTGTGTACTAAAATAGAGATATAAAAAGTGGGATTAAGATCTGGACAGAGGCAAAGCACACCACTATGAATATACAGATGCTACATTATTCAGGGGGAAAGGGTAGAACTGCCAATAATAATAATAATAATAATAATAATAATAATAATAATAATAAATTTTATTTATATCCCGCCCTCCCCAGCCGAAGCCGGGCTCAGGGCGGCTAACAACAATAAAACAGTACAACAGTGTCAAGCAGCGAATCCCTATTATTTCCCACGCAGCACCAAAGGAAGAAATAAGTTTGCTTAAAAAACAAAACAACCTGAATGACAATATAAGGAAAAATAAAAATAATTCAGTGGCAATGCCTTTGAATGGACATCTGTTTGCAAAAATAAAACATGGCATACAGCCTTCTTCTATCATAAGATTAAGGATACAATAAAAAAAATGAGGTCCAGCTCTAAGGGCCTTCTGGCAGTTCCCTCACTGTGAGAAGAAAGGTTACAGGGAACCAGGCAGAGGGCCTTCTTGGTAGTGGCACCCTTCCTGTGGAATGCTCTCTCATCAGATGTCAAAGAAATAAACAATTACACAACTTTCCAAAGACATCTGAAGGCAGTCCTGTATTGGGAAGTTTTTAATGTTTGATGTCCAACTGTGTTTTTATATCACGTTGGAAGTTGCCCAGAATTGCTGGGGCAACCATCAGATGGGTGAGGAATAAGTAACAAAATGTTGTTATTATTATAGCACTACATACAAACAAGATCAATAAATGTGTCCGTATCTTTCTATCCATCTATTGATCCAGTACATCCAGATAATACTATGGAAAGGTTCTACAATTTTTGTTACAGGAAAAAAACTTACATTACTTTCATACACACTATTATGCTGAGAAGCACCACTTTTAAAAAATGATATTATTAGGGAAGCCTATAGATGTGTTGCAACATTTTTTTCCTGAAGAATTAAAAAAAAAGGGAAAGTTAATACATTTTAGAGATTGCTCTTTTCATGAGGTCAGAAATAGGAATGTTGACATTTCACCTTCTGTTTGAACTTTCGAACTTTTGGCTTCAACCTGTTACTTTTATGTTAAATTAAAATTCTGGTGACAAAAACATTATATGGTTGTTGTTGTTGTTGTTGTTGTTGTTGTTATCGTCATCATTATTATTATATCTCCAAAGCATCTCTTTAGGTTGGGAGACAAAAATATTTTGGATTGGGTATAACAGGAGCCAAGCCTACTTGGATAAAGGTAAAGGTAAAGGGACCCCTGACTGTTAGGTCCAGTCGCAGATGACTCTGGGGTTGCGGCACTCATCTCGCTTTATTGGCTGAGGGAGCTGGCATACAGCTTCCGGGTCATGTAGCCAGCATGACTAAGTCGCTTCTGGCAAAACCAGAGCAGTGCACAGAAACGCCGTTTACCTTCATGCCAGAGAAGTACCTATTTATCTACTTGCACTTTGACGTGCTTTCGAACTGCTAGGTTGGCAGGAGCTGGAACAGAGCAACGGGAGCTCACCCCATCATGGGGATTCGAGCCGCCAACCTTCTGATCAGCAAGCCCTAGGCTCAGTGGTTTAGACCACAGCACCACCCGTGTCCCATGCCTACTTGTATACATCATCACAACGAGGAACAAGATCTCCTCCTGCCATTCTGCCCCAGATTAAACCAGATTAAACCAGTCATTTTGTTATCCACTGGAGATTCCTGTTCATCTTTGTGTTAGCTTAACATGACAAAACCTCAACATCTTTGGTTCTGGGTAATCATATTCAATGCAACGCATTAGGGTCAGATATGTGAGAAGCGTGTGTTACCTTTTGAGTTTCTTGGACTGTATTGAGGTCTATCTCTATCACATGGCTGGTGAGTCCCCCAACAAGCAAGGTGCTGGGATCAGTCAGTAGTAGACTGTGCATGTCCTCACTCTCATCCATGCTAGAGGAGGAGAAAGAGGAACTGTGAGAACCAATGCTGACCTAGTATTTTCCATTCAGTCATTGCTACATGTGAGCTCACCAAGTGAATCAAAGTGACATCAGAATCTTGCATCATGAAACCTTTGGGGACCATTCCAGGAAAAAGGAGGTGGCTAAACTATATTGATGCAAATTTCCCACCTAGATGTCCTCAAGCAATAAATTTTATAAAGGAAGCAGGAAATGCTACACTGAAGCACGTCCACATGCTTCATGAGGAGCAACAGGATATGACATCAAAGCCCTCTTCTCAAGCTTGCCCTGGAATATACCAAATAATTAAAGCCTGCAAATTGTGTACATCTCACACAGCTTCCCACACCAGATGTGTGACTGTAGTACATGGATTTCATAATATTCCTAAGGCTATAACTGGCATTCTTCCAAGTAAACTCTACACAGAGACCAAAGACTGGGCAGGGCCCATTTCCAAAAATGCTCAAACCACCACACCCCCAGCAGAAGGCACTTACAGGTAATCGAAGATTATAAGTCCCCCTCTGGACATATATTTGAGGTTGTTTTTGGTCAGGAAGAGTACCCCATTCTCTAGACTCTGGATCTGTCGAATGTCATCACTACTATGAACCTGGAAGGAAGAGTAACGCTCCAAGGCTGGGCCGAAGAAAGAAGTGGCATGACCCTGAAAAAGAGGGAGGCAAGCAACTCAAGTCACCCTCACATCAGATTTGACCTGTAACATATCCTGCATGTAGCCAGCTCATTTTAATATTTATGAGACCTTCTGGCTCCTTCATCTACTTTTCCACCCCAACCACAGTTCTCCGCTGAACAAGCCATATTTCTGTTGAATATAACACTAAGAGTTACCACGGTTTTAAAGACATAGGTGGACAACTTGTGTCTTTCCTGATAGTGCTGATCTCCTTGAGGATAGGATATACACTGAATTTAAAAAAGAAAGCTAGAATCCTTGGCATTCTAAGCCGGAACCTACAAGAAAACAAGAATCTTATAGGGGTATGTAGCCTTCCGCAATGGAGCTGAAATCAGGAGTTTCTAGACAATCGTATCATTAATCCCAACCGTCCTCAATGTATGATCCAGCATACTGTATAACTCTTCTGATCATCACTGACATGTAATGAGAATCCCTTACCCCATGGTTGCCAACCCAGAGCATTTCTTCATGTAGGTCAAAGTGTGAGAAGGAGACAGGAACGCCCACTTCAGAGACAACGGTGTGGAGCTCCGAGTACATGCCCTCCATGATATGCACTGAGTCAGGCACAGGGATGCCCTCCAATGGCACCCCTTCTGGATCCAGCTCCACATTCTGTAGTAGGCTAGCATTGAGGTGCGGATCCAGAGCAGGGTGCAGGGCAGGTACATACTCTGCGAGGGCTGGGTCAAGACCTTCAAAATTCATGGCGGAGGTTTACCTGCAAGGCAAAGAAAGGAATTCAAGAAGACAGAATCTTTCACTACCTGTGTAGAGCAAGCATGCTAGAGAAGTTAACATAATGCCTGCTATAAACACAATCTCTAATACGGACCAAAGCATAGGACAGTAACTGACAGATTGCAGCTTTCAAGATAAACATAAAAGGTAAAAGTAAAGGACCCCTGATGGTTAAGTCCAGTTGTGAACGACTCTGGGGTTGCGGCGCTCATTTTGCTTTACTGGCCAAGGGAGCCGATGTTTGTCCGCAGACAGTTTTTCCAGGTCATGTGGCCAGCATGAATAAGCCACTTCTAGTGAAACCAGAGCAGCACATGGAAACACCGTTTACCTTCCCGCCGGAGCGGCACCTATTTATCTACTTGCACTTTGACATGCTTTTGAACTGCTAGGTGGGCAGGAGCTGGGACCAAACAACGGGAGCTCACCCCGTCGCAGGGATTCGAACCACTGACCTTCCGATCGGCAAGCCCTAGAGCGCCACATATTCCTCCATAAAAATTGCTCCAATACAGCAATTCCTAAACTAGTTGCTGTAACTGCTGCCCGAAACGTGCTGTGCTGTGAAAAATATATTAATTTATTGCATCAACTGGGAACCAAAATATAAAATAAGAATAATAATAGAGTGGTACCTCTGGATGCGAACAGGATCCGTTCTGGAGCCCCGTTCAAATCCTGAAGCAAATGTAACACGCGACTGCGCGTACACGGGTCACATTTTGCCGCTTCTGCGCATGCGCGTGATGTCATTTTTAGCATCTGCGCATGCGGCGAAACCCGGAAGTAACGCGCTCCGTTACTTCCGGGTCGCCGTGGAGTGCAACCGAAAATATTCACCCCAAAGCTACTTCAATCCGAGGTATGACTGTAAGAATAACTATTTATTATTTCTACCCCACCCATCTGGCTGGGTTTCCCCAGCCACTCTGGGTGGCTTCTAACAGAAGATTTAAAATACATTAAAACATCAGTCATTAAAAACTTTTCTAAACAGGACTCCAGAGGAGGCTGCCTACTGCACCTCTGCATGACACTATTCTGGTCCTGCCTCCTTCAAAGCAGCCTTCGCAGGTGGGTAATCTTCTGTATCTCTGTAATGAGCGCAATTAAATTGTTCAATCACTCTCAGTGCAGAAATGTGGCAGAATTACTAGTCCTCAGAGGCTGCCCACTGCATCTCTTCATGAGTGACTACTCTGAATTTACCTCAGAAAGCATGCTCTGAACAGTAACTCACACAAACATACTGGGTGAACTTCTCTGAAGATTGACAATGGTTACTTTTTCCATACTACAAAGATAAGATTGTGCATGTATAACACAGGAGCGTGTATCCAGTCAGGGAGAAGGCAAGATTCAACAATCAGAAATCTACCCTAATGGCTGTTTACTCTAAACTGCCACAAGGCAAAGCGAAATTGGACAAGCGGCACCTGTTTCTTTGTCGACAAAAACTCCAGTCAGATAGGATGAAATGTGCTACTGGCACTGCTGGCACCCACACTTTGGTTGCCAACTTCTTTTTTAATAAACCTTGCTCCTGAACCTTCAAGCAGAAGCTTGGCTTGCCCTAATTAAACTGGCTAGGTGCAAATTCCTAACCTGGGGAGAAATGAATGGATAAATAATTCTGGAAACGACGATTTCAGGCTGCAAGTTAAAAGGCATGGGAGCAGGTTCATGTGAATAACTTGGCAACCCTACCCACAGGTTACCCCATGGGAAACCCAGCCAGATGGACGGGGTATAAATAAATAACTACCAAACTTTTAGAAGACATCTAAAGGCAGCCCTGTTTAGGGAAGCTTTTAATGTTTAATAGGTTATTGTATTTTAGGGTTCTGTTGGAAGCCGCCCAGAGTGGCTGGGGAAACCCAGCCAGATGGGCGGGGTATAAATAATAAATTATCATTTATTATTTTTATTATCCTCATCAACATCCCTGATGTACACTAAAACTTCAGCTGGAGAGTCAGCCCACACTCATGGGTTGTACCTAGATCTAGGAAGAGTTGCGGCAGTGGCCTCGTTACCACGTTTCGTTTCGGGAACTGCTGTTGTTTTTGTTGAGAGAAATAGAAAGGCAGCGAGGTGCAATGATGCAACTCCTCTGTGGTTACACAGAAGCAGCGCTTGCAGCCTGTAGTGCAAGGGAAGGCGAAAGCTGGAGCTGCCCACATCCTCGCTTCCAGCCAGAGACCCATAGCAAAGGTCAAAAGTTTAAAGCGCACCCCCCAAAAAACTTGGGCTGGGTACCAAGGGCCAGGCGGTTACCCATAACTCTTTACGTCACAGGGGCCAACTACCCAGAATCCACTGCGGGAGGAAGGGAAGTGAGACAATGGTAAATTACCCAGACCCTCCTAACCCATAACTTGGGGGTTGGGGGACGAATTAGTCACACTTCTCTGCTTCTGAATAACCCCAACTCTCCCCCCCCCCTCAGCCCATGCAAATTAGCCCAAGGTTCATTTTATGGGTTACCCACAATCCTTTGCTCTTCCGGGTCCCCTTCCCTCCGCCGCTGCCTTTTCCCCACCGCCCTCTTCGCCGCCGCTATGGCAACGCCAGCCCCTCTCCTTTCTCCCCCCGCTTCGGCTTCAGCCGCAGCGCCTCAAGCAGGGGAGGGGTGTGTGCCCGTGTGCCCTCGACCAATGGCGAGGCCGCCGTGGGGAGGGAACAACCAATCAGAGCGAAGTGGCGGCGGCCGCGCCTCCCTCGTCATTTACATGCTTGACGCTGAGCGCGCGCGCGCGCTTGAGGGATGGCGCTGCGAAAGGGACAAAAAGAGTGGGGTTTTTCTTTTTTAACGGGTGTGAGTCAGTGAATTAAAGGGAAAAGGTTAGCTGTACCTGTGAACTCCGTGCCCCTCAGTTTTTGCGTGGGGTGCATTTGGTGGGAATTGTACCTTTTTGTTTACTCCTGTTAGTCATGAGTAAGGAAAGCCAGGCTAGTTTATTTTGCCTAGCATGCAATGTCATATAGTATAAGCATGGCATGCAATGTCATATAGTATAAGCATGGCATGCAATGTCATATAGTAAAAGCTATGGTTTTCCCAATAGTGATGTATGGAAGTGAGAGCTGGACCATAAAGAAGGCTGATTGCTGAAGAATTGAAGCTTTTGAATTAAGGTGCTGGAGGAGACTCTTGAGAGTCCCATGGACCACAAGCAGATCAAACCTCTCCATTCTTAAGGAAATCAGCCCTGAGTGCTCACTGGAAGAACAGATTGTGAAGCTGAGGCTCCAATACTTTGGCCACCTCGTGAGAAGAGAAGACTCCCTGGAAAAGACCCTGATGTTGGGAGAAGGGGATGACAGAGGACGAGATGGTTGGATAGTGTTATCAAAGCTACCAGCATGAGTTTGACCAAACTGTGGGAGGCAGTGGAAGACAGGAGTGCCTGGCGTGCTCTGGTCCATGGGGTCACGAAAAGTCGGACACGACTAAACGACTAAACAACAACAACAGCAACAAGGAAAAGCCGGGCTAGTTTATTTTCCCTGGCATGCAATGTCAGGGGGAGGAGAAGCATGTTACTCCACCTGACTGGTATTTTGCTTGCCTGCAGCCATGCTACTTCATCCTATTTTTAAAAAAAAAGTTCAAAAAGGAATTTAATCTCAGAAATAAATCGAACAGCTGTACTTTCCTGTCACAATGAATCAGTGCCTTGCCCGGCGTGCAAACCATGCAGCTTCCTTTTGCGCAATGCTGCGAGAAACGGCAGCAACTTTCCGTGATCCAGTTGGTTTGGCTAGTTGCCCATATTAGGAGGGGCTGGAGACTGGCAGCGTGAGAAGAGCACTGGGGCATCAGGTCAAATGCTCATCTGTTCATCGCCGCCAACACCACCACCCTCCTCCTCCTCCTCACAGTGGCCAACTCAATCTCTATGGGAAGAGCAGAGACAGGAAAAGGCCCTCTGCTGTTGTTGGACCCATACGCCTCCTTCCAGCGTGCCCAATGTGTTGCTCTGCTTTCCTTTGGAACGCACCAGCGAGGCCAGGGTGGGGGGAGGTCTTGTTGTCTGGGAGGCCCAGGACCTCCATACTGTGATAGGAATTTTGAGGTCTTAGATATATGTTAAATGTTCACAAGTGTACCAACCAAGCACATACATAGATCAGCAAAGGAAGACCGACCTGGAACCATTTTGATTCCCAAACTGTCCCAAACTGACCAAATGTTTTCTCTGCAAGGTCAAAGGGAAATGGAAAAGCCTCCCCATTGTCTTTTCCTTCACAAATCCTGTCTTAAGGGTATGTCTGTGTTTGAATAGGGTGTGAGCCCAGGAACTAAATATTTATCATTACAAAAGACTGGCCAGGCTACCCAGGCAATCCAGTCAAGTAACCTGCCAGACAGGAGAAAAACAACATTCAAATTTCTGTTTTAAGACCGCCTTTTCTGTGATGTAGGTATGATGTATCTGATGGGTGGTCTTAGGTTACACCCCTTCTGTGATGTATGTGTGATGTTTCTGGGGGTGGTCTTGATCTACAGGGTGGGAATTTCAAAAGTCTTTATAAGGCCTTGCGCGCCATTTTTTGGGTGAGGGGAGCACCCTGTTGCAACAGATCAATAAAGATTAAGCTTACTAGCTGCTTTGCTTCTCAATATTCTCTGGTTGGCCTCTGTTATTTTCTCCTACCAATAGGGAACCTATGTAAGGACTCTATATGGGCTCATAATACCTTTTCCCCATAAGGGAAAAGGGCAATTTTTGTTTACAACAATACCCACTGCCCAGGCTTGCTACCCGGTGAAGTCACTTTGGTGCTATTAACGCAGTAGTTAGACTTCACCCCCGGAGGGGCACTCCATTGTCTCTCGAGACATGCTGACAAAAACATTGCCACTCCCATCATCCTTGACCATTGGCTACGGATGATGGGTGGTGACCCAAATTTGAAAAAACATTGCACCTGGTGCAGAAGCGGGCTTTGGTCTTTCAAATTTCAGTGGCGCCCTGTGCAAAGCCAAAATTCAGCATGCTTTAAATGTATGGGGTTGTAGCCTATTGTGTTCTACTCAAGAGTCGCCCCATTGAAATTAATGGACCTAAGGTAAGGGTAAAGGTTAGGTCCAGTCGCGGACAACTGGGGTTGCGGCGCTCACTTCAGTCAGTCTGCTTGGAGTAAAACTGTGATGCATAGTGTGGGTGTGACCTGAACTTCCTTGTGAATGATCAGACAAAAAAATGGCTTGCTTCACCTGAAGAGAAAAGTACTGAATGTACTTCAGCACGAGCAATTACAAACTGCTTCCTGTAAGTGCCTTTAGGTCCACATTCTCCACTTTCCCAGTAAACCTGGGGTTAAGGGTGCATGTGCCAAGATTACAAACTGGGTTAGTAGTCCTGTATGGCAGCATTGCAAAAGCCTAGTGCTAGTGGTGATTAAGAATTGCCTCCAGATGTCTATGAAGAGAAGCTTTCAATGGGAATAGATGAGGACTATTTCAGATTTTGGTGGTGAGAGGAAGAGATTATAGTGTGGTACAAGATCTGGCAACATCCAGTTTCCACTCTCGGATACATTCAGAGAGGAGCAGTGTATTTTTCAGGGCTTTATTGCTGTTCAGTATATTCTACAATATGTACTGTTTGGACTTCTCCACACTTTTTGCCCTGCACTTTTTAGGCACAGGTCCATACCCTCCAAACTTTCTCTGATGAAAATAGGGACGTTCTAAGGAAAAGCAGGACATTCCGGAATCGTATCAGAAACCAGGACAGCTTCTATAAATCCAGGACTGTCCCTGAAAAATAGGGATACTTAGAGGGTCTGCTCCTGAATGCATTCAGAGAAATAGCAATGTATTTTTCAGATATTTTATTTCATTATGGTTTTGTATGTTCCATAATATGTATGCATGATATGCACTTTCTAGGCATATCAGAAAGTGCTTTCCTGGTCCATGTCTGAGCACTTCCTCCACCTCCTGCTTTCCCCAGGAAAACCCGATCTTTATCTCTGAATTGGTGCAAACAGCAATCCGGGTTTTCCGCAAATGGTCCTTTTCTCCGATTCAGCAGTAAAGAGTGGTTTTTCAAAGGGAAAATAGAGGAGGTAGAGGGTGGGGAAGTGCTCAGACTAACCAGGGAAACACAGACCTGTGCCTAGAAACATGGAATGGAAGTAAGTGTGGATGAATCCTAGGTAAGTATTAGCAACAGGATAGTCACACATACACAGCGAATACACAGAGGTGTGAGACTTTTCCTTTTCCTTTTTTCTAGTGAAAGCCTTTGTCATATTTTATGTGGAACTGAGGCCCATTCAGTATGAAGTGTAGTCACTCGAAGCATGGAATCCAGCGAACTAGCTGGAGAAGTAGGCGTGTCCTCACACACTCGGAGGGAAGTTCCCCTCCAGCCCATCAAATATGACTTAAGACAAGCTAAGAACAGGGTTTTTGGATTTCCCACTCCTATTTAGCCACAAATGACTGATATGGTAATTTATCAAGGATGTGTGGTCAGCATGGCTACTAGTAACCTTTGTTTACTAATATTCCCTAGTGGTGTAGCTGCGATCAGGGGCGTAGGAAGGGGGGCGGCGGGGGCAGTCCGCCCCGGTTGTCATCCCTAAGGGGGTAGGTGACAAAATCCCCCTGGGTGGATCGCTGCCACGCCAATCGCCCCCGGGCAGATCAACCTGCCCCCGGGTGCACGACATGTGCACCACTCCGGGTGCCCGAGTGGCTAGCTGTGCCACTGGCGGCAATAGCCTGTGTTAGCAACCAAAACAGACTTTTGTGGCCCCTTTAAAGATGCGCCCCTACAAGGGTGTTCAATGCCTCTGTGGGTTGCACAAACCTGACTTTGTCATGTATGCTTTTGTGCCCTTTTGTCCGTACATGAATGCTTTTGCTTTTGTGCCTCCAAGTCTCTCCCCACCCCTTCTCCCAAATTTATCTTGGTGTTTTCAATGATATTCTGAAATCAGAATCAATAACTCAAAGGCTGTTAAGGGGCAAGTGGCCTGCAGGCAGTACTTGAAATTAGCTGGGCACGTTTTGCGATTGGTGTGAGTCCAACTGCAACAACATGGAGATCTCTAGATGCTAGGCTGGCGACTGGGGAAAGGAAATTGTCACTAAGAGAAGGATCTGAAATATTTTCTTTGAAGCCAGAATTAGGTTTATTCTGGATTGTTCTATTTGATGCTTTAATGTATTGTAAAGAGCTTTGAGATTTGTTCTTTAAAATATTAAGTGGTATAAAGGTATAGGGACCCCTGACCATTAGGTCCAGTCGTGATCGACTCTGGGGTTGCGGCGCTCATCTCGCTTTATTGGCCAAGGGAGCCGGTGTTTGTCCACATACAGCTTCCGGGTCATGTGGCCAGCATGACTACGCCGCTTCTGGCGAACCAGAGCAGCACACGGAAATGCCGTTTACCTTCTCGCTGGAGCAGTACCTATTTATCTACTTGCCATTTGTGCTTTCGAACTGCTAGGTTGGCAGGAGCTGGGACCGAACAACGGGAGCTCACCCCGTTGCGGGGATTCGAACCGCCGACCTTCTGACTGGCAAGTCCTAGGCTCTGTGGTTTAACCCACAGTGCCACCCGCGTCCCTATGAAGTGGTACAGAAGTGGAAATAATAATAATAGACATTCCCTTGTGGTGATCACAGCCCATGTTTAAGATGCCATCTGGCAATTAGATCATATATCTGAGTTTCTAATTGCCTGAAGGTAAAGAAAAGGAGGACTCGGGAGATGAACTGCCATTCCTGAAACTACCCCAAAGCATGCTCCCCTAGCCCAAACCTCAGTTTTTGCGCAAACAACTCTTTCAGTAATAAAAATATATATTTGCGGCACACAACAGAGAAGTTCAGCCTAATGGCTATACCCTCACTGCCAGCAAAGTATCCTGCCACAGAGAGAACTAGCAGCCCACTAAGGCACACCTCACCACAGGGCAAAGCATGGCCAGGCAGGAGGAGACGACTCTGATCCAGCCTCTACATAGAAAACCACAGAGCACCTTGGAGATAGTTGTAAATAGGACCATCTGTGTAAAATGTATAAACATTACGTTTCACACACAAGCACACATAGCCATGGCAGAACAGGAAGAACAAGCTATTGGGGCAGGGGAGGGATTTAAAGGGTGAGAAGGTGGATTTCCCCCCTGATTAACAGAAGGGGGAAATAAAATAGCCAAAGCCTTTGGGTATGTAATGCAGTATCTATAAATGTTACAGTAACATGTTTAAATGGAATCTCCCTCAGACATAGTAATACTACTGGCAGAATTCTGATCATATGGTTGCTCTCACTTTGTTTGGACGTATTATATAAGCTTCCACAGGACCAGAAACAATCACAGAAAGTTCAAAAGGAGGAGGAAGTTGTAGTGAAAAATTACTAGAGCACTAAAAAATGGTTTACTGGAGAACAGAGACGAATGAATGAATCTTGGTGATGGTGTAAGAAAATAAATGGCAGGATATGACAACTTCTTTGATCACCAGTCTGACACCTTGCAGAAATCTTAAATTTCTGGGCTAGGAATAAGATAGGGATTATTGCTGCACTGGAAACTCCAGATAATTAGATCACACAAGGACCCCAACTTGACTGAAAGAATGCTCTGTCTAGGAGTTGGTACAATGATTACCGTAATCTGGCCCAGCAGGATTGATGCCTCAACACCTTCCACATGCGCTGCATCAGGAAAATTTTGGGTGTCATGTGGCAGGACAGAGCTTCAGGCGATTGTGCTTTCCTAATTCCCAGCATTCTTGCATTCCTGTCCCAACAATGTCTACGCTGACTTGGTCATGTCCACAAAATGGAAAGTGGCAGGATCCCCAAGGAGCTGGCTTCAGGCACCAGGCCCCTTGGCAAACTAACTCTGCATTACAAAAACGTTGTCAGCCTTCATGTCACGTTTGCAAACATCCACTCTGCCATGTGGGTATCCCTTCCAGATGACCAGAGCTTGGAGACAGTCAGGTCATGTATCCATAGCAGTGACCAAAGGAGGGATGACAGCAGGGAGGAGTACAGAGGGAGGTACAGCAGCACAATCAGATTCCTTCATCCACCTCAGCTGCAACAAAACATGTCTCGCCTGCATTGGTCTCTACAGCCACAGCAGGCGCTGCAACCTTCCAACGGTTTGACATCACTCCCAAAGGCACACTCCTCCATCATCTTCCAAGACAGACAGATGCCAACCAACATCGGCGAACCTTAAAGGACAGTGCTTTTGTTCTACTTTTAAATTGTGAATCTGTTTGCTATCCTGATCTCCTTTGCAAGGAAGGGCGGGAAAGGAATTTAACAACAACAACAACAACACAGCCTCTTTACAAGAAAGCCAAAGGCAGAATAATTAAAAAATATACCAATGAATGTGGCTGCATGCACTATAAAGTAGCAATGAAATAGCAACTTTTCATTTAAGTAAAAAAAATCAAAAAATCAAGCAATTCAGAAGTGAACTTGTGGTTCCCCTCTTGGTTGCATTCAAAAATTAAACAAACACACCTGCAGGCTAGTTGCGACTATGGAAACTCCAGATGTGTCCATCATGCATGTCTTAGTGGAACAGATGCACCACACATCTGAATACATGCCTGTTTTAAAAGATCTGTGTTGGCTTTCTGTGTTTCCCAGCACAATTTCAAGGTAATGAGATTTCTCCCACATCCCTCCTCTTCTCCCACAAAGCCACAGCAAGCAGCTTCTTCCTCCTCAAACCTCCTCCCCCTCTGCATTCCATTGATAAAAAGCAAAACTGCAGACACAGGGAAGTTGTTGTAGTACCAACCTCAGCTACCACATTTTACGAAGATTCCTGGAACTGATGTGTCCAGCTACCCAAGGAATGGTGCACAGGGAATGGGACGCAAACAAGGACACGTAGAAGATCCTCAAAGTGACTGACAATTAAAAACAACAACAACCAGACTTCTATTATTTTGTGACATACAGCAACTTTCCCCAACCTGCTGCCCTCTAGATGCCTTGGATTAGAACTCGCTTCGTCCTCAGAACTACGTAGTCCAAAACACCCGGAGGGCACCAGGTTGGCGAACGTTGGCATAGAAAATAACAATGCTCTATCGCAGCGTCCCAGTGTGCCAGCATGTATCTGGGGATACGGAATCAAAAGCAAGTATCCTCACACAGTGTTGTGCATCTTCCCAAGAAATGCAAGGAATAAAAGAGAAAGCAAAAGGAGGAACGCATACATCCATAAAGTCTGACCATCCCTATTTCCTTGGGCAGTGAGAAATCTGAGGGGCAGCATGTGACGGAAAAGTTGGTTCCACAAGTGTTTCTTTTTACTTTTTTATCCTGCCAGCACATGGTTAAAGAACGGCAGCCTCTGATTGGCTGTGGTTCCAGGAGGGAGAGTTTAATTTACAAACTTTTTCAGCAGGGGGCCGGTCCACTGTCCCTCAGACCTTTTGGGGGGCTGGACTATATTTTGAAAAAAATGTATGAATGAATTCCTATGCCCCACAAATAACCCAGAGATGCATTTAAAATAAAAGCACACATTCTACTCACATAAAAACACCAGGCAGGCCCCACAAAGAACCCAGAGATGCATTTTAAATGAAAAGGCATATTCTACTCATGTAAAAACAGGCTGATTCCTGGACCGTCCGTGGGCCAGATTTAGAAGGCGATTGGGCCGGATCCAGCCCCCGGGCTTTAGTTTGCCAACCCATGGTTTAAAAGGAGAGCTTTGGAGGGAGAGAGGGTGGTTGAGTTGAGGTGGTTGAGGAGGGAGGTTGGGAGTTAGGTAGGGAGATAGGATAGGAGTCAGGTTGAAATATAAAGAGTGTTGAGGAGGGAGAGGCCCCCAGATGAGGAACACAGTCTCAAACCGTTTACATGGGGAGAGTCTGGTCCTTGAGGCTCTTTTGTCATCAGGAATGCATCACTGGTGTGAGGGTGTGTGGGCAGTTTCCCTATTTTCCAGGGACAGTCCCGGATTTACAGACACTGTCCCAATTTCTGATTTGATCCTGGAATGTCCCGCTTTTCCTCAGTACATCCCTATTTTCATCCAAGAAATGTTGGAGGGTATGGTAGGACGTCCCTATCTTCATTGGAGAAATGTTGGAGGGTATGGAGTTATGCGACCCCTTGAGCCAAGGAGATAAGTAACTACAAAAAACTTTAGAAGATATCTGAAGACAGCCTTGTATAGGGAACTTTATATAACAATGATTTTAAAAGTTCCCTACACAGAGCTGCCTTCAGATATCTTCTAAAGCAGGCATAGGCAAACTCCAGCCCTCCAGATGTTTGGGACTACAATTCCCATCATCCCTGACCACTGGTCCTGTTAGCTAGGGGTGATGGGAATCGTTGTCCCAAAAATCTGGAGGGCCAGAGTTTGCCTATGCCTGTTCTAAAGTTTTTGTAGTTACTTATCTCATTGGCTGTTGGAAGCAGCTCAGAGTGGCTAGGGCAAGCCAGTCAGATGAGTGGGGTATAAATAATAAAATTGTTGTTGTTGTTGTTATTATGGAAAAGGGTGTCACACTATTTTCATCAGAGAAATGTTGGAGGGTATGAGTGTGGAACTGAACATTCCTCCCCATACACCGCTTTTCTGATACTGATCCCCACTCCTTTTGTCTTTGGCTGCTGTTTTTTTTTAAAAAAAATAAAACCCAGAGACATTCAATTCAGTCACATATTTAACCACGGAGCTACTGACCTTCCCAGTTTGACTTCCCTTTCTAACCATTAGAAAATAGGATTAATGGACAGATTAATAAGAACAACAACATTCAAAGGGATGGATTTTTTGGTGTATTACAAAGGAATTTCTTTAATACCAAAACGTTTTCCTTCCTGTCAAAAACCACCCCCAGTCAGAATGCAATATTAGCATAACAAAAGGCAGCACCTTTGCTCAAAGCCACTGTCCCAGCTACACAATTGTTTATTGCTCATAAACGAAACTTAGAATTTCCTTTACTTAGAAAACAACCTGCCCACCCATATTTGGCTCTTTGTTGGTTTTCCAGTTTTCTAAGATGAATGGAATTTCACTAATTTGAGTAGGCTCAGGGAATTCCAAATTTGTCTCATCACATCTCTATCCCTGCAGTCAAGAAGGCTGGTGTTTTATTGCATCATGCTTCTGGCAACACTAATAGTGCTTTAGGTGTGGATTTATTCTACTTTATTCGTTGTCCTGCGATGGTTCCCCACTGCTGCCACATTTCTTGCTCTCTGGAGGGACAGTAAAATAGAAGCCAGGCAAGCCCCCACCCTAGTCGAACCTATGTCCTGAACCCCTAGCCTACCTGGCAGGAAGTCCGTATGCTGTCCAGAATTCAAAGTCCAGGGGTCAATCCAAACAAGCAAATTCCAAAGGTCTGGAAACACAGTCCAGGGTCAATCCAAGTAGCCAAGTCTGAAGTCCAGCAGTCAGGATACTGTCCAGAGTCAAACCCAAAGCACAGCCCCATAGAGGTTCAGGAGCATCGAAGTCAAGTCCCATCAACATGGGCAGTTGAGCAGAAACAGCACCTCAGCTCTGCTTCCATTTTGTACTTTATGTGCTGATGGCAGCCTACTCCAGCCAAGGGAACACACACCTCCTCCCAGAGCTAGTGAGACTGGTAGATCCCTGGGAGGTTTTGGTAGATCGCGGTCGATCGCTGGCTCCCTTTCCTTAGTGGTGGTAAAATAGAATCCGCCCCCGCCCTCCGCCCTCCATCGTTGCATGATCTCCAGAACGTAAGATGGAGTTTTCGCAGTGATCTTTTGGCAAGCAACTTTTCCCCTTTCTCCCTAAAAAAGCTCAACAACTTTGACCTGAACCGCCCGCCCCCCGCAAACCCCCCCAAAGGGGTAGATCACTGCCAGTTTTTTATTCTGTGAGTAGATCGCAGTCTCTTAGGACTTGGCCGTCCCTGTCCTAGAGCACCCCTCCCCACTGCTCCTACGCCTCAGAGCCCACCGTGTTCATGGAGACAAGGGCCCTTCTGGATCTGGTATGGGTCCTGCTGCTCTGGTTTCTGTGCATTGACCCCCTATCCCCTCGCCACCCCCTGTGCATACTTCCTTCCCCATCCCCTGCACATTGAGAAGGAGCCCTGCCTTCCAAAATGGAAGATAACCACAAGCGTTTTTCCACCCTCAACTGGTGAAGGTTTTGGTGGAAAGGCCTTTCACGCAAAGCTCTAATCAGCCAGGCATATAAAAGAAGGATAAAGTTTTTGTTATAAGAATTTTAAGGTCATATATAAAAACATTAAATGTGCATAACTTTATATATAAACCACATGTCTGAAACCCCACAGATTAGGTCCTGAACAAATTGACCTCAAATATTTCTCTGCAAGGTCAAAGTGGGAAACCTCCCCATTGTCTCTTCCTTCACAAATCTTGTCTTAAGGGCACATTCAAGATATGAACAGGGTGTGAGCCTGTGACCTGGATTCAGGAATTAAGTAGTTATAATGACAAAAGAGTGGCCAAAACCCAGATGATGCAATCAAGTAACTTGCCAGACAGGAGATAAACAATGCACTCAGATTTCTGTTGTAGACTGCCTTTTCTGTGATGTATGTATGATGTTTCTGGGGGTGGTATTGGACTCCAGGGCAGGCAATTTAAAATGTCTATATAAGGGCAGGCACACCTTTGTTCTGGCTCCTCCTCCTCCTCTCTCCTGCGTGTGAGGGGAGCACCCTGTTGCAACAGTTAATAAAGATCAGGCTTACTAGCTGCTTTGCTTCTCAATATTCTCTGGTTGGCCTCTGTTATTTTCTCCTATCGGTAGAGAACCTACAAAAGGACTCTATATGGGCTCTTGGGTACCCCATAAGGAAAAAGGAGCAGTTTCTTTTCCTTATATCACTTTCTTCCTCAAAGATCCACTTGAGGCTAAAGACGAGGCAAAGGAGGAAGGTTGGGGGAAGGGTTTTGTCCTGCCTTAGTTGCACTATAACACAAGAGTGTCCTTCCAGATAAAAGTACCCATTTCACAGAAGAAAAATGGGCAAAGTGCCAAACTCTACCTTCCACAAAAAGAGGCAAAACACCTACACCCCTTTCAAGAAATAAATAGAGCAAGGTGGAATCAAGGACCACCTTTTTTTTCCAAAGGGACCCCTCCTTAACCAAACAACAACAAATCCAAAGAAATTCCCAATTAAGAAAATTAGGAGGGACAGGGTGCCTTTATTTGGCTATTTATTTGGTGTCTTTAGTTTATTCATCTAAACATATGTCTATCCCTGTATTATTTTTTAAAAATCACAACTCATTTTAGAAGAGTTACAAAGCTCTTCCGGGGATTTTTAATATTGTTTTGGATGGCAGGAGCCATGATGTACCAAACTCTAGTCGATCAGTGCTGTTCACATACCCTCCAACATTTCTCCCATGAAAATAGGGACGTCCCATTCCATAATGATAATTTTACTATTTATACCCCACACATCTTACTGGGTTGCCCCAGCCACTTTGGGCAGCTTCCAACATAAATAAAAACATAATAAAACATTAAGCATTAAAAAAACCTTCCCTATACAGGATTGCCTTCACACAGCTCAGGGGTCGGATAACTCCATACCCTCCAGTGAAAATAGGGACATCCTAAGGAAAAGTGGGACATTCCAGGATCAAATCAGAATGTGGGACGGCTTCTCTAAATCAGGGACATCCTTGGAAAATAGAGACACCTGGAGGGTCTGTATTCACATTTAGCTTCTGCAGCAAACTGACAAAACTGGTTTTTCCAGAGCTCAGCTCTGAAATGAGACTAAAGCAAGAGTGCTCCCGCAGAGCAGATAATCTTACTTCTATACGCTGACATATTTTCTTGTCAATGTTTCCATATCCTCCACAGACAATGGAAATAAGGCGGCTCTGGATTGCCTTACTTAGAAGAAGGGTTGGGAACCTCCAGCCCACAGGCCAAACCTGGCCTGGCAGAGAGCCAAAATTTGGCCCATGAGGCCATTTCCCCCAAACCTGCTGCGCACCTGACAACATATAGGAACATCAGGTGTGGAGCAAATAGGATAGATGGGCTTTGCAACCAGGTTCCTGGTAGGCAACTTGACTGTGCAGTCAATCCCCACAGAAAGCTGCCACTTTAGGCATCAAGCCTGCTGGATTGACTGTGCAACTGAGTTCCTCATGGGGATTCCAGCCACAAAGCTCATCCCAGCAGAAACCAGCTTCGCCAGCCCTAGGCTCTGCACTTGAGAACCACTGTGCGCAGGGCTCGCAAAGCGTTTTGCACAGTGCTTCCTGTTATGTATTGAAGTTCTCACCCTGGCCACCAGGAGTATTGTGTATGTAGTTTTCACTCAGGTCCACGTCAGTTATTTTAGGCGGGGAAACCCTGGGTTGTTCTTGCTACAATGTAGACAGCCAGCTGCCTATAAAAGCAGGCCGGCTGAACTGTTTGCTGTTCAGTTTTCTATTCC
The DNA here is from genome assembly GCF_964234715.1 of Podarcis melisellensis. Lineage (NCBI taxonomy): Eukaryota > Metazoa > Chordata > Lepidosauria > Squamata > Lacertidae > Podarcis > Podarcis melisellensis. Next base: position 13,748,178 of record NC_138529.1, read on the forward strand.
AGCTTACAAAATAAAGAGCTGCTTTGGAGAAATCGCTGTGTCGTCCGCCATGTCTACCCACTATTAAACACTTCCCAAATTCCTGATAGCATTTCCCAAGTGCTGAACACAAGGCTGGAAAACCCCTCTGTTTCCCAAGCACCCAACCGTCAGCTTAGGAAGCGCTGCACAGGGGACTGGAACAGGTGGGCGAAACAAACCACCTAGCAATCATCTCATGCCATAATGACATCAGATGATGTCCACCCACCCATCTAGAAGCTTCCCCACTTCTGCCCTAGAACAGAGGGGAACATCCAATGTACCACTAGGCTGCCTTTCTATGCTTCCTTAAAAGGCAGTGGCTCTCTCTCTTCCCAAGATATATTGAGACAGCCGGTGCCCCTGGAATTTTGGCAGCCCAGGTTCAGTGCTTTTTTCCTACAAAAAAAAATTGTTTAGGGGTACTCTCATTTTGACTCAAGAAAATCATCATTTTATAGTTCAAATCAGGAAAAATAAATACAGTAAATGGACAAAATTACAAAGATTCACAAAATGTTTAGGGATATGTGTACCCCTGCATACCTCTAAAAAAACAGCACTGCCCAGGCCTAATTTATTTCTAGGGTGGGTTTGGTCCTCCTGAGATCCACGATGCCACAGCATGCAATCCTTTCACACAGCTCCACTGGTATCAGGAGATTTGGGACAGGTGGGAAGAACCCACAAGGTATGTCCATGCTAGCATTTTTCCAGGTTATGGAAGAGATGCAATACTAAGCTGAGGAGGATCTGTGAACCCAGGCCAGTTGATTTCAGTTGACTGACGATCTTTTGTTAAGGCTCATTGTGTTTTACAAGTTGAAACAGGCAACATTGAGCTCAAGGGAACTTACTTTAGATAAGCATCCATGGAATTGAAATCAAGGCGCCTGCCTGGCTGATCAGGAATGTCAACCCAGGTATCTTCAGCCAAAGTACAATTTTGCCTCCAGAATGTCAGCGTTTTTCAGGGTGGATTCAAGCCCAAACATAAATTTAGGTTTGCACAAGTAAAATGGATCAGTATGTGCTCTCCTGCAACAAACCCACTTTAAAAAAAGAAGACTTTTTGCAGTTAGGAAAGTGATGGGGAAACCCAATAAAAAGTGGGGAATAAGCAATTGATTGACAGAAGACGTGTTACCTCCATGCAAGCAAATCAGGATAAATGCCGAGTGTCAAACATTCATCCTGGTTTGCTTGCACACAGCTTATGTGGAGGTTTATATGTTACTCCACCACCGTCTTCTCTTCCCCTCCTCGCAGACACACGCTTATGTTGTCAAACAAAGGGAGCACGTGGGGAAAGCAAGAATGTGGCAATTGGCCGGTGGCAGTGAAATATGTCATGTGGATTTCAAAGCTGTGTGCTGTACCTTTCTGTGCAATGTTGGGATTATTAGGAGGACAGGACATTCCCCTGGGCAGTTTAGGTTTCAGTTAGGAATGGTCAGAATCTCCACTAGGCTGGCTGTGTGTTGGGCACACTGGACCTTGCAGTGAATTCCAGAGCAAGAAGAATCTCCAGATTGCCTTTCTCCAACCGGGCAGTCCAAAAGCAGAACTGGGGAGCTTACTGGGAAGGTCCTTCACAGATCATTCCACACTATTCTGGCAAAGGCCTTTTTTCCTCAACACACATGTGGGCAAATGTGCCTTTTCTATTCATCTTGTAGCCAGCAAACCACAACAGCATTCTTTTTTCTTTATTTTTTTGCAGACCTTCTTTATTGAATTTTACATTGCATATTTAAATTCAAACATTAAACATCATCATGAATCCTTTGACTCCCCTCTGCCCTTCAATAATTACCATTTTCAATATTTTTTCAACTGCTTCGCTTATTTCCTCTTTTTTTTTAATAATCCATTTTTACAGTCTTACCTCATGTTATGGACGCTTCAGGTTACGTGATTTGGGTTGCGGACCGCGGGAAACCCGGAAGTAAAGGAACGGGTTACTTCCGAGTTTCGCCGCTCGCACATGCACAGAAGTGCCAAATCGCGCCGGTGCCTGCGCAGACGCTGCACTTCAGACTGTGAACGCTGCGGGTTGCAGGCGTGCCGCCGTCACAGATTATGTCCGCAACCCAAGGTTTCACTGTACAAGGAGAAGGGGCACAAGGAGAAGGGGACGACAGAGGACGAGATGGTTGGACAGTGTTCTCGAAGCTACCAGTATGAGTTTGACCAAACTGCGGGAGGCAGCAGAAGACAGGAGCGCCTGGCGTGCTCTGGTCCAGGGGGTCACGAAGAGTCGGACACGACTAAACAACAACAACAAATAGTATGACCTGGCTCATCTGGGTTTCGGGCATGGCATCGGGTGTGCAACTGTGAGCTCCATTTCCTGTTGAAATGGACATGCATGGGCTTGTCTTTGGCATCTAGATGACAGTATGAAACTGGTTTTCTAAGAAAACTGAATGCTTTTCAGCTTTAAACCGTTCCCTTGGGCCATCTTCCCCCCTGCTCTTCTCTTTTGTTTTGCTAAGAGATCCTGGCTGCTCAAAGGGGAAGCCCCTACAGTGACATTCATGGTGATGAAGTAACCCTGTTTGTGGTCCCCCCCCTCCCGCTAGGGTGTGGCAGTAGAGGAAAACGTAGAGGGATAGCAAAAACCGGGTGGGAAGATGCTTTCCTGAGCACTGTAACTTGCTTCATCACCTGCCTCTTTAATACCTGCCCAATCTCCTTATTAAACTCTTGTTAGGAAGCAGATTAGCCACAGGAAGGGCGGTCAGAGAAGCTTGACGAAAATGGAGAAGGAAGCAGTACTTGCTGCTCGTCTGTGGTCGGGAATGAAAATGTCAGGAGCTGGAGTCAGGTGTAGGTCAACAATATAAAAAAACACCCACCATTGTCAGTGAAGCTAACTCTTTATTCAAAGAAACCAAAACACTACAGTGGTACCTCGGGTTAAGTACTTAATTCGTTCTGGAGGTCCGTTCTTAACCTGAAACTGTTCTTAACCTGAAGCACCACTTTAGCTAATGGGGCCTCCTGCTGCTGCCACGCCGCCGGAGCACAATTTCTGTTCTCATCCTGAAGCAAAGTTCTTAACCTGAAGCACTATTTCTGGGTTAGCCGAGTCTGTAACCTGCAGCGTATGTAACCCAAAGCATATGTAACCCGAGGTACCACTGTACAGGCAAGTGATCCCAGCAACTCTTCTCAGTAGGTCTTGCCTCAATGAAGCAGTTGTGAGGACTGGCGTTCCCTGCTTTCCCCTTCTCTCCACGGTTTTTTCCAAGCAATGGGAAACCGCGTCTGCGTGAAACCACTCTCTCCTTCTCATTTCTCTGCAGATGAGGCAGGCTGTTGAAGAATCCAGGGAGTCTACCTGCGCCTTCAGATTTCACTCTGATCAGTGGCTTATCTTTGTTGTGTAGGCTAATCAGGAAACTGACGGACATCTTTACAAGGACAAACTTGGGGCAGCTGTTTCAAAAGGGCCAAATATTTAAAGGTCCAGTCTTTCCAGTTTGCTTCACGTTCAAGTTTCAAGTTTGCTTCTCCCGTTATAAAATCTGGGCGTGGTAAGCTCTGGGGATGCCTTGCAGCTCTGAGAACATCATAAGAGCTCTGGAATATCAGGCCTGTGTCCCATCTTGTCCAGCATCCTGTTCTCACATGAATTCATGACGCCTGTAAGCAAGACCTGCGCCAAAGAGAGCACTTTTCCCTCCAAAGGTTTCTAGCACCATGACTGCCTCTGACTCTAGGATCTAGGGGTGCACTTCCTAATGCCCTAAAGACCTGTAACTTTTGCGCCAACCACTTCAACAACACAAGTGCTAAATGCAGTTATTAAGGAAATAGGATCCTCGTCGTTCGTGCTCACATAGCACATTGGTGGTGCTTTGAGAACCTTTGCTGCTCTGTGCACCCGGAACACTAGAGCGAACATCTTTTATTTAAAAGAGGCTTTTCATCTGAAACGAGAATTTCCTCCATCATTATGAATGTCATATCAACGTTGCTGGATCAGTGATAACAGAGAAACTTCCCAGAACCCTTGGAAATTTCAGTGTGTCACACATGAATTCTGAGCTGTAGAACACAAAGCAAAGGGGGAAGAAGGCAAAGGTGATCTGTATCCTACTGTGGGTTTTTTGTTTTGTTTTGGAAGATCTTTCTTTCTCAACCAACTTTTTAAGTGGAATCATAGAATTGAAGACTTCGAAGGGACCATGGGGAATTGTTGGTTGATTGTAGCCTTTATCTGCATTGGATTTGAGTTGTTTTTGTAGATGAAGATGATGTACATCTGCAGGTTGTTTTTTTTAAAAAAAAAATTGTTGATGTTATTATCGTTAATTGATTTGAGATGTTTCATAGGAAGCAATTCACAAATGATTTAATTAGATAAATTAGCATTCAGCAAGAGCAGGTATCCTGCTTGCTCAGACCAACAAGCAGACCCATTTGCAGGAATTAACAGCACAGCCGTTAACCAAGAGAAGGGCAGGCCTATTGCTATGGGGAGGCTTCATTGGCTGGTGTGCTCGGTCTTTCTGCAGCCGCTCCCTTGACTCCATTGGTCCCCAGCTGTGGGTAGACTACAACTCCCATCATCCACAGCCAGCCTAATGGTCAAGGATGATGGGAGTTGTAGTCTACCCATTTCTGAGGAAGGTTGAAGACCATGGAGGAGTCTCACCAGAGCACAAGGGTGGCATACAGACTGAATCCCTGCCTGACAACCCTAATGTCACCTGTTCAAGACCCACAGAAGACTCAAGGCCTGAAAGGATAGCACTCCAAAACAACGCAATCCCCAGGCTGCTTCGCCCTTTCTATTGCTTTCTCAGTGGGTTGAGAAAGGCACTTGAAGGAAGTACAGTGGTACCTCGGGTTACATACTCTTCAGGTTACAGACTCTGCTAACCCAGAAATAGTGCTTCAGGTTAAGAACTTTGCTTTAGGATGAGAACAGAAATCGTGCTCCGGCGGTACGGCAGGAGCAGGAGGCCCCATTAGCTAAAGTGGTGCTTCAGGTTAAGAACAGTTTCAGGTTAAGTACTGACCTCCAGAACAAATTAAGTACTTAAGTACCCGAGGTATCACTGTAGTGCATTCCTACTGCAAAGAGGCCTTCTGCCTGGATGCAGTCAATGTCCTTAGTGAGTTTATCATACTCACTTCAGTGTGTGACTCTCCCCAATCTGCTTTGCCTGCTGTTCCCCTAGCATTTGAGAGGCCAGTGGTGTGGGTGGACTAAGAATGGCAGAAATAACAATTATTATTATTATTTATATTGTTATTAATACCCTGCCCATCTGGCTGGGTTGCCTCAGCCACTATGCACTGCTTCCAACACATGTAAAAAACATGATAAAACATCAGACATTAGAAACTTCCCTAAACAGGGCTGACTTCAGATGTCTTCTAAAAGCTGTGTTGTTCTTTATCTGCTTGACATCTGATGGGAGGGTGTTCCCACAGGGCAGGTGCCACTACCAAGAAGGCCCTCTGCTTGGTTCCCTGTAATTTCACTTCTTGCAGTGAGGGAACCGCCAGAAGGCCCTCAGAGATGGACCTCAGTGTCCGGGCTGAACGTTGCTGGTGGAAACACAACACAACCTTCACTGGGGTCAGGTGAGTCTACTTCATGGGGGCTCACAGCATATGATTTGCCCAAGGTCTGGGAGGGTGGGGGAAATGGAGCCATCCGAAGTGCAAAATTACTTCAAAAACTAAATGCGTCCCTCTGTCCTCCTGTTCCACCCACTCCCCAACAGTCATTCCAATGCCACTTCCATACTTACTATTCATTTGAAATATTTGTGGATATTTCTTGCCCTTTGGGTTTTCCCCACTATGCCTTGGGGCTCTCCCAGATATCATATACCTTTCTCTCTTTGTGTGGATATAGTCCAGTTTTGGTGACATAGGGACCAACATTCATCTCTGAACTAGAGGGAATGATGATGCCACTCTCACCTTGAGCTTCTGACAATCTCCCATCCAGCCTTGACTGCAGTAGAGGCTGATCCATTAGGACACGTGGGGAGCTGCCCCATCAACCTTGGTTTGCTTCAGCCAGTCTCTTCCCGCCTGCCTTCTTGCGTAGAGAGTGGCCCTAGCTGTTATCTTCCTTCTCCTCCTCTTCCATCTCAGTGTTGCCCTTGTTAAACTCAGCAGCGAGGATGGAGACAAAACTAGAATGAGATGGCTCAACATTGGCTCTGACTCAAGTTATGGTTTGGGCTCCCTGTCTTCCGCCCTGTCTCCATGAACACCAGCCATCATCAGTTAGGCTGTCTCGTCGTCTTCCTCACACGTCATTCACTGTCCCTTCTCTTTGCTGCTGGTATTTTTTGTTTTAAGGCTGCTTCCCGTAGGCTGGCTCCCAGTGATTCCCAAACATTGCTCTTCCACTGTAAGCTGAAAGCAGAACAGCAACTGGTTTTCTAGTTTCTACACTACTGGAAGTACTGTATTGAGCTTCTTTCATATCCCATTATGTTCCTTGAGTGTGGCATAGGCAGGAGAGAAATGCCATCTGAGCAGCCATCTGATGACAAGCACACATGCACTATAATCTTTGTGATTAGTGTCATGGTAACAGAACACCTCTAGTCATCACATACAGCTCACAAGTTAAAACAGTACAACGCATCATCAGAGATCTACAACCTCTCCTGGACAATGACAGTTCTCTTTCTCAAGCTCTGGGAGGAAGACCTTTCATTGCCTACAGACAGCCACCCAATCTCAAACAACTCCTAACCCACAATAATACTACAACCAGACCTAACACGGACACTGGCACCAGAGCCTGCAATAAACCCAGATGCCAACTTTGCTGCCACATACACCCAGACAACACCATTACTGGCCCCAACAACATCACACATACCATCTCAGGACTATTTAATTGCTCATCGTCTAACATTGTGTATGCCATCAAATGCCAACAGTGTCCCTCAGCTCTCTATATTGGACAAACAGGCCAGACCTTACGCCAAAGAATAAACGGACATAAATCGGACATCAGGAATCACAAAACAGAGAAACCAGTAGGAGAACACTTCAATCTCCCAGGACATTCTATACAAGATCTCAAAGTAGCTGTTTTACTACAAAGGAATTTCAGAAATAGACTGGAAAGAGAAGCTGCTGAATTGCAACTTATCACCAAACTTAAAACCATGGAGAGTCCTGGTCTGAACAAAGACCTTGGATTCTTATCTCATTATACATGACAAAGCCATTTTTCACCTTCTCACCCCTTGCTTTTCCCTGTAAGACCTATTGCAGTCGTTAAGAGTCGTCAACAGGCTCATCACAGCTATCTGCCCATCACCCATTCCCACCACCCTTCTGAGTAATACCCCTCCCCACCTTCTCACTATATAGAAGGGTCTGGTGACTTCTGTTTCAGTGTATCTGAAGAAGTGTGCATGCACACGAAAGCTCATACCAAGAACTAACCTAGTTGGTCTTTAAGGTGCTACTGGAAGGATTTTGTTTTGTTTTGACTATGGCAGACCAACACGGCTACCTATCTGTAAATGGTATCACCCTGTTCATTTATTTTTTCCTATAATGAATTTCTTAATCAGCTCTAAAATGCTTTTCCACCGTGTGCGTGCGTGTGTTAAAAAGCAAACTATATCTCCTTGAACGAAACGCTAATTTTAAAAGATGATTTTTTAAACAAAACCTTGCCAGTGTTTTCAACCACCTTGCTAAAATGCTGGTGACTGGAAAGCAGTTTTAAAAATCATTTCAAAGTTAGCATTTATAGTTTTATAGCATTTAGATTGCATTTCACTAATACTCAAATAACTATCTATCATCTATCTATCTATCTATCCATCCATCCAGAAAAGTGTTTAAATTAAAACATAGATTAAAAACAACAGGGTGATAAAATAGCACCTGAAAAAATTATAGCGAAAATGTGCTGCAATGTTGATATGTTCATCCACCTAATCGCTGTCTACCTGCAGGAGGAGGAGATTGTAATACTCTTCCATTCTTCTGAAAAGAATGGCAGACTTTATGTGGACTGAGAAAATATAGAAGAACCACCAGAAAAAGAGGGGACGACAATGATTGGATGATGGCAAAACATACAGCAATTCCACACTTCAGGGGGAATGCAACATAGGCTAAGTGGGGTATTTGTCTGTGTGGAACAAGGTCTGCTCATGCAATGAGACTTCTCCCCTGCATGTTCCTCATGCACCCCTTAAACCTGCTCTGAGGGTTCCCCTAGATTTAAGGGGCATACAGGGCCTACGGGGCAGGAGGACAGGGGAAGTCTTGTTGTATGAGCAGACCTCATTCCACACACGCAACAACTTAGTTAAATCCTGTCCTTTGCTACCAGATGCCAATGAGTCATTGAGATATCACAAATGGGTTGTTGGCAATAGGTTGGTTTTTTTTTTAACTTACTGGATTTACCCTCGGAAAGGGTAAATTTGGATTAAATGGGAATAAAACACAGGCTGGCATTTTAATACCAAGGTCATTATGTGGACGCTGCAATGAATTTCCATGTGTGAGGGGCACAGGGCACTCATCCTGTCTGGAACCAACGTTGATCTGAGGAGGTTCGAAGTAATGAGAAGATTCTTAGGCTGTGTACACACTGAAATATATCGTTTCCTTCAAAGAATCCTGGGGACTGACATTTGTTAAGGGTTGCTGGGGATCATAACTCTGTGAGGAGTTGTCAACTACAATGAGCATAATTTTTTAAGGGGATGAATGCGCTTTGAAAGTACAGCATGCGTACACCACCTGGGAAAGAGGGAAAGATTGGAGAGAAGAAGAGGGCCGAGATACTGAAGAGACCTCAGAGAAGGTGTGGCAGCCATTTCCTAAATGCTCCCTTGCCAACAAAGGTCCGTATAGTTAAAGCTCTGGTTTTCCCAGTAGTGATGTATGGAAGTGAGAGCTGGACCATAAAGAAGGCTGATCGCCGAAGAATTGATGCTTTTGAATTAAGGTGCTGGAGGAGACTCTTGAGAGTCCCGTGGACTGCAAGAAGATCAAACTGATCCATTCTGAAGGAAATCAGCCCTGAGTGCTCAATGGAAGGGCAGATCCTGAAGCTGAGGCTCCCATACTTTGGCCACCTCATGAGAAGAGAAGACTCCCTGGAAAAGACCCTGATGTTGGAGGGTATAAGGAGAAGGGGACGACAGAGGATGAGATGGTTGGACAGTGTTCTCGAAGCTACCAGCATGAGTTTGACCAAACTGCGGGAGGCAGTAGAAGACAGGAGTGCCTGGCATGCTCTGGTTCATGGGGTCACGAAGAGTCGGACACGACTAAACGACTAAACAACAACAACAACAACCTACTGACACTGGTGGGAGGTGGGGCAACATTTTCTTTCCCAATTCCATCCCATTATCAAGAAGGAATTAACTATGTCAGCTCCAAGGCCGTCATAGTTTCAGGCCCCGTTTCAGGAAGTGTCCGTGGATGAAGAAAGTCCTTGTTACAAGGAAACTTAGGATCCTGCAGAGAGAGAGAGGCTCACATTATCCTCACTGCCATTGCCTGCCATCCGTTTTCGTTTGCTATCTCCGTGCATCTTTTAATGTGCGCAATCTCTTGCCCAGAGGCTTTTCAAAATGGGTGTTGTCCCATGTCATGTAGCGTACATTACCAGGGAGGCAAGTTTCAATGCAGCCATTTGTATGAGTGTATGTGCGGTTTCACTGCAGCACTTGTGAAAGTAACGCTGCGAGCTGACGGGGACTATGATGTCACAAATATTGCATCGATTCCTTCCCACACCTGTGGTTATGTCAGAGTGTTTTGAGGACAGGAAATTGAATGTTCTGATGGAAGACAAAAGCTGCCTTTTGTTCCATGGCGTCATTCAGCTTCCCAGAAGGGACATCCCAGAACGCGAAGCCACTTCAGTTCAGAAGTGGTGCACATGCAGGAACAGTGATCACAAGGAAATTCACTTACGTAACTGGTGCCAGCACGAGTCTGTGGCTGATCCAAAGCACTAAATATCACATGGATTAAAAATCAAACAAAATAGATTGAAAGCAGATGCCTAATAGCACCTGGCAATTAAAATACCGGTACTTGGGTTCTGGCAGTAGCTCTGAGGAAAATCTACAGCATTTGGTTCAAAACAATTCCGAAATTCTATGTCAAGGCCCCCTAGTGTGCTGCAAGAGTATTACTAGTGTGCTGTGCAAAACTTTAATGGAATACAGTGGTACCTCAGGTTAAGTACTTCATTCGTTCCAGAGGTCTGTACTTAACCTGAAACTGTTCTTAACCTGAAGCACCACTTTAGCTAATGGGGCCTCCTGCCGCGCCGCTGGAGCACGATTTCTCTTCTCATCCTGAAGCAAAGTTCTTAACCTGAAGCACTATTTCTGGGTTAACGGAGTCTGTAACCTGAAGTGTATGTAACCTGAAGCGTATGTAACCTGAGTACCACTGTAATTAAAGGTTGTTGTCTGAACAACCCATACATACACAAACACATGGAGGGTAACCTGCTGTCTCTCTTTATGAGATGCTTCTCTAACCTACCTTCTTCTCTCCCTTCCTCCCTCCCTTCCAATAATTCTGTTATAGGCAACTAATGCTGTGTGTTAGGTTTGATTGCATTAGGTCAAAGATGGACTACAATTCCCATCATCTATGACCAAACTGAAGGAGCGTCTCCAACCCCATCGTTCTGCCTGGACACTGAGATCCAGCACCGAGGGCCTTCTGGCGGTTCCCTCACTGCAAGAAGTTACAGGGAACCAGGCAGACGGCCTTCTCGGTAGTGGCACCCACCCTGTGGAACGCCCTCCCACCTGACGTTTAGAAGACATCTGAAGGCAGTCCTGTTTAGGGAAGTTTTAAATGACTGATGTTTTAATGTATTTTTAATCTTTGTTGGAAGCTGCCCAGAGTAGCCAGATGGGCGGGGTATAAATAATAATTTATTATTATTATTTATTATTATTATTATTAACTGGCTGCAGCTGGAGTCCCGCAACATCTGAAGGGCCACAGTTTCCCTATTAGCCATTCACTCTTAGTTCAGACACTCGAGCAAGCGAAACCTTTGACTGCCACCTCAGGATCTTAAAAAGAGATCTGTTGGATTTGACCAGTCTCAGATCCTGTTTCCTGAAGCAGTCAACCAGTTGTCTTCAGGAAGGCCATAGGTAGTGTGTGATAGAAATAGATCTCACCTATAATATACTGCCCTGCCGCCGGCATTCTGAGGAATATTACCTCTGGATATAGAGAATCTGTTTATGGCTGATATATGGGGTTCGTTGTTCCCATATGGCTCTTATCCTCCACAGATAATAGAGCCAGTGTGGTGTAGTGGTTAAGAGCGGTAGTCTCGTAATCTGGGGAACTGGGTTCGCTTCCCCGCTCCTCCACATGCAGCTGCTGGGCTACCTTGGGCTAGTCACACTTCTCTGAAGTCTCTCAGCCCCACTCACCTCACAGAGTGTTTGTTGTGGGGGAGGAAGGGAAAGGAGAATGTTAGCCGCTTTGAGACTCCTGAAGGGGAGTGAAAGGCAGGATATCAAATCCAAACTCCTCCTCTTCTTCTTCAGATTAATTTAAACACCTTGTGAATCCTGCTAAGCCAATGGCTACCATCTTTCCTCTGTCCTGTATCTACTGCTAATAAATTTCACTGAGCTCTAGTACGATGGAGGGAGGCAAAACATCTATTTAGGTTGCAATCCTATGCACAGGTACAACAGAGAAAATACGACCGAATACAGTGCAACTTAACTCCCGAGTCAACATACATAGGATCATACCGTGACCCACTTTCTCTACACAATGCATACTTGAATCAATTTTCTCCTGTCCCTCGCCTTAAATGTAGTTTTCTACCCTAATTCTCCCATGCCTCTTTGTCAGAGGCATGTGTTGCCAGCCACAGCAGAGCTCAGTGGAGGGAGATAATTACTATTTTATTTCAACAAAGCAATAATCATAAATGAGGGACGCGGGTGGCGCTGTGGGTTAAACCACAGAGCCTAGGACTTGCCGATCAGAAGGTCAGCAGTTCGAATCCCCGAGACGGGGTGAACTCCCGTTGCTCAATCCTGCTCCTGCCAACCTAGCAGTTCGAAAGCACGTCAAAGTACAAGTAGATAAATCGGTACCACTCTGGCGGGAAGGTAAACGGCGTTTCCGTGTGCTGCTCTGGTTCGCCAGAAGTGGCTTGGTCATTCTGGCCACATGACCCGGAAGCTGTACTCTGGCTCCCTCGACCAATAAAGCGAGATGAACACCGCAACCCCAGAGTCTGCCACGACTGGACCTAATGGTCAGGGATCCCTTTACCTTTTAATCATCATAAATAAATAGGAATTAAAATGTGCACCCCACCACCAAGACCATTCCATTGTAACTGTCCAACCTCCCAAAATTTCAACACCTCTTGTGATGGTTTGACCCCTTTCTGTTCTAACAACAGTGTTTGGTGTTTGTAGAGTTTGTTTGTACAATCCAGTCCTAAGGTCAGGAGTTACCTCAGTTTACGTAGTCAGACGATCCGGGGGTCAAGAAAGCTGAGGGTCCAAGGTCACGAGAAGCAAGAAGCAGCAAGACCTGGTCAGGAACAACAAATGTTAATGTTTCCAGCAACTGACTGAAGCTGGAAACCCTGCTTAAGAAGGCTGGAACCAGCTGGTTCTTATCAGAAGCATGAAAGCTGATCAGCAGTAGGTGGAGTCACTTCACCTTCCACTCGTTCAGGCTGCTGCTCAACAGGTGAAGCCAACTCCTGCCCCCTGAAACCCTTTCCACTATTGCTAATCTCTCTATCTATCCCCCTCTCCTCCAATGTATATTGTGAAGCATTTAAACATGGGCCATTTCACTTTACAGCACTGTTCTCTTAGATGCTGTTGAGCTACAACTTCCATCACTCCTGACCCTTGTCTAAGTTGGCTGGGAATGATGAGAGTTGTGATCAAACATCTAGGGATCCAAGGTTGAAGAACACTGCTGTACAGTGCCAAGCACAATGTCAATGCTATATGTATGGATTAATAAACTGATCTGGGTTAGGTGCAAGCAGAAATGTGGAAGCCAATGCTATTATTATTATTCTTATTATTATTAATACCCCGCCCATCTGGCTGGGTTTCCCCAGCCACTCTGGGTGGCTTCCAACAAAATATTAAAAATATAAATAACAGGGATGGCAAACTTCCAAGAGAGTGTGATCTACTCACAGAGTTAAAAACTGGCAGTGATCTACCCCCTTTTGGGGGTAGAGGTCAAAGTTGTTGAGCTTCTTTAGGGAAGAGGAAAGCGACGTTGAACTTTTTTTTAGGAAGGAAAGCCCTGTGGGCCTTTTGGTGGTTCAGGTCATTTTAGGGGTGCAGGAAAATATGTTGAGCTTTTTTTAGGGGAGCCAAAGTTTTTTAGCTTCTTTGGGGGGAGCCACTGATCTACCAGTGATCTACCACAGACATTGAGTGATCTACCGGTAGTTCACAATCTACCTGTTGGACATGCCTGCAATAAAACATCAAACATTTTAAATTTCCTGCTACAGGGCTGCCTTCAGGGGTCTTCTAAAAGTCAGATAGTTGTTCATTTCCTTGATATCTGATGGGAGGGCATTCCATAGGACAGGTGCCACTACTGAGAAGGCCCTCTGCCTGGTTCCCTGTAACATCACTTCTCGCAGTGATCCTTGGAGCTGGACCTCAGTGTCTAAGCTGAGCAATGGGGGTGGAGATGCTTCTTCAGAAGGCCCTCGGCCAGGTTCCCTGTAACTTCACTTGAGGTCCTCATTTGAATTTTGAATTCTTAATTTGACAACTATAATGTTCTTCCCTTGGGCTGCCATTGAACACAGTTCAGAAACTTCAGCTGCTCCATTGTCTTATATTGCTCTTCTTCCCATTCATTTTTAGTTAATTTCTGGGCTTAATTCAATATGATACTGCTAAACTTTAAACCCTTTAGGCTTGAACACCGAAAATTGAAAGGAAAAGAGAAGCTATCCAGAGCTCTGGGATGAAAACAGTACTTCTGTCAACAGTGGCAAACAAACCACTCAGCCAATAACAGAGGGAGCTTCCACATTGTCACTATTTTCATGTAGAATTCAATTCACATATTGGAAAATTCAGGTGATAACTGCTCTTGCACAACAGCCCCTCTCTCTGGACTTTTTGCAATAAGGAAAGTGAAGGTGAATGCACTGGAAAGTGTAGAAAAATATTGGCACCATCTAAGCTTCCTGAAAACAAAGCAGAATGTGTGCTCAATAAATAGCAAAAATCGTCTAACCTTCCTGCAAACAAATCAGGGAAAATGCTCAACGAAAAGTCATCTGGATGCAACCAGAGTGAACATTTGAACGGGCAACTCTGTTATTGTGTTTATTGCTCTGCTTGTAGGCTTCTGTTTTTTTAAAAAAAAACTGGTGAAAGGCAGGAGATAGGACTAGGGTATTAGGATTACAGAAAGTACACCAAAAAAGCCACCCCAGACTGTTGACGATCTTGTGGCGAGCTTGGGACTTATCTCCACGTGTGGTGGCCATGCCCTAGGGACAATTTTATTTTCTGAAACCACCCTTTTTCACAGATCAGCCTTTGAATACGCCACCAGCCTTAGCCCTATTGAACTTATTTAAGATGCTAACCAAGATGTTGTCTTTAAAGACTTGTTGCTTCATCTTTTACTGCCAGTGCATCTAGAGATAACGCACTGGAGGAGCGGGAGCATCATTCCCTCGACTCACAATATGGTCAGGTTTGGACTGTTACTTCAGCTGAGGAATAAACCTGTCAACTTCAAAAAGCACCCACAAAAACAGACAAAATTTTCCACCGCTTGCTATTCCTTTATTCAATTCATCAACACATCGGGATAGAGACAACAATTACTGACCATGCCTGGCCACTTGTGAAAAGACATGTTTGACATTGATCTGCATCTGGATGCTTCTATGACGTCATGTGCTCACATCACCAGCAATGTTATTACATTTGCAATTGCCTGTCATTTTTTTTTTGACTGGTTTGAAAATAACAGGGGCTTTATTTATTTTTTGTTTATTTTTTTAAAGGAGGGTTTTGTATGTGTGGTGGAGAAAGGGGCGCTGAGGGACTAGTGGGAGCTGGGGAAATAGAAGACCAGCTTCTTGGTTTCCTCTTCCCGGATAATTTTCTGACATAGGTATTAGATGATGTATGATTTGGATTTTCTGTGTGCAGGTAGGGAGAAAAAAGGGAGTTTTGTGCTTTGCCCACCCTGCTTGGAGATGCCTACGCTCTGAACCCATTAGGCAAATGAACCAACTTCTGAGGTGACCCACAATCCACACTGGAGTGCCCAGACCACGGTATCACTTCTGCTTTTCTTCCAGTGGACCTAGCAGTGTCACTGTCACCATGAATGGGATCTGCTGGACTTAGCTCTGCTCCCTGACATCACTGCAGTTGTAGTACAATCCCCACCTGTCAGGCCCAGAAGGGAAATCCCCACTATTTGCCTGAGTCAACCTGTGGCAGAGAATATAAATAGAGGGATCCTGGTTCCTCAAACAATCAGTCTCAAGGCAAGTCCTCGTGAATCATCCCAGGCTCTATCTGAATTCCTCAGAGATGCAGAACAACTCAAGGAACCTCAGGGCAAGCTGTCTTCTGGGCTTCTTGCTGCTACTGGTTGCTGCTTCCAGGGGGATGAGGCTGCCCAGGGAAAACATGCCTTCCTGGAAGGATTGCAAAGATGCCTCTCAGGAGATACTCAGCGAGTTGTGGAAGCTGAGGCTAGAGGAGAAGGTGGTGGTGGTGAGTAAAAATAGAATTCCCTGCTTTTGCTCAGCAAAGCGGTCTGAGGTTCCAAAGAGGAGCGTGGATCGCGACAGAGCTCCAACAGCGAAGATGTTTGCATCGTGACACTTTTAAAGGCCGGTTTATTATGGCCTATGCTTTTTCTGGACCACTTTGTCAGATGCATATGAAACGGTGTCCTGAATTGGCAAACATTGGGGACACATGCCAGTGGAGGGCTGGAATGTAAAGGAGCGAGTTTGGTAGGGAAATGAATTAAAGGATAACAAAGAACGGACACTGACAATTAGCCTGAAAGCAGAACCGTTCTGTTCTCCAGACTGGCTTAGGGTTCAGAAAAGTTCATTTGTGGGGCATTTCATGATTGAGCATCCCTCACAGAAAAGTGACCTAGAGGGGAAAGGTTGCGGTTTAGAGATGGAGATGAATGGCCAAATCTATCCATTTCAGTTTTTCTCAGTGTCTTCCCTTATTTTTTATTATGAAGTACAGTTCTCTACATTTCCACCTCAGTTTGCAATTTGTTTTTTTCAAAGTCCTCATGAAAATCCACCAGCATTTTAGTGCAACCAGCATTTTGTATGCAATTTTGCACTGATATCTATGGAATGAAGTTACAGGGAACCAGGCAAAGGGCCTTCTTGGTAGTGGCTCCTACCCTGTAGAGTGCCCTCCCATCAGATGTCAAGGAGATACGTAAATACAAATTTCAGAAGACATCTGAAGGCAGCCTTGTTTAGAGAAGTTTTTAATGTCTGATGTTTTATTGTGCTTTTATATTTGTTGGAAGCTGCCAGAATAGCTGGGGCAACCCAGTCAGATAGGCAGGGTACAAATAATTTTATTATTATTATTATTATTATTATTATTATTATTATTATTATTACCTGCAAACCAATTTCCCATGATATGATGCATTTCCGATAAGTTATTTTCACCATTTTATGCATTTATACTCACACTTTACTTCAGTATATGCATTTTTATGCCCATGTTGGCATTGCAGAATTCGGAGAAGTTCAAAGAATTTCAAAGGATGGCTGCCTTTTGGTTTTCATATTGTTTTAGAAAGTGCAGATTAGGGAGATTCACCTGTAAATGAGAACTAGATTGACTTTCTTCCCCCATCCCTAGTGGTGGAGCCACTCTTTTGCATTTATATTTAGTTATATTTATTTAATCCCCCCCATACTGTCTTTCAGAGAAAACCCTCATAAGGTGGCTTATACATAAAACTGTTCTATCCATTTCAGTAAAACATAGTCATTTTATACAGCTGCTGAAAATTTGTCATAATCTGGCAGGGCACTCCTATAAAACTAGTTTTAGTTATTATTATTCTATTCATAAAAATATTTATATCATTAAAAGTATGTCAGTGGTTTGTAGCAATAAATATTAAATATGTACAACAAAATCCATATAAAAAAAGAAAAACAAAAAACAGACATCCATTAACCACTGTGGAAGGAAATATTCTTAATTGCCTGCATAGGCTTGGCAGAATAGAAAGATATTCTGCACACATTTAAAAGTTGGCACAGAAGGCACCTGGTTAATTCCTCTTGGCAGAAGATTAAACAATTTAAGGGGAGGAATGCGATTCTAAAACAGCAGCACTGTAAACTGGTGGTTTTCAACCAGTGTGCTGTGGCACCCTGGGGTGCCTTGAATGGTGGACATGGGTGCCACGGGCAACACTGGCCTCTGTCCCTCTTTCCTTCCCTCCCTCCTCTGATGCCCTCTCCTGTCTCTGCCTCCCAAAGGCTTGCACAGCTGTTTGTTGCAGCCTCCGTGGCTACAAGCTCCCCAGGCAAATGATGCCTCTGGGGCTGGCCAGGGGGTGCTTGCCAGGCCCCTGTGGGGCAGTGTGAGGAGGCACCTCGCTTTGGGATGAGGGGGGGGGGCAGGTCAGAGACCAGGGGCAGCGGCTGCCCAGAGGACTCCCAAGGAGAGGGGAGAAGAGAGGAGGCTGAGGGAACACTCCACAAGGGTGTTTGAAAAAGGGTGAGGGGCTGCTGGCTCTGCAGGCAAGGGGTGACACGACTGGGTTCCTGACCCCCACAGGGGTGCTGCAGAAAGAATGTACAGTCGTACCTTGGTTCTCAAACAGAATCTGTTCCAGAAGTCTCTTCGACTTCCGAAAACGTTTGAAAACCAAGGCATGGCTTCGGATTGTCTGCAGGAACTTCCTGCACTCACTCGGAAGCCGCGTCGGACGTTCGGCGTCCAAAAAATGTTTGCAAACTGGAACACTCACTTCCGGGTTTGCGGAATTCGGGAGCCAAAACGTTCCGCGTTGCAAGGGATTCGTGAACCAAGGTACAACTGTACAGTGGTACCTCGGGTTACATACGCTTCAGGTTACATACGCTTCAGGTTACAGACTCCGCTAACCCAGAAATAGTGCTTCAGGTTAAGAACTTTGCTTCAGGATGAGAACAGAAATTGTGCTCCGGCAGCACAGCAGCAGCAGCAGCAGCGGGAGGCCCCATTAGCTAAAGTGGTGCTTCAGGTTAAGAACAGTTTCAGGTTAAGTATGGACCTCCAGAACGAATTAACTTGAGGTACCACTGTAGTTGGTCAAGGGAGCTGTGGACTCGAAAAGGTTGAAAACTACTGCCGTAAACCATTAAAACACAGGCTCAGCTAAAAACAGCCCTAAATAAAGGGATAGCCAACGAGATTGTGCCCAATGTTAGGCTGACTTTGTCCCCTTGAAAAGGAGTTCGAAACATTCCAAAATTGTTCTGCAAAAGATGTATTTGGCAAAACTGCATACAAGCATGTGTCTATTGGGAGGAATCAGTGCTAAAACGCTGGTGTAGTTTCATGATGATGATGATGTTTGTGGAATTCTGGGGAACTGAATCTGACTGGGAAAAAGGAAAACTGAAATAGATGGATTCAACCATCTCTACCACTGGTACACCAGTTCACATCACCCTAATCACTGGGCATGTTGCCTGGGGCTACTGGAAGTTGTGAGTCCAATAATAGTTGGAGGACCACTAACACCCCTACTTTAACGAGAGACAAGAGGTAGTGTTTATCTTCAGACCACATACATAAGTTCCATGTTACTTACAGTGCAATCCTATTCATGTTTACTTCAGTCAAAAGTAAGTCCCACTATTTTCAGTTGCTGTTATTCCTGGGTAAATGCGCGTAGGATTGTAGCCTTAATCCAGAGTCACTACCACCCCCTGGCTCTGCACTGGCAGTCGCTGGTGTAGACAAGTAGTGCCAGATTTAGGGTGTTATGCCACAAGTTGAGGGGGCACAAAAATGGAGAAAGATCCATAATTGAGAAGATCCATTTGTGGGCACCAAATTTTGGCCTCGCAGAGGGCGCCATATTACGAAAGATTAGCAAAGTCCATCCCTGGCACAATTGGAGAAAGAGAAGAAGGACAACAAAATGGTTAATGAGCAACATTCTCCTATAAAGTCATTCCAGAATTTATTGGTATTAAATTGTCCTTTCAAAGGCCCACTCCCCTCAGTTTGTCCCCAGGTTTAAACCAGTGTTTCCCAAACTTGGGGTGCCAAGCTGTTTTGGGACTACAATTCCCATCATCCCTGACGACTGGTCCTGCTAGCTAGGGATGATGGGTGTTGTAGTCCCAAAAAACCACCACCACAACAGCTGATGATGCAAGTTTGGTAAACATTGGTTTAAATAATAGCCGAGGCCATAAATACCCTCTTTATTTACTGCTGCCGCAGGGCAGCACCCCCAGAGCCAATCTGAAGGGAACTGCCCTGAGCAAAGGGTTTTGACAGCTTTTATACCTTTCAATAATCAGTGAAATAAAATAAAGCAGGGCGCATCCGCACACCAGTTTTCTTTGCATTTGTTATATATAGCATTTGTTATATATAGCATCCCTGTCTTGTTGAGTTTCTCCACCCTTGCCACATGTCAGTCTCAAGACATTCAACTGTGTAGGATGTGACACAAGGTACTTGACTGTGTCGCATGACAAGCTAGCATCTTTACCCAGTGACATTTAGCAGGGAGTTAAGAATTACACAAACAACTGCATGGAACATTTCCCACGGCTCTCTTCACAGCGATGAATAAACAGTGAAGTCTGACCCAGCACATTTTGAAAACGGCAACTCCTCCTCACATGTGGTTTTAAAAGTTTCGCATTCTCTCTCGTTCCTCTTCGTTTTGAAACCTTGTGAGGTGAAGCAATTGCTGTTTGTTTGTTTCCCCCCGTTTAATATTCTAATATTGCAGCATAATTGGTCCTCGATTTCACATGATTGTGAGCGGAAACTCCATACTTTTACCATTCTCTAAACAGGCTTCCTCAGACTCGGCCCTCCAGATGTTTTGCGACTACAACTCCTACCATCCCTGCCCACTAGTCCTGCTAGCTAGGGATTGTGGGAGTTGTAGGCCAAGAAACATCTGGAGGGCTGAATTTGAGGAAGCCTGTGAGTCTAACAATTAAAATTCCACCACTCAGATGCAACCTAATGCTTCAGATGGTTTTAACCTTACTGGACCTTAGTGTGGACTGCCGAACCATAATGATCTAGAGCTTGGACTTATATCTTTGGGTGGTTTCTAATCTGCTCACTCTAAGCCAGTACAACTCCCATCGTCCTTGACTGCTGGCCAAGTCAACAATATCAGGAGGGCCGCAGCCTGGCCACCCCTGCTCTCGAGTAACTAGATGCAAAGGAGAACCAGGCGACTCTAGAAGGGCTGCCATCAGCGTTAGAGAGTGTGTTGCAGAGGTTAGAGTCGGATTAGGACCTGGGAGACCAGGGTTGAAATGCCCACTCGGCTATGTGTAGATGTGTAGCTAAGATCCATTGGACTGTTTCCAATATTAGGGGCAAACAGGGAATGATCTGGCAAACACACACATAAAGAAAGTGACAGGTTGACAGGTACCGTTCTCAAACCCCAGGAAATGCTTGCTGCAAACCTTTTCTAGCTTGTAAGCTGCATTCCTCTCTGAGCAACCTTCATGTCAATGGTGGGTGGGATCAGAGACAAAGGTGGGCCAAGCAAACAACCTGAATATATTACCTGAGGCTAGTAGGCTAGTTTCTACACACACAAACACCTCATTACCCTCTCTCCAGGCAACCAGCAAGAGCAGACAACATACCCTCCAACATTTCTCCGGTGAAAATATTCCTTAATAAATATTCCTTAATAATAATAATAATTTTATTATTTATATGCCGCCTATCTGACTGGGTTGCCCCAGCCACTCTGGGTGGCTTCCAACTTGTATAAAAATATAAAACATGTTTTAAAACTTTCTTATACAGGGATACCTTCAGATATCTTTTAAAGGCTCTATATAGTTACTTATCCCATTGGCTCCATACCCTTCAACATTTCTCCGATGAAAATAGAGATGTCCCAAGGGAAAGCAGAACATTCCAGGATCAAATCAGAATCCGGGACGGGTTCTGTAAAACTGGGATTATCTCTGGAAAATAGGGACACTTGGAGGGTCTGAGACAGTGTGGTGAACAGGCCATTCACCTGACCCTGGTCATGTGGTGGCTGTTTACTGGGAGGCAGAAGGGGAACAGAAAGGTTGGCACGGTGCAAACAGACACTGGCAGGAGTACAGGAACAGATCCCCCTGATGCATTTGCACTGCGGCACCACCCTCTCTGCCATCTCACCCCTACCTCTCTCTACCTCCCAGTATGCAGCAGCAACACAACTGAACAGAGGCCAGGTGAGTGCTGCTGCCCCACAACACTGTCTGCTATTTATTATCTGAGCTAAAAGGCGCATATCATCCAGGTAAAAGTACTCAAGGTGCAAAGCACATAGCTGTCAACTTTCAGATTTGAAAATAAGGGATCAGCAGCCTCGAGAATAAGGGATCAGGAGCCTCACCTGTTCGGGGGACAGTCTACGGGATATCTAACAATCTAGGATAGCAGGAAGCAGTGGGAAACGGCGTTGGAATAAGGGAATTTCCCGCAAAAAAGGGAAGGTTGACAGCTATGGCAAAGCAGGGCTGGTGGGATGGGAGGGTGTGTGTGATCTGGGGAAAATCCCAGGGACCAGAAAGAAGGACCCAGAGTACTGAGTACCTGGTTTCCGGTACTGAGGTCGTCCACCCTATATCTATTAGGGCATGATCACCTGTTCAGCATAATTTCAAAACAGAACCAAAGTTCAGTAGGGTTTACTTGAATTGCACTTTCAGGCTCAGCCCCTCCATAATTTCAGATACTATGCAAAAAGCAGCAGTTGTAACTGGGTAGCAGAGATGCTAAATGGGGGAGCCCCTATTATCTGGGTCCATCTTCGTTGAAAGCTGAGAGATGTTGGTGAATGAAACAACAGAGGTGAGAAAGAGAGATTGTAAGGTGGAACGCAAGGCAGGAGGAATACCCGATGTGGGGCTTCAGGCCTGCTCAAGATACATCTTTACACCATGATATATAATGAAATGAAAAAGGTATTTAAATATACCTTCCTGAAGAAACCAGAGGCCTTTCTCTTGGGTATGGTCGGCCAATTGGTGCCAAAGAAGGATAGAACATTCTTTATGTATGCTACAACAGCAGCAAGAATACTCATCACGAAGTATTGGAAGACACAAGATCTACCCACCTTGGAAGAATGGCAGATGAAGGTGATAGACTATATCACCTGGCAGAAATGGCAGAAATGACTGGCAGAATCCAAGACCAGGGAAGAGAGATGGCGGAAGAAGATTGGAAGAAATTTAAGGATTATCTTAGGAAACATTGCAAAATTAATGAATGTTAGAATGGCGTTGATTTAGAAATTAAGTGGTTTTCAGCTGTAATGATTAAGTAAAATGAAAAGAAAGGCTAAAAATCAAATGAAAAATAAGGGAGAGGATTTGCTGAACTAATAATTAGAAACTGGAATACAGAAAGGGGAGGTATGAGGAGGTTGGGGAAGTAAGAAAATAAGGGATTGAAATTATACTTGTTTTTGTTTGTGTTTTGTTTGTATTATTGTTTTGTTTTTATATAATTTTTGAAACTTCAATAAATATCTTTTTTTTTAAAAAAAAGATACATCTTTACACCGAGTTTCTCTTTATCACCCCCCCAGGAGGCAAATACGAGTGTTTCACTTCCTCAAAGGATTGAATGCAGAGACAAATGTGATCCAGATTCGTTGGACAATAATAAAATGGTAAGTGTTTTTGCGAGCACACGCGCTGAACCCTGTCTGTGTAGCCTACCCCCCAAAGAGAGAGACAAGAGACCAAAGTATGGGTTCAAATTGGCCACAACTTTATTTAACTTCAGAATGTGGGAGATTTGGCATAGGCCTTGGCATGTAACCCTCTCAGCCCGTCAGAGACTGAGGATGTGCAGGGCAATGTGGTGCAGTGGGAGGGGACTGTAAAGGACAAACTTACACAACATGCCCTCCCACCTTACCTCCGCCGGGAGTTTGACCTACATGCTGCCGCTCTAGGGCCAGGGACTCCCGCAATCAACCCTTTAACGGGCCCTGCAAATGCCAGTGCGTGGGGGTGCATGAAATGCCTCCCCCCCAACTTGAAAATAGACTAAAGGATACCATAGGTAAAGGTAAAGGGACCCCTGGCCATTAGGTCCAGTTGTGGCTGACTCTGGGGTTGCGGCGCTCATCTCGCTTTATTGGTCGAGGGAGCCAGAGTACAGCTTCCGGTCATGTGGCCAGAATGACCAAGCCACTTCTGGCGAACCAGAGCAGCACACGGAAACGCCGTTTACCTTCCCGCCAGAGTGGTACCGATTTATCTACTTGTACTTTGACGTGCTTTCGAACTGCTAGGTTGGCAGGAGCAGGGACCGAGTAACGGGAGCTCACCCCGTTGCGGAGATTCGAACTGCCGACTTTCTGATCGGCAAGTCCTAGGCTCTGTGGTTTAACCCACAGCGCCAACCGCGTCCCTAAAGGATACCTTGCCAAGGCCTAAAAACCGCAACCCGAGGCCCTAAGGGGCCTCGCCGCCAAGAAACTCACAGCTGAAGAACAAACACCTGTCCGCCCAATCTTTGAGGCCTTGCAGCCAAAGCTCATTTCCCAGGGGCATCAAATGCACCCCATCAGCCCTAAACAGCCCGCCCTTCTCCACTCTGATGGTGGGATATGGAATAGAGAGTCTGCCAATTGGCCGCATGGTGTTGCACACGGCCCTGTTGATTTCCTGCACCGCATAATTGATGCGAGAGGGCCTGTTAACCGCTCTCCAGCGCAGGCGGGGGAGGAGATTGGACTAGCAGATGGTCATTGCCGGGTACATGGCCTGCAAGCTTTTGATGTCTGCCCTGGTGGCCAGGATCAGGGCAATGCCTTTCCCCCACACCAAGTCGTTCTCTCCAAGGTGCAGAACCAAAACTTTTGGTGGTCCGTGTGCAGCTGCCGCCCTCAGCAGCATGGGCATCAAGGCGGACCAACACATGCCCCGCCGGCCCATCCAATAGACATGTACCTTGGGGTGGATGTCAAGGCTGCGGCCTCAGTCATGCATAGGCTGCCCAATGAACAATGCTATGTCCCACCACCCATATCTTCAAGCTGGGCAGACCTGCAAGAAAACTAAATTGCAGCCAGTAGTGATGTATGAAAGTGAGAGCTGGACCATAAAGAAGGCTGATCACCGAAGAATTGATGCTTTTGAATTCTGGTACTGGAGGAGACTCTTGAGAGTCCCATGGACTGCAAGAAGATCAAACCTATCCATTCTGAAGGAAACCAGCCCTGAGTGCTCACTAGAAGGACAGATTGTGAAGCTGAGGCTCCAATACTTTGGCCACCTCATGAGAAGAGAAGACTCCTGATGTTGGGAAAGATGGAGGGCACAGGGAGAAGGGGACGACAGAGGACGAGATGGTTGGACAGTGTTCTCAATGCTACCAGCATGAGTCTGACCAAACTGTGGGAGGCAGTGGAAGACAGAAGTGCCTGGCGTGCTCTGGTCCAGGGGGTCACGAAGAGTCGGACATGGCTAAACGACAAAACAACAAGGATGGCGTGCCAGGACGAATGTAACCCTTGTACGCCTCAGAACGCCAGCGACCCAGCTCCTTGATGCGGGCAGAGTCTGGTCTGCTGCTAAAGTGGCAGCCCCAATATGAAAAGAGTGCCCAAAGTATTTCAGGGGTCACCGCCACAGGCCACTGTAACTTTACGCAAGACTGCTTAAGGAAAGGGCCCTTGTGTTTGGGACGTACCCTGAGGAACTGGCCCATGTCCGGACACCGACACGGGCCCTCCTGTTCTGCCGGGGCCAATGTTAAGGTGACCCCTTTCCTTAATTGGTCAGTTTTTGAAGACCGGATCCTGACCTTCAGAGTAGGCCTAGAGAACTTAATGTCCGAGTCTGTGAGGGCTGAATGAGGGGAAGATGAGTCAGCCGCCACGCATTCCCCAATGCACAGGGCACCGAAGGAGGCTAGGGAGACTGCTGCATGGAACAGATGTATTTCATAATTTGACCAGCAGACCCCCGGTAATTTCCCCCAAATTAATCTAAAAGACAATATGGTCAGTAAAAAATAATAAGAAAGCCTGTCTGTATCTATTTCCAGAGGGGCATTAGTCTATTGTTTCAAAAACAACAAAAGTCACTTCTAGACAGCCTGTTTACTGAGCGTTGTCCTGATTTCTTTGCACAAAGTTTGCATGGAATTTAATAAATGTCTGTCATTTATTGACAACTCATTCCAACTTGCCTCCCAGGAATTTAACGCTCAGCTTTCATTTTCCTGTCAAGTTCCTAACCACAAAAAGAGTGTGTTTGTTGCACAAGAGCACCAAATCCACTTTAACTGCACAACCTGAATTTGCTAGTTTCTGCTTGAAAAACAGCAGGAGTCTTGTGGCACCTTAAAGACTAAGGCTATGTACACGCTATTCCTTTAAAGGACATTTGAACCACATTCTTTTCCTCAAAGATTTCTGGGTGCTGTAGTTTGTTAAGAATTTCTGGGAACTGTAATTCTGTTGAGGGGTAATCGACAATGCCCAGAATTTTTTGGGCAGCGGAACAGGGGAGCAGAATGTTTTATTAAAGATATCGTAACAGATTTGTTTAAAAAGCAGAGACATCACCTTGCCAACAAAGGTCCGTATAGTTAAAGCCATGGTTTTCCCAGTAGTGATGTATGGAAGTGAGAGCTGGACCATAAAGAAGGCTGATCGCCAAAGAATTGATGCTTTTGAATTATGGTGCTGGAGGAGACTCTTGAGAGTCCCATGGACTTCAAGAAGATCAAACCTATCCATTCTGAAGGAAATCAGCCCTGAGTGCTCACTGGAAGGACAGATCGTGAAGCTGAGGCTCCAATACTGTGGCCACCTCATGAGAAGAGAAGACTCCCTGGAAAAGACCCTGATGTTGGGAAAGATGGAGGGCACAAGGAGAAGGGGACGACAGAGGACGAGATGGTTGGACAGTGTTCTCGAAGCTACCAGCATGAGTTTGACCAAACTGCGGGAGGCGGTGGAAGACAGGAGTGCCTGGCATGCTCTGGTCCAGGGGGTCACGAAGAGTTGGACACGACTAAACAACAACAACAGATTTGTAAAAGGATTCCTGGTCGCTTCCTCTAGTGTGCATTTTACATTTGGCTTCAGGTTAAGGGCAAAGGCAACCAGGCTAAGTTGTCAATAGTCAGCAGCTATTTTTTTTATCTCCCCGCCCCACCACCCTCAGTTTCAATTAGGATGCTATCAAAACTGCATTCTGGGTGAAGTTGGGTTCCCTGGCTGGAAGCATAGCATTAGTTTGTCAACTGGGAATAGAACTCGCTGGAAGACAACGGACGTTCCAACGCAATATGCGTTGGGTGTTTCCCTGAAGTCACGGTCATTCCCTGTGGTAACATGGAGAAGACCCAAGAAGCTTGACACAGTGCCCTCTTCCAAACCAATAACGTGTATTGGAACTCGTTCCACGAAGCTTAGCAACAAACAGGAAGTTCCACAGCAGACACTCACGAGTTTCCTTGGCAAGCACTTAGATGTGGAAATGGTTCCCTGAAGGCAGAAAGAAAGTTGTTATACCACACACTATATAATTATCCAAACTCTTTCTTACAAACCTAAGGGATGAGCGAAGTGTTGAGTGTGTTTTCGGTTCTGGCACTGGAAGGCCTGGTTCCTAAACCATGGCCTGCGGACTATAAGCTTCCTTCAGGTGGTCCACAGCAGAGCCACATTGCTTTTTAATTGCTGCTTTTGTTGTCATTTTTATTTATTAAATTTGTATTATTTCTTCCACTGCTTTTATTTCTTGCCTTGTATTTTTCTTGCCAGTTATTTTTTTATTGGTTTTCCAAATTTTTAACAAATCCATAGCAGATTAAGCAAATTTTATACCACTTTAAAAAAGAAAGAAAAAGATTTCCCACCCCCTTCTTGGATAATTAATTACCCCTTATTGCTGATTTTATGTCATAGTTATCTTTAATTTGCTTTTGTTTTTTCTTTTATCCGTATCCATCAGCTCTCCCTTTGGTAATTCCTGCTCGTATATTAGTTAACGTTTCCAGTATCGTCAAGTGACGATATTCTGGAATTGCATTTTATTGCATTGCTACGTTAATTCTGTGAAAAGCAAATGAAATTAATTACAGTGCAAGAAAGAAAAGCAGCAAAATAAAAAGAACACAATTACTAAGTTTACAGCATCTAGCACCATGCATTAGAATGTTAGAATTCCTTCTCCATGATTACAGTCATGGGATTTTTGCCTATCACATGACGGTGTATGTTTTGACTCCACAGAGTGGGAAGTGACGAAGACAGGATGTTTGTCTTACTGTGTTCCGTGAAATGGGACTATTGTCCTTTCTTCTTTTTCTTTTTTGCTGTCTGATGCTAGAGAGAGAGGGAGCCATGTTGCAGTGCTCCATATGTGTTTATATATAAATAAAGTAGATTAGCCAAAATGCTGAGTTGATGAGGTCTGTTAGGCAACTGCGAAGATTCTGCCAATCCCTAAGTGTGCCGATGTCTGTTGGCATCGGTCGCTGTGATGTTTGGGCTGAAGAAAGCTTTTGAAGCTCCAGAACGAACGACCAGGAGGGAGAGAACATGTCAGTCGGGCATGTGTCTCTATCAGGGTCCTACTTGAGTGTAGGACGAGCTCCTGACATAGAATTGCTACAAGAGAAGTGGTTAAAACCCTGCAGGAGCCTTTAGGCTGGTCTCATAACATCAAATTAGAGAGCAGAATTTCAAGAGCAAAGGGTATGACTCTCAGCAGTTTTGTGACTCTTACATGTGACTCTCAGCAGTTTTGCAACCAACGCTGTAGCCTGAGCCTGTCTGTAAACTAGCAAAATAAAATAAGTTTCTACTCTCCTTCCTAGGGCTGCCTGGGAAAAATCCACCAAGGCCTTCACCATTATCATGAACTTCTGGTGCACGTTTTCCCCCCGACGTCAAACACCGAGCTCAAAAACACCCTGTATAAACTATTGCAACTCGTTTCAAAGGTGGGTACATGTTTTATAGGGGTTGAGTGGGTTTGGCCACAGGGAGGCCTCAGGATCATGCATGAAGGTCAGAGGCACATTGAAAGAGTCAATGAAACAAACCGTGCAAAGGCATGCAGACATGAGATGGATTTTTGTTTTTAAAGCAACCATGCTAACGTCACTGCCGTACTGCACAATTCTAGAAGACCAGTGAGCTAATCAGTTGGTGAAGGAAGTGGAAAGGGAGATAATATAGAAGGATGCAGGAGTTGTGAGGAAGGCACATCTGAGTCTAGCTACGCTAGGAAAGCGCAACCAAAGGTGCAGTCTTGTTCTGCTATGCAAGAGTCCCCAAAGTTCCCAAATGCATTTGCAAATGGATTGTTACGTCTGCATTCCCTCTACATTGGAGGCTCTGCACAGACCGGCTGCATATGGTTGTATGTGCTGTTGTATCAACATAATAATAGTAATAGTAGTAACAACAACAACAACAGCAATAATAATAATAATAATACAGTGGTACCTTGGGTTACATACGCTTCAGGTTACAGACTCCGCTAACCCAGAAATAGTACCTCGGGTTAAGTACTTTGCTTCAGGATGAGAAGAGAAATCGTCGCGGCAGGAGGCCCCATTAGCTAAAGTGGTGCTTCAGGTTAAGAACAGTTTCAGGTTAAGTAGTTAACCCGAGGTACCACTGTAATAATAATTTATTATTTATACCCCGCCCATCTGGCTGAGTTTCCCCAGCCACTCTGGGCGGCTCCCAATCGAGTGTTAAAAACAATACAGCATTAAATATTAAAAACTTCCCTAAACAGGGCTGCCTTCAGATGTCTTTTAAAGATAGGATAGCTGCTTATTTCCTTCACATCTGAAGGGAGGGTGTTCCACAGGGTGGGTGCCACTACCAAGAAGGCCCTCTGTCTGGTTCCCTGTAACCTCACTTCTCGCAATGAGGGAACTGCCAGAAGGCCCTCAGAGCTGGACCTCAGTGTCTGGGCTGAACGATGGGGTGGAGACGCTCCTTCAGTTATACAGGACCGAGGCCGTCATCATCATCATCTTAAATGCTGCTCTGGAGGGTAGGACTCGAACCAGGGACTTCAAGTTCCAAGAAAGGAGATTCCGACAAAGCATCAGGAAAAACTTTCCGACAGTAAGAGCTGTTCAACAGTGGAACAGTCTCCCTTGAGAGGTCATGGACTCTCCTTCCATGGAGGCTTTTAAGCAGAGGTCGGATGGCCACCTGTCATGTATGATTTAGTTGAGATTCCTGCATCGCTGGGGGTTGGACTAGATGACCCTTGGGGTCCCTTCCCACCCTACGATTCTTTGAAATTTATTACCAGGCCCTTCATCCCAGGGCAAGTTACAACAATTTAAAAGAGAGTTTTAAAATTTTTTAACAGTTAACACCCCCCCCCCATAATCACAAAAATATATGTCACCCACAGATGCCCGCACACTGTCTCTATTTAATAATAATAATAATAATAATTTATTTATACCCCGCCCATCTGGCTGGCTCCCCCAAGCCACTCTGGATGGCTTCCAACAAAACACTAAAATACAATAACCTATTAAACATTAAAAGCTTCCCTACACAGGGCTGCCTTCAGATGTCTTCTAAAAGTCTGGTAGTAGTTGTTCTCTTTGACATCTGGTGGGTGGGCATTCCACAGGGAGGGTGCCACTACCGAGAAGGCCCTCTGCCTGGTTCCCTGTAACTTGGCTTCTCGCAGTGAGGGAACCGCCAGAAGGCCCTCGGTGCTGGACCTCAGTGTCCGGGTAGAACGATGGGGGTAGAGACGCTCCTTCAGGTATACAGGACCAAGGCCGTTTAGGGCTTTAAAGGTCAGCACCAACACTTTGAATTGTGCTCGGAAATGTACTGGGAGCCAGTGTAGGTCTTTCAAGACTGGTGTTATATGATCTCGGGTCGCCTTCAAAGGTAGCCCCACATAGAGCGCATTGCAGTAGTCCAAGTGAGAGATAACCAGAGCATGCACCACTCTGGCGAGACAGTCCGCGGGCAGGTAGGGTTTCAGCCTGCGTACCAGATGGAGCTGATAAACAGCTGCCCTGGACACAGAATTGACCTGTGCCTCCATGGACAGCTGTGAGTCCAGAATGACTCCCATGCTGCACACAGGGGCAGTGTTACCCCATTCAGGACCAGGGAGTCTTCCACACCTGCCTTCCTCCTGTCCCCAAAAAGCAGTACTTCTGTCTTGTCAGGATTCAACCTCAAGCATGGGACCAGAGATTTAGATTGGTGCCATCTAACTGCATTAAAGTGCTCCAAGTAAGGCAATAAATCCCTGGCTTCTGGCTGCTCACTTCCTCCGTGCTAGGGGGTGGTTGGATCTCAATGGACATACTTAAAACCCAGGAATCCCGCTGAACAGCAGTCTTCCTTTAGGGGAGCTGGAAAGATGACATAGCGCCCTCAAGTGGCTGCAGAGACAGAAACCAGATGTGTAGGCAGCCTACAGCTGGCAGTGAAAGTGAAGGAACACAGAGCTCTCATCCCTACTTACCTTCGCTTTGCCTTTCTAGGCACAGGCTCGGGTTTTCCAGGTCTGTCTCTAATCACTTATTTTTGTCCCAGAGCTTTCCCCAGGTAAGCCCACATTCTACCGCTGAATTGGAGCAAACAGCAATTAGGTTTTCTGCAGGTTGCCATTTGCTCCAATTCAGCTATAAAGCGCGAGTTCTCCCAGGGAAAGCGCTCGGGACCAGTAAAATCCCCGAATTCCACTTGCCGTGATTCACTTTTGCAGTGTTGCGCAGCTGACAGACCAGTCTGGCCACAATAATGAAATTTTGCCCGTGGTATGACTATTTTCCACCCACCCACCTCGAGTCTTTGGCACCCTAGCTGCATAATTTAGCAATTCTAAAATATAGACACGCTTTTACTCTTGCAAGATTGAATATACCGCCTTTGGCTGTACTTGAGGGACAATTCCAACAAATTCCACACGAAAAACGACTATGTCCCTGTGGAGATGGCAGTACCGAATCGGTGGTGTATGTCCTTTTGACTTGCACTTTTTATAAAGACTTGAGAAATGAGGTTATCACCCCTCTTTTATTGTCCATTCTGGGTCACCCAGCCATTGCCACAGTGTCCTTTCTCTTGGCAGATCAAGATGAGCAGGTGACAGCAAAGGTTGCAAGGTTTTTTAGCTGGGGCAATTAGAATAAGATCTACTATTTGACTATTGATCCGAACCCCCACAAAACATATTTTATATAATTGACTTTTTTATCTTTATTTTTTGCATATCGTATTGTGTGTTTTATTGCTATAGCTGGTAAGATACAGAGTGTTGTGCAGCTGAACTGAAACTCGCTATGCAAATGCTCTCTGGGTTATGTACTTCCTTCACATACATGCCAAAATGTGCTGCATCACCTACAAATTATAAAGTGTGCAATATCCCCCTGGATCCAATTGCCTGGGGAGCCGCCCACCCAACAAATCACATCCTTGCTGAATTGTCAGCGATCAAAAAACGATCTGGCAAAACAGCAGTCCTGCAATAGCGATCATGAAATAACCAGGGTTGGTTTGTTTTCTCAGTAACACTGGTCACGTGTCTTTCTAAGCTTATATATTGTGGGATAAGGGCAGAGGCATTGTTACAGAACTAGCCACCTGGGCTGGAAGCGTATTTAACCCTTTGGGAGGATAAGGCTACTGACCCAGATGACTAGGTACCACTTTGTGTCAAAGGCAGTGTGCTTTTATATACAGTACTAGCTTCTGAAGATCACAGTAGGGGGGAAAGCGTTTTTGCACCTACTGGCTTCCCAGGACCACTTGGCAGGCCATTGTGAGAACAGGATTGTTGTTGTTGTTTAGTCGTTTAGTCGCGTCCGACTCTTTGTGACCCCATGGACCAGAGCACGCCAGGCACTCCTGTCTTCCACTGCCTCCCGCAGTTTGGTCAAACTCATGCTAGTAGCTTCGAGAAAACACTGTCCAACCATCTCGTCCTCTGTCGTCGCCTTCTCCTTGTGCCCTCCATCTTTCCCAACATCAGGGTCTTTTCCAGGGAGTTTTCTCTTCTCATGAGGTGGCCAAAGTATTCAGCTTCACGATCTGTCTCTGCTTCACGATCTGTCCTTCCAGTGAGCACTCAGGGCTGATTTCCTTCAGAATAGATAGGTTTGATCTTCTTACAGTCCATGGGACTCTCAAGAGTCTCCTCCAGCACCATAATTCAAAAGCATCAATTCTTCGGCGATCAGCCTTCTTTATGGTCCAGCTCTCACTTCCATACTTGTATGGAAAGAAAAGTATCATACTTGTATGATAAAGAAAAGTATCATACTTGTATGGAAAGAAAAGTATTCCATACTTGTATGGAAGTGAGAGAACAGGATTAGGGCGCAGCAATATATTGTTCCATACCGGTTTGTTTTTGTTTTTTTGCTTTTGAGTGCTTTATTGATTGAAAACTTTATAACAGAAGTATACAATAGATATTAGATATTATAGGCAAAATGAAAATTAACAATTATTCATTCTTTAACTAATGCTTGCTTTGTATATCCACTTGTGATTCAATTTGTCAAGCGCTCTGATCTTCCCCTTGCATTCCTGATTTAAATTCCTTAAACACGCGCTTAAACTTTACTTTCTCCATATTATTTGACTTACTATAAATTTGGTTTTGTACCATTATCCTATTTACTCAATCCATCTGAAACCTGTATCGTGATACCGGTTTCACCATTTTTGACCTGACAATAGAACACGAATCATGATGTACGCGAGCTATGCAAAGATCACGATGCAAGAAAAACACATGAAGCCAACCTAGTCCCATATTTATTTAAGATATCTTGATATATTGATATATAGCGATGTTTAGCGGGCGATATATCGCGTTGATGAAAACAAGTTTATCGCCCAGCCCTAAACAGGATGCTGGCCTGTTTCCCCTTGATTCAACAGCAGGGCTCTTTCCTGCGTTCTTAACCCTGATACTTTTCTCTCCTACAGGTTGGAGGAAATATGGAAAGCAGCAGCCCAGGCCTCCCTCCCATTTCGTCAGAATGGGAGAAGCAAGCCTTGCAGGACCCCATCCTGCTTCGCCTGCAGTCCTTCGCCGTCGTGGTGGCAAGAGTCATTTCCCATTGCGCAGCGTTAGCCAGGAATGCAAACTAAGATCGGAGGAGGGAAGCCCAACGCAGAAGGGTGGATTTGTGCGTCCAAGTCGTACGCTTTTCATTGTATTTAATCGACGTACTTAATTTATTGATAGCACACGTGCCGTCGTGCTTTTATTTAACATTTTTATTTAATGTATTTATTTATTTATTTAAACACCGGCCCCAATCCCCTGCTAGTAAGAAACCGGGTTGATAAGACGAAGGGGCCAAGATTTGTTTAGGGAAGTTTGTAATGACTGGTGTTTTAATGTATTTTTATTCTTTTGTTGGAAGCTGCCCAGATAGGCGGGTAGAAATATGTTGCTGTTATTATTGTTGTTATTTTTTATTATCAATTTATTATTATTATTATTATTATTTATTATTATTATTTTAATGTGGGGAGGATCCATGTGCCAACTTTTAAAATGTTTTTTTTAAAAAGGGGAGGGGTTTGTTGAATATCTTCCACATTTTCACGTTTTTATTTGTTTGTTTGAATGCTGTTTTATTCATTCCATTTTGAGGGATGATTTGTTTGGGGGGGTATGAATGTTGCACACATTTTGTATGACTTACTCCATTAAAAGCTATTTTTAAAATTAGTCCTCTGTGTGCAAAAGGCTCGGCATTGCATTTGCAGAAAAGAGGGAAGAGAAGGTTACAGGGAGAGAGAAAGGTGAACCATCAAGCCTAGCCAAGGTGCCCCTGCAGTAATATCCCTTTTTCTTTCTGTCTTCTATTTCTCCTGGGGTATGTTCCTGCTCCTCTTACTGGCAGTGCCTCTGGCCCTCCCTGAATTTCATTGTGGGCCAATAATATGCCCCAACATCCAGAGAACAACTGTAGCTGTGTGGCAGCTTTTCCTCTTTTATTCCCATGCCCCCTTTCATTTTTAAATAGCAAAATACCACTGCTCCCAGTACGTTTCCGAGCACGATTCAAAGTGTTGGTGCTGACCTTTAAAGCCCTAAATGGCCTCGGTCCAGTATATCTGAAGGAGCGTCTCCACCCCCATCGTTCTGCCCGGACACTGAGATCCAGTGCCGAGGGCCTTCTGGTGGTTCCCTCGCTGCAAGAAGTGAGGCTACAGGGAACCAGACAGAGGGCCTTCTCGGTAGTGGCGCCCGCCCTGTGGAACATTCCTTCCAGCAGATGTCAAAGAGATAAACAATTACCTGACATTCAGAAGACATCTTAAGGCAGCCCTGTTCAGGGAAGTTTTTAATATGTAATGCTGTACTGTTTTTAACACTTGATTGGGAGCCGCCCAGAGTGGCTGGGGAAACTCAGCCAGATGGGCGGGGTATAAATAATAAATTATTATTATTATTATTATTATTATTATTATTATTATTATTATTATTATTATTATTATTTGATTGTTGTTTTTAAAGGGGCAGGGATTACACGATGCGACAAAACCAGTACAGTGGTACCTTGGGTTACATATGCTTCAAGTTACATATGCTTCATGTTACAGACTCCGCTAACCCACAAATAGCGCTTCAGGTTAAGAACTTTGCTTCAGGATGAGAACAGAAATTGTGCTCTGGCGGTGCGGCAGCAGTAGGAGGCCCCATTAGCTAAAGTGGTGCTTCAGGTTAAGAACAGTTTCAGGTTAAGTACAGACCTCCAGAACAAATTAAGTACTTAACCCGAGGTACCACTGTAATTAAAGCCACCTTTCCCTACCCGGTCAGAAGTGAGGAAAATGTGAGGAGCAATTAAGGACACCTCCAGACTGTTTCGGGAGAGGCTCAAGGGCATTGTGGGGAATGTAGGCTTGCACAAGTAAAAAAGGGTTAAAAGGCCTCATCTATGAGCACAACAAATCCATTAAAAAACCAACAACCAAGGAGTATTCTGCAGTTAGGAATGCGGCGAGGAAATGCACTGAAATGAGTGGGATGAACAAATGATTAATGGGAAGCCATGTACACAATCTACCGTTAGGGCTGGGCAATACAGTCATATCTTGGATCCTGAATGCCCTGGAACTCGGACGTTTTGGCTCCCGAACGCCGCAAACCCAGAAGTGATTGTTCCAGTTTGCAAACATTCTTTTGGAACCCGAACGTCTGACAGGGCTTCCACAGCTTCTGATTGGCTGCAGGAGCTTCCTGCAGCCAATCAAGAGCCGCAATTTGGTTTTTGAATGTTTTGGTAGTCAAACAGACTTCCGGAACGGATTCCGTTCAATGTCCAAAGTCAATATTGCTCAAGACTGGTCTGAAGTCCATATCATGATAACAGTTCCACAGTTTTTGACCTGGCAACGTATCACAAATCATGATATATGTATGTGTGTGTGTGTTTATGTGTGTGCAATGCAAAAATCACAATGTGGCGAAAACCGTGGAGCCAGCAAAAGTGGATTTTATTACAAAAACAAACACACACAAAACCCCCAACCCTGCCATAGATCAGGTCTGGAAAAAGGTGTGGGAGGATAAGGAAGGAACCTCTGGGCCTCTGCGACGATTTGGAAATGACATTAGCAAAACAGTCTCTGAAAAAAATACAAATTGGAAAAGACGACTGAACAGAAGGACCAAAATTCCAGAGAAAAGAGAAACCTCTGTCCATGTTTGCAGGTACCAATATGCAGTTTGATTTGCACCCTCTACTTCTCCAAATGATGGGAAGTTCTGGAGAAGCTGGACTGGACAGGACATCATAAGGCATCATAAGGACAGGACCATAGCTGTCAACTGACAGATTTGAAAATAAGGGACCAGCAGCCAAAATAAGGGATTTTAGTCAACCAGTTAAAAGGGACCAAATAATTTGGGAGAGCAGCGCCGGTTTTTAGCCCTTCGTTTCCAGAGGTTGCTGCTCAAGACACCAGCCGATGAAACACTGCAATTAAATAACTACAAGCAGCAACCACTTTTCGCGCAAAACGAAGCCCAAGCTACGATGCTGCTGCAGTTCTGTATCTTTTCTCTCGTGATCCATCTGCAGCTCTCAATTCCATCAGGTGGGGTGGGGGGAGAAATAGCGCCCAAAGTAAACCCGCAGATCAGACCATCTATGCTAGTTGCTAGTCTACCACTACACATCTATGGGAGAAGCACTTCCGGTCCTTCCCTTGTAGCCCTTGGAACACCTGCCCGCGCCTCCACCTCCGCCTCTTCCTCCTCTTCCTGAACTGCTCTCTCTATGGTTGCCCTTGCTCTCCTCTCAAGGCTCCTCAGCAATTCATAGGCTGCGCCAGGCTGCCCATCTAATTCGGGTCCTTTGGTGGCTCAGCCGCAGTATGGCCTAGCGGGAGAGGCGGCGTAGGGCAGAGGGGAGGCCCCAGGCAGAGACGTCTCAGTTCAGCGGCCGCGAGGAGGATGGTGGCGGAAGGGCCTGAGGCTCCCACCGGTCCTGGCGGGGAGGGGCTCCCGGGGGCCGAGGCTGGTGAGAGAAGGCCTGAGGGGGGTGGGCCGGGCAGCCAAGCAACACACTTGGAGCCTCCCTCCTCCCTGGCCAGCAGGGAGGGAGGGAGGGAGAGGAGCTGCTTCCTTTGAAACCCGGGAAATTTAAGGGACATCATCAATAAGGGACAGCAGCGGGACATGGTGCTGGGAGAAGGGACTGTCCCGCCAAATAAGGGACACTTGACAGCTATGGACAGGACATGCTTATTTACAAATATACAGGTTGAGCTGGCAGCCGCACACGGGAAGGGCAAGAATGGTAGCCCACAAATACCTAAAACCCAAACTAGCAGAACTCTGATTGCCTACGCACCCATTTTCAGGCATTCCCACCAGTCTCCAGCCTCTCTCTCTATCTGAACACTCAAGAGCAACTTCAAAGGTGGTTCAGCATCCTCTTTGAATTGATTAATAAGAAAGCTATGCTCCATGGCGGGGGCACAAGGAAGACAGTAGGCAGTCAGAAGGGAGCAGAGCCACAGTTTTAGGCCTCCCATCTTGCCAGAAATCATCACCTATTGAAAATCGCTTTCATCGACATTCAGCTCTGGGATCTCATCAGCCGTCACGTTCAGCTCTGGGATCTCATGAGGCATCACATTCAGTTCTGGGATCTCATCAGGCGCCTCAAACAGACGAATGGGTGGTGGTAGCAAC
Organism: Podarcis melisellensis; assembly: GCF_964234715.1. NCBI lineage: Eukaryota > Metazoa > Chordata > Lepidosauria > Squamata > Lacertidae > Podarcis > Podarcis melisellensis. The sequence continues at coordinate 13,785,700 of NC_138529.1, forward strand.
TGCTGATCATCACCCGGCAGTGGAAGGAAAGGATCTGGTGTGGAGGAAACAGGAGAGAAGGAGAGAATCGTCTGGGAACTGAAGGAGGAAATACTGTAGAGATCTGGTGTGCTGCGACCCAGAATAGAAACCCAAACCATTGCAAATGTAGCCCCAGGAGACTACCCTCTGTTGCAAGGGCTTCACCCCTCAAGAGGGCCACAGATTCACCACTCACCTTGCCTATCAGACAGAAGGCATTGCAGGCCGCGCGCCAAGCCCACCAAATCATTGTTCAAGTGCTCATCATCTGCAAGGGCCAAACCATTCAGCCAGGGAGCTTGAACGCCCTGCTCCAATCCCGCCAGATCATGGTTCAAGTGCTCATCGTCTGCAAGGGCCAAATCATTCGGCCTGGGAACCTGGGCCTCTTCTGGCTGCCTGGATAAATAAGTTCCAGTTACAGATAGGTAGCCGTGTTCGTCTGCCATAGTCAAAACAAAAAAAATTCCTTCCAGTAGCACCTTAAAGACCAACTAAGTTAGTTCTTGGTATGAGCTTTCGTGTGCATGCACACGGAAGCTCATACCAAGAACTAACTTAGTTGGTCTTTAAGGTGCTACTGGAAGGAATTTTTTTTGTTTTGGATAAATAAGAACATATATATATATATATATATGCATGCCGTATTTTTCTGTGTATAAGACGCCACATGTATAAGACGACACTATTTTTTAAAAACCCGAAATTAAGTTGTTTAGCTTTTTAGGGGGGTGGGGAGGTCACTTCTCCCATTCACTCATCCGTCTGCCTACCACAGCTGATCGCTTGCCACAGCCACTGCCAATTGCACACCTCGCTGCAGCCAACAATTTTCTGCCCACTCTCCACCTCCAACACCCCACCCGCCCACTTGCTGCAGCCATCAATCGCCTGCGAAATTGCCACAGCCAATTGCTGCAGCCATCAATCACCCGCCCAATCGCAGCTGCCAATCTCCTGCTTGCTTCTGCCATTAATTGCACATCCCCCTCCGCATTCACTATCCATGTATAAGACGACACCCAATTTTTGCCTTTTTGCTTAGTCAAAAGCATCATCTTATACACAGAAAAATATGGGTGGGTGGGTGTAGTTTTACAATTTAAAATACTCATTTAAACATCCTTCAAATATCAATGACTTCCCTTCTTCTCTTTCCACGGTTCATTTTGCATATCATAAATCCTTGCATATTTTACTAAAACTAAACCATTCAGTATTCCATTATTGCATCCATCAAAACTTATTTACACTGTTTAATTTATTTTACTGCTGCCAACATTTTCAGGTGTACACAATTCACCGCCATATATTCAATAAACGTTTTCCAATCTTCTCTAAACGTATATTCTCCTTGTTCCTTTATTCTATATGTTAAGTCTGCAAACTGCGCATATTCTGTCAGCTTAAGTTGCCATTCTTCTCTGGTTGGGACCGCGCTCATTTTTCCATTTTTGGGCTAACAAAACATGGGCCGCAGTAGTGGCATACATAAATAACCTTTTCTGACATCTGGGAATTTCCGTTGGAATTATCCCCAACAAAAAGGACTCTGTGTTTGTTTGTTTTTGGAAAGTACTTTTAAACATATTTTTTTTCAATTCATTATGGATTATTTCCCAATATTCTCTTACTCTTTTACATGTCCACCACATATAAAAGAATGTTCCCTCAACCTCTTTGCATCTCCAGCACTGATCTGATTCAGTCTTATACATCTCAGCAAAGCTAGGTAAAGGTAAATGTAAAGGGACCCCTGACCATTAGGTCCAGTCGTGACCGACTCTGGGGTTGCAGCACTCATCTCGCTTTATTGGCCGAGGGAGCCGGCATACAGCTTCCGGGTCATGTGGCCAGCATGACTAAGCCGCTTCTGGCAAACCAGAACAGCGCATGGAAATGCCGTTTATCTTCCCGCCGGAGTGGTACCTATTTATCTACTTGCACTCTGACGTGCTTTTGTAGTGCTAGGTTGGCAGGAGCAGGAACCGAGCAACGGGAGCTCACGTTACAGGGATTCGAACCGCTGACCTTCTGATCAGCAAGTCCTAGGCTACTCGGAGTTAAATACCATCTGCAAATCGTTTTCAAGTACAGTGGTACCTTGGATTACATACGCTTCAGGTTACAGACTCCGCTAACCCAAAAATAGTACCTCGGGTTAAGAACTTTGCTTCAGGATGAGAACAGAAATCGTGCTCCAGCAGCGCGGCAGCAGCAGGAGGCCCCATTAGCTAAAGTGGTGCTTCAGGTTAAGAACAGTTTCAGGTTGAGAACGGACCTCCAGAACGAATTAAGTACTTAACCTGAGGTACCACTGTAGTTCTCCTTTAAAGAATAACATGCTGTAAACTTCAAACCGTTCAAGTTTTTCCCAGAGGTTAAAATCTATTTCCCACCCCACCCCCCAAATCTAATAACAGATTATACATTTTAGGCAAAATTCTGTCCTGAATTTTCCAACGTGCAGCTTCACGGGAAAGAGAGTGCGCTACGACTTTCAGATGCAGGACTAGATGGGATGTTGAGGCAGTGCCTTTTCTAACATGGCAACCAGGCTGCAAAACTCTCTCCCTAAAAAGCTTTGTTTGGCTGCCTCTCCTTTAGGCATCAAGCAAGCTGCCAAGAGCCTTTTATCCCATTGAGCAGAGGTTAAAGTTTTGTCTTTGCCTAAGGTTTGGGTGTCTTTGCCTATGGCCCACCAGATGTCCCAATTTGGCCCATCAGGGTGTTTCCCCAAGGCCACACCCACCTGCCTTACACCTGACATTCTATGTGACATCACCGATAAGCTGATGGGTGGTGAGAGCTGGTCCTCTGAAGATCAGCTGCACCAAGGAGTTCCCTTAGTGCTTGGAGTCACCAGACTTCATAGAAACGCCAGGTCAAAGTGGCCCACTGTAGATGGGGGGAGCCCAGGACGTTCCTCCCCACAACCCCAGCCCAGGGGATTAAGTCTGCAGGGCAGCCCCAAATTTCTGATGTCCCCAATAGGCTCAGAAGTCGAAAGAGGTGTGATGAGATCTGGCATGGCAAGTACCGTATTTTTCGCTCCATAAGGCGCACCTGACCTTAAGACGCACCTAGTTTTCAGAGGAGGAAAACAGGGAAAAAATATTCTGAAGCAAATGTTGTACTAAACTATTTAATAAGCTACTGGTATATCAGAGTGAGACTAAGAGGGACAGGAGCTGTATGTTTGTTTAGTGTGCATGCTCAAGGAGCCAGCAGATCAGCTGAGACGTGGGGGGATTTGCGTAATTTTCTCCTCTCCCTCATCCCCTGCCTTCCAGTCCCCAGCAGCCTTCCTATTTTACCTCCTGATTTTCACTGCGCTCGTGGCTCAGAGCTCGAGGTTGGTGGGGTTTTTTTTGTTGCTGGTTGCTTAAATTTTATCCTTCCGGATCCCACCCCTCCTGTGCCCTGCCGTCCCTCTGCAGCCTCATTGCTCCGTTTAGGGAGCGCGCGGACCTTTGCCAGCTGAGGCTGCTGCAGCTGTTCCTGGCTAGGCACCGCTTTTAAAAGCGCCCGCTGGCTTTGAATCGCCTGCCTCCTCCCGACTCGTTGTAAAGCAAGCAAAGCTAGAGCCGCGCAAAACAGGAGAGAAGCCCTGTAAGCGGCTCCCGCTTTGCTTGACTGACGGGAGCCATGGCTGCGGTCCAGTGCATTCGCTCAGACGCACAGGCAATTTCCCTTTCTTTTTAGAAGGAAAAAAGTGTGTCTTACGGAGCAAAAAATACGGTAAGCTCTCGAAGAGGCTGACACGGGATGAGATGGCACAACTCACTGAGACGAGACTCTGATCAGGCGGCGGTTCAAGTAGCGTCTCTCTTCTGTCAGGTCCGCTGGGAAGGAGAGAAAAAAGGGTGTGTAAGGGAGCTAGAAGCAGGATTGGACCCCTCACCAACCAAAGCAAGGAAGACAGCACTGAGCTTAGCACCCATGAGTTCTGCCTCAGTGGATTCTGCAATCAGAGAGTGCCTGAAGTTTGTACAAATGTTACTCGAATTCTATGCTTGAGAAGAGATCTGGAAATCTGTCTTGTTGATATGCAAATGCACACCTTTTTATATATAAAAAAGGAATAATTTACTTTGAAGTTTTTGAATTGCGGAGTTAGTAACTATGATTTATTTATTTTTTAAAAAAGCAAATATCATCTGTGTAGAGGAAAGGGGAAATCTGGGTTATCTAGAGGGGGAAACAGGTTGGCCAACAATGTTGTGTGGATGCTGTGTTAAGAGTGAAGGCAGACACAATGCTTTTAGAGCTGTGGAAGCATTCTGGAAGTGTTTTCAGGGTGACACTTTTACTGTAGAACCTATGGAGGTCTATGAAGCCCCAGCACCAGATTAATGTCCAAGTGTACCGTATTTTTCGCTCTATAAGACGCACCGGACCACAAGACGCACCTAGTTTTTGGAGGAGGAAAACAAGAAAAAAAATATTCTGAATCTCAGAAACCAGAACAGCAAGAGGAATCGCTCCGCAGTGTAAGCAGCAATCCCTCTTGCTGTTCTGGCTTCTGGGATAGCTGCGCAGCCTGCATTCGCTCCATAAGATGCACACACATTTCCCCTTACTTTTTAGGAGGGAAAAAGTGAGTCTTATGGAGCAAAAAATACGGTATTTTAATTCTCAAGAGACAAGCTCAGGGGCAGGCGGTTTGCAAGTGTGAAGTAGAAGCCAGCAGCACTGATTGGCCTTCCCCTGATGATGTGACCAGTGAGCCTTGCTCCCTTCACCCCAACCCATGGAGAAGTCTTGCACTTTCAAAAATATTTCTTAACAGCCATGGCAAATAAGTAGGTAAGCCTTCATGTAAAACATTCCTTTATTAATTTTCCCCAAATAAAAGGAGAGCCTACTTGAAGTATGGGGGCAAGACTAACAGCTGAGTTAACCTTCAACTTGCTGGTGTGCATGTCCAAATTTGGGACTAAGCCAGGCCCACACCAGAGCTGAAAAATTTGCTGCACGTTCCGGTTTTGTATAATTATTATCTGTCTTCACCCTTAGACAGTAAACTCCGCAGAGCAGAGGCTATGGCTTTTTCTTCTTTTTGTTGTAAATTATGTTACTCTGTGAATTTCTATGACATAGATGGCAGCATATAAAGTTTACCATAGTTATCGTCGGTGCTTTTTTTCTAGAAAAAGAGGTGCCGGAAATCACAATGAACACCTCCCTTATTCTCTAATAATAATAATAATAAGTATATTTATATCCCACCCTCCCCAGCCAAAGCCGGGCTCAGAGCGGCTAACTACAGTAAAATGATAAAACATTTTAAAATCATTTCATTATAGAATTAATTCCAATCAAATTCATGGCAACCATTGGGCTAGAGTTCTGTGAGGATAACCAAAGGAAATGGCGCTCCCCTGAGATGTTCCAGAACTGACATCTATGAGTTCCGGCTGAAAAAAAGCCTGATCATGATCATCATGGCAGCCATAAAAGCTGCAGATGTTGTTTCAAAGCCTCACCTCACCAGCAATCAAGTTCACTGCGGCTCAGGACCCCAATCCGTTAAAGACTGCCTCTTCCCACATGAACCTACCCGGACCCTGAGATCATCTTCTGAGGCCCTCCTTCAAGAGGTCCAGAGGACGACAATACAAAAACAGGCCTTCTCTGCAGTGGCTCCCCATCTGTGGAATGCTCTCCCTGGGGAGGTTCGGCTGGCGCCTTCATTATACACCAGGCAAAAACGTTTCTTTTTAACCAAGCCTTTGGGTTGATCTGATTTACACTCCATGCCCTTTTAAAATGTGGGTTTTTGGGGGAGGTGTGTTATTGGGTTGTTGTTTTAACTTTTATTATGTACCTTTTTTTGCTCTTTAAGACGCACTTTTTCCCTCCTAAAAATTAAGGGGAAACGTGTGTGCGTCTTATGGAGCGAATGCAGGCTGCGCAGCTATCCCAAAAGCCAGAACAGCAAGAGGGATCGCTGCGCAGCGCTCCCTCTTGCTGTTCTGGCTTCTGGGATTCAGAATATTATTTTTTCTTGTTTTCTTCCTCCAAAAACTGGGTGCGTCTTATGCTCTGGTGTGTCTTATAGAGCGAAAAATACGGTATTTTGTGGTTTTCTATCTTATCTCTGAGACCCCTTGGTATAGGGCGGTATATAAATTCAGTAAATCATAATCTATCACCTGAGGAGGCTGAATTCGGCACGGCGAGATTACAGAAATACTGAACACATATAAGCCGGGCCCATAAACGTGAAAATGCAAGACATCCGAATGCCCTGGAATTCAGGGCATAGAGGAGTGTCGTGAAAGAGGGAACCCCATGACAATCTGGTAGGCAGGAATACCTTCCCGGCGTTCGCTATAGTAAGGAGAAAAAGCTGAATCCCGGGGCGTGTCAGGATAGAGGTACTTCAGTGGATTCTCAGATTTTTGCTCCACAGCCAGGAAGTGATAGTCATGGATGATGTCTGGCAGCGCCAGGGACTTTAGCTCGACGCAGGTGTAGGGCTCCACTGATTGGAACCTGGGGGAACCTGCAGAGGTTAGAAACACAGTCAGTGTCAGGTGGAGTTCTTTCTGATCTTGTCGGGAGATCAACCCATCCAGATGATGGATAGATAATTTATTACGGTCAAAGACTAGCTCGCATAACACAGTAAAAACAGCGTACATAAAGTTAAAATAGACAATCAGAGCAGATTGCAGCAATAGCTAATAATAATAATAATAATAATAATAATATATTATTTATACCCCGCCCATCTGGCTGGGCCTCCCCAGCCACTCTGGGCGGCTTCCATAGAAACCAAAAATACAGTAAAATATCACACGTTAAAAACTTCCCTGAACAGGGCTGCCTTAAGATGTCTTCTGAATGTCAGGTAGTTGTTTATCGCTTTGACATCTGCTGGAAGGGCGTTCCACAGGGCGGGCACCAACAATGAGTTAAAATTGAGATATATACATACACCCGTACAACTGAGATTTGGGCTACCATAGAAATTGACCCTGAGGCACCCCAAAAGGCAACTTCAGCATTTCCCTAGTAAGCTATTTTATTCTAGAGAATGATCTGTTCCTACAAATCTGGGCGCAGAATCTGGCTACCAGCCAGGTCGTCAGGTGGAATTAGTTTTGTTCATGCAAACTTTTTCAAAACTGCATTTTAAATACGTAAATTCTTCTTAGGCTATCTCTGTTGCAATAATTCCCACCATCTTATCTTCTAGTGTTTGTTGACGATTATAAAGATTCTATTACTGGGTTTTGGGTTTTGGTTTTAAATCATTGTTTTGTAACAAGAAACCAAGGGAATATTTACTGAATAGCAGCTATATAAAAGTTGAATAAAACAGACAGGCAGACTTAGAATGAAAATGGTCTGCCTACATCTCACCAGCATAGGGCCCGATTTAGGTTTGATGAGGCCCTAATCTACTGAAGGTAATGGGGCCCTTTATACGTCCAGCTGAAGGGACGCAGGTGGCGCTGTGGGTTAAAGCCTCAGCGCCTAGGACTTGCCGATCAAAAGGTCGGCAGTTCGAATCCCTGCGGCGGGGTGCGCTCCCGCTGCTCGGTCCCAGCGCCTGTCAACCTAGCAGTTCGAAAGCACCTCCGGGTGCAAGTAGATAAATAGGGACCGCTTACCAGCGGGAAGGTAAACGGCGTTTCCGTGTGCGGCTCTGGCTCGCCAGAGCAGCGATGTCACGCTGGCCACGTGACCCGGAAGTGTCTCCGGACAGCGCTGGCCCCTGGCCTCTTAAGTGAGATGGGCGCACAACCCCAGAGTCTGTCAAGACTGGCCCGTACGGGCAGGGGTACCTTTACCTTTACCTATACGTCCAGCTGTCCTTTGTCAACAACAAATGGTTGCTTTTTTGTGTTGAATATCTGCTATATGGTAATTTATGGACCTAATAGGTATCCAAAGCCATTTGCACATAACAAAATATGTATTTTATCAAAGTAATTGTTGAACTGAAATACAATTAAGAATAAGTCTATTAATACATCCAGGTTTTTTCCTTTAAATTTTTTTGGGGGCCCCCAAGTGGGTGGGGCCCTAAGCTATAGCTTGTTGAAAGGTAAAGGGATCCCTGACCATTAGGTCCAGTCGCGGACGACTCTGGGGTTGCAGCGCTCATCTCGTTTTATTGTCTTAGGGAGCCGGCGTATAGCTTCCGGGTCATGTGGCTAGCATGACTAAGCCGCTTCTGGCGAAACAGAGCAGTGCATGGAAACACCATTTACCTTCCCGCCGGAGTGGTACCTATTTATCTACTTGTACTTTTTGGTGTGCTTTCGAACTGCTAGGTTGGCAGCAGCAGAGACCGAGCAACGGGAGCTCACCCCGTCACGGGGATTCGAACCGCCGACCTTCTGATCAGCAAGTCCTAGGCTCTGTGGTTTAACCCACAGCGCCACCCGCTTGTTTATCTTATACGTAAATCTGGCACTGCACTAAACACATGAGGAGAGTTCAGAAGGACTGACAAAAATGGGAGGGTGTATCAATACCTCATTTTGGAAAATCCTGGTGCTGGTTCAAGCATTCTATTTATTTATTTGGACCGCTTTGTAAGTACTTAAATAATAATAATAATTTGTATTTGAAGGATTTTCACTTTCAAATCTGCAGGAAAGCAAAAGGAGATGGACTTAGTTCTGCCCCCGTGTAGAACTGGGACTGAACTGCAATGGATTTTTCCATCCCTAGTTCTCATACACACTTATCAGGTATAGAGATGGAAAGGCCTGGGGGGAAAAACTCCCTGAAAATAGGGGACTGGTGGCAAATATTCCCACTTCCACACCTGTTTTTGCTGGTTCCAGGGACACAAGAACAGGCCCTATAGCTGATTTTCCTTACCCCAGTGCAATCCAGTTAAAATGATAAAAAATGAAAATAAAAGGCTTCTTTTGGTTTTTGTCATGTCCTTCAGAGACCGACCAGACTTGATTGATTTAATTAGCATTTCCTAGCTCTGCATCAATAATCAATACTTCAGCTTTGCAATCGTAGCTTGGACTGTATGTTGTTTTTAACCTTGCTTATCTTCTTCTCCGAATGCTTGATTAAGTTATACTAATTAAAGGAAATGGATTTGCTGCAAGCCTAAAAACTCATCTTTGAACCATAAATTTTCTGTGTGCTGACACAAAGGGGCACTAACTCTCCAGCTTAACATGGCAGAGGGAAGTAAGGTAAAAACTCTCTAACTGCTACACAGAAATCACACTTATATTTCCCCCGCTGAGCAAGGCAAAGTTGTCACAGGGACAACTGTTCCCCACATTCCACCCCCATTTTCACAGATTTTTTAAAAGGGATTCACATCTCTAATCAGTGCGTAAGTTAAAAAATACAATGAAGCATTGGGAAAATTGTTTTTTTAACCCCCCCCAAGAATAATAATAAAAAAAAAGCAGAAAAACATACACACTGTGATGATTAAGAAGAAGAGGAGTTTGGATTTGATATCCCGCCTTTCACTCCCTTTAGGGAGTCTCAAAGCTGCTAACATTCTCCTTTCCCTTCCTCCCCCACAACAAACACTCTGTGAGGTGAGTGGGGCTGAGAGACTTCAGAGAAGTGTGACTGGCCCAAGGTAGCCCAGCAGCTGCATGTGGAGGAGTGGGGAAGCGAACCCAGTTCCCCAGATTACGAGACTACCGCTCTTAACCACTGCACCACACTGGCACCACAAGGCAAGGCAAGGGAGAGAATTCCAGGAAATAACCTGCGTTGTCGAAGTCCACCCAGGTAAAGGTGATGCCCCCATTTGCGGTGCTCTCACTGAAGCGCAGCAGGAAGGTGCCTGTCCTCTTCTTCTTCAGCAAACTCCTCTCCCGCTTGCGGCTCACGAACCCCATGATGAGGCTAGGATGCGATGCAGGTGGGAAGAGGAGAAATATTGAGGTCAAACAGCTGCCACCTTTGTGCTGCCTTAACTCCCTCCCGACAACTGTAGCCTCACATCAGATGGGTGGGGTACAAATACAGTGGTGCCCCGCAAGACGAATGCCTCGCAAGACGGAAAACCCGCTAGACGAATTTCCTATGGGCTTGCTTCGCAAGACGAAAATGTCTTGCGAGTTCCTGCGGTTTTTTCCCCCTCCCCCCCTTTTTCCCAAGCCGCTAAGCCGCTTAACAGCTGATCCGCTAAACCGCTAAGCCGCTTATCAGCTGATCCGCTAAGCCACTTATCAGCTGATCCGCCAAGCCGCTTATCAGCTGATCCGCTAAGCCCGCTAAGCCGCTAAGCGCGCTAATCTGCTAAGCCGCTAATGGGCTTGCTTTGCAAGACGAAAAAACCGCAAGACGAAGAGACTCGCGGAACGGATTATTTTCGTCTTGCGAGGCACCACTGTAATAAAATTACTTTTATGACGATCTCTTCCTGCAGGCCCCTCCCCTGAGTGACAAGGACAAGGAATTTACTCAATTACTGAAAACATGCACTGGCCAGTATGTGACTTGGATGTCGGGCAGGGTGGCTCATAGCTGAGACAGCATCTACAGGTGAAACTCGAAAAATTAGAATATCGTGGAAAAGTTCATTTATTTCAGTAATTCAACTTAAAAAGTGAAACTAATATATGAGATAGACTCATGACATGCAAAGCGAGATACGGTGGTACCTCAGGTTACATACGCTTCAGGTTACAGACTCCGCTAACCCAGAAATAGTACCTCGGGTTAAGAACTTTGCTTCAGGATGAGAACAGAAATCATGCAGCAGCGGCAGGCCCCATTAGCTAAAGTGGTACCTTGGGTTAAGAACAATTTCAGGTTAAGAACAGACCTCCAGAACGAATTAAGTACTTAACCCGAGGTACCACTGTATGTCAAGCCTTTATTTGTTATAATTGTGATGGTCATGGCGTACACCTCAGCAGTGCCACAGGCTGATAGCATCCATGCCACGCCGCATTGAGGCAGTAATTGATGCAAAAGGGGCCCAAACCAAGTACTGAGTACATATGCATGCTTCTACTTCTCAGAGGTTCAATACTGCTCTATTTGCAATCCTTATTTTGCTGATTTCATTTAATATTCTAATTTTCTGAGATTGCTAATTTGGGGTTTTCATCAGCTGTATGCCATGACCATCACAATTATAACAAATAAAGGCTTGACATACGTCACTTTGCATGTCATGAGTCTATCTCATATATTAGTTTCACCTTTTAAGTTGAATTACTGAAATAAATGAACTTCCCCACGATATTCTAATTTTTCGAGTTTCACCTGTAGTTTTGAATAGAACAGTTGGGAGTTCGGCACAGTCTGTTGGCCGCAGAGCTGTGCATCGAAGGCTACCTGTGGGTCAATTCCCCATGGACTGAAGTGCTTGCTTGGTAATGTATATACTACAGTGGTACCTCTGGATGCAAACAGGATCCATTCCGGAGCCCTATTCGCATCCAGAAGCGAATGCAACCCGCGCCTGCGCGTGCTGCGATTCGCCGCTTCTGCACATACGCGTGACGTCATTGTGACCGTCTGCGCATGCGGCGAAACCCGGCAGTAACGTGCTCCATTACTTCCGGGTTGCCATGGAGCACAACCTGAAAATACTTATCCTAGAATCATAGAATCATAGAGTTGGAAGAGACCACAAGGGCCATCGAGTCCAACGCCCTGCCAAGCAGGAAACACCATCAGAGCACTCCTGACATGTGGTTGTCAAGCCTCTGCTTAAAGACCTCCAAAGAAGGAGACTTCACCACGCTCCTTGGCAGCAAATTCCACTGTCGAACAGCTCTTACTGTCAGGAAGTTCTTCCTAATGTTTAGGTGGAATCTTCTTTCTTGTAGTTTGGATCCATTGCTCCGTGTCCGCTTCTCTGGAGCAGCAGAAAACAACTTTTCTCCCTCCTCTATGTGACATCCTTTTATATATTTGAACATGGCTATCATATCACCCCTTAACCTCCTCTTCTCCAGGCTAAACATGCCCAGCTCCCTTAGCCGTTCCTCATAAGGCATCGTTTCCAGGCCTTTGACCATTTTGGTTGCCCTCCTCTGGACACGTTCCAGTTTGTCAGTGTCCTTCTTGAACTGTGGTGCCCAGAACTGGATCCAGTACTCCAGGTGAGGTCTGACCAGAGCAGAATACAGTGGCACTATCACTTCCCTTGATCTAGATGCTATACTCCTATTGATGCAGCCCAGAATTGCATTGGCTTTTTTAGCTGCCGCGTCACACTGTTGGCTCATGTCAAGTTTGTGGTCAACCAAGACTCCTAGATCCTTTTCACATGTACTGCTCTCAAGCCAGGTGTCACCCATCTTGTATTTATCCTGAAGCGTATTCCTCCCGAGGTATGACAGTATTTGCTGTTTGGAATAAAATCTGCAACCTTCTTACCCACTGGCGCTTGTGTTGCTTCTGAATCTAATTTGAAAAGAACCACCTTGCATTGGGCAAGACAATGTATTCCAACTCTACTACTATCATTCTATGAAAGGGGGTTTGTACAGTGGTACCTCAGGTTACAAACGCTTCAGGTTACATACGCTTCAGGTTACAGACTCCGCTAACCCAGAAATAATACCTCGGGTTAAGAACTTTGCTTCAGGATGGGAACAGAAATCGTGCAGCGGTGGCACGGCAGCAGCGGGAGGCCCCATTAGCTAAAGTGGTGCTTCAGGTTAAGAACAGTTTCAGGTTAAGAACGGACCTCCGGAACAAATTAAGTACGTAACCAGAGGTACCACTGTATTTGCAAAGAACTCAGGTGGCTTTTGCAGGTGGCGGAGACGGGCAAAACACCCCCTAGCAAACAGCGCCCTCCAGGGGCCGTTGCCGTTCAAGGCTTTGTGCGACTCCTCAAGTTCTGCTATTTGAGAAGGAAGAAGCCAAATTTCCCCCTCTTCTTCCCCACCCCTCTCCTTACTCGTTCTTCCAGAGTTGCAGGAGGTGCTCCTTAATCAGGAGCAAGATGCCATCAATCCAGGTCCAGAAAGAGAAAGCGTACGAAGTAGGCTGTGGGGGAAAGGGGAGAGGCAATAAGAGGAGGGAAAGGCGCTTCGGTGAGCAGCGGGAGGAGGCAGGGGCGGCACTTACCCTGGCAAACTGTGCCCAGGCGACTGTGCTCTGCGATGTTGCATTTGGTCCTTCGGTGGAAAGAAAAGGCAAGAAGTGAGCTGCATAATTGTTCTGACAGAAATGGGGGGTGAGGCCTGTTAGTTGACCCTTCTTTGGCACCCCCCCACCCTTACTTCCACTTTATGGACTTGAGGGAACAGAAGATACCGTATTTTTCGCTCCATAGGGCGCACCAGACCATAGGGCGCACCTAGTTTTCAGAGGGGGAAATCAAGGGAAAAAATGTAATCCCCCCCGCCCAGCTCTGGGAGAAGTGGACAGAAGTGCACAGCCTGTGCTCTTCTCCCAGACCTTCTCCCTGCTTTTGCGGGAGGTGGGGGAATTCCCCCATCTCCCACAGAAGCCCGCAGAAGCCTCGCGCTCTTTAAAGGGGCTGCGCGGCTCCTGTGGGCTATTCTACGAGGTGGGAGAAGGGACTGATGTGGCCAGTCAGTCCCTTCTCCCTCCTGGGGAAAAGCCCGCAAGAGACGCACGGAGCTTGTGTACAGCTCTTGGGGGCTTTTCCCGCCTGTCTCCCCCCTTCATTCGCTCCATAAGACGCACACACATTTTCCCTTGCTTTTTAGGAGGGAAAAAGTGTGTCCTATAGAGCGAAAAATACGGTAACACTCTGTTCATTCTATCTTGAACAGCTACCACCAACCCTGGCTCTACATTCATGGTCACTGATGGAAAGTGGTACCTTGGTTCTCAAATGCCCTGGTTCCCAAACGCCGAAAACTCGGAAGAAAGCGTTCCGGTTTCCCAACATTTTTTGGAAGCCGAACGTCCGATGTGGTTGTCAGCTATTGTTTCCAGGGCGCCTGCACCCATCAGAAACTGCGCCTACGTTTTCGAACATTTCGGAAGTCAAACGGACTTCCGGAACGGATTAAGTCTGGCGCTTTTGTTTTTGCCATCTATCTTGTGTTTTTGAGGCCTTTTCGGTTCATTTGTTTTTGTGACCGTGTGGAACCCAGTTCAGCTACTGATTGATTGATTGATTGATTTGATTGATTGTGTGACTGCGGAAATGGATAAAAGCTAAATGGTGGGGTTCTGAAAATCCAAAATAAATTGAACCACTGCACTACACTGGCCCCGCATTACCAGACTCTCCCATTACCACAGAGTTTCTCTCTCAGCATCTTGAGTTGATCTGCGTTCAGGCCTCGGTCAGTAGCAGCCAGGAATTGCCAGCTCAGGACAGGGGACAGCTGGTCCCAGGTGGCAGCAGGTGGATTGCAGAAAAATAGCTGGTTCTGAGAGAAAGACAGGAGGGGAGAGGGAAAAGACACACAGTGAGCCAGGCGAGACCAATTTAGGGAACAGGAGGGACACGGGGCATGAGGTTGGAGGGAAATCCGGGACGATCAAAAGCTTTGATACAAAGCTGGCTGGGACAACGTCGCAAGCGTTACAAAAACCCAACATGGAACCCTGAAGGTGTTGCTACGTTCCAAGTCCCCTTCATCCCAGGCCCGTCGTTCGCCATGGGGCTGAGGCTGCTGGGATCTGGAATCCAACAACATCTGGGAGAGCGCCATGTTTTCTATAGTGGTACCTCGGGTAAAGTACTTAATTCGTTCTGGAGGTCCGTTCTTAACCTGAAACTGTTCTTAACCTGAAGCACCACTTTAGCTAATGGGGCCTGCTGCTACACGATTTCTGTTCTCATCCTGAAGCAAAGTTCTTAACCCGAGGTGATATTTCTGGGTTAGCAGAGTCTGTAACCTGAAGCGTATGTAACCTGAGGTACCGCTGTACACAGAAGCGACTTTCATATAGGAAGAGCAGGTTGCCTGTGAGGAGAAAAGTCACGGGTCGACACATGTGCAAGACTGCTGCAGGGACATGACCTGCGCAGTGTTGTGTGCTGTGAAGCACACACAAGGAATGGAGTCCAGAAATAAAAGGCAACCAGCGCCAAAGTTAGTGGTTGTTTCTCCAGGGAGTGTCTCGGGGTTTACTCTTTGACATCTGGCGGGAGGGCGTTCCACAGGGCGGGTGCCACTACCGAAAAGGCCTCTGCCTGGTTCCCTGTAGCTTGGCTTCTCGCAGTGAGGGAACCGCCAGAAGGCCCTCAGCGCTGGACCTCAGTGTATATTTATTCTTATTATTTATATACCACCCTATACCTGCAGGTGTCAAGAGTGGTTCACAGAATAAAACCAGAATATAAAACCACAAAGTACATAATCAGAATATTGGGTTGTTGGTAACCTGATAACACAAACACACCCCACAAACATTTTAAAAGGGCACAGGATGTCAATCAAATCAACCAAAGGTAAAGAGGGACGTTTTTGCCTGGTGCCTAAAGGTGTATAATGAAGGCAGCAGCCGGACCTCCCTGGGGAGAGCATTCTACAAACGGGGAGCCACTGCAGAAAAGGCCCTGTTCTCATCTTGCCACCTTCCGGAAGCTCACGCTGAGAAGGCACACAGAGAAGGGCCTCAGGTGATATATGTTTATTATGTAGTATTATATTTGAATGGGTTGTTGAATATTACTTTGCTTGACATAAGTCGTTTATTTCAAAGTTATGTTTTTATTATGATTTTTTTGTATTGGATCAGATTGTTATAAGGTTATGATCTTTTTTGTGTATTTTGTTGTTTCTTCAGCTTGCGAACCACCTTATGTATAGTAGAATAGAATAATAGAATCATAAGAGTTGGAAGAGACCACAATGGCCATTGAGTCCAACCCCCTGCCAAGCAGGAAACACCATCAGAGCACTCCTGACATATGGTTGTCAAGCCTCTGCTTAAAGACCTCCAAAGGAGGAGACTCCACCACACTCCTTGGCAGCAAATTCCACTGTCGAACAGCTCTTACTGTCAGGAAGTTCTTCCTAATGTTTAGGTGGAATCTTCTTTCTTGTAGTTTGGATCCATTGCTCCGTGTCCGCTTCTCTGGAGCAGCAGAAAACAACCTTTCTCCCTCCTCTATGTGACATCCTTTTATATATTTGAACATGGCTATCATATCACCCCTTAACCTCCTCTTTTCCAGGCTAAACATGCCCAGCTCCCTTAGCCGTTCCTCGTAAGGCATCGTTTCCAGGCCTTTGACCATTTTGGTTGCCCTCGTCTGGACACGTTCCAGTTTGTCAGTGTCCTTCTTGAACTGTGGTGCCCAGAACTGGACACAGTACTCCAGGTGAGGTCTGACCAGAGCAGAATACAGTGGCACTATCACTTCCCTTGATCTAATTTTAAAAGGTGGTATACAAATTAAAAATGAAATGAAACGAAATGCTTTCTGGCTGGGGGCTTCCAAAAAAGAGAGAAATGTAGTATGTTTCTTACCGTTGGGTTTGGACTGAACATGAGGTACCATAAGATAGAGGCCCAAGCACTGGACATCTGGTTGGTATTAGAGATGACCACCACCGGCAAAGTGGATGTCTAAGAGGAGAAAGATCACAAATCTTGAAAAAGCAGCAATAAATGCAGATCCCAGACCCTGGGCCAAATTAAAAAGGCCATGGTCCCCATATGACAAATTCTGCTCTCTCCTTGACCAGTATTCACAAACTGGGGCAAAAACACGAAGAAGGCAGTCAACAGATGGGCCTAATGGATCTTCCTTCTTCCCAATCTCCTCTCAGAGCTATCTCATTCTTCTGCAGCGACAAAAATATTCTCAACGAAGATAAGTTTGATCAAACGAAGATTCGGTGATGTTACGCACAAGAGTTAGACAGGGTGCCGGCGTTTGTCATCTGTTTCGCCCATGAAGAGTCTTGGGCTTCTTCAGTAAACTCTCTCTCACGGTTTTGATATATTTATAAATATTCACTGGTGGTACAAACCAAAACTTATTAGTGTTTAAATAAAATAAATGCTTAAGTCAAGAAAGAACTTAGCATATGAAGTGCAAGTATTGATTTTCGTATTTATATTCTCAGAAATCACATAATGAATGTTTAAAGGTTAATCAGGTTTTGGTTTATATCACCAGTGAATGTATGTAAACACACCAAAATCTTGAGGGAGAATTTCCTGAAGAAAGAAATTAAATATTGTAGCTTAAGCCAAGAAGGAATGTAACATATGAACTCCAAGTAGAGACTTTCGTACTTGTCTGTTCAGATATTATTTAGAAATTTTATTTAATCTTCGTTGATATCTAACCCTTGAGCGTAACATCACAACACTTCATTTGATCAAACTTACCTTTGTTGAAATCTACAGGAGCCTGGCTAAAGGAACTTTAAAGACTGAATCTTCCTTTTGGACACTATTTGAATGAGTTTTCTGTTTGTGGCTTCTGTAGTAGATTTTGTACATTGCTCTCTCAATTTTTGGATTATTAATATAAGAATTAGAACGTAGAATGGTTTGCTAGTGTTTTGTGTGCCACTTATGTGCTGCTTACTTCATACTGGTCTACTACGAGAATTGGCAGAATAGGTTCATTTCTTCAGTAGGCTCACTTCAAGCAACCTGGCCATTCAACCACAACCAACTCCTAACTTCATCTGTGAGGTCCTCATACCTGCAGCTGACAGGTAAAATCTTGGTAGCAATAGTCCAGGATGAAAGTGATGGTGTGGAGCTCCTCTGTGACAGGCAACAATCCCTATGGGAGGGAGGGAGGGAGAATGAGAATTAGCAAAGGCAAGGGGCACACACCTAGTTGAGTCTGTTATTTTATACAGACAGATTTTTCTGGAACCTTAAAAGATTTTTTGGGTTGTGAACTTCTGTAGACTAGAGTCCATCCATCAGATGCAGGAAGTGTTAGAACAACTGACTACAGTGGTACCTCAGGTTAAGTACTTAATTCATTCCGGAGGCCCGTTCTTAACCTGAAACTGTTCTTAACCTGAAGCACCACTTTAGCTAATGGGGCCTCCTGCTGCTGCCGTGCCGCCGGAGCCCGATTTCTGTTCTCATCCTGAAGCAAAGTTCTTAACCTGAAGCACTATTTCTGGGTTAGCAGAGTCTGTAACCTGAAGTGTATGTAACCTGAAGCGTATGTAACCCGAGGTACCACTGTACACACACTTCCAAGTACCATATTTTTCACTCTTATTAGACGCACCGGACGATAAGACGCACCTAGTTTTTAGGGGAGGAAAACAAGAAATAAGAAAGGAACACAAAGCATCCTGAGCTAAGAGGGAGCGCTCCTCCATCTTCGCTCAGGAGACTTTGCAGGGCTTTCCCTGAAGCCAGGAGAGCAAGCGGGATTGGTGCGCACCGATCCCTCTTGCCCTCCTGGCTTCAGCGATAGCAAGCCTACTGGCTTTCCTCCCCAAAGAGCCGCACGCTCTTTAGAGGGAGCGCGGCTCTTGGGGGCTTTTCTGGGAGGTGGGGGAAGGGACAGCGCCGCGCGGCTCTATCCTTTTCCCCCACCTTCCGCAAAAGCCAGGGATAGCTGCACGAAGCCTCCGCAGGGCAGCAGGATGAAGGCTGCCCGTGCCCTGCAGAGGCTTCACGCGGCTAAGCCAGAAGCTAGAACAGCTAGAGGGAGCGCTGTGCAGTGATCCCGCTTGCTGTCCTGGCTTATGGGATAGCCGCGTGCAGCCTCTCCCGGGCAAGGGGAGCCTTCATCCCCTGCCCGGGGGGGGGGGGGGTGGGCTGCACGGCTAAGGCTCCCCCAAGAGCCGCGCTCCCTTTAAAGAGAACGCTCCACGCGGCTCTTTAAAGGGAGCGCTGAGCAGAGCCTCCCGCCTGCATTCGCTCCATAAGAGGCACACACATTTCCCCTTACTTTTTAGGAGGGGAAAAGTGCGCCTTATAGAGCGAAAAATACGGTACTTAGGTGTGTCTGTGCCAAAAAGGCCATGAAATACAGTACAATGTCAGTTTATTGTGATGAGGGTGCCCCAAGCCTCCAAGCAAACTAACTCTACTGTATGCATTGTTGTATTCCGCCCCCCAATGCATTTGGCTTTCAGTTTATTATCAAGTTGTTCTGTATTTTACAGATTCCAAAATCCCTTTGAGACATCTTCCTGTGGAAAGTGATGGATGAATATAATAAAAGAAATTATGACAGAGCACACTTAACTTGAAAAACACTTTTCTGTCTGTACTACGTCTGACTAAGAGCCTTGGATTTCCAGCAGTCAATGGAAAACCCAGGTTGAGAGATGGCAATATTGTACCTAAGTCTGCGGAGAACTGAGGCCTTCTCTTTAAAATGCCTGTTATCAGATAAAAACCCTCTGATTACACACTAGCACGATTCTGTGCATCAGATATTACCCACAGGGAAATCGTGATAAATCAAGGACAGCAAGCCTTATGGAGACACTATTATTATTATTATTATTATTATTATTATTATTATTATTATTATTATTATTATTATTTCCTTTATGAAATCTAGCGTTTTAGACACACGACAGTTCAGTGTCCAGATCGTTCCAGTAGCAGCTAAAATTCTAGTTGCTTAGCGACACTTGTCTCTCTGTTTTTATTCCGGCTTGTTCTCATAACTATTGTATCTTGCTTTTATAAAAAATTTTTTTAGCCATTTTAAAACTGCTGGTCTATGGCCGTAATAAACTGATTGGATCGGATTGGTGTGCTTACAAAGCCACCCCTCTAAGCCTGCTCCTCTTGTAAGCAGCAGCAATAGCACTGCTGGGAGGCCAGAAAGGAGCCACATCACGGCTGCATTGAGCCAGCCACTCTTGGGAAAGGCAAACCCACCTCACTGAGCCCTTTGCTGCCCTTGCCTTTGCCCAAACCGACTTTCTGCTCCTTCAGCATCTGCAAAGAGAAGAAGAACCACATGTTTACAGGGCTGGAAGCAACCAGATGCCATCACGCTGGGTAGCACCCCCTGGCAGAGGTCAAAGCTGTTCTCATGCCTCTAAGACAGGTGTCAGCAACCTTTTTCAGCTGTGGGCCGGTCCACCGTCCCTCAGACCATGTGGTGGGCCGGGCAATTTTTTTTTTGGGGGGGGGGGAATGAACCAATTCCTATGCCCCACAAATAACCCAGAGATGCATTTTAAATAAAAGCACACATTCTACTCATGTAAAAACACCAGACAGGCCCCACAAATAACCCAGAGATGCATTTTAAATAAAAGGACACATTCCAAAAAGGTAAAGGGAGCCCTGACCTTTAGCTCCAGTCGTAGCCGACTCTGGGGTTGCGACGCTCATCTCGCTTTACTGGCTGAGGGAGTTGGCGTACAGCTTCCGGATTATGTGGCCAGCATGACTAAGCCGCTTCTGGCGAACCAGAGCAGCGCACGGAAATGCCGTTTACCTTCCCGCTGGAGTGGTACCTATTTATCTACTTGCACTTTGACGTGCTTTCGAACTGCTAGGTTGGCATGAGCAGAGACCAAGCAATGGGAGCTCACCCTGTCGTGGGGATTCAAACCGCCGACCTTCTGATCAGCAAGTCCAAGGCTCTGTGGTTTAACCCACAGTGCCACCCATGTCGCCAGACACATTCTACTCATGTAAAAATACGCTGATTCCCGGACGGTCTGTGGGCCAGATTTAGAAGGCAATTGGGCTGGATCCAGCCCCCAGGCCTTAGGTTGCCTACCCCTGCTCTAAGAAGATCCATCTTCGTGCAAACATAGACCACAAAGGGCGTCACAAGCTCAGAGGAGGAAGAACAGAGAGTGACTCACTGAGAAATGGGAGACTGGTAATCATTATTAAAAGGGGAGAGGAGGGAAGCTACAGCAAATGAATGTCAAGGCCCAAATGATGGTAGGGAAAAGTCCTTCCAGCCACACATTTGATGCCTAATCATAACCTGCCTATGAATAAGGCCAGTGGGCGTCATTGTTGGTTTTATTTTATTTTTTGGAGGGGGGCGTTAAAGAAATGAGGCACCAGTACTAATCTCTCCATAAAAGTGGCTGTGGGTCCTAACACAAAATGGCTGCTACGCGGAGCAAAAATGAAGAGGCAGTGTGCTCCATACATGTACTAAAAAAATACACACCAAGGCCCATACATTATGTTCCTCCCCACTTCCTGCCCCAGAAAGACACTTCACCAGGCTCAAGTCTTCTTCATAAATATTTAGGCTTCCTAGCAGGTCCCAGATGAGGGAATACAGTGCTCTTTCTCAGGCCTCATGAGCTAGAGTAGGGAAAGTCAATTTTTTTAAAAAATAAATAATTTTTTTATTAACATATAAAGCACATATATACATTTACACAATACACATACATAACACACTACCTTATTTTCATAACATAAAACATACCTACATTGCTCTATATAATATCTACCTATACTGTACATATCAACATACAGTGGTGCCTCGCAAGACGAAAAGAATCCGTTCCGCGATTCTCTTCGTCTAGTGGTTTTTTCGTCTTGCGAAGCAAGCCCATTGACAGCTTAGCGGATTAGCGCTACAGCGGTCTAGCGGCTTCTAGCGATCAGCTGTTAAGCGGCTTATCAGCGGATCAGCTGTTAAGCGGCTTAGGAAAAGGGGGGGAAAGCGGGAAAAAACCGCGGGAACTCGCAAGATTTTTTCGTCTTGCGAAGCAACCCCATAGGGAAATTCGTTTTGCGAAGCGCCTCCAAAACGGAAAACCCTTTCGTCTAGCGGGTTTTCCGTCTTGCGAGGCGTTCGTCTTGCGGGGCACCACTGTATCTACACACCTACCCCACACGGACACCCACCAAATGACTTGACTTCCAGCCGTTCTTGTTACGCTACTTTATTTTTCCAACTAGCTTAAATGCATTTCATTAATTCTTTAATCTCTTCTTCTATCTTGACTCTACTCTCCTTTCACTCTAATCATCTTCACTCAATATCTATCAGAAATTCTACTTTTTCCACATAAATTTTGATGTATTCCTTAAAGATAGCCCACTCCTTATTCACTTTTTGTACCATATCCCCTCTTATCCTCCCTGTTATTTCGGCAATATGGAAGTATTCCATCATTTTAGATAACCAGTCTGTTTTAGTTGGGACGCTGCTACTTTTCCATTTTTTGGCCATCAATAACCTTGTCAGGGACGTGGGTGGTGCTGTGGGTAAAACCTCAGTGCCTAGGACTTGCTGATCGTAAGGTCAGCGGTTCAAATCCCCGCGGCGGAGTAAGCTCCCGTCGTTCGGTCCCAGCTCCTGCCCACCTAGCAGTTCGAAAGCACCCCTAAGTGCAAGTAGATAAATAGGTACCACTTTATAGCGGGAAGGTAAACGCCGTTTCCGTGTGCGGTGCTGGTGCTGGCCCGCCAGCTGCAGCTTCGTCACGCTGGCCACGCGACCCGGAAGTGTCTTCGGACGGCGCCGGCTCATGGCCTCTTGAGCGAGATGAGCGCGCAACCCTAGAGTCGGACACGACTGGCCCGTACGGGCAGGGGTACCTTTACCTTTAACCTTGCCGCTGCAGTTGCATACATAAATATATCTCTAACAAACTGAAAAAGATGTTTAAATTTCATTTGGAAGAAAACCCAGAATCCTTTCTCCTAGGTATTATGTTAGAGGAAATAAAAAGAACAGTCAGGGAAAGTCAATTTTATTCTTTTTCTAATTACTATTACTACTAGAATCAAAGAATCATAGAGTTGGAAGAGACCACAAGGGCCATCGAGTCCAACCCCCTGCCAAGCTGGAAACACCACCAGAGCACTCCTGACATATGGTTGTCAAGCCTCTGCTTAAAGACCTCCAAAGGAGGAGACTCCACCACACTCCTTGGCAGCAAATTCCACTGTCGAACAGCTCTTACTGTCAGGAAGTTCTTCCTAATGTTTAGGTGGAATCTTCTTTCTTGTAGTTTGGATCCATTGCTCCGTGTCTGCTTCTCTGGAGCAGCAGAAAACAACCTTTCTCCCTCCTCTTTGTGACATCCTTTTATATATTTGAACATGGCTATCATATCACCCCTTAACCTCCTCTTCTCCAGGATAAACATGCCCAGCTCCCTTAGCCGTTCCTCATAAGGCATCGTTTCCAGGCCTTTGACCATTTTGGTTGCCCTCCTCTGGACACGTTCCAGTTTGTCAGTGTCCTTCTTGAACTGTGGTGCCCAGAACTGGACACAGTACTCCAGGTGAGGTCTGACCAGAGCAGAATACAGTGGCACTATTACTTCCCTTGATCTAGATGCTATACTCCTACTGATGCAGGCCAGAATTGCATTGGCTTTTTTAGCTGCCGCGTCACACTGTTGGCTCATGTCAAGTTTGTGGTCAACCAAGACTCCTAGATCCTTTTCACATGTACTGCTCTCAAGCCAGGTGTCACCCATCTTGTATTTGTGCCTCTCATTTTTTTTGCCCAAGTGCAATACTTTACATTTCTCCCTGTTAAAATTCATCTTGTTTGTTTTAAATACTACTACTATTTATTATATTTCTATACCACCCTATACCCCCAGGTCTCAGGGCAGTTCTCAAAATAAAATCACAATATAAAATCACAAAATACATAATAAAGAAACAAGAATGGCCCAATAACCCTCCCTCCCTAACACATTTCTTGTTTGAGCCACATAGAATGGAGGAAGAAAGTCTCAAAAAGAGCTGGCCAAAATGTCTTCCATATTTTTTTTGCCGCACGTTGTTCAGAATTGTGTGCCAACCACAGTAGCAGGACAAAATTGGGGTAGGTGGGTGGGGTTTGAGCCACAGGGTAACAGTGAGACATCCCAGAGGTCAAGACTTGAATTGTCAAGTCTTTCTTCCACCACAGCTGCAGAAACACAAATTCCCATCCCAGAGCTGCAAACAAACAGGAGTTTTGCATCTCCCCCATCACCAGGCCCTTACAATGTACTTGAAGTCACAGATGAGCCCCTCCACCTGGGGCCGGTCCATCACCATGGTTTTGGTGGTTGACGGCAAGATGTTGAACCTACGAAATCTACCAATGAGAGAGGGAGAGATTTTAAAAAGTAACCACACACACACACACACGTAATCTGTGAAAGCTTGTCATTCCCAGATGGCCAGTAACAAGTTTATAATCAGGTGGAGTTTTATTGTTATGCTATTCTGCTCAAGAAGGGACATGGGTGGTGCTGTGGGTTAAACCACAGAGCCTAGGACTCGCCGATCAGAAGGTCGGTGGTTCAAATCCCCATGATGGGGTGAGCTCCTGTTGTTTGGTCCCTGCTCCTGCCAACCTAGCAGTTTGAAATCACGTCAAAGTGCAAGTAGATAAGTAGGTAGCGCTCTGGCGGAAAGGTAAACAGCGTTTCTGTGCACTGCTCTGGTTCGCCAGAAGCGGCTTAGTCCTGCTGGCCACATGACCCGGAAGCTGTACACTGGCTCCCTCGGCCAATAAAGCAAGATGAGCGCCGCAACCCCAGAGTCGCCACGACTGGACCTAATGGTCAGGGGTTCGTTTACCTTAATTCTGCTCAAACAGCAGAATAGGAAGCCCAGCTGCCATGTTTCTTTCTGCTCATGTGCACCAGTTCTGGGATTCAGCTTTCATGAGCAATGACTTGGATTGAGTCTTTTCTACATCCCAGAAGACACCTTCCTGCTTCCAATTCCCCTACCATGCAAGCAAGCAAATTTCACATTGCCATCTCCAAACTGGTGTGTGTGTGTTTTGCAGAGGTATTCTGCAACATGTTATCGATGCAACAATAATAAGTTTGTGGTCAATTAGTATTGGACTGTCCAATCGTCATTCCAGTTTATTAGTTGTCCCGCGATGCCCCCCCTAATGTTAATTACATTATTGCCGTTTGGAGGGGCACCCACACTTCAGTGCAAAAAAAGCAAGATAAACAAACAACAATCTGGAACATGTTTTTTTGGTATGAAGAGTTATGAGATTTCAGCAGGAAGTTACAGGAGATGATGAAGAAGAAGAGTTTGGATTTGATATCCCGCTTTATCACTACCCGAAGGAGTCTCAAAGCGGCTAACATTCTCCTTTCCCTTCCTCCCCCACAACAAACACTCTGTGAGGTGAGTGGGGCTGAGAGACTTCAGAGAAGTGTGACTAGCCCAAGGTCACCCAGCAGCTGCATGTGGAGGAGCGGGGACGCGAACCCAGTTCACCAGATTAGGAGTCCACTGTTCTTAACCACTACACCACACTGGCACTCAGATGCACTGATTGGAATCAAAGCAATACAGTGAGGCACGTTCGCATCCGCAGCACTGTGTATGCGCACGCACAGGATGTGATTTGGCACTTCTGCGCATGCGCAAAGCATGGTTTTGTGTTTCTGCGCATGCGCCAAAACCTGGAAGTAACCCATTCTGGTACTTCCAGGTTTCAGCGTGTCCATAACCCGAAAACATGCAAGCTGAAGCATCTGTAACCCGAGGTATGAGTGTATGTCTACCCTGAGACTTTCAGAGGACTGAAAGCAGGGTTTGCATAACATCAAGAGCACAAATAAGAAAGATGGCAAGAGAAGATGAAGAGTTTGGATTTGATATCCCGCTTTATCACTACCCAAAGGAGTCTCAAAGCGGCTAACATTCTCCTTTCCCTTCCTCCCCCACAACAAACACTCTGTGAGGTGAGTGGGGCTGAGAGACTTCAGAGAAGTGTGACTAGCCCAAGGTCACCCAGCAGCTGCATGTGGAGGAGCGGGGATGCGAACCTGGTTCCCCAGATTACGAGTCTACCGCTCTTAACCACTACACCATATTGGCTCAAGGGGCCAAGTCGCTGGGTAAGCAAAAGCCTGCCCCTTCCTCTGCCATGTAGGTGCCAAATCAAAGCTTGTGCCCCACCACCAGCCCCCCAATGGGCAAGGCTCACTATTTTCCATTGCCTTTCCACAGCTGTTGCTTACCTTTCCAAATTAGCAGCATTCCTGCAAGAGAGGAAGAAAAAGAAAGAGTTTTTAGCGGAAAATGACCCAGCCCTACACCCTCCCCACAAGTCGCACCACGGCAATCTTCAGCCCTGCCCTTGCGACTATATAACAAAAACACCTTGGCACTTCACCAAGAGGAACTCACCGGTCAATCTCTATCTTCACCTCCATCGGGTGGTTTCGATCCAGGAGCTTCACCAGGAGCCTGAATTAAGTGGCAACAACAGTTTGTTATAACCCACGAGATCGAAAGTGGCAGGCAGCGGAGTTTCGCTCCGTAAGGGCAAGTGTAAGCCTGGCTCTGCTTCCTCCTTAAATCTCCCCATTTTTCAGCAGGACGGAGGATGGGAGCAAATGTAGAATTAGTGGGATCTGGCGCCACCTGCTGTTGGCAACCTTGCCACAACCCCACCACCAGGCCTCACTGACAGCAGGCCTCTGTCCTGGACCAAATCTTCCCTGCTCCCTCATTTTAAAATCCAGTGGCTTTTATTGCAATGTTCTTTGCTGAATACGTCTCTTGGATGCATCTAAGCAGAAGCCTCCTGATCCAATCACCAGGGATGGCGGAAACTGTGGCCATCCAAGATGTTGGGTCTTTCAAATTTCAGTAACGCCCTGCGCAAGGCCAAAATCCGGTACCCCATTCCTCCCTCCCGTTCTGCTCAATTCACTAGGTCGAAGTTGTGACATACCACAGTGCCCCCTAAGCTCAGTGCCCAGTGGGGTGGAAATGGCTGCACTGCAATAATAATAATAATAATAATAATAATAATAATAATAATAATAATAATAATAATAATAAAATTATTTATACCCTGCCCTACCCGGTTCAAAAACCAGGCTCAGGGCAGCTAACAACAAATTTAAAGCACTTTAAAACACTCAACTATAAAAGCAGCATAAAATACAGTATAAAAACATGAATAACAATAAAAATCAATTAGATAATCTCCAGGGCTAGCTGGCTGAATTAGTCCTACTTGGGCCAGCGAGGAGGCCAGGAGAGAATTAGCTGTGGGGTCTCAGAGAGGGTGATCTTCATAAAAGGCGAGGGGGAGGGAAGAGAAGGGAAATAAAAGATCAGGCTGAATTAAAATTAAAGGCCAGGTGGAATAGCTCTGTCTTACAGGCCCGAGGGAAGGAGGTTAAATCCTGAAGGGCCCTAGTCTCATGGGACAGAGCATTCCACCAGGTCGGAGCCATCACTGAAAAGGCCCTGGTGGAGGACAGAACTGCCTCTGCCTCCTGGCCATGCTGACTGGGGCCAATGGCAGTCTGACAACAATTGGAGAACCCCAAGCTGTTTGCCCAGTGGTTTTTAATTCATTCCAAAATGGCCGCCACCTGGAAGCCACTGCCGGATTAAGGAACTCTCTCCTCACCTGGCACGGACAGAGAACTTGTTGCTGGTTCTCAGCACCAGAGGCCGGCGGTTGGGCAATGGCATGGAAGGCTGAATCTCCACCACAAATGCACTGGGAAGAAAGCAGAAAGATCTTCAGCACCCACAGTCTCCCCCTACTCACTCTTCCTCTCCTCTTATTCAATGGGTGCCCTCCCTTCCTCTTGGCACCTTTTCAGAAGACAGGCAATTTGCTCTTTCAGTCGCTTCTCCTGCTGGGGCAACTGGACTCGCAGGGGATCTCCTTCATAGGACACCTTCTGGCGCAGCTCCTCCAGGGTGCGGAGCAGCAGCAACAAATGGAAGAGGTTCTCAGCACTCCCGGTGAACCTACGGTGAAGCAAAACAGATGGTAGGAGCACAGGCTGGAGGTGCAGGCGAACTTACTGCAGACCTTCCCGTTGAGACTCACCACTTCTCCAGTTCTGTCAAGCTGGTGTCACAATTGTCCCCAACACATGCCCGCCGCTGGCAATCTTGCCACACCGCTAGCTCTGCCAGCAGAAAGTCCCTCAGGGTATCGGAGCGGCCTAGCAGCTCGTTGATCCGATCCAGCAGTTCCTGGTAGAAAGACTGTGAATAAGTAAGAGTGTACCCACACACACAGGCCTAAGTGGGGTGGCAAAGGCGGCAAGGCATCGCTGGAGAGGGTCCTACGGTCCCTGGTACAGTGAAGACATCGAGAAAGATACATACCGTATTTTTTGCTCTATAAGACACACCCGACCATAAGACACAACTAGTTTTTAGAGGAGGAAAACATGAAAGCAACCCAAAGCCTCTTGAGCGAAGAGGGAGGAGCGCTTCCGCTGCGCTCAAGAGGCTTTGCGTGGCTATCGCTGAAGCCAGAAGAGCAAGAAGGATCGCTGCGCAGCAATCCCTCTTGCTGTTCTGGCTTCTGGGATAGCTGTGCAGCCTGCATTTGCTCCATAAGATGCACACACATTTCCCCTTACTTTTTAGGAGGGAAAAAGTGCGTCTTATAGAGCGAAAAATACGGTGCATCGCAAGGGAACAGTGGTACCTTGGTTCTCAAATTTAAACCACCCTGGGAGACCATTTGACTGCCAAAACTGTTAGAAGGTGTGGCTTCCAATTGGCTGCAGGAATTTCCTGAACTCAAGCGGAAGCTGCGTCGGATATTCGGCTCTGAAAAGCGTTCGTAAACCGGAACACTTACTTCTGAGTTTGTGGTGTTCGGGAGATAATTTGTTCGACAACTAAGCCATTCGGCAACCAAGGTACCACTGTGTTTTGGGAAATGATACATGACGAGATAAAAAAAGATGTTTGAAATTAGCATGGGAAAAAACAACAACCCTGAAGTATTTCTGTTAGGGATTTTGGGGGCAGAAATACAGTGGTACCTCGGGTTAAGTACCTAATTCGTTCCGGAGGTCCATTCTTAACCTGAAACTGTTCTTAACCTGAAGCACCACTTTAGCTAATGGGGTCTCCTGCTGCCGCCGCGCCGCCAGAGCACAATTTCTGTTCTTATCCTGAAGCAAAGTTCTTAACCCGAGGTACTATTTCTGGGTTAGCGGAGTCTGTAACCTGAAGCGCATGTAACTTGAAGCGTATGTAACCCGAGGTACCACTGTACCCCCCAAAATTGTTATTTATGTATGTAACAACTGCAGCTAGGATTCTTTATGTGCAGAAATGGAAGGCAGAAGAAGTTCCCACCAAAGAAGAATGGGTAAAGAAGACGATGAAGGACAGGTAAAATTAAGAGGATCTCCTGATGGGTGTTTCATGGAAGAATGGATGCCTTTCTCAGACAGTTTAAAGAAAGACTATAGTACGATGAGCTCGAGAACAGGATTTGAGCTACGAGCCACAGAAGCGATTAGATTATAATATTGTGGCTACGATTTGATAGATAGGGAGAAGCAGAAGTGGAGAAACAACAACTCCATGGAAAATGGGATGGGAAGTAAAAAAAAAAAAATAAGAGAAAAGACGAAATTGTGATTTTATTGCATGTGTTAAAAATGTTGAAACTTAATAAAATATCACTGGAAAAGAGAGAGAGAAAGACAGTGTTCAGACTCACTCTGCGGCAACGGTTCACATTATTCACCATGTCCTGCAATGCCCGTGTTTTTTGGGCTGCAACCTCAGGAGTGAGCGTACTTCCTGCAAGAGAAAAATTGCATTTAATACCACGGGTGAGGTCGGCGGTAGCTACTTCCAAGTCAAGAAGGACCCACCGGAAGCTGCCAACTATTGCCTCGGGGAAGTTCGGTTCCTGGCGTCTCGCCAGCCAGCAAGGATAGGCAGGAAACACAAGGCACATTACGGATGTGCTTCCTTTGTGAGTTCTTTATAATAATTTTGTAATAGTAATAATTTATTATTTATACCCTGCCCATCTGGCTGAGTTTCCCCAGCCACTCTTGGGTGGCTCACAATCGAGTGTTAAAAGCAATACAGCATTAAATATTAAAAACTTCCCCAAACAGGGCTGCCTTCAGATGTCTTTTAAAGATAAGATAGCTGCTTATTTCCTTCACATCTGATGGGAGGGCATTCCTCAGGGCGGGCACCACTTACCGAGAAGGCCCTCTGTCTGGTTCCCTGTAACCTCACTTCTCGCAGTGAGGGAACTGCCAGAAGGCCCTTGGTGCCGGATCTCTGTGTCCAGGCTGAACAATAGGGGTGGAGATACTCCTTCAGGTATACAGGACTGAGGCCGTTTAGGGCTGT
This sequence comes from Podarcis melisellensis, assembly GCF_964234715.1. NCBI lineage: Eukaryota > Metazoa > Chordata > Lepidosauria > Squamata > Lacertidae > Podarcis > Podarcis melisellensis. Next base: position 13,815,664 of record NC_138529.1, read on the forward strand.
AAAGGTCAGCACCAACACTTTGAATTGTGCTGAAATGTACTGGGAGCCAATGCAGCTCTCTCAGGACCAGTGTTATGTGGTCCCAGCGGCAACTCCCAGTCACCAGTCTAGCTGCCGCATTTTGGATTAATTGCAGTTTCCGGGTCACCTTCAAAGGTAGCCCCACGTAGAGCGCATTGGAGTAGTCCAAGCGGGAGATAACTAGAGCATGCACCACTCTGGCGAGACAGTCCGCAGGCAGGTAGGGTCTCAGCCTGCGTACCAGGTGGAGTTGGTAAACAGCTGCCCTGGACACAGAATTGACCTGAGCCTCAATGGGCAGCTGTGAGTCCAAAATGACTCACAGGCTGCGCACCTGGTCCTTCAGGGGCACAGTTACCCCATTCAGTTCCAGGGAGTTTTGCTTTCAGTCGCTGTCTTGGTGTGACAGTAACTCTCTTTTTCCTTGCTTTGCAAAAAGTCCCATCAATAAATAAGTCTTCAAAATGCCTCAATTTAATTTCTTTGTTTATTTGTTGCCACAATAGATTGGCATGGCAAGCCCACTAGAGTTTGTAAAGGGGAGATGTGAAAGACGGAGGCATCTACAGAATCTAAGCTGGGAGATTAGAGACACCACAATGGTTCGGCACACAGAAACCCACGTACCCACACCTGCCAGCTGTTTTTAGGAATGTGGCATGGAAATCAGAAGACAGGAAGGCAAAGATTGTGGACTTTGCAAGAGAAATCAGGGCAAGTTGTCTGTTTTTAAAAGAGACCACCCCCAGCAATTAAGGACAGTTGAAGAGAACAGTTCTCCTCCAATCTTAGCCATGTCTCTGAATAGCAGTTGAAGGAAATCACAGGTGGATGGAGGACTGTGTATTACTTGCAGACTCCCCAAAGGTATCTGACTGGCCACTGGGAGAACAGGATGCTGGACTAGGTGAACTCTTCTTGTATTCCTCACCCAACATCTGGTGCGTCTTGTAACGGAAGTCAAAAGCATCCTGCAGATCTTCAAGATGGCCTACGGAACATTTCAGACCCTATGGAGCAGAACCAGGTGGCATTCTCAGTCAAAGTAAGCAACTCCAAACAGGTGGGACCAGGGGTGCCCTGCCTGCATGACAACCCACCCTGAAGAGTAAGGACTAAACAGGAGCCCACCCACTCCCACACCGAGAGCCTGTCTGTTGTCTAAACGGCCTCGGCCCAGTATACCTGAAGGAGCATCTCCACCCCCATCATTCAGCCCAGACACTGAGGTCCAGCTCTGAGGGCCTTCTGGCGGTTCCCTCACTTCGAGAAGTGAAGCTACAGGGAACCAGGCAGAGGGCCTTCTCGGTGGTGGCGCCCACGCTGTGGAACGCACTCCCATCAGATGTCAAGGAAATAAACAACTATCTGACTTTTAGAAGATATCTGAAGGCAGCCCTGTTTAGGGAAGCTTTTAATGTTTGATGCTTTATTGGGTTTTTAATACTCTGTTGGGAGCCGCGCAGAGTGGCTGGGGGAACCCAGCCAGATGGGCGAGGTAATAATAATAATAATAATAATAATAACAACAACAACAACCAATTCTTGCCAGACTAGCAGCTGCCTATTCCCAAAACGGGAGTGAAGGGATGCAACTACTCCCTTTTTTAAAACAGGAAGTTGTGAGACAAAAACTGAAGTGTGTGGGACAGGGAGCGCACTGTGATCTGTGTGGCAACAGCAAGGGGGGAGATGTTACGGCAAGACCTCTAAAAGGCCACCTTCAAATACTGCCCCAGTAAATTCCCATGATTTCTGCCGGGGCAGCTTTTGAGGGCCTCACATCAGGTTGCCGCCTCCACAACCGGGTAAATTGAGGGGGAAGTCTCAGATCACTCAGCGCTCCTGAAGGCATCAACAGACACAACAGGGTCTGAATTTTGCACTGGACTAAGGAGCCAACGGAAACGACATGTTTTCTCTTGGGGGGGAGGCTGACAATCCGTTTTCCCAAGCCTATTCCAAGTCAAGTTGTAAGGGTGGGTCCCCCATTATTTACTTTTGAGCCCCCCCCGCCCAATTTCCCTTAAGCAGGGGAATGGCCTAGACCAGGAGATATTTACCATAGGGGCCAAACCATTTCAACACTCAACCGATTTGTATAGGGCTACAGGAAGTATTTGCTATTCAGGAAAAAAGCATTTCTCTCTGTAAGCTCCGTTCAAGCTTCACATTTACCAAACCGCACGTTGGCTCTGCCCCAAGTTGGCGAGGCTCTTTTGACATCAACAGGAAATAGAGCCTTTAGTGTCATCGGCCCAGGCCTGCAGAAAGCTTTTCCATCAGAGATTCAGCAAGCGCCTTCTGTTTCAACCTCTAAATGCCTGCTGAAAACCTTTCGATTCTGGCAGGTTTACGCAGGCGATTCAGAACCCATCTTTCCATGACCGTTAGCTGATGAGCTACCATTTTAATTTTTGCGTGTGTGCTTTTATTATATGCAGATACTTTTGTAAACGGTTTTGATATTCTTAATGATATAGTGGGATGAAAATGATATAGTGGGATGAAGATCCTAGTCACCCACCACTTACATTTGCATCCCTCTATTAAAAAAATTACAATATGCAAATATTATGCAAATATGCTCATGCCCTGAGAGCCATCTGAACACACAGCAACATGCCAGGGGGAAAAGGAAGCCTAAGGTAAAGGGACCCCTGACCATTAGGTCCAGTCGTGCCCGACTCTGGGGTTGCGGCGCTCATCTCGCTTTATTAGCCGAGGGAGCCGGCGTACAGCTTCCGGGTCATGTGGCCAGCATGACTAAGCCGCTTCTGGCAAACCAGAGCAGTGCACGGAAATGCCGTTTACCTTCCCGCTGGAGTGATACCTGTTGTTGATAAGCAGTGTCCAGTGCACAGCGGAATGATGAGAAGTATGAGCCAACATGCTCTATACTACTTTATTTACAGTTCAAAGCTGGTAAGTTACAGAAAAACATCTTCCCTCTGCCAGAGCAGAGAAAGCGTCATCTCTCCTCTAAGGCACGGAGAGAATCACAAACTGAAACTGCAAAAAAGCAGGGAAAAACAGGAAACCAGTATACGTCACATCCAGTCTCCCGTTCCCGTGGGAAAACCTCCAACAGTACAGACTGTGTGGAATGTAAACACCTGTCTTGTGACAAGCACTTCTGCTGCTCAGTGAGGGAAGCAGAAACCAACATCCTCCCCCTTTCTGTGAACATCACTGGGCAGCGTGTTCGTACAATATCAGTACAAACCCAACTTCTGCACATAGGTACAGTGTTGATCCTTTGATACAATCTTGGACAATACATCAGCAGGAATTTCATTACCTGGCATATAGGACACCGTTACGAGTCCCTTCTGAATACGTTCCCTAGCATGTTGCACCTTCAATTGCAAGTGCTTCGTGCTTTGCTTACAACCTTCAGAATTCAGCAAAGCCAAACATGCTTTGTTGTCCTGGTAAACCTGGATTGGACATTTGACAGGAATTTTCATGTCTTTGCACAATTGTAACAACCATTCACAATCTTTAAGTGAATAAGACAGTGCATTCAGTTCAGCTTCACAAGTACTTAAGCTAACTGTTGTTTGCTTCTTGCATGACCAATCAAATAGACCCTGATTGTACTTATAGCAAACTCCAGACGTACTTTTCCTGTCTGTAGTGTCACTTCCAAAACTTGCATCTGCAAATATCTCAAGACCACCAGACTTCTGAATGTTAAATCTCAGTCTGTAATGCATAGTGCCTTTCAAATACCGCGCTATGCGTTTCAGAGCTTTCCAATCCTTAACAGTAGGATTGTTGACTTGTCTGCTTAGCAAATTACAGCTAACAGCAATGTCTGGTCTTGAACATCTGGCAATGAAGTTTAGCTTGCCTAGCACACTTCTGTACAGTGTAGTGTCAGAAAATGCTTCTTCAGTGTCATCTACCTGATAACCTGTTATCATCGGTGTGTCCACAGGGTTAGCGTCCATCAGGTTTAGTTTGCTTAACACATCAGCAATTTTCCGTGACTGGTGTACTAGAATGTTACCATCTTGATCTCTCTCTATTTCCAGAGATAGGTAGTTGTTTACCTCACCAAGATCTTTCATGTCAAAGTGCTCTTTCAGTTGAGCTAGGGCGTTATTGTACATTGTGACATCTTTCCAAAAGAATAAAAGATCATCAACATAAAACAAACAATACAGTTTCTTTTGCCCCTCCTCTTTGACAAATACACATGGATCAGATTTCCCTTGCTTAAAACCTAGAGAAAACAATACTTCAGTGAGTTTTGTGTGCCAACACCGTGCACTTTGTTTGAGACCATAAAGGGATTTTTTCAGAGCGCAAACAAATCCCTGTTTTATCTGTACGCCATCAGGTGGAAGCATATAAAGTGATTCATTTAGAGATCCGTACAGAAAAGCTGTATTGACATCATGGTGACTAATGTGTAGATTCTCCTCTGCAGCTAGCTTGAGCATAAGCCTAATGCTCTCATACCTCACTGTGGGTGAGTAGGTCTCATGATAGTCTTCACCTGGTACCTGAGCAAATCCTCTGGCTACCAATCTGGCTTTGTGTCTGACTATCTTGCCATTTTGATCAGTCTTCGCTTTGAAGACCCATTTGCTTCCAAGCAATTTCATTCCTGGAACTACTGGAACAAGTTCCCATGTTTTGTTCCTTTCCAAGGAATCAAGCTCAGCCTTCATGGCATTTAACCATGGCTCAGCTTCCTTTGAATCCAAATCCTGGATTTCTTGGAAACTTGAAGGTTCAAAAACCTTCTTGGAGCTTTTAACAGCTGTTACTGCTATCTTAGCAAACTCATCAGCAAATCTCTTTGGAGGTCTGCCTTTTGTGGCTCTCTGTGACCTGCGAATTAGCCTTAAGTCTTCAACACTCTCCTCTTCCTTCTTAGGAGAAAAGTGACCTATTGTGAACAATGGTTCCTCCAATTCTTGATCAGAGCTTTCAGAGGGTCGCATAGAGGCTTTCGCACTCTTGAAATCCTCTGAATCATCTGATTCAGTTTCAGACTCAGAATCAGAACCTTCATCAGTGGGTGTGGGTTGTTGCGGTTGCTTTTGACTATCCTCAGTTTCATCACTGTCATCAGGATAACATTGGAAAATTCCCACATTCTCCCCCCACTTGGCATTGTACTCAACACTTCTTGTGAGCTTAATTTCCTTAGAGTCAGTCATCATTATTCTGTAAGACCCTTTCTGATAACCTAGAAAGATACCATGCAATCCACGCTTGTCTAACTTGGAGTTTTGTGGTGAGTGAACCCACATGTCCGAACCAAAAATTTTCATGTGTTTGATGTATGGCTTCTTGCCAAACATCTTCTCATAGGGGGTACAACCAATCGCTGAAGATAACCTGCGATTATAACTGTAAGTGAAACATGAGAGAGCTTCGGCCCAATAACTCTCTGGAAGATTTGCATCATGCAGCAAGGTTTTTAACCCTTGAAGCAATGTTTGATTTGCTCGTTCCGCAAGCCCATTCTGCCATGGCGAGCGAGGACTAGACAAATCGTGTTGAATTCCTTTCTCAGCCAGAAAAGCTTCAAACTGCTGAGAAGTGAACTCTCCCCCCCGGTCAGTGAAAAGAATCCTTATCTTCTTACCATGCACATTTCCCAACCAAGCACAGAATTCCTTGAACCTAGGAAAAGCCTCTGATTTCTGCTTGAGATTGTACACAAAAATATACCTGGAAAATGCATCAATGAGAACCATGAAGTACCTATTCCCACCCAAAGAGGGCGCTAGTGGACCAACCAAATCAGCATGAATAATTTGGTACGGCTCTGTAGCTTGCCTACTAGACACCTTACCTTTCGCAGCCATTTTCACCTTGTTTGCTGCGCATGCCTTGCACTTCATGTGGTACCTGCAGGGTTTAATAGTCATACCTTCAACCAAAGCAGGCATTTTAGATACTGCCTCAAAATGCAAATGTCCAAATTTTCTGTGAAAAGCATGAATACAATCTGCATGCAAACTTTTGTTAGAACCTACAATGCAACAAGTGTCATCCTGCACAACATCATCATAATACAAAACAAACAAACGATCAACAAATTCAGCATACAATTGATAATCATTTTTCTTGGTGATGATGCATCTATTGTTCTTAAAGGAAACGTCTATTTTCCGCTCCATCAGCTGTCCAACGCTAAGCAGATTATGTTTCGCGTCCGGCACATAAAGCACGTCCTGTATCGATAAGTCCAAACTGTGAAGAACAACAGTTCCGTAGCCTTTACTGGGGATTGTATGGTCATCCGCCTGGTGAATTGCACCTTCCTGCGGTGTAAAAGACACGAACAGTCGCTTATCGTTGCACATGTGATGCGTTGCAGCTGAATCAACAACGAAGAAAGATCTAGACGTCTTCTGGACCTCTGCAACCTTTGCAACCTTTGGAGCGAAGCGTGAGACCATTGCCTTGTGCTGCGTTGTCCTGGACACCGGACCTTTGCCTTTGCTCTGGCCTTTTCCACGCGATGAGCTTTCGCTGCGCTGCTCTGTCTTGGCCCTGGGATATATGCATTCCCTCTTCATATGGCCTAGACGTCCACACGAGTAGCATTTCACTGCCTTCAAATCTTTGGCGCCATCTGGTGGTTCCACTGCACTATGGGATGACGACTGTGAAGTCTCCCCCTTTCCCATGCAGCCAGCACCTCGGCGATCTGCTTCATGCTGAATCATGGCAGTATCACAAGCTACTGTGAGTTGAGCATTTGGCTGATCAGTGGTATCAAATTCCCCACTTGCTTCATCCAGCCTTCTGCAGCTAGCCATCATGACTTTGGCAATTGCCTCCTGCGTCATCTATGCTGCTTTAAATCAGACTGCTGTATACATGCTGCTTCTGTGTACAGCTGCTTCAATCCAAAGGCAATTTCAAAACAGCCTCTGCCTTTGAGCCTGCGCCTTTCTGTATGCTGCCTTGCTTATCTGCAGCTGTTTCAAACTGCATTCCAAAAGCAAGTTCAAAAGTGAAAGTCCCCAAGTGCTTTCTCTATGTCCTAATTCCTGCTGCGTCACATTTGCAGCTGCTTTGAAACAACAGCACTTTACTTTCGTTTTCCCCCAGCATAGCGTCCCTTTGAGCCATTTGCCTGTGCCGCGGCAAAACCGGCTATAAAAGTTCAAAGTCCAGCCATAAAGCCATTAATTAGAAGCTGGCAGGCTGCCCGGAGCAGTAGCACATACCTTCATCAATCATTTTGACGCGCAGAGCAGATACCTTGCGATCCGTGCCTCTGCCGCTGTTCCGATCCTCTTTGCTCCTTTATTCCTTTGCCAGGAGCCCGACTTCTGAAGACCAATCTCAAAACACTGCATTTTTCTGGGCCCGAAACCAAATGTTGTTGATAAGCAGTGTCCAGTGCACAGCGGAATGATGAAAAGTATGAGCCAACATGCTCTATACTACTTTATTTACACTTCATAGCTGGTAAGTTACAGAAAAACATTTTCCCTCTGCCGGAGCAGAGAAAGCGTCATCTCTCCTCTAAAGCACGGAGAGAATCACAAACTGAAACTGCAAAGAGCAGGGAAAAACAGGAAACCAGTATACGTCACATCCAGTCTCCCGTTCCCGTGGGAAAACCTCCAACAGTACAGACTGTGTGGAATGTAAACACCTGTCTTGTGACAAGCACTTCTGCTGCTCAGTGAGGGAAGCAGAAACCAACAGCTTCCGGGTCATGTGGCCAGCATGACTAAGCCGCTTCTGGCAAACCAGAGCAGTGCACGGAAATGCCGTTTACCTTCCCGCTGGAGTGATACCTATTTATCTACTTGCACTTTGATATGCTTTCATGACATGACTGCTAGGTTGGCAGAACAGGAACCAAGCAACGGAAGCTCACCCCGTTACAATAATAATAATAATAATAATAATAATAATAATAATAATAATAATAATAATATAAAAAACTAAATTAAACCCTGCAACAGGGAGGGGTCTGTACAAATACACTGCATTTATATCAGCTATAGCTCCTGGCATCTACTGCATGAACAGGGTCAGGAAGAGGATCACAGCACATTGCACACAAAATGGGTGGCGTACAGGATCCGTTGAATTAACACATCCGAGAATTGGAAATCCCCGCAAATAACACTGCAACGAAAGGGAAGCAACCCAGCAGGTATTACACACACACTCTCACCTGAATCGTCCTTCGCATATCCACGAGCCGGCTCTCAATGTTGTGATGTGGGTTGAGGACCACAGAGGCGCTGGGGGGTGGTTCCACCCGTGCCTGCAGAGGGAGGAAGAGGAAACTAAAGAGACGGACTTGGAAACTATGCACTGAAGAAGAGTAGAGAAGAGTTTGGATTTGATATCCCACTTTATCACTACCTTTTAAGGAGTCTCAAAGCGGCTAACAGTCTCCTTTCCCTTCCTCCCCCACAACAAACACTCTGTGAGGTGAGTGGGGCTGAGAGACTTCAGAGAAGCGTGACTAGCCCAAGGTCACCCAGCAGCTGCATGTGGAGGAGAGGGGAATCGAACCCAGTTCCCCAGATAACGAGTCCACCGCTCTTAACCACTACACCACACTGGTGCTGAGGATCATCACTGCAGAAGGCACACAGAGAGAGTATGTGCCTAGGATTGCCCATCTTCTCCAGTTCCACGCACACAGAAAGCAAGCCTGTTGTAGAGCCCCAATGGTGTCAGCCAAGTTTCTAGCCCTCACTGTTGTGAAAATTCATTTGAAAAACAAATTCAAAAGGGACTGACCACCTGCACCTTACGTGAATACTTCCCTGTTCTTCTTTCTGTCAACCACACATCACTGCTCTTATTACTCGCTTATCTGGACCATTCTTCTACTCGCTATAGTAACACCTGTGTGTGTGTGTGTGTGTGTGTGAGAGAGAGAGAGAGAGAGCGCGCGCGCGCGCAGATTTGGCAAACTTTTCAACGCCAAGCTCAGTTCTAAGATGCAAACTGAAAACATGGATGCAAAAAAGCAAGAAAAGGCATCTCACAGTACAATTTAGTAACTAGGATGGTTCACTTTCAGTGTAAATCAGGGATCGGCAACGTGTGGCCCATGGGCCGGATGCGGCCCACGAAGACCGTTTTACCAGCCCCCAAACCGAGCCGAGTGGCGCCGGAAATTGCGTCTGCGTACACAGAGATACCAGAAATCGCGTCTGCGCATGTCCAAACGCTGAAAATCGCTTCTGTGCATGCGTGATTTTTGGTGTCTGGGCATGCGCAGAAGCGATTTCTGGCATCGCAGACATGCGCAAATACGATTTCTGGCATCGCACTGCGCCAGTCCGGGCCACGGACGATCTCCTTGGGAGTGATCTGGCCCATGGCCGGTAAACCTTGCCAACTTGTGGCATAAATACAGTGGTACCTCAGGTTACATACGCTTCAGGTTACAGACTCCTCTAACCCAGAAATAATGCTTCAGGTTAAGAACGTTGCTTCAGGATGAGAACAGAAATTGTGCTCCAGCAGCACGGCAGCTGCAGGAGGCCCCATTAGCTAAAGTGGTGTTTCAGGTTAAGAACAGTTTCAGGTTAAGTACGGACCTCTGGAACGAATTAAGTACTTAACCTGAGGTACCACTGAACTGAAGAGAAGCATGTGCTGAGAGCAAATGATGAGAGGAAATTAAGGAGGCGGAAGCTTCCAACAAACTAGGGCTGTGACCAAGAGACGTTGTGCTGCTCGGAAGGAGGATGAGGAGAACTGTAGCACAAGGAGCAGATACGGCAGCCCAGCATGAGCGACTCCACCTCCATCGTTGTGCCCAGACGCTGAGGTCCAGCGCCAAGGGCCTTCTGGCAGTTCCCTCACTGCAAGAAGCAAAGCTACAGGGAACCAGGCAGAGGGCCTTCTCGGTAGTGGCACCCGCCCTGTGGAACGCCCTCCCACCAGATATCAAAGAGAAAAACAACTACCAAACTTTTAGAAGACATCTGAAGGCAGCCCTGTTTAGGGAAGCTTTTAGTGTTTCATAGGTTATTGTATTTACACGAAATTAAGAGACGCCTGCTTCTTGGAAGAAAAGAATGACAAACCTAGACAGCATCTTAAAAAGCAGAGACATCACCTTGCCAACAAAGGTCCGTATAGTAAAAGCTTTGGTTTTCCCAGTAGTGATGTATGGAAGTAAGAGCTGGACCATGAAGAAGGCTGATCGCCAAAGAATGGATGCTTTTGAATTATGGTGCTGGAGGAGACTCTTGAGAGTCCCATGGACTGCAAGAAGATCAAACCTCTCCATTCTGAAGGAAATCAGCCCTCAGTGCTCACTGGAAGGACAGATCCTGAAGGTGAGGCTCCAATACTTTGGCCACCTCATGAGAAGTGAAGACTACCTGGAAAAGACCCTGATTTTGGGAAAGATGGAGGGCACAAGGTGAAGGGGACGACAGAGGACAAGATGGTTGGACAGTGTTCTCAAAGCTACCAGCATGAGTTTGACCAAACTGCGGGAGGCAGTGGAAGACAGGAGTGCCTGGCGTGCTCTGGTCCATGGGGTCATAAAGAGTCGGACATGACTAAACAACAACAAATTTTAGTGTTCTGTTGGAAGCCGCCCAGAGTGGCTGGGGAAACCCAGCCAGATGGGCGGGGTATAAATAATAAATTACTATTATTTTATTATAAGCGGGTTTCTCTTACCCGCGACCCGGCCAAGGCTTCTGCGAGGATCCCTTGCTCTTCTCTCAGCAAGCCATCGATGAAGTTGGCCAGTTGCTCTGGATGATCTTGATACTTGGCCTGGAAGGAAAGGCCACAGCAAATGACCCAAAAGGACATGCAAGCATGCTGCAGCAATCCGGTTACAGTACTGACAGGAGGAGGAGGTACTTCTCACATTCATTCATTCAATCATTCATTCAATGATTCATTTAATCCCTGCTAGAGAAGAATGGGAATTAAAGTTAAGCGAGTACTTGGAACTCGCAAAAATGACCAAATAATTAAGGAATAAACCAATCGATGTAGTCCAAAAGCAGTGGGAATGCTTTAACACTTGTCTAATGAGACAAGGTTCAACAAGCAAAATATGGTTGTGCTTAGAATAAATCTGTAAATAGAAAAATGTTTCCTTATACCAAGATGAGGACAGGAATTGATCAGAAGGTCAGCGGTTCAAATCCCAGCAGTTGGGTGAGCTCCCATTGCTCGGTCCCTGCTCCTGCCGACCTAGCAGCTCGAAAGCACATCAAGTGCAAGTAGATAAATAGGTAACGCTCTGGCAGGAAGGTAAACTGTGTTTCCATGCGCTGCTCTGGTTCACCAGATGAGGCTCAGTCATGCTGGCCACATGACCCAGAAGCCACAAACGCCAGCTCCCTCGGCCAATAAAGCGAGATGGGCGCCGCAACCCCAGAGTTGGCCATGACTGGACCTAATGGTCAGGGGTCCTTTTACCTTTACCTCCCCCTGACTGTCAACCGAGAATATATTGAAGATATTGAAGATATATCTCAACGCATACGATAAAGTGGGCTTCAGTCCACGTAGGCTTTTTCCACAATACAACACACACAAATGCACATATACATACAGACTCATCCCATTCTTCCGATTATGAAATTGTTTCAACCAATTTTAATTTTGCACTTTTGGGTGTTTGTGTGTAATAATTTTATTAAATTTCTCTGTTTCACAATTTCAAATAAACATTTTATAAACATTAGAATATCCAGTGACTTCCCTTCTTTTCTTTCCATGGTTCATTTTACATATCACATACATCCCTGCATATTTTACTCTAACCATTCAAATCACTGTTTACATCCATCCTAAATTGTTCACTCTGTTGAATTTATCTTAATGCTGCCAGCGTTTTCAGTTCTACACAGCTCTTTCCCATATACAGTGGTACCTCGGGTTAAGTACTTAATTCGTTCCAGAGGTCCGTTCTTAACCTGAAACTGTTCTTAACCTGAAGCACCACTTTAGCTAATGGGGCCTCCTGCTGCCACCGCGCCACCAGAGCATGATTTCTGTTCTCATCCTGAAGCAAAGTTCTTAACCTGAGGTACTATTTCTAGGTTAGGGGAGTCGGTAACCTGAAGCGTATGTAACCTCAATAAATGTTTCTCAATCTTCGTTAAAACTGAGTTCTGCCAGGATTTTGTTGTTGTTGTTGTTCTCACAGACCTTTTAAAATCTGTGATTTTAATCTCAGGTACAGTGGTGCCTCGCAAGACGAAATTAATTCGTTCTGCAAGTCTCTTCGTCTTGCGAGTTTTTCGTCTTGCGATGCACGGTTTTCCATAGGAATGCATTGAAAATCAATTAATGCGTTCCTATGGAAACCGCCTTCCCCCAACCTCTTCTGGCGGGCGGCATTTTAAAATCGCCCGGGACAGCGGAGGACTTCTCCGCTGTCCGGGGCGATTTAAAAGCCCCTGGGAAGGCAGGCAGGGGGGACAAAGGCTTTCTCACCCTGCCGCTCGGCTTCGGGACATCGTTCCGATGCCGGGCGGCGGGGGGAGGCTTTCCCGCCCCGCCGCCGGGCTTCGGGACATCGTTCCGATGCCGGGCGGCGGGGGGAGGCTTTCCCGCCCCGCCGCCGGGCTTCGGGACATCGTTCTGAAGCCGGGCGGCGGGGGGAGGCTTTCCCACCCGGCCGCCCGGCTTCGGGACATCGTTCCGATGCCGGGCGGCGGGGGGAGGCGTTCCTGCCCCGCCGCCCGGCATCGGAACGATGCCCCGAAGCCGGGCGGCTGGGGGAGGCTTTCCCGCCCCGCCGCCGGGCTTCGGGACATCGTTCTGAAGCCGGGCGGCGGGGGGAGGCTTTCCCACCCGGCCGCCCGGCTTCGGGACATCGTTCCGATGCCGGGCGGCGGGGGGAGGCGTTCCTGCCCCGCCGCCCGGCATCGGAACGATGCCCCGAAGCCGGGCGGCTGGGGGAGGCGTTCCTGCCCCGCCGCCTGGCATCAGGACGATGCCCCGAAGCCGGGCGGCGGGCGGAGGCTTTCCCGCCCTGCCGCCCAGCTTCGGGACATCGTTCCGATGCCGGGCGGCGGGGGGGAGGCTTTCCCGCCCCGCCGCCGGGCTTCGGGACATCGTTCTGAAGCCGGGTGGCGGGGGGAGGCTTTCCCACCCGGCCGCCGGGCTTCGGGACATCGTTCCGATGCCGGGCGGCGGGGGGAGGCGTTCCTGCCCCGCCGCCTGGCATCGGGACGATGCCCCGAAGCCGGGCGGCGGGGGGAGGCTTTCCCGCCCCGCCGCCCAGCTTCGGGACATCGTTCCGATGCCGGGCGGCGGGGGGAGGCTTTCCCGCCCCGCCGCCGGGCTTCGGGACATCGTTCCGATGCCGGGCGGTGGGGGGAGGCTTTCCCGCCCCGCCGCCCAGCTTCGGGACATCGTTCTGAAGCCGGGCGGCCGGGGGAGGCTTTCCTGCCCCGCCGCCCGGCATCGGGACATCGTTCCGATGCCGGGCGGCGGGGGGAGGCTTCAAAAGCCCCCGGTTAGGCAGGCAGGGGGGGCAAAGACTTTTGCCCCCCGCCCGCCTTGGGAAGAGGTCCAGGACCTCTTCCCAAGGCGGGCGGGGGGCAAAAGTCTTTGCCCCCCCCTGCCTGCCTTCAAAAGCCGTCCGGGATAGCGGGAAGCGCTTCCCTGCTATCCCGGACCGCTTTTAAAATGCTGGCGGTGGGGAGCAAAGCCTTTCGCCCCCGCCGGCCTCCCTGGACCTCTTCTGAAGTCCGGAGGGGGGGAAAAGGCTTTGCTCCCCACTGCCAGCATTTAAAAAAAGGTCCCCGAGATTTCCCTGTGGGCTTTCGTCTTGCGATGCAAGCCCATAGGGAAAATCGTCTAGCGAAGCGTCGCAAAAACCGAAAAACCCTTTCGTCTTGCGGGTTTTTCATCTTGCGAGGCATTCGTCTTGCGGGGCACCACTGTATTATGCTGTATTTAAATGTGGCAGTTGGACTGCACATTTTTAGGCACTGCGTTTACTTCTCAAGATTTTTAGACTTCACTGATTTCTTTTCAGAGCTGTCTGCAAACCGAAACAAGGAATATGAGAGAGATTGTGTATATTTGAAAACGTGGGCATCATTAAGATAAATTCAACAGCGTAAATAAGTTTTGATGGCTGTAACAAGGGAATACTGAATGGTTTAGTTTTTGTAAAATATGTAGGAATTTATGTTATGCAAGATGAACCATAGAAAGAGAAGAAGGGAAGTCATTTTAAGGCTGTTTAAATGAATATTCTAAAATGTAAAACAGAAAATTTAATACAAATTATGGGGGGCGGAGATTCTCCCTCTACAAACCCCCCCCCAAAATCTACTCTCGGGATTCCATCAGTATATGGAAAACACTGGATGCCCAAGCCATTGTTTATAGCACCAGTGCTACTACAGTCATACGTCGGAAGTCGAATGGAATCCGTTCCGCAAATCCGTTCAACTTCCAAAATGTTGGGAAACCAAAGCACAGCTTCTGATTGGCTGCAGGAAGCTCCTGCAGCCAATTGGGAGCCCTGTCAGACGTTCGGGTTCCAAAAGAACGTTCTCAAACCGGAACATTCACTTCCGGGTTTGCAGCGTTCAGGAGCCAAAACGTTCAAGAACTAAGCTGTTTGAAAACCAAGGTACGACTGTATATAGAATTTCATTTACATGGATTTTGGGGTCTTAAACTGGTTTTTATAGTTTTGTATGCCTTTGCCTTCTCCACGGCCTCTCTTCCCAGGGAAATGTTAGTTCTCCTTTCGCTGTTTCCCTACGGCTCAGCCCTCCAACATGCATAAAAACTTAACACCCCATACCTGTAGGTTGAGTTTGGAGCGGCGCAGGTTGTGCTTGAGGACCATGTTAGAATTGTTTTCTTCCCCCAAAACGAGACGTCCGAGTTGATCGTCGAGCAGCCCCAGCATGGTGTGGAAAAGGCTGCAAGCCTGCGAAGGGTCGGATCGTGCTGCTTCATTCCTGAAAGGCAAATAAAGGAGAAATGGCAGAGGGAGGGTGAATCCTTGGCTCAAATGCACAAAAACAAGGATATACAGTGGTACCTCTGAGTGTGAACAGGATCCGCGACTGCGTGTTTTGCCACTTCCGTGCATGCGCGTAACGTCATTTTGAGCGTCTGTGCATGCGCGAGCAGCGAAACCCGGAAGTAACACCTTCCGTTACTTCCGGGTCACCGCGGAGCGCAACCCGAGAATGCTTAACCTGAAGCGTATTCATCCCGAGGTATGACTGTAGATCAAGGTTTCCCAGCTTTGGCCTCTAGCTGTTTTTGGACTACAGTTCCCATCATCCCTGACCACTGGTCCTGCTAAGCTAGGGATGATGGGAGTCATAGTAATTTTTGATATAACCGTAAAAACGACAGTGGTACCTCGGGTTACATACACTTCAGGTTACATACGCTTCAGGTTTCTAACCCAGAAATATTACCTCGGGTTAAGAACTTTACTTCAGGATGAGAACAGAAATCATACAGTGGCGGCGCGGTGGCAGCAGGAGGCCCCACTAGCTAAAGTGGTGCTTCAGGTTAAGAACAGTTTCAGGTTAAGAACGGACCTCCAGAACGAATTAAGTACGTAACCTGAGGTACCACTGTACTCTGAAAATTTATTACTGCAAAAATGAAACTTTCATCTGGTTGTAAATATTAAGATTATACCAGCAAGAATGAGTCTTTCTGTAAAAAATAATAATGATTGGAATAAAGTCCTACTGACTAGTGATTTAAATCAAATCCACCTTGGCCACAAGGGTGCTTTACTTGTCCAAACCAGGAGCAGCTGGTGAGGAGGCGCAGAACTGCGCCCTTGGGACTCCCAGTGACAGAGTCACTGCCATTTGATGGGGAAAATGGGGGGGGAAGGGGTGAAGCAGCAAATAAATTCCAGGGTGTGTGGGTGAGGAATGGGAACAACACAACATAAAATTTTGCTTCCCTCATGGGGCTACAATTCCCAGTGTTCCCTGTGAAGAGGTATCGATTGTTAAACCACTTTGAGAATTGCAGCTCCATAAATGGAATCGAGGCATATCCTAAGAACTCTCTTTTTTAAAATAAATAAATCAGTCTTTATTGGTTTATAAACTACACAGACACACAAAGAAAACACAACAAAATAAAACACACAGCACATAACTCAATAAAACAAAACAAAACAGTACAATACGAAAACACAAAAATACCATATTTTTCGCTCTATAAGACGCACCAGACCACAAGACACACCTAGTTTTTGGAGGAGGAAAACTAGAAAAAAAAATATTCTGAATCTCAGAAGCCAGAACAGCAAGAAGGATCGCTGCGCAAGTGAAAGCAGTGATCCCTCTTGCTGTTCTGGCTTCTGGGATAGCTGCGCAGCCTGCATTCGGTCCATAAGACGCACACACATTTCCCCTTACTTTTTAGGAGGGAAAAAGTGAGTCTTCTAGAGCAAAAAATACGGTATTTCAGCCATCGATTTCCAACCTCCTAAAAACTCTCAGCATCCATGACAAAGCAGAGCTCCCATAATTCTTGGGGGTTATCAAGTGGTATTTTTTTATTTAAAAAAAGAAGTGCCGGAACTGACCATGAACACATCCCTTGTTCTCTTATAATGGCAATGGAGCTCACCTGAGAGGTGCCGGAACTGAGTTACGGCTGGGGGGGAAATGGCCTGGGTATATCATAGTGTGTTAAATGTATGGTGTCAACCATACACAATGGAGAAGCCAAAATGGTGGAGAACACATAATGGTGGTGGTTGGGGGGCGAGAAATAGCCAGAAAATGGGAGTTTCTTTTCTTGACAGCGACCCAAGTGGCATTACCAGTTTTGCTCCTCAATCCAATAGGCAAGGTACTCTCGTACTTCCATGGGCAGGCAGTCTTCAGAATAAAGGTAGTGCACCTGGTCCAGGTAAGGTCCATCCAGCTTCTGGATCTGTTGCCACTGAGACATGTTTGCTGGCGGAAGGGTCAAGACTGGGCTCCTCACAGCTGACAATGCCTGAGGAAGCAAGTCAGAACATGAAAAGTTTGAAAGGAGTCCTTCATAGCGAACAGAGAAACTGCAAGTCACGATGATATATGGAAACCATCTCGATTTGAGGATTGGAAGAACGGAAAAATTCACACAGGATTATTATTGGTGTTTATCGGTTTAAGGAGATTATCAGAAGAGATCATAAAGAAAAAAGAGAAAATATATGAACAAGATGTGATGTGGAAACAGCAAGATAAGACTGGATAGAATTATGAACTCTGTTTGGATTGATTTGGACTGATTTGGACATTAACGCAGTAGCAAGAAGATGATCAGAATCCCCCTTCGGATCTTGAAATATGGGTCCCCCCAACAAAATTTAAAATTCGGCTTTTTAATTCGGAATTTATGTGATGTGATTTAATTTGATTTGATTGGCCGGTTAATAAAAATTATTAAAAAAGAAAAAAGAAACTGCAAGTCACAGGTCCTATTTTAGAATGGACAACAGATGACGAGAAGAGATGTTTGGGCCGGAAACTTAAGAGGTTTGGACAGAAGCTTGGACGCAGCGAACTGCGCAGATAAGAATAAAAGGGAAAACGCCTAGCAAAAGTGAACTATTGGGCTTTCATATATAGAGATGGAAAGAGAATTATTTTAGAAATGATAATTACTGATTTAGTGTGGATTGGATCATTTGTGGAGTAACCTCACTTGTATATACAGCAGATACTAAAATATTGAATGTGCAGGTATTGGCAAGTGGATAGCTGATGGTTAAAGATACAGTGGTACCTCGGGTTACATATGCTTCAGGTTACACACGCTTCAGGTTACAGGTTCCGCTAACCCAGAAATATTACCTCGGGTTAAGAACTTTGCTTCAGGATGAGAACAGAAATCGTGCTCCGGCAGCGCGGCAGCAGCAGGAGGCCCCATTAGCTAAAGTGGTGCTTCAGGTTAAGAACAGTTTCAGGTTAAGAACGGACCTCCGGAACGAACTACGTACTTAACCCAATGTACCACTGTACATAAGTCTAAAAACAATGCAGGGTGGATAAAAATCAATGATTTTTTTTAAATCAGATTTTCAAAATTTAAATCAATTTTTAAAATATAAATCAGATTTTCAAAATTTAAATCAATTTTTAAAATATAAATCAGATTTTCAAAATTTAAATTGGATTTTCAAAATTAAAAGCTTTTGGAGGAAAAAAATATTCCTAAAGATAGTTTTCCATTTAAGTTACATTATCGTCCAACCGCCATTCGTCAGGAAATATGGATTTGTTTTAAGTTTTTCATGTGTGCTGAAACTCAGTCTAAGGTGTGTGTGTGTTTTTTACACCATTTAAGCACATCAGTTAACAAATATGGATACATATGCTATAATGTTACTGTTTTCGTTAAATAAATTATTTAAATTGTTATAAAGGAAATGATTATTTTTCTCCTTCCAATAAAGCACAGCAGAATAGTTGTCCCAATATAAACAGTTAACTTGTTAAACCTCACAATAATTTCATAATTATCTGTCTATGTATTTCTAATAGTATAACCAAATCAGTCATTTTTTATCTAACTCTAAAAACTACTCTGAAAATTTATTGTTCCAAAAATGAAACCTTCATCTGGTTGTAAATATTACAGAAGCTCCTGCAGCCAATCAGAAGCCACGGAACCCGCGTCTGACATTTGGGTTCCAAGAATGCTTGTAAACTGGAACACCCACTTCCAGGTTTGCGGCGTTTGGGAGCCAAAATGTTCAACTCGCAAGGCATTTGGGATCCAAGGTACGACTGTACAGCTTTTGGTGTACAGCAACAATAAAATGCTAGCATTAAAAAAAGACTCCAATTTGACCTCTGAATCAGAAATCATGACTGAGTTATGCTCAGTTACCAAAGTCTGTTACCATGAGAGTCCAGATGGGTGTCAGTTGCAGGATGAATGCCGTCTCTGTTGGCATCATTCTTCCAGTCCCCTGCCCACCCAATCCTGATTTCATCCAGAGCTGGACCATAAAGAAGGCTGATTGCCGAAGAAATGATGCTTTTGAATTATGGTGCTGGAGGAGACACTTGAGAGTCCCATGGACTGTAAGAAGATCAAACCTATCCATTCTTAAGGAAATCAACCCTGAGTGCTCACTGGAAGGACAGATCCTGAAGCTGAGACTCCAATACTTTGGCCACCTCATGAGAAGAGAAGACTCCCTGGAAAAGACCCTGATGTTGGGAAAGATGGAGGGCAGAAGGAGAAGGGGACGACAGAGGACGAGATGGTTGGACAGTGTTCTCAAAGCTACCAGCATGAGTTTGACCAAACTGCGGGAGGCAGTGGAAGACAGGAGTGCCTGGCGTGCTCTGGTTCAGGGGGTCACGAAGAGTCGGACACGACTAAATGACTAAACAACAAATTATTTTGGCAGAAAACCCTACCAATTAAGAAAAAAAAATTACCTGCTTGCAACAACAAGCCTGGAAGCACCAAAACCCAGCCCATTTGACCCATAAATCTAAAAATGCTGTTTCTCAAATGGTGGAACAGGACTCATCAGTTTGCCTCAGTGCCACCGCATGCCCAGTTTTTCTTCCTTGCTTTTCTTCCCTGGCCACGAGCCATGCCAGCAACTCCTGGCAAGCAAGAAGGAAGGCAGCCAAGAAGAAAGGTCTCCTTCCTCTGAAGTGAAAGTACCAGAGGACATGTTGAAGGAAGAAAGTGAGCTAAAATGTTATTGTTGTTGCACGCCATCCTAATCACTGAGCGGTGCAAGATTCCAGGGGTTCCGGGCTTCGTGAGAGTGTGCTATCTGCATGATACAGGGTTTAAAGGTAAAGGGACCCCTGACCACTAGGTCCAGTCGTGGCCGACTCTGGGGTTGCGGCGCTCATCTCGCTTTACTGGCCGAGGGAGCCGGCGTACAGCTTCCGGGTCATGTGGCCAGCATGTCTAAGCCGCTTCTGGCGAACCAGAGCAGCACAGAGAAACGCCGTTTACCTTCCCACCAGAGCAGTACCTATTTATCTACTTGCACTTTGACATGCTTTCGAACTGCTAGGTTGGCAGGACCTGGGACAGAGCAACAGGAGCTCACTGCATTGCGGGGATTCGAACTGCCGACCTTCTGATCGGCAAGTCCTAGGCTCTGTGGTTTAACACACAGCGCCACCCGCGTCCCGGATATAGGGTTTATTTACACATATATACAGCCTGAGCCTATGATGGAGGGGTTTCCAACATTCACATCCACAAAGGGTCTTATTCCTTCCATAGACGCAGTCTTGGGAGTCAACAGAAATCACACATCCCTCTCAAACGTTGCTCTGATTCTCCAGCTTACTGCTATAACTTCTAGGTCACATCACTGCAACTCGGCTCTAAACTCAGGCTTCTTCCATCTATCTATCTATCTATCATCTATTTATCTATCTATCATCATCTATCATCATCTATCTATGATCCCACCCATTTGCTGTTTGACACAGAGCTCTTTTCCTTTTGTTTCCCTTAATGGCCCATCGCCCAGGCCAGGGGTCAGCAACTTTTTCAGCCGTGGGCCAGTCCACCATCCCTCAGACCATGTGGTGGGCCGGACTATATTTTTTTTTAGTTTTCGACTCTGAAAACCAGCAGAGTTGCTTAAATCTCATGGTAACAGACTTTGGTAACTGAACATAACTCAGTCATGATTTCCGATTCAGAGGTCAAATTAGGAGTCTTTTTTTTTAATGTTAGCATTTTATTGTTGCTGTTTTTATTAGTGAAGGGAAATTTGCAGAGCCAAGAATTAAAAAGGAATATTCATAGTGCAATATTGCATCCATTATTTGTGAATTGCTCAGATTAAAATAATTTAACAGATTGCATGTTATAGTAAGAAATTGGAATATACAAAATGTTTGCATCCCGTTCTTCTAGCACAGGGGTCAGAAACCTTTTTCAGCAGGTGGCTGGTCCACTGTGCCTCAGACCTTGTGGGGGGCCAGACTATATTTTGAAGAAAAGAAATGAATGAATTCCTATGCCCCCCACAAATAATCCAGAGATGCATTTTAAATAAAAGCACACATTCTACTCATGTAAAAACATGGACTGAGAAGGCGACTGGGCCACATACGGCCCTCGGGCCTTAGGTTGCCTACCCCTGGCCCAGGCTGTCGCCTCAATACAGGAGGCTAGTCTGGTTTATATTTTAATACTCGCTGAATCCAAGGTTCTCACATACAGCCTACTTCCTCCCCCCACCCTAAAAAAACCCCTCTTAACAACATATTTACGGGACCACCTCTCCTGGTATGCCCCGCAGAGGACCTTAGGGTCCATGAATAACCATAGTTTAGAGGTCCCGGGCCCTAATGAAGTCAGACTATCCTCCACTAGGGCCAGGGCCTTTTCAGTGATGGCTCCAACCTGGTGGAATGCTCTGTCCCATGAGACTAGGGCCCTGCAGGATTTAACCTCCTTACCTGCTCTGAGACCCCACAGCTAATTCTCCTCTGGCCTCTCTGGCCCAAGTAGGACTAATTCAGCCAGCTAGCCCTGGTGATTATCTAATGGTTATGAGATGAATTTTCCCTAAATTGATTTCTGAACTTTGAATTTTATTGTTATTCATGTTTTTATACTGTATTTTATGCTGCTTTTACAATTAAGTGTTTTAAATTTGTTGTTAGCC
Source organism: Podarcis melisellensis (assembly GCF_964234715.1). NCBI lineage: Eukaryota > Metazoa > Chordata > Lepidosauria > Squamata > Lacertidae > Podarcis > Podarcis melisellensis. The sequence continues at coordinate 13,837,301 of NC_138529.1, forward strand.
GCCCTGAGCACAGTTTTTGGACCGGGAAGGGCGGGGTATAAATTTTTTATCATTTATTATATAACAAAGAAAAATGGGAAAAGAGTGTTCTGTTCCAAATTGAAAACAGAAAGGGGAGAAGAGATCACAAATGCTAAGGGAGGCAGAGGTGACTGTAAAAGGTCCAGACAGGAGGGATTAAACAAATTGGAAGTTTTCAGGGGGCGTGGGGGGGAGGGAGATAAGGTATAAATGCAGTCTGAAAGGAGAACGAGAGATGGAATTACTTGTGAGAGACATGGGGGGGGGGGGAGAGAAAAAGACTTTTCCACTTAGAGCTTCAAGATCATTGAATTCTGTCTTAAATGGCGCCACAATATCTCTGCATTTAATTTAAGGGAACCTCAGCTATGGGGCTCCTTGTCACAAGGGAAATGCAAGTTCCCCAAACAAAAAAGCAATGTCTGCAATTGCCAGCTGGTTCTGCAGAACTCTCCTGCATCTGGTTCTGCCCCTGGATCACCATTTTCTGGCTGTAAGGTTCAGCAAGGGAGCCCTGGGGCAGACCACCCACTCTGGAAACTGTGCTTAGTTGAAGATGCTACCTGCCCTTGACTGGAATCCTAAAACGAAGCAAGCTCACAGGAGGACTTTCCCATCCCTTTTCCGCCTAGCCAGGACCACCTGTGTGACCCCAGGTAGAACACTTTCCAGAGCCTGGGGTGCAGTTTCCTGAACAATGCGAGATTGGGGTGCAAGGAAACTCCCCTTCCCTGAGCTTCCTGAAGTTACGGTACCTTCTGGTCAAGGCGTTTTTGTTTTGTTGTGTTCTGAGACTTCTGCGAAGGGACGCGGGTGGCGCTGTGGTTTAAACCACAGAGCCCAGGACTTGCCGATCAGAAGGTCGGCGGTTTGAATCCCCGCGACGGGGTGAGCTCCCGTTGCTCGGTCCCTGCTCCTGCCAACCTAGCACTTTGGAAGCACGTCAAAGTGCAAGTAGATAAATAGGTACCGCTCTGACGGGAAGGTAAACGGTGTTTCCATGCGCTGCTCTGGTTCGCCAGAAGCGGCTTAGTCATGCTGGCCACATGACCCAGAAACTGCGCTGCAACCCCAGAGTCGGCCACGACTGGACCTGATGGTCAGGGGTCCCTTTACCCAAGACTTCTGCAATGGTCTCAGGAAAAGCCACAGACATACATACATAAAACATAATAAAACATTACGCCTTAAAACAAACTTCCCTATACCTTCAGATACCGTGCTTTCAACTTAAAAATCCCGAGCTCAGGGGTTTATTTGCTGAATTGCGGGAGCGAATAGAGCTCATCGCCCCGTGGTTCTAGATCCACAAGCTTTTTGTTATTCTTTTTCTGGACTTCGCAGCAATATAATGCATTTTTGGGAGCGGTGTCGTCGTGGTTGCGATTCCTACTGTGAAGCAGCTGGAAGCCAGAAATCCTTGCCGACTTACTGCAAGCAGCTCAGGTATCTGAGAGAGCCGCGATCTTCTGCCAAAGCGGAAACAGATCCCAAGATCTCCAGGTCCACCTGACAGATCAACAGATCCACCTGTCCAGGTGTACTCTATGACTCCCATCCCCCTACACGCAACTCATCCGATCCCAAGCTGGCCCTCTGCGCCCCCCCGCCCCCGCAGCCCATACATTTCTCCTACCGGTGCAAAACCGCAAGACCCGGCGCTCAGCCGCCTTGGAGAAATGTTATTTCGCAGCTTGCAATTCCAGGGAGCGCCTTCGCCTCCCTCGGCGCTGGAGGAAGCGGCGGCTTGGAAGGGAGGTGGGCGGGGCATAGGGCGCTGCCCCGCCCATCGCTCTGCGCGATTGGACGAAGAGCCCTGGCGGCCCTTAGGCACGGAGGGAGGGGCGACCCGAAGGAGGAAGAGCCGCCGAGAATTTCGATTTCCCAGGAATGACGTCGGCGACGGGGCGGGGACTGAGCCCTGGAAAGCCATGTCGGCCCGCCCACAGCCTTAGTTGGCACGTGGGTTCTGCATTGGCTGGTTTCTTTGCGTTAGTTTAATGACTCCTAATTTTTTTTAAAGGATATTAATTAGTTAATTAATTAGATTAGTCCTTCAACCCAATAATAATAAACAACCCAATAATAATAAACAACTTTTATTTATATACCGCCCTCCCCGGCCGAGACTGGGCTCAGGGCGGCTAACATCAAATATATAACATTGGTATAAAATCGAACAAGAATTAAATTACCTCCTAAAAACAAGTCAGGATCAAATTGAAATCTAATTACAGTGGTACCTCTGGTTAAGTACTTAATTTGTTACGGAGGTCCGTTCCTAACCTGAAACTGTTCTTAACCTGAAGCATCACTTTACCTAATGGGGCCTCCCGCTGCTGCCGCTGCACGATTTCTGTTCTTATCCTGAAGCAAAGTTCTTAACCTGAAGCGCTCTTTCTGGGTTAGCGGAGTCTGTAACCTGAAGCGTATGTAACCCGAGGTACCACTGTAGGTGGCTTTCCGCAGGATTAGGGTCTGTCTTACAACCAGACGAACAATCAAGCAATACACCCCCACAGAGATAATTAAAGCCTAAAAAGGAAAGAGAGATGCATTAATAAACACCCCGCCTGCTTCTGAAAGGTATAGCTTTGTTTAATCGGCCAAAGACCTGGTTCAAGAGGAATGTTTTTGCTTAGCCCCTCTCCGGCTAGCTGCCTGGAAAGCTCAGTTGGTTAGAGCGTGGTGCCGATGATGCCAAGGTTGCAGGTTCGATCCCTGTATGGGAGAACCGTACGGTATATTCTTGCACTGCAGGGGGCTGGACTAGAATGATCTTCAGGGTCCCTTCCAACTTTATGATTCTGTGTGATGATGGTGCCAGGCATTGGAGCCCACTCCTAGGGACAGAGATGTGCCTTTGCGCCCCCCCCCCCATAGAATATTTGAAGGGGGCAGCCCCCCTCCAGTTGCTGGGAATTGCCATTTAAATGGTGTGTGTCTTGGGATCGATTGTGCGGGGCAGGGCTTATCTGGCCCTCCCCCCATGTTTTATTCAAGTTGGTACTCCTGGTTCCAGGCAAATCTCCTGGGGAGAGCATTCCACAAACAGGACACACCACAGAAAAGCCCTGTACTCGCTTAAGGCTGTACAGTGGTACCTCAGGTTACAAACACCTCGGGTTACAAACACTCCGGGTTACAGACTCCGCTAACCCGGAAGTAGTACCTCGGGTTAAGAACTTTACCTCAGGATGAGAACAGAAATCGTGTGGTGGTGGCGGGAGGCCCCATTAGCTAAAGTGGTGCCTCAGGTTAAGAACGGTTTCAGGTTAAGAACGGACCTCCGGAACAAATTAAGTTCATAACCAGAGGTACCACTGTACCTCATTAAAGTGCTTCAAAACCAACACTTAGAATTGAAAACTGTTTGGCAGCCAGTGCAGTCAGGCCAGGACTAGTGTTACGGTCTCATGCCATTTTGCCCCGGTGAACAACCTAGCTGCTGAATTCCACACCAGCTAAAGTTTCCCAACCATCTTCACTTCAGAAGCACCTCTATATAAATAACGCATTGCAGTAGTCTACTGAGCCTGCTGAAAAGTACTGGCCTGTGGAGATAAGTTCTTCTTGCCTGTGGTGTTTTATCTCTGATAATCCAATCACCAGTGCAGTGGCGTAGCGTGGGTTGTCAGCACCCGGGGCAAGGCAAGTACCGGTAATTTGTGCCCCCTAACCCGTGGATTTGCGCCCCCTAACCCTAACCCCCAGATGTTGCGCCCAGTGCGGCCGCCCCCCCCTGCACCCCCCACGCTACGCCACTGCACAACTGTGCTGCAGTTATCACCCACTGAACATGCATGTGTGAGCCTGCTTTTGCTCAGTGGTTGAAGGTTGGAGAACAAGTGTTGGGTCAGACGCAACTCAGCGCTATCTAGTTTCATGGGCATGTGGTTGTATGATTTGCAGTGGTCCAAATCTTATTTGGGAGTGTTAATCCCCTATTCCTTTCTACATGCAGTGTGCATCTGAAACAAAGGCAAACGTTTTCCCCCAATTGTCTTCTAAACAAGACAGAGCTCACCGGCAAGACCAGCATCTGCTACCCAAAGCAATTGCTTCATATTCTTTCATAGTGACATAGAAGAACATGTGAAGAAACGTCAAATGTAAGGCTCCTCTGAGTATCTTAAGAGTAAAAGCTGAATTTGAGCAAAGGGAGTGTTTCCAAAGTTTTCGCAGGCAGTCAGGCTTGAGCCACTGCTGGAAATGGTCACAGAAGCTGTTCTAACAGGCTGGTGGTTTCAAATTACACACAATGGTTCATGTTCTTTCTCCTTTGTCCCAAGTCTGAGAGCATAAAGTGCCAACAAGAGGACTGGAACCGCCCTCTGATTGTTTACACCAGCTGATTGCTCTATCCACCTATCACTGTTGTCCCATGGGGTGGGGTGGGGGGCAGATAAAGATCCAAAAAGGCCCCACCCCACCCCTGCTCTAGAACGTGCCTGGGCTGCATGTGAACTTAATGCTTAAAGCAGTCTTCATCGATGGGCCATGTGCAGAGGGTTGTTTGACATTTGTGATCCCATGTGCCTGTAAAGACCATAAGGTAAAGGTAAAGGGACCCCTGACCATTAGGTCCAGTCGTGGCCGACTCTGGGGTTGCGACACTCATCTCGCTTTATTGGCCGAGTACAGCTTCCGGGTCATGTGGCCAGCATGACTAAGCCACTTCTGGCGAACCAGTGTAGCGCACGGAAATGCCGTTTATCTTCCCGCTGGAGTGGTACCTATTTATCTACTTGCACTTTGACGTGCTTTCGAACTGCTAGGTTGGCAGCAGCAGGGACCGAGCAACGGGAGCTCACCCCGTCGCAGGGATTTGAATCGCCGACCTTCTGATCAGCAAGTCCTAGGCTCTGTGGTTTAACCTACAGTGCCACCCGCATCCATAGACCATAGGATTCATTTATAGACCATAGGTTTATAGACCATAGGTTAATTTATAGACCATAGGGTTCATTTATAGCAGCCTTTCTCAGGTGGACTACAACTCCCATCATCCCTGGCCTCTGGTCCTCCTAGCTAGGCATGATGGGAGTTGTAGTCCAGCAACATCTAAGGCTGCTTTAAGGGAAACCCAAAAGCACCAACGCCTTTTTAAAAAAGAAGATAAATGTCAGTGGAACTTTCAACAAGAATCTTGCACCCTGGAGTGCACCTTGTTCAGGAATCCAGCCACCCTAGTCGGTTCCCGCATTTCATAGTATGCTGTGATCGCTGAGCATACAAGCTTTCAGATAACTCTATCTTACGTGTGGGTGGTGCCATTTCCACTCGTCACACGACGGCACTCATAGCCTGAACATCGGAAATCAGAGGGAACAATTCTGGCAAGAGTGGTTCATCTATAGGCGACCTTTGACCGTTTATTTCCAATTCTTATATATTTGCATAACTGCACACCCACCCACTGCATTTGCCGAGGGCGACATTTGACCAGAAATGGGAGCGATGACATTGGCCTTCTCCAAACCACAAGTAAAATTAGGGTGGTGGCGCATCATTCTGATGGCAATTCCCACACGCTTTGAGTGCAGGCAATGCTGGGCGGCTGGAGGGTGGAAGAAACATGTTGCAGGAAGCAAGCACCACATTTCCAGATTGCAAATGCTATCAAGCGCCTGTTCTAAATGGGTAGAATAAGCACAAAGATCTGCAATTATTTTTGCAGGGAACGAGGAAAAGGAAACAAGCAAATGCGGGAGGGAGGGAGAAAGCTTGCAAGAAGGGACTGCATTATGAGATGCAAGGCAGACAAGAAGAAATGAAGGAGGAAATCAATACGAAACAAATGTATCTGGTGCTCAAAAAATCTGCTTGGGCATAAATGCCAACCCCTCCATAAGACCCACTGCAAGATGCAAAACCTCTATGCCCAAATACTAGATACAGTGATACCTTGGTTCTCAAACATCTTGGTACTCAAACAACTTGGAACCCAAACACTGCAAAACCAGAAGTAAGGGTTCCGGTTTGCAAACTTTTTTCGGAAGCCGAACGTGCTCCGTTTTGAGTGCCACAGTTCTGTTTTGAGTGGTACGCTGAGGTCTGCCTGTTTTTGCTGTTTATTTTGCGTTTTTGTTTCTGCGGCTCTTTTTTGTTTTGTTTTTGTGACGTTGTGGCGCCCAGTTCAGCTACTGATTGATTGATTGATTGATTGATTGTGTGACTGCAGTACATTGATTATTGCTTTCATTTTATGGATCAGTGGTCTCGTCAGATAGTAAAATTCATGTTAAATTGCTGTTTTAGGGGTTGTGTTTAAAAGGATGAATCCATTACTTTCTATGGGAAAGCGCTCCTTGGTTTTGGAACGTTTTGGTTTTGGAACAGACTTATAGAATGGGTTAAGAATTCAAATTTCTGTTGTAGACCACCTTTTCTGTGATGTAGGTATGATGTTTGTGGGGCGTGGTCTTGGGTTACGCTCCTTCTGTGATGTATGTATGATGTATGGAGGGGTGGTATTGAGCTCCAGGGCAGGGAAGTCTATATAAGGCAGGCACACCTTGGTTCTGGGTCCTCCTCCTTTGCTGCGTGTGTGGGGAGCGCCCTGTTGCAACAGTTCAATAAAGATCAGGCTTACTAGCTCCTTTGCTTCTCAGTATTCTCTGTTATTTTCTCCTACCGATGGAGAACCTACAAAGGACTCTGTAAGGGCTCTTGTGTCCTCCATAAGGGAATAAGGGCAGATTTTGTTTATTACAATATCTAATATGCAAAAGCATGCTACAAATAACAGACTGATCTGCAGGGATTTACTGACCTTTGGGTCCTGAATCTGGGTCAGGAGGTGATTGGAGTTGTGGGGGCCTTTGGATCTGGAGGAGCCTTGAAACATGATTTGAGATATTGTATGGACCTTGGTTCTAGCTGTGGAGAGTTGGCTGGCCTGTCGAGAGGGAATGGGGGCATGGTTGGGTCGGGGCCCCCCCGAGACTTGCTCTTCAGCATCTTCAGCATCAAATAATATGGAGAAGTATTGCAGAAGGGACTTGGAAAAGATTTAAGAGCCTCGGACAGAAGATCTCCAGGTTGATGAACTATATGGAATGGACGGAAATGACTGGCAGAATCCGAGACCAGGGAGAAGAGATGGTGGTAGAAGATTGGGAAAGTTTAAAGTTTGTATATAGAAATATTGTAAAATTAATGAGTGTTTGAAAATTGTTGGAATGAAACTTTATGGCTTTAGCAGAAATGTTATAAGGAGTTAAGTATAAATAAGTACTTTAGTATTAATGGAAAATAAGGTTAAAACTATGTTAAGATATTCATAATGATAAAAATAGAGAAAGATGGAAAGGAATTGCTGAAACAAGTAACAGAAGTGGAATACAAAAAGGGAAGTGAGAGGAGGTCGATGAAATAAGGGAATGAAAGATAGAGTAATGAAATGGCATGCTATATGTTTTTTAAATGTTGTTGTTTTGTTTTGTTCAGTTTAGTGTTAAGGTTGTGTTTTGTATTGTTTATTGTATTTTTTTGTTCTTTTTTCTTGTTTGCTCTATTTTGTCTTTTTCTCCTGCCTTTTCTTTTTTCTTTTCTTGTAAGTTTGAAAAAGAATAAAGATTATTTAAAAAACAACAACAAATAACAGACTGATCATACAATTTTATAGCAAGAAACGCTTGATTGAGAAGAGAAGGCGCTTTGTTGCAACTAGATGACGATGACGGGGCCTGAGAGATTGGAGGGGACAGGATAAGACTCTTCCTTCTCTCGGAAGTAGCGTATCAAAGAATGCACACCGCTTCGGACCGCCGGCTTTAGAGCTGCAGAAATCCCCATCCCCCAAACGCTGCCTGCCCCGCCCGTCACTGCGAGCAGTGTATCCTGGCCGACATCTACAAGGGTATCTATACCACGTTCCTCTGCCAGCTCCTTGCAGTCCTTGGCCGCAAAGTAAATGGTGGTTCCAAGGTTGTAGGCGGTGCTGACTCCAGGAATCCAGTTCACGACTGCATGGACTTTTTGCTCCGTCTCACTAGTACAGTTGTCCGGGGTGGAACGTCGGCCTCTTGGAGGCCCGTGGCACTTACGGAGCCAGGTGTAGGCACCACGCTGGGGCAAGAGATAGCTACCCTCTCGTGCCACCACATGGAACCAACTGCTGCCGTTAGAGGACACTCCGGCACAAGAATCCCGTTGGCGATAACAGGCTCTGGAAGCCATCCCAAAGCCCCGGTAGACTCTGTATGCTTTGCCGTGCAGGAAGGCTCCGTTCACCGGCAACAGACCTCGGCAGTGATGGACTGGCGTTTGCGCAAGCTGGTCCAAGTTGAATTGCAAGGCGACGCTGCTCTTCCTCTGACCGGGGGAATGAGTGGTGTTCAGAGACCCGGCCATCGCAAACAGGAGGTCATCCGTATCTGTTTGTCCCAACTCCTTGTAGAGGCGCAGGATGAGGGTTTCCGCATGCCGACTACAGCCTGCCCTTTGCAGGGCCAGCACTAATGCAGCTCGGATGAGGGTCTGGGAGAGCTCAGGCACATCAGCAAAACCGTCCAGGGCTTCAGGCATCAAGTCCTCACAGGAAACCCCTTTTCGGGGCAACTGGGGGGATTGGGGGGAGATGGAGCTCAGGAAGATGCGGAGAGGAACAGAGGGGGAGTCAGAGGTCAGTGGGTGGTCTTCAGAGGCCTTCTCCCTGGGATTCGCCATGGACAGCAAGTGCACTTCCAATTCATGACATAGGAGCAGGAAGCCAAAGAAAGTCAAGGCGGCCTTGGGAGGTAGCAAGGGCCGATACATGTTGGACAGATTCATTGGAAGTCCTGTTGAAAGGAGGAAACTGAGAAACATCTGGCTCTCATATTTTATGAGATGGTCTAGGGGCCCTGAGCTCCAAAGCCCTTTGGATCAGGTTCCAGGGGCACAGGAATACCACACCTTTAATTAACATAGCTTTAAATCACATTAGCTGTGGCTTGTTAAGGCTGCTGGGAGCTGCAGGTCTGCGGCAGGTACACTACAGTACAGTGGTACCTTGGGTTACATACGCTTCAGGTTACAGACTCCGCTATCCCAGAAATATTACCTCGGGTTAAGAACTTTGCCTCAAGATGAGAACAGAAATCGGGCTCCGGCAGCGCAGCGGCAGCAGGAGGCCCTATTAGCTAAAGTGGTATTTCACGTTAAGAACAGTTTCAGACCTCCAGAACGAATTAAGTTCTTAACCCGAGGTACCACTGTACAGGGAGCCAGTGTGGTGTAGTGGTTAAGAGTGGTGGACTCGTAATCTGGTGAACCGGGTTCACTTCCCCTCTCCTCCACATGCAGCTGCTGGGTGACCTTGGGCCAGTCACACTTCTCTGAAGTCTCTCAGCCTCACTCACCTCACAGAGTGTTTGCTGTGGGGGAGGAAGGGAAAGGAGATTGTTAGCCGCTTTGAGACTCCTTAGGGTAGTGATAAAGCGGGATATCAAATCCAAACTACTCTACTCTACCACAGTTCCCAGGATTCTTTGGGAAAAGGCACACACTTTAAAAGTCTGATACGGATGGGATCAAGAGCTGCCCCTGGGCACCAGAAGTGCTTCCTGGATGTTGAGAATTCCATTCCCTTCATCAGGAGCACATTGCTTGGCTGAAAGAAGGCAGATTTAAGAACAGGGGGCTGGAACCCTTTCTCCCAGTGGCAGCTCACCCACCCACTTGCTTGTCGTTTTTCATTTCCTGCTCTTTCCAAGATTGAAAGCAGCAGAATGTTTTCAGAAGGGGAGGAGGCAGGGAAAAACAGCTTGCCTATCATCTGCCTCCTGGGAAAACAGAGCAGAGGAAAATCAGGGTAAGGGAGCTTGTGGCTGTCGGGATGTTGTTGAACTCCCAACTTCCATCAGCCCCAGCTGCCGTGGCCAGTGGAACTGTAGTCCACCAACAGTTGCTCCATCCTTGGTGCAAACCTTCAATACCCAGAACCAGAAACGGTGGGGGTGGGAGAGAATGAATAAAAGAGCATTTAGGGGGGAAATGCTTTTATGGGCTCATCCGTGTTTCATGCCTAGAAAGCACAGGTCCCAGCAGATTTCTCCTTGCGCTGCTCCTTTCCACAGGTAAAACTGCTCTTTACCTCTCAATCGGAGCAAACGTTGATCCAGAGAAAACCTGAAATGCCATTTGATCCAATTAAGGCAGGCATAGGCAAACTCGACCCTCCAGATGTTTTGGGACTACAACCCCCATCATCCCTGACCACTGGTCCTGTTAGCTAGGGATGATGGGAGTTGTAGTCCCAAAACATTGGGAGGTCCCAGGCCGCAGAGAGGTTAGGCTGGCCTCAACCAGAGCCAGGGCTTTTGGGGCTGTGGCTCCGATCTGGTGGAACGCTCTGTCACAGGAGACTAGGGCCCTGCAGGACTTGACATCTTTCCGCTGGGCCTGCAAGACAGAGCTGTTCCACCAGGCCTTTGGCCAAGGCACAGTCTGACCCCCTCCTTCTGTAATCCTCATGGAACTCTAGCCCAATGGTTGCCATTAATTTGATTTGAATTAATTTTATAATGAAATGATTTTAGAATGTTGTATTATTTTATTTTTGTTAGCCGCCCTGAGCCTGGCTTCGGCTGGGGAGGGTGGGATATAAATAAAAATTTACTATTATTATTATTTTTCCTGGGGCAAAGCAGCAGGTCAACAAGAGGAAGTGGACGAGCCCTAACATCTAAAGGGAACACGCTCCACAGGTCAGAGTCCCATATGGAGCTGTCTGAGCTGGCTTAAAACAAACAAATGTGAGACAGGGAGCTCCATCCCAAACAGAACGCTAAGCCGAAGGACAGAAGATACTTTCCACTGTGTGTGGTGTTTAAGAAGCAAATCAAGACACTTCAAGACCCCTGGAGGGCTCTCTTGCAAATGTCAGTTAAAACAGCTCAAGGCCTGACAGCATCATAATAAAATTGGATTCCAACTCAGGGTTGTTCCAGACCTTTCTCACTTCAGGTGGGGGGTTCTTCCACGTTTAGCTTTCCAAGGATGGGAAAACCTCACATTTAAAAGAGGGAAAGGTTCGGAAGAACACTGGGGCAAGGGGGCGGGATGTCATACGGACCTGCCCACATTAATGGAGAGGCAGGCTGGTTCAAATCCACATTTTGGACAGGCTCTCCATAAGCCACGACTCTCTGCTACACTGCCAAGTTCATTTGCACAAGGAACCCTCACAGGTCTGATCAATATGATGATGATGATGATTATTTATTTATACCCCGCCCATCTGGCTGGGTTTCCCCAGCCACTCTGGGCGGCTTTCAACAGAATATTAAAATACAATAGTCTATTAAACATTAAAAGCTTCCCTAAACAGGGCTGCCTTCAGATGTCTTCTAAAAGTCTGGTAGTTGTTTTTCTCTTTGACATCTGGTGGGAGGGCGTTCCACAGGGCAGGCGCCACTACCGAGAAGGCCCTCTGCCTGGTTCCCTGTAACTTGGCTTCTCGCAGTGAGGGAACCGCCAGAAGGCCCTCGGCACTGGACCTCAGTGTCTGGGTAGAACGATGGGGGTGGAGACACTCCTTCAGGAATACTGGACCGAGGCTGTTTAGAGCTTTCAAGGTCAGCACCAACACTTTGAATTGTGCTCAGAAACGTACAGGGAGCCAATGTAGGTCTTTCAAGACCATGTTTGATCTTGGGCTCCTTTGGGAGAAAGGGTGGAACAGAAATGAAATAAAGGAATGCAATGCAATGTCAGGTGCTGATCCTATCAGCCTAGCACTCTGTCCTGCTACCTTGCCTCCAGAATGAAACCCTGGTTTGCTCCTCTGCAAGTCCCTTAAAACCTTTCCCACCCACGCCAGCCTTTTCCCACCCACTCGCCTGCCACCAGGAAGGAGCAGCTTACCTTTTTTGCAGAGGAGGCTCAAGCGTATAGAGAATCTAGGTGGGAATCTGGAGCCTTTTGCCCCAGTGTTATAGATCTCTACCCTGGTTGGTCAGTCTTATCAGCAGACCTCATTGCAACACACGGCTTCACTATCAAGTTCTGGCATCTTTGTGAGGGTCACTGTCACCTTTTTTTTTTTTTTGGCAGCATTCCCTGCGTTGATTCATCAGCTTATTTTAGTACGGATACCCGAGAACAGAACACAGGGGAAGTCCTTTGCAACCAACACAATCTAAGAGCTGGAGCTATGTCCTTTTAAAGGTAAAGGTAAAGGGACCCCTGACCATTAGGTCCAGTCGTGGCCGACTGGGGTTGCGGTGCTCATCTCGCTTTATTGGCCGAGGGAGCCGGCATACAGCTTCCGGGTCATGTGGCCAGCAGGACTAAGCCACTTCTGGCAAACCAGAGCAGCGCACGGAAACGCCATTTACCTTCCCGCTGGAGTGGTACCTATTTATCTACTTGCACTTTGATGTGCTTCCGAACTGCTAGGTTGGCAGGAGCAGGGACCGAGCAACGGGAGCTCACCCCGTCGCGGGGATTCGAACCACCGACCTTCTGATCGGCAAGTCCTAGGCTCTGTGGTTTAACCCACAGCGCCACCCGCGTAAGCCACTCCTTGCCATCAAGGGCACTATGGATGACAGATAGATCCAGGAGTATCCTCAAGCTATGCACCTGTTTCTTCAGATGACGTTTATAAGTGGCCCACCTATAAATCACTTATAAACACCATCTCCAACTCCGCAAAAGATTCCATCAATGGTGTCTCCGAAATTTTTTACACATCATTTCAGACAGTCCAGTGTACTGGAAGAAGCAAAGATTCTTCAACATCAACTTCGTTGGTCCAGTCATGTTGTGTGGATGCCTGATTATCGTCTTCCAAAGCAACTACTCTGTTCCGAACTTAAAAATGGAAAGCGTAATGCTGGTGGTCAACAAAAGAGGTTTAAAGACAAGGCAAATCTTTAAAAATGTAGTATAAAGATTGACAACTGGGAAACACTGGCCTGTGAGTGCTCCAACTGGAGAACAGCCTTTTCCAAAGGTGTCATGGACTTTGAAGACGAACTTTGGACGTTGAAGCTCAAACTCAGGACGCAAGGGAGAAATGTGTGAAGAGGAAGGCATGCTTGGCAAACCCTCACTATGATCAACTCCTGCCTGGAAACCTATGTCACCACTGTGGAAGGACGTGTGGATTCAGAATTGGCCTCCACAGTCACTTATGGACTCACTTTTAAAACTGTGTTCATGGAAGACAATCTTACTCGGCTACGAGGGATTGCCAAAGAAGAAGAAGCACCTTCAGAGGAAGTGCAATCCCATCCAGAACAGGTAACTTGACTGTTTCCCAGACCACCCACCCAAATAGAATCTTGCCTTCCTAAAATTCAAGCACACAATTTATTAGCCTCAACCGGTAAAACCAATGCATTCAGACACTGATCCAGAGCATTCACAGTCAAGTATCACTCGATTCAGATGTTTTCGAGAATTATTATGTTTGTTAATACTACTATTGTTGTTATTATCATTTATTAAATCTGTATACTGCCCTTTAGGGACGCAGGTGGCGCTGTGGGTTAAACCACAGAGCCTAGGACTTGCCGATCAGAAGGTTGGAGGTTCAAATCCCTGCGACGGGGTGAGCTCCCGTTGCTCAGTCCCTGCTCCTGCCAGCCTAGCAGTACTAAGGTAAAGGTAAAGGTACCCCTGCCCGTACGGGCCAGTCTTGACAGACTCTGGGGTTGTGCGCCCATCTCACTCAAGAGGCCAGGGGCCAGCGCTGTCCGAAGACACTTCCGGGTCACGTGGCCAGCGTGACATCGCTGCTCTGGCGAGCCAGAGCCGCACACGGAAACGCCGTTTACCTTCCCACTAGAAAGCGGTCCCTATTTATCTACTTGCACCCGAGGGTGCTTTCGAACTGCTAGGTTGGCAGGCGCTGGGACCGAAAGACGGGAGCGCACCCCGCCGCGGGGATTCGAACCGCCGACCTTTCGATCGGCAAGCCCTAGGCGCTGAGGCTTTTACCCACAGCGCCACCCGCGCCACCCGCGTCCCCTAGCAGTACTAAAGCACGTCAAAGTGCAAGTAGATAAAAAGGTACCGCTGCAGCGGGAAGGTAAACGGCGTTTCCGTGCGCTGCTCTGGTTCGCCAGAAGCGGCTTAGTCATGCTGGCCACATGATCTGGAAGCTGTACGCCGGCTCCCTTGGCCAATAAAGCAAGATGAGCACCGCAACCCCAGAGTCAGCCACGACTGGACCTAATGAATCATGGAATCATAGAGTTGGAAGAGACCACAAGGGCCATCGAGTCCAACCCCCTGCCAAGCAGGAAAATGGTCAGGGGTCCCTTTACCTTTATACTGCCCTTTATCCATAAATCTCAGGGCGGTTCACAACGTACGATTACAAATAGAAAAAAAGCCAAATACGTAATGAAAATAAGAACGATAGCAAAGCACTAACCCCACCCCCAACACATTTAAAAGGGCATCGGATGTCAATCAGCCCAAAGCCTGGTTGAAGAGGAACATTTTAGCCTGGTACCTAGAAGTGTATAGTGAAGGAGCCAGCCAAACCTCTTTGGGGAAAGCTTTCCACAAATGGGGAGCCACTGCAGAAAAGCCCGTTCTTATATTACCAGCCTTTGGATCTCTCATGTTTAAAAACACACTGACATTCTCCTGGAGGGGCCCCAGAGCCATAGTCCTTTTGAAACACAGGTTTTTAGAAAAGTGTTGTCTATTATTCTTTATTAAATTCATATATTGCCCTATACCCACAGGCCTCAGGGTGCTTCACAGGGTAAAAGCAGAAAATAAAACCACAAAATACATAAAATAAAAATGAAAAAACCCAATAATGCCCCCCACATTTTAAAAGGGCATAGGATGTCAATCAACCAAAGGCCTGGTTAAAAGAACATTTTTGCCTGGCGCCTAAAGTTATATAAGGGGGGCTCCAGGGGAACTTCCCTGGGGAGAGCATTCCACAGATGGGGAGCCATTGCAGAGAAGGCCCCGTTCTCTTGTTCTCATCCTCCAGACCTCTCAAGGAGGAGGCACAAGAGGGTCTCAGAAGATGATCTCAGGGTCCAGGTGGGCAGCTTTTGAGGTATTGTAGTAGTCCTGAGCCATCTAAGGCTTTGTAGGTCAAAACCAGCATTCATGTTTTTTTTTAATTAACAATTTATTGATTTTCCAAAAAGATAACATCAAAAAGTAAACATAATAACAACAGTATATAAAGGGGTGGGGGGCAGAAAAAACCAGCATAATGAAAAAACACTGTATTTTTGCTTGTCTTCCCTCCCCTCCTCCTCTTGGTTTCATTGTTTAATACTTGTTTGTGCCCGTCCTTAAAACCTTTTAATCTTAATAGTCCAATTTTTAAACCTTGTTCATCTTAATACAAGTGAGTTTCAAAAGTTATACTAACTTAAAAGGATATACACAAAGCTTAAAAGACGAGCATCAAATCTTTTTTTTTTTAATAATCAAAGTCCTCTTTCTGTCTTGGATTCTACATTGACTAAATTAACCTAAATAGTTCAATAGCTTAGTTTGCCGGTCTTCTTCATCTTCTTTGCCGGAGGCTTCTTCCTTCTCTAGGGGTAGGCTGGTCTTGGCCTGGGGATCCACTCTCACGTACAGGAGCAAAGTCTTTTATTCAATAAGTCCAACAATTCCTGTACAACTCAATATCATAACTTCAGGTTTTTTTAACAACAATCATTTTCCACATTGCTTTCAGATATGTCTTATCCCAGGCCTTTCTAATAATTTCAAAACCAGCACTTTGAACTAGCACTTCTAGCAGACAAAAACAAGCAAATAAGGGTCCTCTGTTTTCGCCACCCCAAAAAACATCTGTGTTCTCTCGGCGATGGAGAGTTCACGAGAGTCGCTTCATCTGGGCTAGGAACAGTTATGGAGCAGCTAGAAGGTGGTGACTGGACCGGAGTAGTTGGAAGGGACAGGAAAAGGGTGCCTCTCCTCTCTCAAATACCTCAGCATGGAACGCACTGCCGTCTTCAAGCCTGGCTTTAGCCCCGCATAAATCCCCATGCCAAGAACGCCACTGGCCCCGCCAGTCGCAAATAACAGCAAATCATGGCCTATGTCTATGGCGCAGCTCATAGCACGCTGATGCGCCAGTTCCATGCAGTTCAGCTTTGCAAAGTACACACTGGTGGCAAGGCTGTAGAAGGCGCCGACCCAAGGAATCCAGTCCAGGATAAGGTAGATTTTCTCCTCGGTCTCATTGTCGCAGTCCTCCGCGGTGGAACGGCGGCCTCTTCCAAGCCTGCGGCACTGGTGGAGCCAGGAGGTGGCGCCATGGCGGGGCAGGAAGTAGCTGCCCTTTCTTTCCACCACGTAGAAGCTGCTGCTGTCATTGGAGGCCACTCCGGCACAGGAATCCCCTAGACGGTGGCAGGCTTTGGAAGCCGCCGGAAAACCCCGGTAGACTTTGTGTGCCTTGCCGTACAGGAGGGATCCGTTCACCGGCAACAGACCTCGGCAGTGATGGACTGGCGTTTGCGCAAGCTGGTCCAAGTTGAATTGCAAGGCGACGCTGCTCTTCCTCTGACCGAGGGAATGAGTGGTGTTCAGAGACCCAGCCATCACAAACAGGAGGTCGTCCGAATCTACCTGTCCTAGCTCCTCATAGAGGTGCAAGACGAGGGTTTCCGCATGCCGGCTACAGCCTGCCCTTTGCAGGGCCAGCACTAATGCAGCTCGGATGAGGGTCTGGGAGAGCTCAGGCACATCAGCAAAACCGTCCAGGGCTTCAGGCATCAAGTCCTCGCAGGAAACCCCTTTTTGGGGCAACTGGGGGGATTGGGGGGAGATGGAGCTCAGGAAGATGCGGAGAGGAACAGAGGGGGAGTCAGAGGTCAGTGGGTGGTCTTCAGAGGCCTTCTCCCTGGGATTCGCCATGGACAGCAAGTGCACTTCCGATTCATGGCATAGGAGCAGGAAGCCAAAGAAAGTCAAGAAGGCCTTGGGAGGCAGCGAGGGCAGGTACATGTTGGATAGATTCATTGGAAGTCCTGTTGAAAGGAGACAGAAGAATATATACCTTATTTTTTGCTCCATAAGACTCACTTTTTCCCTCCTAAAAAGTAAGGGGAAATGTGTGTGCGTCTTATGGAGCGAATGCAGGCTGCGCAGCTATCCCAGAAGCCAGAACAGCAAGAGGGATTTGCTGCTTTCACTGTGCAGCGATCCCTCTTGCTGTTCTGGCTTCTGAGATTCAGAATATCTTTTTTCTTGTTTTCCTCCTCCAAAAACTAGGTGCGTCTTGTGGTCTGGTGCGTCTTATAGAACGAAAAATACGGGTAGCTCTTACTTGAGAATCTGTATGGAGGAGTGTGGCACTGGGATAGGTAAAAAGGTAAATGACCCCTAGATGGGGTCATCTCACTTTCAAGCTGAGGGAGCTGACGTTCGTCCACAGAAAGTTTTCCGTGTCATGTGGCCAGCAGGACTAAACGGCTTCTGGTGCAATGGAACACCGTGATAAAAACCAGAGCACACACCTTCCCACCACAGTGATACCTATTTATCTACTTGCACTGGCATGCTTTCAAACTGCTAGGTTGGCAGGAGGTGGGACAGAGCAACAAGAGTTCACTCCGTTACGGGGATTCGAACCGCCAACCTTCTGATTGGCAAGCCCAAGAGGCTCAGAGGTTTAGACTGACTGGGGACTGCAGACTTTTAAGTACATGGACTAGGGTTGTTAGGAGACCCTTATTCTCCTCAGAGTTACCGGAGTAACTCTGGGAAGAGGAACGGACTCTTAAACCACTCTGTATACAGTGGTACCTCTGGTTACGTACTTAATTCATTCCAGAGGTCTGTTCTTAACCTGAAACTGTTCTTAACCTGAAGCACCACTTTAGCTAATGGGGCCTCCCGCTGCCGCCGGAGCACAATTTCTGTTCTCATCCTGAAGCAAAGTTCTTAACCTGAGGTAATATTTCTGGGTTAGCGGAGTCTGTAACCTGAAGCGTATGTAACCTGAAGCATATGTAACCTGAGGTACCACTGTATAGCTCTAGAAGGGGAATAGGGGTCTCCCAGCAACTATCAGCACCCTCAACAAACTACATCTCCCAGGATTCTTCAGCCATCACTGTTTAAAGCAGTTACCATCACGCTGAGACTATGCCCTCGCAGCAGTGGCAGCAGCCAGAGTTAAGTCTACATGCGAGGGCGTTAGGAGTTTGTGTTTGCTCAAATGAGAGTGGCTTCCTAAAAAAACCTTTGCTTGCAGCTGCTTTCTGTGAAGAATGTGCCCTAGGAAAAGCTGCTTTAGTTTGGACTCCGTGCCCCAAAAATGCTTCACTTTTTTTTGGATGATTGAAGTGAAAGTCAGCCTTCCCCTTAAGAGGGAATTAATCTCACCCCGAATTCTTTTTCAGGTCTAGACAGAGATCTTGAAGGAACACCTACTCTGCTGATGAGTAATCCCACACAGGGCCTTTCTATCAGCCAATAGAAAGCCTTTAGTCTCCTGCTTGAAACCAGGGTCACACGCACTCCATATGTTGAAAGCACATGGCTTCTGCCAAAGAATTCTGGGAGCTGTAGTTTATTAAAGGTGCTAGAGCCACAACTGAGTAACTAGGTCCCAGGATTCCATGGGGGATGTCATGTGCTTTAAATGTATCATTCAGCCCTTCATCAGAAGCATGTTTTCACTGGAAGGCGGCAGCTTTAAGAACCATTTCTCCTAGCCCATACCCTCCCAACATTTCTCTGATGAAAATAGGGATGTCCTATGTAGGAAGTTTTGCAGGACGCGGGTGGCGCTGTGGGTTAAACCACAGAGCCTGGGACTTGCCGATCAGAAGGTCGGCGGTTTGAATCCCCACGACAGGGTGAGCTCCCATTGCTCAGTCCCTGCTCCTGCCAACCTAGCAGTTCGAAAGCACGTCAAAGTGCAAGTAGATAAATAGGTACCGCTCTGGTGGGAAGGTAAACGGCGTTTCCGTGCGCTGCTCTGGTTCGCCAGAAGCGGCTTAGTCATGCTGGATACATGACCCGGAAGCTGTACGCCGGCTCCCTTGGCCAGTAAGGCGAGATGAGCGCCACAACCCCAGAGTCTGCCACGACTGGACCTAATTGTCAGGGGTCCCTTTACCTTTATCTATGTACAGTGGTACCTCAGGTTACAGACTCCGCTAACCCAAAAATAGTACCTCGGGTTAAGAACTTGGCTTCAGGATGAGAACAGAAATCGTGCTCAGGTGGCACAGCAACAGCAGGAGGCCCCATTAGCTAAAGTGGTGCTTCAGGTTAAGAACAGTTTCAGATTAAGAACAGACTTCCAGAACCAATTAAGTACTTAACCTGAGGTAACACTGTAGTAAGTTTACTATTTATACCCCTCTCATCTGACTGGGTTGCCCCAAACACTCTGGGCCGCTTCCAACACATATAAAAACATAGTAAAACATTGAAAAAAAATCTTCCCTATACAGTGCTGCCTCCAGATGTTTTCTAAAGGTTATATAGTTATCTCCTTGGCTCGGGGGTTGCATAACTCTATACCCTCCAAAATTTCTCCCATGAAAACAGGGAGGTTCTAAGGAATAGCAGCACATTCCGAGATCAAATCAGAAACCGGGATGGCTTCTGTAAATCTGAGACTGTCCCTGGAGAATAGGGACACTTGGAGGGTCTGCCAGTGGCATTGCACCCACTTACCTACTTTTCTACAGTAGCTGCTATTTCCAAGTGTGAAAGCAGCAGAATGTTTTCAGAAGGGGAGGAGGCAGAAAAAACAGCTTGCCTGTCAAGTGCCTCCGGAAAAAAGAGCAGAGGAAAATCATGGCAAGGGAATTTGTGGCTGTCTAGTTGTTGTTTAGGGACGCGGGTGGCGCTGTGGGTTAAACCACAGAGCCTAGGGCTTGCCAATCAGGTCGGCGGTTTGAATCCCCGCGACGGGGTGAGCTCCCCTTGCTCAGTCCCTGCTCCTGCCAACCTAGCAGTTCGAAAGCACGTCAAAGTGCAAGTAGATAAATAGGTACCACTCTGATGGGAAGGTAAACGGCGTTTCCGTCCGCTGCTCTGGTTTGCCAGAAGCAGCTTAGTCATGCTGGCTACACGACCCGGAAGCTGTCTGCGGACAAACGCCGGCTCCCTCGGCCTATAGAGTGAGATGAGCGCGCAACCCCAGAGTCGGTCACGACTGGACCTAATGGTCAAGGGTCCCTTTCCCTTTCCCTTAGTTGTTGTTTAACTCTCAAGATTCCCCATTCCTTGTTCAAACCCTCAAGATCTAGGTCAAGATATGGTGGGAGACGAAAAATGAACAACCGAGTGTTCAAAAAAAACCCCATTATGTTCTGAAGGTTACACCCTGTACAGGTCAGAGTTCCATATGGCGCTGTCAAAGCTGCTTGAAACAATAGCAATCAGGGTTCTTCACTGGGGGAAAAGGTTATGACAAAGCAGTGTCTTTTCCCTTTGGTGCCGGCACTTAGGAAACACAATCTCATAAAGCAGCCGAGTCAGCCATGAATTGCAAGCAGCCAAGTTTGCTTGCACAAGGAACTCCTAGAGATCTGGTCAATGTCACAGCATCCGAGCTGCTTCTAGTGAACAGCCACATTATACATGCCAAGATTATTATTTTCTCCAGATGCTGATCCTCATTCTAGAAACATAAGGGGCCTCCCTGCTAGCCTAACACACTATCCTGGTCCTCATCTTCAAACTGAAACCCTTAAGTTTGCTCCTCTACAAGTCTCCTAAAATCTATTTCCCCCATAGCATGCTGGACCCTGCCAATCCACCAGAATGGAGCAGCTTACCTGTTTGGAGAAGAGGCACAAACGTAGAATTACCAAGGTGGGAATGCAGAGCCGTTTCCCCAGTGCTTATATATCTATATTCTGGGGTCTTATCAGGAGACCCCATTGCAACACTCTGCTTCATTATCAAGTTAATTCATTATCATCAGCTTCCCCTCTCCCTTTGCAAGGGGCACAGATGTATTCATCCTCAACTCATTTCGGTTTCTGCTGCAGGTCTCTGGCTTTGATTCAGCAGCTACTTTTGAGCCGGAATTCCTGCAGAAGTCCTTTGCAGCCAAAATGATCAAGGGGCTGGAGCTATTCACTTAACGAGCAACGGTTACATCTGGGGGTTTCGAGTGTGGAAAGGAGAAGGGCAGACATGACAAGGGCTCTATAAAGTTGCGCATGGTGTGAAGCTGAATGCTGATTCAGGGCACAGAGCAGAAAGCAACTCTTTACGTTGCACATAGTTAAATCAATGGAACTGCCTCCCAGAAGACTGGTTCCAACAGAGGATTAGGGTAAATTTATGGAGAGTACGGCTATTGCTGGCTGCTGGCCGTGTTTCCCGGTGTGAGAAGCAGATCGTCCCTGAATACCAGTTTCTGGGAATACCTGTTGAACTTATGTCCTGGATCAGACCCAAGACCCATCTGGTCCAGCACCTTGTTCTCAGGAGTGGCCAACCAGAAAACCCCAGGCAGCTCACAAAACAGCTCATGAGTGCCAACAACAGTCTCCCCACTTGCAATTCCCAGCAATTGCTCTCTAAAGTTTAGGCTGGGGACCCTGTGTTTCTCCAGATATTGGACTACAATGTCACAGGGCCTGTCCACACTAGTTCCATGCCTAGAAAGCACAGGGTCAAACGGTTTTCCACTTGCCCCGTGTTTTCCCCTCGGAAAACCCAGGCTGAATCGGAGTGAACCTCAATTTGCAGAAAAACCGGCTGACATTTTGCTCTGATTCAGCAAGATTTCTTGGGGGACAGCAGTGGGGCGAGCAGAATTGTGGATGAGTCCATTCTTGTGTAGGGACGCGGGTGGCGCTGTGGGTTGAACCACAGAGCCTAGGGCTTGCCGATCAGAAGGTCGGCGGTTCAAATCCCCGTGACGGGGTGAGCTCCCGTTGCTTGGTCCCTGCTTCTGCCAACCTAGCAGTTCGAAAGCATGTCAAAGTGCAAGTAGATAAATAGGTACCGCTCCGGCGGGAAGGTAAACGGCGTTTCCGTGCACTGCTCTGGTTCACCAGAAGCAGCTTAGTCATGCTGGCCACATGACCTGGAAGCTGTACACCGGCACCCTTGGCCAATAAAGTGAGATGAGCGCTGCAACCCCAGAGTCATCTGCGACTGGACCTAATGGTCAGGGGTCCCTTTACTTTTACCATTATTGTGTGGGGTTGATGGCAGCTGGAGACGAACCACATCTGGAGTGCACCAGGTCCCCCATCCCAGGGCCTGAGTTACAAATCAGGCTTGATACAAACATATAGAGCTAGAGCCCATGTGCAAATGTGGGAATACTCAAATTACAGAAAAACCTGAAATTGCTAAAAGCAGGATTACTATTGCTTTCCTCCTCCTTTTTAAGGAAAGTCAACGCACTGAAACCATTGCAAAGCCCTCATCCCCTTCCTTCCAAGAAGCTCTTGCATTTTTCAGCAGCTTTATAAAACAAAGCACAACCTTTAAAACGTTGGATTTCTTTAGAACTAGTCAGCCAAGGGTTGTTTGGGGGATTTTTATTATGAAAACACAACACAAGCACACAAGTAACGTGCTAACATTCCTGCCCTTCTACCGTGAATGAGAGGCAACCCTTATACATCTCTGACGTTGCCTCTGCCTGGAACAGCCCAAGCAACAAAGTCGATAGTTGTCGGTAAGGAAAACTGAAGCAGATAGTGATGAGAACAATAATCTGGGAGCAAAATTCAGCACAGGAGCACACATCTTTGCTTTTGAACCCCACCCTCCCCAAACAATTCAACTCTTGACACCCAACGTCAAACGAGCCTTGTGTGATTCCAGTACAAGCACACATTTTTGAAGAATATCGGTGCCAAGGCGCAATGGAGACAGAAGACCGTGCGCATGTATTATAAGGCAATGTGAGGCTTGAGCACAGGGATGAGGTCGTGTTTTGGCCAGGCACGGAAAGGGAGCGGTGGCGAATCCAAAAGCCAAGTAGCCTTAAGATTCAAAGAGCCAACATGCCTCGTTTCTGCCTGGCAGGTCAGTCTTGTCAGGGTGGCTCTTGCTGGCTCTCAGCAGACACCATTCAGAACAAACGCCCCGTGTCACAGGTGTCGTAAGCTACAAACAGTTACAGAACAGTTTAAAGTGAAGCTTCTTCCTGTACCAGTTTCAACGTCTGTTGTATCCTGTAACAGAGCAGGGCAGAAAGCCCATTCTCCTCTTCCCTCCTCAGGCAGGTCTCCCATTTCTTTCCCCTGCTTTCGTTCTCTAGCAGGCCTCATTCATATGTTCAGTCTGCCTGCATCCCATTCCCAAAAACTATGAAGTGTTGTGCACCAAGACTGGGAGACCGGGGCCGGGGAAGAGAAAGAGATTATTTCCAGGCTGCTTCATCAAGGACCCCTCTGCCCGAGGTGGTTCTTGCAGCTCCAGAGCTGACAGTGGGTGTAACTTGTCTGAACTGGGCCAGGGAGGGCCAACTCCTTCAATCTTCTTCCTCCTCTTCAATTCGCCGGCACTTCCTTTTGCCAGCAGGCTGAGGCTCGTCCTCATCACTGGACCCTGCCGTGCCAAAGATAAAATACAGCGTGATCTTAAGATAGCAAGGGATAAAGTGGCGATGGAAAAAGCCGTGCTGTGACTTAATCGGGTTTTTGCAGAAAGTTGCTTCAGAAGCAAAGTGGGAATTATTCAGCATTCTGGGAAAGAAGCTGAAGGATAAACACAGAGAGAGAGCATTAGAAGCTGCTCTCACTGCTATCCATTACCGAATAATGAACATCTTTCTGCCGCCCTGCCCCCCAATCGAACCTCAGTAATGTATTCTTGGCAGGGTTTCTGAAGTTCTGATAAGCTGAGGATTCTAGACATGCCTCGTGATTAGGAGGAGACTCAAAGCAGTGACTCATGCATAAAGGCAGCGGGCAGCCTCTTTGGGCAGGGGTGGCAGGTAATTTCTGCTGCCCTCTCTGTACTGCGAAGGAAGGGTGGAATGATCTAATCACAGCACTGTCTTTCTTCTGTAGACCATTGCCCCAAATTCTATCAAGAGCCCTTTGTCTCTCTTATCTCTCAGCGTATCTTGCTGGTTGTTCTAGTAGCCTACTGACGCCTCTGCCCCCCCCCACTCCCCTATTTCTCTCAATTGGGCGAAGGGGGGGTTGCTACTCTATTGTTGTTCAATTGATTTTAATTCGTGAAAACATAAAACAATGACAGCCTTACTAAGGGGGGAGGAAATACAGTCAACATCTGCAGCAGAAATAGGGCAGAATGGCCTGCTATTCCCTTGCACCTCGATGCTGACCAGGTGAATGCAGACAAGGTAGGCAGCTTCCTTCATGGGCAGGTACTTTGAGCTCACAGAAGCCTTTGCATGAGGGATGGGGATCCCACGGATATTGTTCGTTTTATTTATTAAAATATTTGTATACTGCAATTTCATTAAAAACACAACAGCAGCAAAGCAGGTTACAGTTTAAATAGAAACACCACAAAAATTAACACAGACCACCAGTTTGACTATTACAGATGTCCCTCCTCCTTAATTGTCTGCATAAGACCGGAAGCAAAGAGAAGCCTTCAGTAAATGTTTGGAAGTCAATATAGAAGGTGTCAGCTGAGGTCGTATCCACATTGCTTTTCCTCCACGCTCTTAAAAGCACAGGTCATGGTGCCTGGAAAGTTCCGCATCTGAGCACTTTTTGGTGTGTGTTTTTTTGGCCCGGGAGTTTCCCCTGAAAAACCCGCCCTTTAAAGCTCGATCGGTGCAAATGGCACTCTGCAGAAAACACGAATTGACATCTGCTGCAACTGAGCGCTAAAGAGTGGGTTTTGCGGGGAGAAAAACCGCTCAGACACAAAGCTTTTAAGCATGGACCTGTTCCTGGAAAAAGCGGGTGGAGGCGGAGGCGAGTACCGTATTTTTTGCTCTATAAGACTCACTTTTTCCCTCCTAAAAAGTAAAGGGAAATGTGTGTGCGTCTTATGGAGTGAATGCAGGCTGCACAGCTATCCCAGAAGCCAGAACAGCGAGAGGGATCGCTGCTTTCGCTGCGCAGCAATCCGTCTTGTTGTTCTGGCTTCTGAGATTCAGAATATTTTTTCCCCTGTTTTCCACCTCCAAAAACTAGGTGCGTCTTGTGGTCTGGTGCGAAAAATTATAGAGCGAAAAATACAGTAAGTGTGGATGAGCCCTATTGGCAGAACATTCCGCAGAAGTGAGTCATTAACTCTGAAGGCTCAAGTTTTCATATGGATGCCAAATGAGTCTCCACAACTTGGGGACAACCAGCAACACTCCTAACAGATGATCTGTGATCAAGTTGCACCCAGGAGAAGCATTAAAGGGATTACCGTATTTTTTGCTTTATAAGACGCACCAGATCACAAGACGCACCTAGTTTTTGGAGGAGGAAAACAAGAAAAAAAATATTCTGAATCTCAGAAGCCAGAACAGCAAGAGGTATCACTACGCAGTGAAAGCAGCAATCCCTCTTGCTGTTCTGGCTTCTGGGATAGCTGCGCAGCCTGCATTCGCTCCATAAGACGCACACACATTTCCCCTTACTTTTTAGGAGGGAAAAAGTGAGTCTTATAGAGCAAAAAATACGGTATTTGTAGGGACTGGGAAAGAGATGATATGGCGGTTGGGGAAAGGCGTTTGATGGAAGTTAACTACACTGCTGCCACGAGACATACCTCGGCTGTTGCCTTCTTCCTGCTCCTCACCGTCAATGACCAAGCGCCTTCGCTTGGGTCCCAGAGGGGGCTGGATGGGCTCCTCCCTGGAAATAAGGGCAAGAAAGAGGGGTGTTGGTGTGTGCCTGCCACATACAAATGCCAGACAAAGGGAGAGAAGAATGCAGAATCAGCAGCTACAGCTCCCACCCCCAATGCTCTAGGCAGGTTTCCACCAACAAAACCTGTAGCTCAGGTGGCACAAACCTATACAGTGGTACCTCGGGTTACAGACGCTTCAGGTTACATACGTTTCAGGTTAAACTCCGCTTACCCAGAAATAGTGCTTCAAGTTAAGAACTTTGCTTCAGGATGAGAACAGAAATCGTGTTCTGGCGGCGCAGCGGCAGCAGGAGGCCCCATTAGCTAAAGTGGTGCTTCAGGTTAAGAACAGTTTTAGGTTAAGTACAGACCTCCGTAATGAATTAAGTACTTAACCCGAGGTAGCACTGTACAGTCATACCTCAGGATAAATACGTTTCAGGTTGAGTGCTTTTGGGTTGCGCTCTGCGGCGACCTGGAAGTAACGGAGCGCGTTACTTCTGGGTTTCATGGCTCACGCATGCGCAGACGGCCAAAATGATGTCATGCGCATGCGCAGTTGCATCTTATGTTTTGTTCAGAGCTCCGGAACGGATCCCATTCGCATCCCGAGGTACCATTGTATAATGGTGTGCCAGGTTTTTGCTTTTGTATCAAATTATAAGCTTCTGAAAAGAACAGGGAGATGTGGACTGAACGGGGGACGGGGAAGAAAACCAATTAAGAAAAATCAGAGTAGCAGGATTCCAGTTGCTGATGGCTGGTCATCGATTGAATTCAGAAAATATCAAACAAAAAGAGGCAGCAAATGGGAGCGGGCAGGAAGCAACCGACTTCTCTCCTTGTTGTGCTCCTGCTCAGAACATGACAGCTTTCACTCTGACAGCTGGAAGTGCAAGGCTGCAATGTGACTCATTGTTTTCTGCCTCTATGAATCAGATATGCAAAAAAAAATTCCTGGGCTTGAAGCACAGAGCTGCTCAATTCCATTATAAATGAACCCCGCCCAAGAACTAGAATGATTATAGAAGGGGGAAGGGTCGTAGCAGTTTTGCAACCACTGGCATAGGGCTAGGAAACAACTCCTGCCTGAATCCCCACTGCTGCCAGTCCGTGTAGACAACAGTGAGCTAGACGCATCAATGGTCTTGACTCTGAATAAAGACAACTTCCTGTATTCTGCACGCTACACCTGAGTTTGTTCCTGGCTATTGGTCTCCTCCATGCTTTTAAGCTATTACAATTCACCTTGCCCACTTTGTATGAGGTGCTGTCATCTTCCCACACCCCGGCGCCCCCACAGTCCTTACTTTTCCGCAGTCAGGCATCTTGGCTCCTCTGTCTCGAGATGCTCCTCCGCTGAAACCGACAAGAAAGAAAGTGTGAGAGCTCTGTAAAGGGAGGTGGTAGTCTGGTGGCGAGGCAAACTAGTTACTGAATTGCACTTAATTCAGGTGAAGGTTCCTGACAAACTTAATTCGAGTAATAGATCTCTAAGGAAGGTGCTAGAACTTTCCAGAACAGCTGGTCTCCCAAACACCCAACTGCAGCACAGGCTATTGTTAACTATAATTATAATGAATTACTGAACATCTCAGGCATAGCAACGTCTATAGAATTTTGTTCCCGTGGCTGTATTCACCTAATACAGCTCAGGGACAGGTTATTGGAGATGTCCCTTTTGTAACCCCTGTAGGTCACTGCCTCCTGAAGGAAGAATTTCTTCTGCAAGTTCCAAGGATTTCAGAAGCCCTCTCTGCAGTAACTCACAGTGGGGCTTTCAGTGCAACCAGCATTCCTGTGGAGATGCAACAGGATTTTCCAGAAGCAGTTGAAGACATTTTTGTTCTGAGAAGTCTTCCCAACTGAATGAGTAAGGTCTCTTCCATGGATGTCAACTTTGCAGCAGCATTATTATTATTATTATTATTATTATTATTATTATTATTATTATTATTATCATCATCTTTGCTGCTTTTATTACACTATGTACATCTCCTGGAGAGGGACACGGGTGGCGCTGTGGGTTAAACCACAGAGCCTAGGACTTGCTGATCAGAAGGTCGGCGGTTCAAATCCCCACGGTGGGGTGAGCTCCCGTTGCTTGGTCCCTGCTCCTGCCAACCTAGCAGTTCGAAAGCATGTCAAAGTGCAAGTAGATAAATAGGTAGCGCTCTGGCGGGAAGGTAAACGGCGTTTCCATGCGCTGCTCTGGTTCGCCAGAAGCGGCTTAGTCATGCTGGCCACATGACCCGGAAGCTGTACGCCGGCTCCCTTGGCCAGTAAAGCGAGATGAGCGCTGCAACCCCAGAGTCAGTCACGACTGGACCTAATGGTCAGGGGTCCCTTTACCTTTATATACTGCCATGGGGGTCGGATTAAATTGACACGGACTTTGGACATGCCTGCTTTATGGCTTGCCAGATGCTCCCTTGTCCCAGCCGGGTATAATAATAATAAATAATGAATTTTTATTTATACCCCGCCCTCCCTGGTTCAAAAAACCAGGCTCCGGGCAGCTAACAACAAATTTAAAACATTTAATTGATGCAACAAAAAACACCATATAGTATATAACATGAATAACAATAAATTCAGAATTCAAAAATCAATTTGGGGGGGGGGGGGAAATCCATCCAATAAACATTAGTTGATCACCAGGGCTAGCTGGCTAAATTAGTCCTATTTGGGCCAGCGAGGACACCAGGGGAGAATTAGCTGTGGGATCCCAGAGTGGGTAATCTTCATAAAAAGGGCAGGCTAAGTTCAAATTGAAAGCCAGGCGGAATAGCTCTGTCTTACAGGCCCTGCGGAAGGAAGTTAAATCCTGCAGGGCCCTGATCTCATGGGACAGAGCATTCCACCAGGTTGGAGCCATCACTGAGAAGGCCCTGGCCCTGGTGGAGGATAATCTGACTTCCTTAGGGCCCGGGACCTCCAAACTATGATTATTCATGGACCTTAAGCTCCTCTGTGGGGCATACCAGGAGAGTATAAAAACAGGAGGTTCATCAAGCCCCTGTAAGGTTACTATGCTAGATGGGCTATGCCTTGCTCAAGGGGTCAAAGGCTGGTTCGGCCTGAAAAACATATTGCTCTGATTACAGATGCTGTCTCCCATGTCTCCCTGATTCTGCCAGGACTGCCTGAATCTTTCCCCACCCAGATAAATGCAACGATATGAGACGGCAGCAACCAATTCCGCAAATTCACATGTTTTTTAAGAAACGAAACTTAAAACTTGAAGAGGGGGAGAACCCTGTGTAAGCATTTGAGAGCATGCCCATCCAGATTAACGCTTTTGGGTTCAATAATGTCAGTATGAACTAGGATGCTAAAATGGGTTACAGATTAACCACCAGTTTGAGGAAGTTATTCTAGACCGAGTTGTGCAATCAGCGAGGGCTGAGCTTAGGTATTAGTGCTGGTGCTTTTAGTGCCTGTCCTTTATTTGTACTTGGGTGTTTTTAAGACACCTAAACGCAGAAAAATAGCATGTGAAACCGTTTCCATGTTATATGGACAACTGCCAAGAGGAGGAAGAAAACAAATACGCCCTCATTTTACAACAACACACAGAGTGTGCATGTACAGCAATAAGAGATGCTAAATCAATAGATTGTTTATATATATACACACACACACACACACACACACACACACACACACACTAGAACTGCTTTCTGTCTCTGCGTGTGAATTGGCTGAGCTTCTGTGATGTCATGTACTGCTCACTAACACATTCTGAAATTCTGAGGCAGCAGGTTCAGCTCTACAGATGACAAACAATGGAGGTTGAGGGAAGTGAAAGGTCTATCTGGCAAGGGGAATGAGAGCTTCAGAGGGCCTAGGAGCAATTGAGCTTCTAATTCATTCATTCTGCATTTTTTAGTTCCTGATCTCAAAACCCAAGTAGGAATGTACGAGGGAACATGGCTTCCCAAATAGCCTGGACCTAAGCCATATGTCGAAACAAAATAAAACAAAATAGTAATAGTAGTAGTAGTAGTAGTAATAATAATAATAATAATAATAATAATAAATTCCTTCCAGTAGCACCTTAGAGACCAGCTTTTGTGTGTTCATACCAATACAGTGGTACCTCAGGTTACAGATGCTTCAGGTTACAGACTCCGCTAACCCAGAAACAGTACCTCGGGTTAAGAACTTTGCTTCAGGATGAGAACAGAAATTGCGCAGCAGCGGTGTGGCAGCAGCAGCAGGAGGCCCCATGAGCTAAAGTGGTGCTTCAGGTTAAGAACAGTTTCAGGTTAAGAACAGACCTCCATAACGAATTTAGTTCTTAACCCAAGGTACCACTGTAACTAACTTAATTGGTCTCTAAGGTGCTACTGGAAGGAATTATTTTATTTATTTATATCTTATTTTGTTGTGCCTACGGCAGACCAACATGGCTACCTACCTGTAACTAAGCCATATGGGTCTTCATAGGTTGTACCCAGCACTTTGAATTGTGCGTGCCCAGAAAAGACCCGTAGCCAGTGGTAACCTTGCTGGAACAAGGGAGTGACATGCCTTTACAGGCAGAGGGTTGTTTCAGTGTGTTTCCCTTTCCATACACCTACCGGCTACTTGATTTTTGGTCTCCCCCTCCACTTCTTTTGAGGCAATGGAAGCAGCTGCTTGTCGTAGTTGCTCTGGGCTGAGTTTGGCTGGGATGCGCCAGAAAGATTCCTGTAGGAAGTAAAGAAGGTAAATAAAGGTAAAGGTACCCCTGCCCATACGGGCCAGTCTTGACAGACTCTGGGGTTGTGCGCCCATCTCACTTAAGAGGCCAGGGGCCAGCGCTGTCCAGAGACACTTCCGGGTCACGTGGCCAGCGTGACAAAGCTGCATCTGGCGAGCCAGAGCCGCACACAGAAACGCCGTTTACCTTCCCGCTGGTAAGCGGTCCCTATTTATCTACTTGCACCCGGAGGTGCTTTCGAACTGCTAGGTTGGCAGGCGCTGGGACTGAGCAGCGGGAGCGCACCCCGCCGCAGGGATTCGAACCGCCGACCTTTCGATCGGCAAGTCCTAGGCGCTGAGGCTTTAACCCACAGCGCCACCTGCGTCCCTAGGGTAAATACATGCTGCTAGCTCCTGGTGACAGCAGCCACGAAATTAAAAGACGCCGCTTTTTGGAAGAAAAACAATGACAAACCTAGACAGCATCTTGAAAAGCAGAGACATCACCTTGCCAACAAAGGTACGTATAGTAAAAGCCATGGTTTTCCCAGTAGTGATGTATGGAAGTGAGAGCTGGACCATAAAGAAGGCTGATCGCCGAAGAATTGATGCTTTTGAATTCTGGTGCTGGAGGAGACTCTTGAGAGTCCCATGGACTGCAAGAAGAACAAACTGATCCATTCTTAAGGAAATCAGCCCTGAGTGCTCACTGGAAGGACAGATCATGAAGCTGAGGCTCCAATACTTTGGCCACCTCATGAGAAGAGAAGACTCCCTGGAAAAGACCCTGATGTTGGGAAAGATGGAGGGCACAAGGAGAAGGGGACAACAGAGGACAAGATGGTTGGACAGTGTTCTTGAAGCTACCAGCATGAGTTTGACCAAACTGCAGGAGGCAGTGGAAGACAGGAGTGCCTGGCGTGCTCTGGACCAGGGGGTCACGAAGAGTCGGACACGACTAAACGACTAAACAACAACAACAGCTCCTGTTTCCTTCTGCTGTTGGCTCCTTCTTGCAAGCTTCTTGTCCCCAGCAGAGCTAAAGGAGGGGATTGCCCGCAAATTAGTTGCAATAGCAGCAGAGCTCAAGGATTGCTGCGCCAGCCTGGTTTTAAACCAAAGGGTTGTATGCAACGAAGTCGTTTCATTCGTGCAAGGAGTTCCACTTGTGCAATGGAACTTATCCTCTTCATGTGTGACCCCCCGCCCCAAATCTGTTCTAGGGGTTCATCCACTGGCTCCAGAGCAGATGCAATGTGTGGAGGCGACACTATGCAGGGAGGAGAGAGGGAGGGAAAATTCTGTTTCGCAAGAAGGCCTTGGGCAAACAGGAGGACATAATCCAAACTTGCTCTGGTCATAAATCACTGGGACAAAACACCTCGACATAGTCAAAAAAGGAGAAAGGACAGATACCAAGATAGAAAGGCAAACCTTTACGAAATAAATGCAGGGGGGAGACCACATTAATAATTATCTTATCTTCTATGATTGTATGAAAGGCAAGATTACAAAGAGCCAACTGAATGGTTCACGTTGCAACAGAGCACAAAGGCTGGAATATTTCTGCAGACAGAGCGAGAGCCAATAAAGGAACACAAGCTGCTGTTCCACCAAAGCCACAAACTTAACACAAAACTGTGGCTGATGAGACTGAAGCACTTCCGTCTTTGTTTAGGAGCATTTGGGAATGCTTTTGCTCATCTTTCCTGAATATATATTTATATTTCTCCCACTTCTTTCAACATTTTGTCCTCAGTCATCTCCAAAAATGTATATACAAAGCAGGAAAAACCACAAATGATGAACAGGGCTAAATAGAGGTTTTTTTTGGGTGTGGGACTGTACCAAACATTCCTGGAGCTCATACTTTTTAACATGTGTTAACTTAGGATCATGGATGCATTTCAAGTTCTTCTGGGTCACTTTAACCTAGGAGCGACACTCGGCTGTCTTATTCTACGCAGGAAATAGCTAATCTCACCGAAACCCAGCTTCAGTTAAAGCAGGAAAAGGAGGAACATATCTGGCAGCCCTCTTTAGGGAAGTTTTTAATGACTGATGTTTTAATGGATTTTTAATCTTTTGTTGGAAGCCGCCCAGTGTAGCTGGGGAAACCCAGCCGGATGGGTGGAGTATAAATAATAAATTTGATGATGATGATGATGATGATGATGAAATAGTCTTTCTCAATGAATTATTAAAGTTGCCCTTCCAAAAAGCAAAACACAAATACATTGGTTTAAGAACAGCTTAGTTCATGAACAACTTGGATTAAGAACGCTGCAAACCTGGAAATAGGTATTTTGGTTTGTGAACTTTGCCTTGGAAGCAGAACATGTTTCATTTCCTGCTGAGTGTGTTCCATTTGTAAATTGAGCCCCCCGCTGCTATGGGAAAGAACACGTTGTTTTAAGAATGCTTTGGTTTAAGAGCGAACTTCCGGAACGGATTAAGTTCATAAACCAAGGCACCACTGTATTACAAAAAAGGCCTGTTCCTTAAAAAATGTTTTACACCCACAAACCCATTCTCCTTCCGTATTCTCTATGGCACTGTGGTCTAAACCACTGAGCCTCTTGGGCTTGCCGATCAGAAGGTCATCGGTTCGAATACCTACGCTGAGAGTGAGCTCCCGCTGTCCCAGCTCCTGCCAACCTAGCAGTTCAATAGAATGCCAAAAAGTGCAAGTAGATAAATAGGTACCACTCCGTCGGGAAGGTAAACAGCGTTTCCGTGCACTCTGGTTTCCATCACTGTGTCCCAATGCGCCAGAAGCGGTTTAGTCATGCTGGCCACATGATTCGGAAAGCTGTCTGTGAAAAAACGCTGGCTCCCTTGGCCTGAAAGCGAGATGAGCGCCGCAACCCCAGAGTCGCCTCTGACAAGACTTAACCGTCCGGGGTCCTTTACCTTTATAAAGGTAAAGGTAAATGGACCCCTGACCATTAGGTCCAGTCATGACCGTCTCTGGGGTTGCGGCGCTTTCATCTCGCTTTCAGGCCAAGGGAACCGGCATTTGTTCACAGACAGCTTTCCGGGTCATGTGGCCAGCATGAGTAAGTTGCTTCTAGTGAACCAGAGCAGCGCACGGAAACGCCGTTTACCTTCCCGCCACAGTGGTACCTATTTATCTACTTGCACTTTGACGTGCTTTCGAATTGCTAGGTTGGCAGGAGCAGGGACCGAGCAATGGGAGCTCACTCTGTCATGGGGATTCGAACTGCCGACCTTCTCATCAGCAAGCCCTAGGCTCTGTGGTTTAACCCACAGCGCCACCCGCATCCCCCTTTACCTTTATATCTTCTAGCAAAACAATTACCTGTTCACTGGCTGGGGCTCGAATCTGTAATTTACGCAGAAGCTTCTGGAAGCGCTTATGTTCCATGGCATCCTCATTCTCCTCAGACAGTGGCACCAAAGGTACTGGCTGGGCACATCCTGGCGAAACAGGAATCTATCAAGCTAAATTCTAGAACCATATGGGAAAGAGCAGTATAGTATTCTTGTCTACAACATCCTGGTGGATATTTGGCTCTTTAGCCTTTGTCTTCCTTATTAGACAACGCAGATTGATTCGAGTTTATATGCTGCTTTCCCACAATGAGTGTTCCCAAAGCAGCTTGAACTGAAGGGAGAGCTCCCTCAGTAGGGCACGAGATAAATGTTAATTTCAGGATCGTGGGTTCAAACCCCCACATTGGGCAAAAGATTCCTGCATGGCAGGGGGTTGGACTAGATGACCCTTGCGGTCCCCTTCCAATTCTACAGAAACAGTAAAACACAGAGCGTAGGAGAAAACATAATATGCAAAATACAGGGCGCGTTAGCAAAATAAAATGACAAATCAACAGCTTGACAAACGCAGAATAAATTCAGTATTGCGAAAAAATAAATAAGAAATTCGAAGTAAGATGAAAGTTAACCAATTATAAAGTTTATAGTACTGGTCTTGCTGCACCTCAAGGACCCTGGCTTAAATAAAGTTCAGAGGGAAGGTGACATATAGCTAGCTGGCCCACACATGGTTCCTCCAGAGGAGGCTGAGAGCAAGGGAAATATTAAATCTCTTCCTCAGCCTCCCCCTGCCCCCGCAAGAAACAGGAATCTGCAACATCCTCCCTGTATTTACCATCTTCTTCTCGGTCACAAGCTGTCCGGTTCAGGCAGTTCTGGAGCCATAGCAGAGGGCCGGACAGACCTACAAAGACAAAAGTGAGTGGAAAGATGAAGGGGCTCCTCCTCTCGATAACTTTAAGAAAGGCCCAGTGTTACTGGGTAAACCAGGCCTTCTTGGATACGTGTGAAAAGGGCGAGGTGGTAAAAGACTGGATAAGTCAGTGAAATCAATGTTTTAAAATGCTCCCCGCCCCCTGCAATGCTCAAATCTCTCTGTATTATTGTTTTTAAATCAGCACTGCAGGCAAATGACAGGCCTGGAGATACTTCCTGTTATTTGCACGTGATGTCCTGGTGAATTGAACAAAATTTGTACTTCCCACCTGAATGCACAAAGTCCATTCTGCCATCGTAGGCCCAAAAACTGTGTGGTTAAACAGAGAAGCATGGGGAGAAGGTACAGTGGTACCTCGGGTTACATACGCTTCAGGTTACATACGCTTCAGGTTACAGACTCCGCTAACCCAGAAATAGTGTTTCAGGTTAAGAACTTTGCTTCAGGATGAGAACAGAAATCGTGCAGTGGTGGTGCGGTGGCAGCAGGAGGCCTCCATTAGCTAAAGTGGTGCTTCAGGTTAAGAACAGTTTCAGGTTAAGAATGGACCTCCAAAACAAATTGAGTACGTAACCCAAGGTACTACTGCACTCTGAAAATTTATTACTCCAAAACTGAAACTTTCATCCGGTTGTAAATATTACGCCTCCAGCTGTTTTTGGACTACAGTTCCCATCATCCCTGACCACTGGTCCTGTTAAGCTAGGGATGATGGGAGTCGTAATTTTTGATATAACCGTAAAAACTACAGTGGTACCTCGGGTTACTTACACTTCAGGTTACATACGCTTCAGGTTACAGACTCCGCTAACCCAGAAATAGTACCTCGGGTTAAGAACTTTGCTTCAGGATGAGAACAGAAATCGTGCTCCGGTGGTGCGGCGGCAGCGGGAGGCCCCATTAGCTAAAGTGGTGCTTCAGGTTAAGAACAGTTTCAGGTTAAGAACAGACCTCCGGAACGAATTAAGTACTTAACCCGAGGTACCACTGTACTTCATTACTCCTTGTGTTTATATCCCACCTTTTCCTCCACAAAGGTGGCATACATGTTTCTCCACCTCCTCAACTCAATCCCCAAAACAACCCTGTGAGGTAGGTTTTAGGCTAAGAGGCATTGGCTGGGCCAAGGCCCCGCAGTGAGCTATGGCCAAATGGGGTTTTGAAACCTGCCCTCCTGGGTCCTAATCTGGGACTCTTAACCACTACACCAAATTAGCGTTCTTGCTCTCTCCACACTCCAAAGATTGCGCCAAAGCTGATCCCCAAATCTAGGTAACATTCAGAAAGGTCTTCCGGGCAATCCTAAGAATCCCTGGAAGCCTCTTGCAGCTTTCCAACGTGGCCACAGGGGAGCAATGGGCATCTCCAAAGGTTCACACAAAGTCATGCAGTTTGATGGTAAATGCCTAAGAGGCCAGGCCAGGAACTTCCTGAACTGTGCATGCTCCCAAGAACCTCCCGGAGGTTTTGCAGCAGGCATTTTGAGGTTTTCCCAGCATACGAGTTGTCAAGGGAGGGAGGAGTATGTTTCTGAACACAATTCAAAGTGTTGGTGCTGACCTTTAAAGCCCTAAATGGCCTCGGCCCAGTATATCTGAAGGAGCGTCTCCACCCCCATTATTCAGCCCGGACACAGAGGTCCAGCTCCGAGGGCCTTCTGGAGGTTCCCTCACTGCCAGAAGTGAGGTTACAGGGTACCAGTCAGAGGGCTTTCTTGGTGGTAGCACCCTCCCATCAGATGTCAAGGAAATAAACAACTCTCTGACTTTCAGAAGACATCTGAAGGCAGCCCTTTATCAGGAAGTTTTTAATGTTTTATCGTGTTTTTAATATTCTGTTGTGAGCCACTCAGAGTGGCTGGGGAAACCCAGCCAGATGGGGAGGGTATAATAAATAATAATAGTAATAATGATAATAATAATAATAATAATAATAATAATAATAATAATAATAATAATAATTGCCTGCCCCCCAAACCACCATGCCGCCGTGAGCTGCTCCACAGCATGCCACAATTCCTTCTCTCGCCACCAGGCTCTCACCTTCCTGCCTCAGGCATTGCACAAGCTCCTGGCAGTCTCTAGCTGAGGCAGCTCCACCTTTCTTGTTAGGCTGCCCACCCAATGGCCTGTTCCCCGCATCATGGCCACCATCCTTCCAGGCTGACTCCCCCTCTTCCTCGCTATCCAAGTCATCCTCCTCTTCTTCCTCCTCTTCATCATCTTCCTCAGCCTCGTCCAGGTCAGGTATTGCAAAATCCTTGGGGAACATGTCTTTGTTCTGAAAGGGAAAAGAAGATAGCTCGCTAAGGGGGACATAGTTAACAAGAGGCATCTTACTCCTCCAACAACCAACACAAACGCTACGTAGAAATAAAATCAAGCCATTACCCACAGGTAAACCCAAAGGTAACAATCCCAGCAAGGCCTGTCTTGAAGTCGCTGGAGGAGAAAAGGGAGCCAACCAGCCCAAGACGGCTGGTTAAATGGCTCAGGACCGCAATACTTCAAGGACCACCTCTTTCCATGTGAAGCTACCCAGACCCTGAGATCATCTTCTAAGGCCCTTCTTCATGTGCCTCCTCCTCAAGAGGTCCAGAGGGTGGAAACACAAGAACGGGGCCTTCTCTGCAGTGGCTCCCCGTCTGTGGAATGCTCTCCCCAGGGAAGTTTGCCTGGCGCCTTCATTATACTCTTTTAGGCACCAGGCAAAAACGTTCCTTTTTAACCAGGCCTTTGGTTGATTTACATCCTATGCCCTTTTAGATTTTTTTTGGGGGGGGGGCTACTGGGTTGTTGTTTTTATTTTTATTATGTATTCTGCAGTTTTACATCTCGATTTTATTCTGTGAACAGCCCTGAGACCCTCAGGTACAGTAGCACCTCGACTTACCACCGCCCCTACTTACGGACAATTAGATTCGCGACCGCGGCAAACCCGGAAGTAAATACCGGGTTTGCCACGATTCGCACATGCGCAGAAGTGCCTTCTGCCGTTGCGCAGAATGGCAGCTCCACCGAATGCGCATGCACTGAATGGCACTTCTACCAGAGACCCCAATAGACTCATGAACGGACCTCCGGAACGGATTCCGTACGTGAGTAGAGGTTCCACTGTATAGGGCAGTATATAATAATAATAATAATAATAATAATAATAATAATAATAATAATAATTTATTATTTGTACCCTGCCCATCTGGCGGCTTCCACAAAGACCAAAAAGACACTAAGATATCACACATTAAAAACTTCCCTGAATAGGGCTGCCTTAAGATGTCTTCTGAATGTCAGGTAGTTGTTTTTCTCTTTGACATCTGATGGGAGGGCATTCCACAGGGCAGGCACCACTACCGAGAAAGCCCTCTGCCTGGTTCCCTGTAGCTTCGCTTCTCACAATGAGGGAACCCCCAGAAGGCCCTCGGCGCTGGACCTCAGGGTCCGGGCTGAACGATGGGGGTGGAGACACTCCTTCAGGTATACTGGGCCGAGGCCGTTTAGGGCTTTAAATTCAATAAATTCAATAAAATAATAATCATACAGTGGTACCTCGGGTTACATACGCTT
Organism: Podarcis melisellensis; assembly: GCF_964234715.1. Taxonomy (NCBI): domain Eukaryota; kingdom Metazoa; phylum Chordata; class Lepidosauria; order Squamata; family Lacertidae; genus Podarcis; species Podarcis melisellensis. Next base: position 13,875,512 of record NC_138529.1, read on the forward strand.
CAGGTTACAGACTCCGATAACCCAGAAATAGTGCTTCAGGCAAAGAACTTTGCTTCAGGATGAGAACAGAAATCGTGCTCTGGCGGCGTGGCGGCAGCAGGAGGCCTCATTAACTAAAGTGGTACCTCAGGTTAAGAACAGTTTCAGGTTAAGAATGGACCTCCAGAACGAATTAAGTACTTAACCCGAGGTACCACTGTAATAATAATAAAAAAGACCATGCACATTCACACAAGCATTTCATCACTCGCCCGCATGCAGGAGAAAAGAACGAACAGAACAGAAAGCGGGTGCCATACCGCAGCAAGGGAGCCAGGCTTGCGCCTGCGTTTCTTGTAGAGCTCCTTTCGGTCAGACACCAGCCCCATGCTGAGCAGCTTTTCGATAACGCGGGCCTTGGAACGCTTAGCAGTGATATGCCTCATCACATTGGCCAGGATATCTGCAGGGGGAGAAACCGAGGAAGGACTCACCCTACACTCGCTCCCAAGAAGGAACGGTTCTCCCTCACTTCTGTGTGCCCCCCACGAAACACGGCTATGAGGATGCCAAGCGCATCGTTCTTCTCAGAGACCATTCTGGCGTCACCTCTGTTAATACCCCCATACGTGAAATGCCAAATGTATATATAAAAAGGTAAAGGACAAGGACCCTTGACAGTTAAGTCCAGTTGCAGACGACTGGGTTGCGGCGCTCATCTCGCTTTACAGGCTGAGGGAGCTGGCGTTTGTCTGCAGACAGTTTTTCCGGGTCATGTGGCCAGCATGACTAAGCTGCGTCTGGCACAACAGAAACCAGAGCAGTGCACGGAAACGCCATTTACCTTCCCGTAAATGATACCTATTTATCTACTTGCACTTTTTGGTGTGCTTTCGAACCGCTAGGTTGGCAGGAGCTGGGACTGAGCTCACTCCGTTGCGGGGATTCGAACCACCAACCTTCTGATTGGCAAACCCAAGAGGCTCAGTGGTTTAGACCACAGAATCACCCGCGTCCTTTAAATGTACATATATTACTGCTTAAGTCAGAGCTTCCCAAACTTTTCACGTTGATGACACACTTTTTACATGTGCATCATTTCGCGAGACCGTAATTCCGTTTTACTAGCAAACCAGAGGTTAAACTAACCCCTAACTAACAGACACTATTATGTGACACGCTGTAGGCGGACACACTAATGTGTCACGACACACCGTTTGGAAAGCTCTGGTTTAAGTGTTGCACATAATATTATCCTGGAGCTGGGGAGGGGTGGGGGGAAAGCAGAAGTGGGTGAAGGGGGTTAATAACCCTGGTTATTGGAGGTTTGCTGGAAAAATAAACCCGGCACTGGAGCAAACTCGGCACCAAAGAAGTCTGTGAGTGTGGCTTTAAGGAGGCAGGAATTCCCATCTTCAGCGGCCTTGCTGGCTGGGGCTGACAGGAGTTGCAGACCGACAAAATATGGGAGGGCCACGGGGTCCCCCACCCCTGGCTTAGAAGGTATTAAGCTCCGCCCCCTCTACAACAGCAGGCATCCCTTTTGTGGTTGCAAACTCTGGACCCTCCAACCACGCAGACCCTCACCATCTGTATCCCGGAACTCCTCAAAGAGGCGTTGAAGTTCCAGCTCCTGATCTTCTGTCCACAATGCAATGCGCGTCCCCTTCCTGCCGAAGAAAGCGTACAATAGCAACTATGGCGCTCCCTGCCACGCCTCAACATTTCCCAGCAAGCAAGGAAATGGGGGTGAAACTATAAGGTGCAGCAAGGAGAATAAGAAAGAAAAAGGACAAGGTCCTCCAGTAAGAAGCCTGCGTGGACTGAATTACATGAGGGAAAAGGGCAGGGCTGTGCAAATTCTGTAAAGTTGCATTGCACAAGATTTTATTTATATACCGTATTTTCCTGTGTATAAGACTAGGTTTCCCCCCCCCCCCCAAAAAAAAATAATGTCCAAAATTAGGGGGCATTTTATACACAGATAGCGCCGAGGATGGATTTTCTTAAATCCGGGTCCCCCAAAATAGGGGGCATCTTATAGACGGAAAAATACGGTACAGTGGCACCTGGGGTTACAGATGCTTCAGGTTACAAATGCTTCAGGTTACAGACTATTCAGCACATAAGCAAATGTGTTTCTTTGAAGCTTTACACACGTCACAAAATACAGTACATTTTCACCATAAAATTTGTATTATCGGGAAGGACAATTCTGATGTGCAGGGACAAATATTTAGGATGGGAACAACTCCATGGGATGCCCCCAATTTGTTTCGCTTAAAACGTGAGTGAAGGACATTCAGACTGTGTGCCCTAAAAGAGATTATCTAAATGTTCAAGCGTATCATTATCTTGCAAAATAAAACCTGACACTTAAAAGGGCGCAGCAGCTTTTCTAGAGGCTTCCACAGGTAGCCTCTGCATGCCGCCTAACAACTCAACGGAAAATCAATATTTGCTCTTTTAAAAAAAATCACGATTTTAGGACCCACGTACCTACAGGACCGCCTCTCCTGGTATGCCCCATGGAGGACCTTAAGGTCCATAAATGACAACACTTTGGAGGTCGCAAGGTGGTTAGATTGGTCTCAACTAGGGCCAGGGCCTTTTCAGTACTGGCCCCGACTTGGTGGAATGCTCTGTCACAAGAGCCCAGGGCCCTGCGGGACTTGACATCTTTCCGCAGGGCCTGCAAGATGGAGCTGTTCCGCCTGGCCTTTGGTTTGGACTCCATCTGACCCTTATGTTTCCCTCCCCTTATGGTTTTGATCTAAGGGCTACTTTTAAAATGAGGCTGCATTTTAAATTGCATTTTATTTTAAATTGTTCCCCCCCATTATGTTTTTACTGTAATTTTACTGGTGTTAGCCACCCTAGCTGGGGAGGGTGGGGTATAAATAAAATTATTATTATTATTATTGAAGAGGCAAGCCACACGCTTTACCTACAACTGTTATCAAATGCCATAGCCCCGAGACAGCCCATCAGAGAGGAAGGTCGCAGCCCTCTGAACAAAGACCTACCTCTCGCGAGGGAAATCCCGCAGGCTCCTTGCAAGCCCCAAGTGCACCAATCGCTTGGCCACCTGCTTGCGCGTCCAGTTGCGAGTGGTAAGATGTGCAAGGATGTTGTTAAGGATATCTTCACCTGGTGTTGGAGAAGGGAAAAGGGGAGAGGCTTAGTGGCTGGGTGAGGAGGAAGACCAGGCTCTCCACCCTCATGCAAGAAAAATTGAAGGGAGGCTTTGCTAGTACACATGATTCTGCACAAACCGTCCTAAGTTGAGACATTTCTTCATCACCCTAGAATGTTCAGTTCACATTGAGTTCATGAAAACATTGTACTCTGACCTGTTCTTAATGCATAGTTGATCACATCTACGGAACGTGATTGTTACGTCCTTTTAAGTTTTGCTATATCAATCATTAGTAATTGTTTAGGTCTTGCTATATTAATCACTAGTTATAATTTAATTAGGAGGTTTTCATGCCTGTCTAGTTCTGTGCTCCCTTTTCCAGCCTTTAATCTATCGGTGATTAATGCCTATATGCAATCCTTGCTTTGTACTTGTGTTAACCAATCAGCAACAAGCACATATGTGGGAATGTTGTAATATTCAATAAAAGGGACTCCGCGAGACATGCTCGAGAGATGCCTCCCATATGACACGCTACTCGTCTGTTGTTTATTTCAACCCAACAAAAAATAAAGAAGCAAAGGGCTTTCCCTAATCAAGAAGTGGCCTACATATTTTGCTCACCTGCCTGCTCACACTGTAGCTTTGGCAGGAGCTTCCCTGCCTGTCTGGCTCGAGGGGAATTCTTACTTGCCACGGGCCGCTATTCTTCATTAGCCTTTTCAGATTTAGGACCTGCCACTCATCCCAAACTGCAACATGGGGCCAGCTCAAAGTGCCTTCCCCACCCCACCCCCAAATTTGGGTCCAGAAGTCCTTTTTGTGGTAGAATTTAGCATTCAACCCTATCTACGTGGGGCTACCTTTGAAGGTGACCCGGAAACTACAACTAATCCAGAACGTGGCAGCTAGACTGGTGACTGGGAGCGGCTGCCGAGACCATATAACACCGGTCTTGAAAGACCTACATTGACTCCCTGTACGTTTCCGAGCACAATTCAAGGTGTTGGTGCTGACCTTTAAAGCCCTAAACGGCCTCGGCCCATTATACCTGAAGGAGCGTCTCCACCCCCATCATTCTGCCTGGACGCTGAGGTCCAGCTCTGAGGGCCTTCTGGCGGTTCCCTCGCTGCGAGAAGCCAAGTTACAGAGAAGCAGGTAGAGGCTCCCTCCCTGTGGAACGCCCTCCCACCAGATGTCAAAGAGAACAACTACCACCAGACTTTTAGAAGAAATCAGAAGGCAGCCCTGTTTAGGGAAGTTTTAGTGTTTGATGTATTACAGTACTTTAGGATTTTTTTGGAAGCCGCCCAGAGTGGCTGGGAAAGCCCAGCCAGATGGGCGGGGTATAAATAATAAATTATTATTACTATTATCCAAGCGGATAAAATACAGGCATCCTATATTGAAAGTCTCAATCTTGCTCTACGGTCATACCTCTTAGTACATTCGGTTCAGGTTACATCTTTTCAGGTTGCGTCCTGCGGTGACCCGGAAGTACCAGAAAGGGTTACTTCTGCGTTTCGCCGCTCACGCAGACGCACAAAAATGACATCACACACATGCGCAGAGGCGGCGAATTGCGACCCGCGCGTGCAGACTCGGGTTGCGTTCCTTTCAGGTTGCGAATGGGGTCCCCGTTCGCAACCAGAGGTACCACTGTATTTAGATTGCAATGCTGTTCCCCCCCACATCCATGTCATTTGGTACCTTCCACTTCCTTGTACTTGTAATAAAGCTCCCTCAGCTCCTCCTCGTCTTCCTCAGTCCACTGAACAGCCTTGAGGGAGTTAGAGCTGTTTGGAGAAGGAGAGAGAATAAATACTTAGATGGGAAGGTTGACGTGTGCTTTTATGCTCCCCGCCCCCCAATAAAAAGAGATTTAACTTTAATTCTTCTGACTTGGTATTTGATGTGGAATAATTTCAAAAGTGAACCTGGGATTGTTTCACATGTGAATACCCACACGCATCTGGAGGTCTGCTCACCAAAAGCACGTGAGGGAAAGTGGGCAGAAGATGCCGGAAACTCTCCTGTCATTGCCATGATGTGGCAACCCTGCGTGGAAGTCCTTGAATACTGCGCTACCTCCCTCAATTTAAAGGCAAAAAGGCCCCTCACTTGCTGTATGTCTTCAAAATGTGCTGCCGCCACTGCTTTGGGAAGGATTTTTATAATTTTATATTGCATTGTACTGTAATTTTGACCTATGAGGTTTTTTTCCTGTTCCATTGTCTGCTTTATACACATAGATATTTGTTAAATAATCACCATCCCCACAAAACAAAAAAGGAATATATTGAGAGAGTGGCCAGTCCTTTCTGGAAGTGCCCCTTCAGAAACTTAAAAGTTACTGGAAAAATATTCCAGGAGCTCACGTTTCATCTTCCTCTGCCAAAGCATAGCCTTCAGTCATCTCCCGAATCACGGCCGTGCTTTTCCAGAACAGCAGCTCCACGTAGGCCTTCTTGTTGTTGGCTGCTAGTGCAAAAAACTTGCCCACAATGTATTTGGCAAAGGTCACCAGCTCCTAGGGTTGGAGAGAAGTTTTTATTTATTTTAAATCTCAGGGCTCAGCAGTCACTGCTGCTCAGCACTATGGGAATATTTCATGATTAAATAATAATAAAAATAATAAAATAATTTTTTATTTATATCCCGCCCTCCCCAGCCGAAGCCGGGCTCACAGCGGCTAACAACATTAAAATGATACAACATTCTAAAATCATTTCATTATAAAATCAATTCAAATCAGATTAACGGCAACCATTAGGCTAGAGTTCTATGAAGATTACAGGAGGGTCAGGCTGCGCCCTGACCAAAGGCCTGGTGGAACAGCTCTGTCTTGCAGGCCCTGTGGAAAGATGTCAAGTCCTGCAGGGCCCTAGTCTCTTGTGATAGGGCGTTCCACCAGATTGGGGCCACGGCCGAAAAAGCCCTGGCTCTGGTTGAGGCCAGCCTAACCTCCCTGTGATCTCCAAGATGTTTTTATTTGAAGACCGTTAGGTCCTCCGTGGGACATACCAGGAGAGGCGGTCCCGGAGGTATTTTAGGTTTCCTTAATAATAGTGCATACATAGGAGGAGGTAGGATACATGTCAGATGCAAGCAGGCAGAAAAGAACAATCTGCAGATTTGGGAACTGTCTTTTCTTTTTTCTACTTCTTAGCTTGCTTTATAAAACTTAAGCAACTTTTTTTTTTGCAACTGACTCATGCCAGATTCCTTCCTCGGCAAACTACCAAGGAAACAAACATTAATCCAAAAGGGCATTCCTGATGATTCTCAAAAGATCATGTAAAAAGGCCCCTCCCTTTTTGACATGCAGATAAAAGGGCTAGGTACTGCTGAAAAACAAAAGGGAGGAATTGAGTACACATGGTGCCTTAAAACATTCAGAACAATGTTCTCATTATTTCTTACAACAACCTTGCAACAAGGCATCATCTTGTGGGTAGAGAGGATGGCGACTGCTACAGTCATCTGGGTGGTAGAGGCACGGTTTGAATTTGCAATTTCCCTGTTCACAGATCAATCCACACACGTTTACCTGGGAACAAAGTCCCCCTGTGTTCAGTGGGGCTTGCTCCTTAGCAGGTGAATTTAGGATTGCAGCCTTCACGTTTCTGATGATGCAGAGGGCAACCAAGCTACCGTGAACCTCACCTTGTAAGCTGCAGCAGCAGGGTCACTGAGCAGCCGGTTGAAGAGGCAGAAGACAGAAAGCTGGAAGAGGAGTGCCTCCATCTTGAGGTCACAGGCGATGCGGTGCAACATTTTCACCACGCAGTGGTTAGTGTGGGCGCTGTTCTGCTGGTAGTTCTTGAAGAGCAGGACATAGGCCTTAACCACACTGGCACTGGCAAACCTGCACACCAGGGTGTAGATATCAAACACGTTCAGCGTAAAGTAGGGTTACCAGACGTCCCCAGATTTGCAAATCTGTCCCTGGACAAATTCTGTCCCCGGAATGTCCCCAGATTTGCAAATCTGTCCCCGGGAAACATGGCAGCGGCAGCCTCAGCAGCCCGGAGCCAGCCTGGTAGTGCAGTTGGCTCTGGCTGACTCCAGGCTGCTGACTGCTGCTGCCGAAGGGGAATGTCCGGCCATACAGATCTCCTACCCCCTTCCTCCTTTGTTTTGACAGATTGGGGGAGGCTCGGGAGCCGCAGGCGGGCAGCCATTGCCCAGTTTTTAAAAAAACCTCTGTGCATTTGTTTCACAGGGTGTGAAAGAAGGGTTTTGCACCTTTATACAATATGCATGTGTGCTTAGGGCCCAGGGTCTTTGGTCTCACCACCCCCCACTACTGACTCCCTGCTGCTACTCAGCTTCAAAAAAAAAAAAGGAAAAAAAAAGGTCCCCAGATTCATTGAAAAAAATCTGGTAACCATAGTGTAAAAACCAGGGCAAGATATTTATAGTCAGGGCTGCTTGCATACTGCACCTCCACAGAAGCGCAAAACGTGGTAATGGGCACAGGATTCGGCTTCCTAAAGTTCAGTCCCTCTCTCTTTTTGTTATGTAAAGTTTCTAGCCCTTATGATGGATTGGGGGCGGAGGAAGGGTGTGAAAAAATGACATGGACAAGAATGCCAGAGGAAACAGGCTCAATACATTTGAAACGCCCTGGGCACACAGAAGGATGGGGGGGGGGGGAGCTCTTACAAAAAACAACAACACCCTGTTTACCGCTTCATGTAATCCAGGAAATTGAATTCCCTTTCTGACACGTTTACAGACGCCAACTCTTCCTCAGCGACTTCCTCTTCTTCAGCTGCCTCCTCAGGTTCATCTGTCTCGGGTGCTGTTTGTCCTGCGTGCATTTGAAGGGGTGTGGTCAAATGTAAGGACATTTGAGGATCCACCACAAGGGAAGGCGGGACTTCCCTTGGGAAAATCCTTTGCAGCCCCCCCCCGCCCTCTTGCTGTCCTTTCTATTGACTCATGGAGAACAGACACTCACGAGGCAGGCTGGCGAAGAAGATTTGTCTCAGCAGCTCTGTCTCTTCATCTGGGCCAAGGGAGGACGACCCAAAAACATCTCCTTCTGGCCACACCTCCCTTACAGAAGAGAAGGAAAGCGGGAGTTATGAGCTGTGTGCAACAGCTAGGATACAGTAGGGTTGATACTTCCTGCACTCCAACGTCAAGAACTGGGTCAAAACCAAGTCCACACGTCCACACACCCCTTTAGCAAAGCCATTTCCGCCCTGGGAGGAGAGGGGGTTGCAGGCAAAACCCTCCTCCCACTCACGCGGGGGCGGGACCTTGCCCCCCCGCGTGAACAGGGAATCCCCGGGCGTGTCTTCCACCCTGTCTGCCAATTGGCGGGCTGGGGAGGCGGGGCCTAGCCCATTTAAGGCCAGGCACACCCGGGGACCGCCCTCTTTCCCCTTCCCAGCTGAGCGGTTTTCCCATCCCACCCACCCTTTAGGATTAGCTAGCTATGACCTTGCTATGGACTTCGGTTGGTTGCCGCAAGGGGCCTGGTAGGAATTTTTCCAATTTGGCACACTTTGTGCCTTTTGGTTTTTTCGCCTACCTCGTAGCAAACGTCACAACTTCCATGGTATTGGCGGTTAGGCATTGGCAGGGGTTAATTGTTATGCAAATGAATGGGGGGGAAGGAAGCACCATCACCTTCCCCAATGGAAAGGGTAGTCCAGTAGAGGACTCCAGGGGGCGTTGCCTTGTCTGAAACCTAGGGAGGTAAGGGCCTCCGGCACGCCCCCGAGCGGTGACACCCGTGGGATCCTATTTGGCGTACTTCAATAGGACTCCCACGGCTTGTGGACAACCCTTCCCGGTCTCCATGCCGGGTAGTTGATAGGAGCCAATGCCTAAGGCCAATACCTTTCAATTCTGTAATCAATAAAGTTGTGGCCTTTTTATGCCCATTAACCTTAAATAATGTGTCCAGTGTCTTCATTTCTCATGGGGGAGGGGACTTGCCACGCAACTACAGAATTGTGAACAAGAGTGACCATCCAGCAAACATCACTACTTGTGTGCCTTGCGTCTATGTCTGTGCATAGAGATGAATCCAATTGGCCTTCATGAATACGTTCAGAAATGTTTCCTTCCAAATAACATTTTACATAAATGTCTAAAGAACAAAACAGGCCTATGTGAAGCTGGCAAACTTTTCTTAGTTGGGGGGGTGGAACCCCCAGATTGCCCATGTCACACACACACCCAACCCATAATCATCTCCTCCTCCTCTTAGTCCCTCGTGTCAACATTTAGATTGCAAGCTGCTTGGGACAGAGACCTGCCTTCTTGTTATTCCAGTATAGGGCCACACACACACTGCTAAGCTTACATTTGCCATGCATTTCTGGAGGAAGACCCTTCTACTGGACATGTTCATTTGTTAAACAGGGCTGCTAAAAGGCCACATAATGAAGCTGGAAACCTAGATGCTTCCAACACTTCCTTTATTTTTCAGGTTTCTTACAACACAGAGATGGTCAAGTCTGTGTGTCAAGATAACCATATTCAACTACCTTAAGACTGGCACGTGAAAGAGGGAACAAGCTTGTATTCTTCTGCTCTGGAGGGTAGGACTTGAATCAATGGTTTCAAGTTACAAGACAGGAGATTCCGAACTAAACATACAGGAAAAACTTTCTGGCAAGAAGAGCTGTTCGTAAACAAACTCGTGTTGCAAAATATGAGTCAGCAATATCGAAAGCTACACGATGGTCAGAAACAATAACAATGTGAAAAACTTTATGGAATAATTCAAAACTAACAAACTGGTCTCTGAAAGTCCTTAAATGAATCACGGTGCCAGACTTTACCCGGCGGAGAGCAAGCTGTGAAGCTTTGTATAATCAGCAAATGTCCAATTCTGATGTCCAACTCTGAAGTCTGCTGAACAGTGTTTCCGGATAACAACTACTGTTTCGTTGAATTCTTCACCAGCCAATTAGTTCAACACTTGTAAGTAGAAAGATACATAATTTCTTCATTAACCAATCTTTTTCCCAAATAGATAAAATGAAAAATACTCTGGAACAGTGCTCATGCGATTATGTAGTCACTGTTCACTACATAATCGCATGCACTGTTCCAGAGTATTTTTCATTGTATCTATCTACATCTTTGTTGAACCAATTGGCTGATTATACAAAGCTTCACAGCTTGCTTTACTGCCAGGTAAAGTCTGGCACCGTGATTCATTTAAGGACTTTCAGAGACTTCAGTTAGTTACGTTTTGAATTATTCCAGTAAGAGCTATCTGGGAGTGGAACAGACTCCCACGAGAGGTGGTGGACTCTTCTTCCTTGACGGTCTTAAAGCAGATGGTTGGATCTGTCACAGATGCTTTAGCTGAGATTCCTGTATTCTAGCTCCTCTGATTCACCAATAGTTCTTCACAGACTATTAAGGACACTGATCCATTCCTTGAAGCCACTTCCTTACCTTGCTGACCGCAAGAGGGACAGAGCTTCAGGTGCCTGGCCAGCCAGTAGACTGTCCTGGATCCGTACCATGGCCTCAGCTCGCTGCTCCTCCAGTGGAATTTCCGATGCAGCATCGAAAGGGACAACGTCCTCCAGGAGAGGCTCAGGACCCTGACGGCAAGAAAGAGATGCCGGAAAATAACCTTTGTTAAAAAAAACCAGAAGCTTTTCTTTTGGGAATTCTAGGGACAGAACTACCTAAATCAGGGGTCAGCAAACTTTTTCAGCAGAGGGCTGGTCCACCGTCCCTCAGACCACATGGTGGGCCGGACTATATTTTGAAGAAAAATAATGAACGAATTCCTATGCTTCACAAATAACTCAGAGATGCATTTTAAATAAAAGGACACTTTCTACTCATGTAAAAACACGCTGATTCCTGGACCATTCACGGGCCGGATTGAGAAGGTGAGTGGGTCGCATCTGGCCCCCAGGCCTTAAGTTTGCCTACCCCTGACATAAATTGTACAGAAATTTATTTATGTATGTAACTACAGCGGCAAGAAAGTTATTTGCCCCAAAATGGAAAGAAGAAGTCTTGACATAAGAAGAATGGATACAAAAAATATGTAGAAATGGCAAAACTAACCGAAAGGATAAGAAATCAAGATAACTTTCGTAAGAGTATATATTTAAAGTAGATAATTAAGTGAGCAAAATAAATGAATTTGGATATGCAGAATATATTAAAAAATAAATTCAAGGAACTGCAGAAAGAGAAGGAAGGAAGTCAAGCTTTGAAATGTTAAAATGATTGCAAAATTAATGAAATGTATACACCTGAAAAGTTTAGCTTTATAAATAAACTTTTTTTAAAAAAAGAAAAGATGCCAGATGTATTCCGAACAAGGGCAAGATTAATAAAGTAAGTAAATTTCAAAGAGGAAGGAATGAATGCAGATTCACACTAAGGTTTTTCTGCCACTCACACTGCAGAGTTCTGTTCAACCAGGGTGGAATTATTTTGCCCGTCAAATGATAGGAACATTTTTAATTTTAACGTGTTTCCAGATTGCAAGCCTGCCTGCATTTCCAAACACATGCTTTTTATCATATCTTCTGAAAGGAGGCTGTGGCGCCATCTCAAAATAGGGCTAGAGGAGTTATAAAACCAGCTCAAAATTTGGAAAGTTAGAAACCCTACCCCCTACTGGCTTCCAGAAGGCACTGCATGAATGATGGCTGAGAAAATTCAGTGGGCTATTGCACTACTATCATCAGTTTTCACACCTCTCTTGAGAAGATTTTAGCAAGATGCAAAAGCAAAACTGAAAAAAACAAGTGTTACCAAACCTCTGCTGGCAACTGAACATTCACAGACCAATATCCAGACTTCACACAACTAGAAAATATGATCACTACACTAGGCAGTACTATCAGAGCCAGAGTGGCGTAAGGCGACCGTGGGCCAGTCACCCTCTCTCTCCCCCCAACCTACCTCACAGGGTTGTTGGGAGGAGGAGGAGGAAGAAGAAGAAGAAGAAGAAGAAGAAGAAGAAGAAGAAGAAGAAGAAGAAGAAGAAGAAGAAGAAGAAGAAGAAGAAAAGGAGTTTGGATTTGATATCCCGCCTTTCACTCCCTTTAAGGAGTCTCAAAGAGGCTAACATTCTCCTTTCCCTTCCTCCCCCACAACAAACACTCTGTGAGGTGAGTGGGGCTGAGAGACCTCAAAGAAGTGTGACTGGCCCAAGGTCACCCAGCAGCTGCAGGTGGAGGAGCGGAGACGCGAACCCGGTTCCCCAGATTACGAGATTACCGCTCTTGACCACTACACCACACTGGCTGAAAAGGGTGGGGGACCATGCATGCCACCTTGAGCTTCTTGCAGTAAAAGCTGCATACAAATGTAATATGTAATAAATAGAATTTTCCAACTGGAACACGAACAATTTACTTCCTTTTGCAAAATATTAGGGACGCGGGTGGCTCTGTGGGTTAAACCACAGAGCCTAGGACTTGCCGATCAGAAGGTCGGCGGTTCGAATCCCCACGACCGGGTGAGCTCCCGTTGCTCGGTCCCTGCTCCTGCCAACCTAGCAGTTCGAAAGCACGTCAAAGTGCAAGTAGATAAATAGTTACTGTTCTGGCAGGAAGTTTAACGGTGTTTCCGTGCGCTGCTCTGGTTCGCCAGAAGCGGCTTAGTCACGCTAGCCACAAGACCCAGAAGCTGCACGCCGGCTCCCTTGGCCAATAAAGCGAGATGAGCACCGCAACCCCAGAGTCGGCCACGACTGGACCTAATGGTCAGGGGTCCCCTTTACCTTAATATAAAATTGCTAAAGAGGTGGGTGAGGGGTTTTACCCCCTTTGCCTTATTTACATTTTTCCATACATGTGGAAGACTTAAAAAAATAAAAAAACCCCAGAGTATTTGAGTCTGAATTTTTTTTCTGTACCCATTATCTGTATGCAAAGCTCTGCATGACTTTTGAGGAGTTGTTGCAACTCAATGGTAGAGCTTTGTGTGTAGAAGCGCCCCAGATTCAAGCCCTGGCGTCTCCAGATGGGGACTGCAAAGGTCCCTTTCTGAAACCCTAGACAGTCACTGCACAAGAGAGAGTGCTAGGTGGGCCAATGGTCTAAGTTGATAGCAAAAAGCGGCAGCTCCCTTTTGTGTGTTCCTATGACCTCAGAAGGGACGCGGGTGGCTCTGTGGGTTAAACCACAGAGTCTAGGACTTGCTGATCAGAAAGTCGGCGGTTCGAATCCCCGCGATGGGGTGGGCTCCCGTTGCTCGGTCCCTGCTCCTGCCAACCTAGCAATTCAAAAGTACGTCAAAGTGCAAGTAGATAAATAGGTACCGCTCTGGCAGGAAGGTAAACGGCGTTTCCGTGTGCTGCTCTGGTTCACCAGAAGCGGCTTAGTCATGGTGGCCATATGACCTGGAAGCTCTATGCGGGCTCCCTCAGCCAATAAAGATGAGCGCCGCAACCCCAGAGTCGGCCACAACTGGACCTAATGGTCAGGGGTCCCTTTACCTTTATGACTTCAGAACCTTGTGCATTTTAGAACTGGATCAAACAAGAGAGCTGCAAAAGCGCCACTCTCCGTTTCCAGACAGCTAGAAAACAAAATACAGGAGCCCCCAAGCTGCTGTGTCAAGACTGGTTATTTCCCATTATCCTACCTTGATGCATTTATCAATTTGCTCAGCCAGCCTTGTCCACATCTTCTCCAGCTCCTCAGGTGCTTGGGGCTGCACAGCCGACCTAGCAGGCTTCTTCTTCCTCTTGATTTTCTTGCTCTGCAACAAACAAACCAACAGCTTCCTGGTTCCTGAGCCAGCTTTTGAGGAAAAGGGGCTGCTGACGGAAGTGTAGCAGTGCTAGAGCCCTTTGTCCACAAGCACGGCCCAGGGAAAGTGATTAAATCAATCCTCTTGCCTTACTAGAAAAAATAACCAATAAACTGAAACTGACACGGGGACAAATAGAAGAAGACACATTCACCCCGGTATGGCTCCCCTTTATCACATACACAGCCCAACAAGACAATGACAAAAATCCACCAACAGCATACAAATTAATATGGCTAAGCTGATCCAGAACACCCACCCACCCCACTCACACAAAGACCACCAAAGACAACCCCAAATGAACAGCCACACCCTAGGCCAACCCCAACCTCTCTCACCACCAAAGGAACCCAAGTGAACAGCAGAGAACCTGCACAGGCAACGCTGACACAAAACCCCACATATATGAAGTAAAATAGAAACATCGCCACCTCCACTCATCTTTCCCCCTATTCTTCCTAATGTCTCAACAAATGAAACTGATTTGTAAAAAAAAAAAAAAGTGTTATGTGGAAAAAAAATACGAAAGAGAGACATTGAACATACCTTTATAAATCAAGAAAATCTTTAATACATTTTTTAAAAAACCAACCTCTCAGGCCCAGAAAGTGTGTGCATCGCTTCACAGACGCCAACGATCAGCTTGGGAAGCGCTGCGGAAGGGGTTTCGCAGGTACTGGCAATCAGCTGTTTGTTGGTGTCTGCAAAGCCCCACCCTTACCTATCCCCACACCTGACACCCTATATTATGTATAGGGAAGGGCAGGTCTGTGCATAGCTGTCAACTTACAGATTTGAAAATAAGGGACCAGCAGCCTCCAAAATAAGGGATCAGCAGCCAAAATAAGCGATTTTCCAAGCACAAGTATGTTCAACTTCTGAGCCCTTCAAGCCAAAAGCAGAAAGCCCAGCCAGCAGCCAAACGAAGCCTCAAGCGGTGGTTCCCACGGCGCAGCAACCCGGCAAAGGGGGTGCAGCAAGGAAAACCACCGTCACCTCTCCGCTGGGAAGCGCTGAGCAAAGGCGAGTCCTCAGGCAACACGGCTGATTTGATCGGCACAAGGCATGCAAGCTCCACCCCCCAGTTCTTAGACTCCTTATTGGGTGAGCAACACAGCCAAGCAACACAGTTGGAGCTTCCCTCCTCCCTGGCTGGCAGGGAGGGAGGGAGAGGAGCTGCTTCCTTTGAAACCCGGGAAATTTAAGGGACATCATCAATAAGGGACAGCAGTGGGACACAGCGTTGGGATAAGGGACTTTCCTGCCAAATAAGGGATGGTTGACAGCTATGGGTCTGTGTGGCTTGGCTGAAATGGAGAGGCCTAGTGCGGCCTACTTGGGACCCGCCAGCTTCCCTGCATGGAAAGGACTTTGTCCCCAGACACCAACATACCTGGACCACTAGGTTGCTCCTCCCTTTGCAAAATCTCTCCAGCATCTTCACGAAAAGGTGAGTGGTCTCCACCAGATCTTTCAGGAATGACCTCGGCTGCTTTGTGGCATCAAACTTACGGAAGAGGGTGAGGAACAGCTCGCGGTACTCCATCAAGTAGAAAATGTTGTCTGGGAGAAAGAGGAGGTCATGTTGTTAGTGTTATCCGTGCACACAAGCCAGCGTTTCCTGCTCTACAAGAAATTAAAAACAGCGGAAGGAATAGGATCCTAAGCACTTTATGCTAAATCCACTTGGGGGCCAGGCAACCTGTGTACAGCTCACGACCAGGTTCCTTGAGATTGCCTTATAGACCCAGTAGGGTCACTGTGTCCTGAAGGAGTTTCTCCTTCCAAGTCCAAGAAATATCAAAAGCCCTGTCCACAATACAACAGATGACCCTGTTCTGTGGAACAGTATCCCTGACCAGTGCCTACTATCAGTACTTCCGTGAAACAGAAGACATTTTTGTTTTGACAAGCTTTTCCAGCCGTATGGAAAAGTCTCTGTTTTAGGCGCTTGTTTTCTGTTGACTTTCCAACAAGATCTTCAGCGGCTTAGCTGTTTCTTAGAGATAATATTTCTAAAAAGACGTGTATAAATGGCAATTCATAAATTGAAAACAATAGCAAACGGACAACCGTTTCTTTCTTCTCCATTTTCTTCTATGTGCTCTTGGGGCTACCTAAGACAGCACATCCGCCCAACACATAAAGCTCTCAAGTCATTGCCTCTCAGTAAGAACTGGGTCTTAAGCACTGATAGGACATTGTTCTAAGACAGTGGTTTTCAACCAGCGTGCTGTGGCACCCTGGAGTGGCTTGAATGATGGCCAGGGGTGCCGTGGGCAACACTGGCCTCTGTCCCTCTTCCCTTTCCTCGCTGCTCTGCCTGCCAAAGGCTTGCACAGCTGTTTGTTGCAGCAGCCCTGGCTACAAGCTCCGCAAGCGAATGGTGCCTCTGGGGCTGGCCAGGGGGTGCTTCCCAGGCCCATGTGAGACAGTGTGAGGAGGCACCTCTTTTGGGGGCAGGGAGGACAGCTCAGAGACCAGGGGCGGCAGCCCAGAGGACTCCCAAGGAGAGGGGAGAAGAGGAGGCCGAGGGAGCACTCCCCAAGGGGAAGGTATTTCGAAAAGGGTGAGGGGCTGCTGGCTCTGCAAGCAAGGGGTGACACAACTGGGCTCCTTGGCCCCACAGGGGTGCCGCAGAAAGAATGTAGTTGGTCATGGGAGCCATGGACTACAAAAGGTTGAAAACCTCTGTCCTAAGAGGTTGTGTTTTCTACAACTAAAAATCCTCACTCTTTATGATGTGACTGCTGTTGCGCAAAGCTTCTTCTTGAGAATGGTCCATTTCGTGCACCGTCTTTAGCAGTTCCTGGTAGGCTTTGAGAGCCAGATGCATCCTGGAGAGACAGGGGAAGACAGGATGAGAGGGCAAGGGACAAAAGCACTCAGTCGCACAGCCAAAACAAGAGGGGGGGACCCAGCAGGGTGACTAACGCCCCTTACCTTCTAGACCAAGATGTAGCCTCCTTCTTATCCATAAGTAACATCTCATAGTATTTGGTCAGGCTCTGCTCAATGAAGTAGAAAGTCCGAACGCTAACCGTTTCAGAAACCAGCTGAGGTTGGAAAGATGAAGCCCGGTTGAAGGCCATGAAAAAAGCCATGGCCCATAAGTAGTAGGTCTCATCGTGCTGCTGGGCCTTCTCCCTGATCAGGTGATCCT
This sequence comes from Podarcis melisellensis, assembly GCF_964234715.1. NCBI lineage: Eukaryota > Metazoa > Chordata > Lepidosauria > Squamata > Lacertidae > Podarcis > Podarcis melisellensis. Next base: position 13,892,560 of record NC_138529.1, read on the forward strand.
GCAGGATGGGGGAGAAGAGAGAAGAGGAAGCAGCTGATCCTGTTACTGCTCCTTTTTGTTTGGGTTCCTATTATGTGCACAGTGGACTGAAAGAAATTTCAGATGCAGAGCACAGTGGTGGTAACTTCTATATACTCTGGTACCTCAGGTTACATACGCTTCAGGTTACATACACTTCAGGTTACAGACTCCACTAACCCAGAAATAGTGCTTCAGGTTAAGAACTTTGCTTCAGAATGAGAACAGAACTTGGGCTCTGGCGGCGCGACAGCAGCAGAAGGCCCCATTAGCTAAAGTGGTGCTTCAGGTTAAGAAGTTTCAGGTTAAGTATGGACCTCCGGAACGAATTAAGTACAGTGGTACCTCAGGTTAAGTACTTAATTCGTTCTGGAGGTCCATTCTTAACTTGAAACTGTTCTTAACCTGAAGCACCACTTTAGCTAATGGGGCCTCCCGCTGCCGCAGCACAATTTCTGTTCTCATCCTGAAGCAAAGTTCTTAACCCGAGGTACTATTTCTGGGTTAGCGGAGTCTGTAACCTGAAGCGTATGTAACGTGAAGCATATGTAACCTGAGGTACCACTGTACTTAACCTGACATACCACTGTAGAATCATAGAATCATAGAGTTGGAAGAGACCACAAGGGCCATCGAGTCCAACCCCCTGCCAAGCAGGAAACACCATCAGAGCACTCCTGACATATGGTTGTCAAGCCTCTGCTTAAAGCCACCAAAGAAGGAGACTCCACCACACTCCTTGGCAGCAAATTCCACTGTCAAACAGCTCTTACTGTCAGGAAGTTCTTCCTAATGTTTAGGTGGAATCTTCTTTCTTGTAGTTTGGATCCATTGCTCCGTGTCCGCTTCTCTGGAGCAGCAGAAAACAACCTTTCTCCCTCCTCTATGTGTAAAATATGAACATTTGCACCTTTCTACCTTTCTTTATTTGCACAATAAGAAAGGACTGGAGGGAGGTCTTTATGAGACCTATTCATCTCCATGTGCTTCCAGGGCATTTGTCACCCATCATACCAACCAGCACCTGTTTTTCTTTACAACATTTATACTGGGTTGTATCCAGCAAAATCATTAACCGGCAATCCATTCTGGGAGTTCCTCCAACTCTCCGATGCAGATTTTTTTCGAGGTGGGGGAGGGTCTGTTGCACAAGTGGAAACTGTTCTGTTTGTGCAACGACGTCACTGGATTAAACTCTTACTGCCCAATGACAAAAGTTAAAATTAAATCCTTAATCTGATCTGGAACAGAAATAAGGATGATGTCTTGCCAGATCCAGCTGAGTTGGCACTTCTATGTTAAGGAACCGATATCCTCGGGGAAGGCAGTGCTGCAGCTCTGCCCAACACCACCAACATCCCTCCCCTCCCGATTCCCCTTTCCAGGACGCTCCATTTGCCATCCCCACACTCGCTTGGCAGGATACGGACACCACTCTCACCTTGACCAGACACATCAGGCGATTGTAGCAGTTCTCCAAAAACTCCGCGCAGAACTCCTTGAGGAAAAGCCTCACGTTGAGGGCTGAGCGGCGAGAGACGCCCTCGCCATCGCGGGCAAGCTGGCGCCTCTTTGGCACCCGCCGTACCTCCTTGGCCAAATCGTGGCTGTAGTTCTTCACCTGCCCAGGAACAGGAGAGAGCGGAGAAGATAAGAAGGTGGGGATGGCTGCAGCGGTGACCTGGAAACTACAATTAATCCAGAATGTGGCAGCTAGACTGGTGACTGGGAGCGGCCGCCGGGACCACGTAACACTGGTCCTGAGAGAGCTGCATTGGCTCCCAGTATGTTTCCGAGCACGATTCAAAGTGTTGGTACTGATCTTTAAAGCCCTAAACAGCCTCGGTCTGTTCTGCACCTCCATCGTTCTGCCTGGACACTGAGGTCCAGCGCCGAGGGCCTTCTGGCGGTTCCCTCACTGTGAGAAGCCAAGTTACAGGGAACCAGGCAGAGGGCCTTCTCGGTAGTGGCGCCCGCCCTGTGGAACGCCCTCCCACCAGATGTCAAAGAGAAAAATAACTACCAAACTTTTAGAAGACATCTAAAGGCAGCCCTGTTTAGGGAAGCTTTTAAAGTCTAATAGATTATTGTATTTTAGTGTTTTGTTGGAAGCCGCCCAGAGTGGCAGGGGGGGACCCAGCCAGATGGGCGGGGTATAAATAATAAATTATTATTATTATTATTTCTCCTGCCCCATTCCTACTCTCGCCCTGCCTGTAAGCCCTACTTGCTCTAGCAAGGATGAGAGGGAGGTGCACACCATGTATGGGGAACCCCTGGCCTTCTGTATGTTGTTGAACTACAACTCCCATAATCACTGGCCATTGGCCAAACTTGCTGGGCCTGCTGGGGAAGCGTAGTTCAGCGACAGCTGGAGGGCCACAGGTTCTCCACACCTGAGGGGCACCAGAGGAGGAGTATAGGTACAGAATCCACAACTGCAGCTTCCTCTGCAGTTGAGGGGGCTTGTAAGGGTAGGTAAGTGAGGGCTTTCTGGGCTACCACTTTGTTGTTGAAGTAAGAGTAGCGAAAACGCAGCTAAGAAGCTCAAACCATGACTGACACCCTTCTTTGGAAATTAAACCAATGCCCAGACTTTAACATTCAAAAGCTTTACTTGCAGAAACTCAAGTTATAGATGATTTAAAACATAATATTTACAGTCGCGTGCTTGTTCAAGCATGGGCTTACGGTCTCTTCTTCTAACTTCCAAACATCTGTATTTTCCTCTTTCCAGAGCTCAGCACTCAGCCTTCTGTATCTCAGTTAGACCAGGCCTTGCAGCTCCTATGATAGATTGCCGACTTTTGCCTTCTCCTGCGTCTTTGCTCTCTTTCTCCCAAGCGGAGAAGCACTCCAACACTCAATTCAACCTAGCGGTGTTCACTGTGGATTCTAAAACACAGCCATCTTGCCTCACATTAAACAGAGTCTCTCCTTCACTGTATGCCTCCAATGTGACCAACAAGAGCCAATCGCATGAGAACCCCTACAAAACTCTCTGAACTTGGTTACCAACCAATCCAATTTAAACACAAAGTAATGCATGCAAGTGGGGACGCGGGTGGCGCTGTGGGTTAAACCACAGAGCCTAGGCCTTGCCGATCAGAAAGTTGGTGGTTCGAATCCCCGCGACGGGGTGAGCTCCCGTTGCTCGGTCCCTGCTCCTGCCAACCTAGCGGTTCGAAAGCATGGCAAAGTGCAAGTAGATAAATAGGTACTGCTCCGGCAGGAAGGTGAATGCCGTTTCCGTGCGCTGCTCCGGTTCGCCAGAAGTGGCTTAGTCATGCTGGCCACCTGACCCGGAAGCTGTACGCCGGCTCCCTCGGCCAATAAAGCGAGATGAGCGCCGCAACCCCAGAGTCGACCACGACTGGACCTAATGGTCAGGGGTCCCTTTACCTTTAAACGCATGCAAGCATTGACAATGTCTGCGAATTAAATTACTATACTTAACACACTTCACAACCCAAAGTAGCAAAGGGAGGCCTTCAACTTTGAGCACTGCCAGGCAACGACTCTCCAGTGTGGAGAGCCAGTGTGGTGCAGTGGTTAAGAGCGGTAGATTTGTAATCTGGGGAACCGGGTTCGCGTCTCTGCTCCTCCACATACAGCTGCTGGGTGACCTTGGGCTAGTCACACTTCTTTGAAGTCTCTCAGCCCCACTCACCTCACAGAGTGTTTGTTGTGGGGGAGGAAGGGAAAGGAGAATGTTAGCCGCTTTGAGACTCCTTCGGGCAGTGAAAAAGCGGGATATCAAATCCAAACTCCTCCTCCTCCTCTTCCTCTTCTTCTTCTTCTTCTTCTTCTTCTTCTTCTTCTCCTCCTCCTCCTCCTCCTCCTCCCCACCACACACACACACACACACACACACACACACACACACACACCAACTTACATTCTGCAGTCCCTTATGCATCACAACGTCTCTGTCTCCAAAAGACTTCAGGCCCTGAATGACGTAGCAGCCACCGAAACGAGAGTGCCTGCGGGCAAAGGGAGAAGCAGATGCATATATCGGGGGAACAAGCATAGTTTGAATCAAGGATCACAAGTGTTAGAACACAGGTCTTACTGACTAGTGATTTAAATCGATTTGAAATCGAATCCACCCTGCCTCACCTGCTGCTCCGCTGGAGAACCCGGCTCTTCTTCTCAGCCAGTTCCTTCTGCCTCAGGTGCTCCAACTCAGCCGCATCTGCGCTCTGCTCCTTGGCTGAGCGGGCCTGCCCTGTTGCTGCCAGTTGCTCTGGGTTCTGTTGGGGACACGGACTTCCGTGACTTCCTGCAAGCCAAGCTAGGCTCACCCAATACCAAGCCCATCCCAGGCAGAGAGGAGTCACTGCAGGTTGCCTATATAGGACAAGGCAATATTTCTGCCTGTCTTCTGTGCCTCCCAACTTTGAGAAGGCTTACAAAATGCTAAACATATGGACAACCGTGTCAGGTTTGACCGGGGAAGGTTAACCTGTGGCCATTTAGATGTTGATGGACTGAAACACCTAACATGCCCGGCCACTGGGCCATGCTGGCTTGGTCAGCAAGGCAGCCTGCTAGAGAACAGCGAGATCTAAATGTCAACTAACTCACCCATCACTTCACCTAACAGTGACCAAGTGAAAAGACTCACAAAATGAACACCCTCAAGACATGTCCGTTTTTGCCCTTCACACATGTTATCTGAAGGCACATTGCCTCTAAACCTGGAAGTCCTGTTCCTATGTATCACAGATATACTTGGTCCAATATATCTGAAGGAGCGTCTCCACCTCCATTGTTCTACCCGGACACTGAGGTCCAGCGCCGAGGGCCTTCTAGGGGGTCCCTCACTGCGAGAAGCCAAGTTACAGGGAACCAGGCAAAGGGCCTTCTCGGTAGTGGCGCCCGCCTTGTGGAACGCCCTCCCACCAGATGTCAAAGAGAACAACAACTACCAAACTTTTAGAAGACATCTGAAGGCAGCCCTGGTTAGGGAAGTTTTAATGTTTGATGCATTACTGTATTTTAATATTTTGTTGGAAGCCGCCCAGAGTGGCTGGGGAAGCCCAGCCAGATGGGTGGGGTATAAATAAATAAATAAATAAATAAAATTATTATTCACTAGTTTTGTTAGCAACCGCTGTTTCCCAACCCACCAAAAACTGTCCCAATTACGCCCCACCCCACAAGTCTCTCACAAGTACAGGTGAAAACTATTGCCATCTCCTCTTTCGCCTTGTATTCAAACTCTCCCTTTTCCTTCTTCCCTTTCTACAGTATATAAGTTTTGAATGCCACTAAATTCCTGGGGCTTCATTCCCACTTCAATAGCGTTTCTTCAGCCGGAAACTGATTTCCGGCACCTCTCTGGCGGGCACCATTGCCATTACAGTTGTATCTTGTGTATCTCAAATGCCTTGGCTCCCGAACAAATTGGCTTCCGAAAGATCGAAACCCGGAAGTGAGTGTTCTGGTTTTCAAACATTCTTTTGGAAGCCGAACGGCCGACGGAGCTTCTGATTGGCTGCAGGACCTTCCTGCAGCCAACCTGAAGCCGCACTTTGGTTTCTGAACGTTTTGGAAGTCGAACAGACTTCTGGGACGGATTCCGTTTGACTTCCAAGGTACGACTGTATAAGAGAACAAGGGAGGTGTTCATGGTGAGCTCTGGCACCTCTTTTTCTAGAAAAATAGCACTGCCAACTTCTAACACAGCGACTGTATCCAATGGACAGCCCAACCAGCAATTCAGCAGGCCTGGGTTCAGCCACCTGAAGATTATCGCCCGCCTTGCCCAACCCTCTTCCTCCTCCCCTTACTTACCTGGTCACGGAACATAAGGGAGATGATCTCAAGCACATGTAGGCTCCATTGCTGCTCGCTCTGGGAGCTGGCCAAGAATTTGAGCAGATCATCCATGCCACTGATGTGGATGGCCCATAGCACCCGGTCATGAGTGTTGGCATCGTCGTCAATGTTCTATGGGAAAGACCACAGGAGCCTGAGTACAAGGGCATTGGGGACCTCATGACCTAAGGTGCTGCTTCTTCTTCTGAGTAGGGATACCAAGGGGTGAGGGGAAGGAAGGAAGGAAGGAAGGAAGGAAGGAAGGAAGGACGGACACTGTGGTTGTTGAGGACAGGGACACTATCCGTTGCTGGCTTTCAAACTGCATTCCAAGGAACAATAAGTTTGTGTTAAATATATATATACAGTGGTGCCGTGGTTCTCGAACATAATCTGTTCCAGGAGTCCGATCGACTACCGAAACCGTAGCTCAGCAGTGCTGACCTAGTCTGCAATGTCAGACCAGGAGCAAAATCCCTCAAAATTTTTGCTAGGGTTACTCCTATATAATCTAAATGGAGACAATGTGCAGTGCACATTTTAAGCAGAACTACTGACACACCTCACTCCTGCAGAGGTTGTGTGTGGAAATCTATCATGTCACCTCACGTACTAGCGTGACATAGCGAGCAAATCTCTTGCGATATACCAGAGAGAAGCAAAACCTATGACTGTTCCCGTTCCCCTCCACCCCTCGTCCAGCAGATTTAACAATAGCGTGGTGAATGTGTAGAGATGTGTGTATAATGTGAATGTGCAAACCAGCAAGCCTCTGCTTCAAGTCAAGCCTAAGTCAAGCCATTATTATATACAGTATTTTTCCGTGTATAACACGCCCCCATGTATAAGACGGAAAGGATTGCCCAGATCTGTTGAGCTTTTGGGGGCAGGGGGCCCTTGCCAAAGCCACCAATAACACGCCCAATAGCCGCTGACAATCTCCAGCTCACCACAGCAACAAAAACCACATCCCACCTATGTGTACTATCCGTGTACAGTGGTACCTCGGGTTAAGTACTTAATTCGTTCCGGAGGTCCATACTTAACCTGAAACTGTTCTTAACCTGAAGCACCACTTTAGCTAATGGGGTCTCCTGCTGCCGCCGAAGCATGATTTCTGTTCTCATCCTGAAGCAAAGTTCTTAACCTGAGGTAATATTTCAGGGTTAGCGGAGTCTGTAACCTGAAACGTATGTAACCTGAAGCGTATGTAACCCGAGGTTGCATACTGTATAAGACAACCCCCCCAATGTTTAAACACGGTTTTAAAACATAAAAACCCTGTCTTGTACGTGGAAAAGTACAGTAATTCACCCTAAAACAGGGTATAAAAAAACCAAAGGAGTGACTGCTGTGAAAGCAGAGATACAGGTAGGTGAACCTCTGCAAAAGCTCAGGTGCTTCTTTCGCACCTTCAGGCAAAGCCCTAGGCCAGTAGCAGCCTGACCGCAATTGGGTGCCCCCCCTTCAGACATGCGAGTACCTTCTCCTCATCGGGATCGGCCGGGACATGCAGCACATTGCGCACCAGCAGCAGGATCCGCTCGATTAAGAGGTTATCCTCCTCCTGACGCTGTTCCCAGTCCTGGGGGGCAGGAAGGAAGGGGCAGGTCATCATAGATAAACCCCCCACAACAAAAGTGGGTCACAGGGCAGAGCTTTTTTGCCTCTGCCCAAAACCCAACCTTGCCCTCCCACCCCCCTTTTTTGGTCCCCTTCCACATCCATTCCCTAAATCCCTTCTGGCTCCTTGCACTTGAGGATCGGGTCCCCCACAAAGTGCCACTTCTGGGACTGGGGGCCAAAATGGTACTACTCACCAGCTGCAGCAGGTCATATAGCTTTTCACTCAGTACCCCAAAGATCTTCTCGTTGGCAAACGCCTACAAGGTGGGGAAGGAAGCGTGTTAGTCTCCCCTGTGATAGGAATTTTATGGCCTTAGATATATGGTAATGTTCATAAGCGTACCAACCAAGCACATACATAGATCAGCACAGGAAGACCGACCTGGAACCATTTTGATTCCCAAGCTGTCCCAAACTGACCAAATGTTTTCTCTGCAAGGTCAAAGTAGAAAAGCCTCCCCACTGTCTTTTCCTTCACAAATCCTGTCTTAAGGGTATGTCTGTGTTTGAATAGGGTGTGAGCTTTTGACCTGGCCCAGGAACTAAGTATTTATCAGTACGAAAGACAGGCCAGGCTCCCCAGGCAATCCAATCAAGTAACGCGCCAGACAGGAGATAAACAACAAGAGAAAAACAATATTCAAATTTCTGTTTTAGACCGCCTATTCTGTGATGTAGGTGCGATGTATCTAAGGGGTGGTCTTAGGTTACACCCCTTCTGCGATGTATGTATGATGTTTCTGGGGGTGGTCCTGATCTACAGGGTGGGAATTTCAAAAGTCTTTATAAGGCCTTGCACACCATTTTTCGGGGTTCCTCCTCCTCTCCTGCGGGTGAGGGGAGCACCCTGTTGCAACAGATCAATAAAGATCAAGCTTACTAGCTGCTTTGCTTCTCAATATTCTCTGGTTGGCCTCTGTTATCTTCTCCTACCAATAGGGAACCTATGTAATGACTCTATATGGGCTCTTGGATACCCCCTAAGGGAAAAGGGCAATTTTTGTTTACAACACCCCTAGAGCAGTGGTTGTCGGAGGGTGTGGCAGGAGAGGACGACAAGCACGACAGGAAGGTTCAAGGGCAATCAAAGAAACATTTAAATGTTTCGGTGTAGTATAGTGTAGCATGGCATATTTTTCGCTCCGCAAGACGCACCCGACTGGAAGACGCACCTAGTTTTTAGAGGATGAAAACAAGAAAAAGAATATTCTGAACGAAACAGTGGATGTATAATTTTTGTGGTTCATGCTGTGGCCACAGACATGTGATCTGATGGTGAATTTGGGGTGACCCAATGCAAAAATCCTGAGGATCCATGTGGATCCTGTTGAATGGTTTCTTTAAATGTAAAGGTTCATCATTGTTCCACCCGATGTGTATGTCTTTAAGGGGCCAGAGCAAAATAACGAGAGCCAGCTTTACAGCTGTGAAACACAGCAGGTGCTGCTGAGTTGTATTGATTAAGCTATGTCAGCAATTGGGTGTAGTATATAAGGAGCAGCACCTAGCTCTCCCATTACCCTGGGGGATGGGCTGGTGGTTGGGTCATGGTTGTTGATGTATTTAGTGTAAATGGAGTTTTTGTTTTTCTTATTAAAACCTTGTTTAAGTACTTTTTGAGTCCCTTTTTAATGCATGGTCTCCCCGGCAAGCTCTCTGCAGCGCTACTAAACTGCAAATAGCCAACAGATCCATGCTTTGTAACGTTTTTGCGTCATAGCGGCCCCAAGCAACAGTGGGTGAGTGATTTTTTGGGTGCAGGCTTTAGCCATGGATACACTATGTGATCTGATGGTGAATTTGGGGTGACCCAATGTAAAAATCCTGAGGATCCATGGGCTTTTACCTCCCCCCCTCCCAGGCAGCCTCTGCTAGCATCCCTTATTTCTCTTCGGATCACACCGATCAGCTGTTTCCTTTCAACACTCCCTTCCCTCTTGTTTGCCTTCGTGTCTTTTCCTTAGCTGGAGCAGTTTTTGGCTCCTCCTTTTCTTCTAATTTCTCTCCTTATTGCTTTAGTCTTCTCTTTCAAAAAAAAAAAAGCATGATCTGCTTTTTGCCTCTGGACAAAAAAAAGTGCATCTTATGGAGTGAAAAATACGGTATTTCTGTTGTCGTTGCAGAATATGGATAGATAAGAGGAAGAGCATCCAGTGATACCGGGGGCAAACCCAGTTGTAATCCCGAATCACACAGTGCTAGCAAAGACTTGTTCATATTTGGGGAATTATTCACGTTCTTATGTAGCTGCATTGTTTAATGCTTTCTGGGTGTCCCATGATCATATTACAGTGGCACCTTGGTTTAAGAACAGCTTAGTTTATGAACAACTTGGATTAAGAACACTGCAAACCCGGAAGTAGGTGTTTTGGTTTGTGAACTTTTGCCTTGGAAGCAGAACATGTTCCGCTTCCTGTTGAGTGTGTTCCATTTGTAAATTAAGCCCCCCGCTGCTATGGGAAACCACGCCTTGGTTTAAGAATGCTTTGGTTTAAGAACGGACTTCCGGAATGGATTAAGTTCATAAACCAAGGTATAAAGCAGTTGCAATCTACGCTATAAATCAAGCACTGATAGCAGTTGTTTCTCTTTTGTTTTCCAATGTATTTCTTATTAATAAAAATGTGGTGCTGCTCAAGAAACACAAGGCAGTCCCACATGGATCCCAGGAAGGACTGGAAGATGAGCGACACCAGTACGAACCACTCACTTCTTTGTAAGCCTGCAGATAAGAGACAATTTGCAGGAAATGGTGTCGGAAGCTGGCTTCCTGGGGGAGTTTGCCAAAGCAGAGGACAGCTGGCTGGGTTAGGTTTACCATTAACCTAGGAGAAAAAGAAAACAAAATAAGAGGCTCCAACAATTACTGTGAAATAGCTTCACCGAGTCCTAAGCGAGCGAGAGCCTTGATGGGGCTAGTGGTTCTCTGCTTAAGGCTGCCAGTGATAAAACTAGAGATTCCACTAGCTGACCTGCTCTGTTCAAGGAGAGCGAATGTGAGAAATAAGGAGGAAGAACTGAAATTTATTTTACCTGAGGCTTTCTGGAGCCAGGTTTAAAACCAGCAGATGATACAGTCTTTGGGACTCATTTTAGGTCTTAAAGTTATAGGGTGCATTACAAAGAAGCACCTTTTCTCATAGTAGGAAAAAAACAGGCCCATCTCTTCTGACCATTAAGCAAAGCCGCATTCAGGATCCTGCTTTCAGAGGGCAACCAAGGGTCTGGAAACCAAGCCTTATGAGGAACAGCTAAGGAAGCTGGGTATTTTAGTCTGGAGAAGAGGTGACAGAGAGGTAATATGATCGCAGTCTTCAAATATCTAAAGGGCAGTCACATGGAAGATGGAGCGAGCTTGTTTTCTCCTGCTCTGGATGGTAGGACTCAAACCAATGGATTCACGTTACAAGTAAGGGGATTCTGAATAAACACTGGGAAGAACTTTCTGATGGTAAGATCTGTTTGACAGTGCAATGGACTCCCTTGGGAGATGGTGGACTCTCCGCCTTGGAAGTTTTTAAGGTTGGAAGGTCTAGGTGAGATTCCTGCATCGCAGGGGGTTGGACTAAATGACCATTGGGTTCAAACTCTACAATTCCATGATTCTAGGTATATGGCCACAAGGGAAAGGGCTCTCTCAGGAGGAACACTCATCTTAAGAAACTCTAGGTGGCATTCAACCAAGTCTTACTCAGAGCAGACCCAATGAAATGAATCAATGCGACCAAGTTCATTTTAATTCTGAATAAAACTTGGTTGAATGCCACTCTTCCCTTTATCGTGTCCCTAGGGGGCTGCATTCAGCTTTGCGGGCCACAAATTATACAGATCTGAGAGTGGTGGTTTGCCATCGGGCCGTAGCTCCACGACAGATGAAGCAGATCAAAATTAAAGAAAGCTGGGAACTTTATCAAAGTTCCTGTCACAATTTTTGCAGCTCTTACTTTTTTCAGAGTATTTTTGTATCTCCTTATAAAGGGTCACTCCTTAGATATACAGTGGTACCTCTGGATGCGAATGGGATCCGTTCCGGAGCCCCGTTCGCATCCTGAAGTGAACACAACCCGCGTCTGTGGGTTGCGATTCACTGCTTCCGCGCATGATATCATTTTGACCATCTGCGCATGCGCGAGCAGCAAAACCTGGAAGTAACACACTCCATTACTTCTGGGTCGCCGCAGCGTGCAACCCAAAAATACTCATCCCAAAGCTACTTTAATCCAAGGTATGACTTTATCCCAATTTCATTTATGCATTGTATACCCTTACACCATAACCTCTGACTTCTTCACAATCAAGGCTTTGACTGAAATGAGTTATTAGTCCTGTCTCTCATCAAAGCGCTGTCAGGGAACATTGTACATACATGAATAATATTCATTCCTTCATCAAACCTTTTATTGGCATCGCATACAAACATCCATAGCAAATCAATACAGAATTACCGCCTTCCCAGTGACAGAAAACATTTGTCAAATGAGAGGCAAAGCAGTTTAACATTACATCTCTAGGTCTCCAGGGAGATCAGACGTTTGCAATGTGTTTTGACGACAAAAAACCAGCTAAAGATACTTAGCCGCTAACTTGGTGAGCTCCTGATTATTATAATATTAATGTATGGGTTTTAATAAACCTACAGGAGCCAAGCAAGTCATCCCTCACCCACGCGGGTTACCTGATAACAGCATCAAAGAGCTGTTTGTCTTGAGGGTATTGGACGATGATAGGGATCAGGTCGTTCTGTAGAATCTGGGCCGCCCCCAGCTGTTGCCGAATATCCCTCGTCTCATCTTCGTGGCGCAGGTAGCGGATCAAGTCTTTCACACTCTCTGAACACAGAGAGACGAGCAGGGAGAGAAGGGTTATGTGGGAGCAACATTGGAAAGGATGTGAAACAAAAAAGCACATGGAATTCCTGTCCCACCACTTAAAAATTAAGCAAGGTTATAAAAGAAGTTATATTATTGCTGCAAAAAGAAGAAGCCCTTTTTTTAAAATGGAGAAAACAGAAACCCCTGATTATCTTGAAAATACAGTGGTAGCTCAGGTTAAGTACTTAATGCGTTCCGGAGGTTCGTACTTAACCTGAAACTGTTCTTAACCTGAAGCACCACTTTAGCTAACGGGGCCTCCTGCTGCCGCAGCACGATTTCTGTTCTCATCCTGAAGCAAAGTTCTTAACCCGAGGTACTACTTCTGGGTTAGCGGAGTCTGTAACCTGAAGCGTATGTAACATGAGGTACTAAAACACACACACACATCATTGTTATTTATTGTTTAATAGCCACAATTATAACATCACAATTATAACAAATAAAGGCTTGACATATCTCGCTTTGTGAGTCATGAGTCTATCTCATATATCAATTTCACCTTATAAGTTGAATTACTGAAATAAATGAACTTTTCCACGATATTCTAATTTTCGAGTTTCTCCTGTATATGTTGCAAGCTGCACAGAGTGGCTGGGGAAACCCAGCCAGATGGGCGGGATATAAATTACAACAACATTATTATTATTATTATTATTATTATTATTATTAATGCAATGCAGGAATCTTTTGCCCAAGGTGGGGCTTGAACTCACAACCTTGAGATTAAGAGTCTTGTGCTCTAATGACGGATTGGTTTTTCCTAAGTGTATAAAAATCACACGCTTCCCTAAAATGCATCCCACATCCACATCCCCATATCAACTGGCTCCATTAATGAGTCTGTTTGTGACAAGCATACTCCCCTCCCTTTAAACCTCCAATATACACCTGCTACCCCCTGGAGTCTCTCACCTAAGCAATCCGGCTCCTTGTGGTAGGTGTCCCCTTCCAAGAAGCCCAGGGCACTGCACGTCGCCAAGAGTTCGCAATTCATCATGTACAAGTCCATAAATCTCAGCCTAAGTGAAAGAAGGGAGCCTGCGGAGAACAGAAGCAATATTAAGCCATGGAGTTGCATAAAGGTAAAGTGGCCGACTCTGGGGTTGCGGTGCTCATCTTGCTTTATTGGCCGAGGGAGCCAGTGTACAGACTAGGCTGCTTCTGGCGAACCAGAGCAGCGCACGGAGACGCCGTTTACCTTCCCGCCGGAGCAGTACCTATTTATCTACTTGCACTTTGAGGTGCTTTTGAACTGCTAGGTTGGCAGGCGCAGGGACTGAGCAACGGGGGCTCACCTTGTCGCGGGGATTCGAACCGCCGACCTTCTGATCGGCAAAGTCCTAGGCTCTGTGGTTTAACCCACAGCGCCACCCACGTCCCTATGGAGTTGCATGGTCATTCACAAAAAAGGGCAGCTGCTCAGTAAAACAAAAAGGGCTTTTGATGCCTGCAGAAATCCAGGCACTGGCTTGCTAGTGTCGGACTAGAACCTCATGAGGCTTTGGCACAAAACTGGAAGCAAGAAGAATTAACGATGAAATGAAATTGATTGGAGAATGAAATTGGAGAATGAAATTGATGGGATTATGCAGAATTAGATAAACTAACAGGAAGGATTCAAAACCTGCGGGACCAGAGATTCTCAGAAGACTGGAGGAAATTTACAGACTACTGCGTTTGAAAAGTAATTGTGATGGACAGAGTACGCTAGTAGGTTTGCAAGAAGTTTCGTAAGGTGAATTATTTGAAATACTGCAAAAAAGACAATGAAGAGAATTATTAGTTAAAGATAATTAAAGGTAATGTGAAATTAAGAAATGCATAATGAATGATAAGAACGGAAAATCATCAGAGGCGCTGACGGAAGTCCAAAAAATATTGTATAAGATGTGAAGTTCTGTTGTATGAATGTTAATTAATATGTTAAAAACTAATAAAAATGTATTCATAAAAAAAAGAACCTCACAAGGCTAGGGTTCTTTCCCCCTCTTTTTTGTAAATAATTTTTATTCATTTTCCAATTAAAAAAACATTCATATTAATAACAAATTCAAACCAAATCCTTCCACATACAAAAAACAATATAGCCAATTATATAATCCAAATTAATTAATTTCAGTGGGACTTCCTGTGTTCTGGATTTCAAAAGCCAAATGCCCATCCTTTATCTTTCTGCTATCTTCTTTATTACTTCACAATTTTCCAATCCTGATATTAACAATCTCCTCTGGCGATCAGTCAGTCGCTGGTATAACTCACTATCTTGTTTTATTTGACCATTCCTTATTTCTATAATCACGCAGGGCGCTTTTCCCACATTGTTCTCAAATTTAATATTTTGAAGCGCAGTCGTCCTTGATGACCCCTCCTTTTTCTGCTGATTGTTGTGCTCTGGGCTATGAGGCTAGGGTTATCAGCCTAACCTACATCGGTTGTTATCTGGGCTATGAGGCTAGGGTTATCAGCCTAACCTACATCGGTTGTTATGGGAATTAACCGAGGGTGGGGATAAAACATATATGGCACATTGAGGGGGGGAAACAAGGAATGCAAATGCAAAAAATAAAATAAACAATGTACAGTATGTCTGGCTTCAGCAAGCAAGAAAAGCTGGTACCAACTCTTGCCATTATCTCAAAATCTGGAGAAAGGAAATAAAATACCACGTAGTTCTCATATACTCCCTCTCACACCCCCAAATGTTGATAAACCTTTTACGGCACATGCCACTTTCTGTGTGGCCCAAGTAATTACTGAGGGCAGTGTTGAAAGTCAGAGGGACTGCCCTGGTGGTTTTTCTCAGGCATATTCTGCAACATGTCATTCTCTATATAAATACACGTTGGCTACAAAAAATTAATACAACACTCTTCTATAGCCTCCCGAATGAGATACAAATTCATTGCCTAGGATCCACAGAAGAACCATCTTAAGCAGACATAGGCAAACTCTTGCTCTCTAGATGTTTGGGACTACAATTCCCATCATCCCTAGCTAACAGGACCAGTGGTCAGGGATGATGGGAATTGTAGTCCCAAACATCTGGAGGGCAGGAGTTTGCCTATGCCTGATCTTAAGTGACTGTGTGAACTCATGTTTATCCACACAGCTTTTTTTCTTTAAAAGGGATGCTCTCAAGAGCCTAAGTCTCCCAACTGCAGTAGTCATACAACAAGCCAAAATTCACAATGCAGAATCAACAGAAGCCAAACCTCCTAATTGGCTATCAGGCAGACACAACCAAGACCACCCTTGTTTAGCCACATTAGGAGATCGGGTTCATACAATCCACGTTCTTCTATTGCTATGCAATTCTCTTCCCCTTCGGTAAAGGGACCCCTGACCATTAGGTCCAGTCGCAGAAGACTCTGGGGTTGAGGCACTCATCTCGCTTTACTGGCCGAGGGAGCCGGCGTAGAGCTTCCAGGTCATGTGGCCAGCATGACTAAGCCGCTTCTGGCAAACCAGAGCAGCGCACGGAAACGCCGTTTACCTTCCCGCAGGAGCGGTTCCCATTTATCTAATTGCACTTTGATGTGCTTTCGAATTGCAAGGTTGGCAGGAGCAGAGACTGAGCAACGGGAGCTCACCCCGTCGCAGGGATTCGAACCGCCAAACTTCTGATCAGCAAGCCCTAGACTCTGTGGTTTAACCCACAGCGCCACCCGTGTCCCTTTATTACCCCCCAAATTAGCTAACTGCAGCTCCCTGCCCCCCTCTCCCATGCAATTAGCAAACTTCAGAAGCTGTGATCCTCAAATATTACCACCAGCAGGTGAACGGACATTTAAGTTAGTTTGCTGGGACACAGCACCAACCAGCGTCATGGGATGGACAAGAAAGGTTGCCGTAAACGCGCTACAGCTGCTACCTGTCCCCTGCCAGGGGATGCAAACGAGACTTACCTTGTCTCTGCAGGTCAACAAGCGAAAAAGTGGCACTTCACCGGAAACAATGCTTGGCTATTAATCGCATCCAAAATCCGCAGACCCTTTGCTCAGGAGCTAAAGCATGCTAAAATAGGCAGAGCTGTTGCATAGGTCTTCTCTACAGCAAACTAAGACTTCCATGCAAATTGACTATAGATCTTCAGAAAAGCTTCTGCTATCGCCTACCTATGCCCTGAACCTCGGTTTTTCCAATAGCCAAGGCTATTGAAGCAGAGATATCACAGAACTGCCACAGCCTTAAAGAACCATGAAGAAGATCAAGAGAAGGAGGACAGCTAAAACTCCTTTCCTGGCCTACAGATCAGAAAGCAGAGAAGGGATTTCTCACGTTACTCTGTGTAAGTTTATTTTACCAGCAGAACCTTCCGGTTCCTGGGGCTTCATGCATGCAAACTCCTCAAGGCAAATGCAGCTGGACTGCTTCCAAAATTCCTGGAACTTTTAAGCCGAGAGGGAAAGAGAGAAGCTGCTGGGAACTGGAAGACTGCAGACAACTGGCAAAATTTTGAGCTGCTAAAGAGGAGCAGGAAAAGGAGATGCGTTTCCTCCACCCACTTCTCGACAAGGCAACCCCTTCTTAACTCACCCCAATCCACCGCTACTGGAGTTCACACTGATTTCGAAATGACAGGACGTAACCTGGTTTGTGTAACTGGCCCACTTACACAAAGCGCTGCAGAATTCTAACCTACTTTCTAGGATGTCATAATAACCCAGGTCACTATTCAGCAGGGAGTATGTGTGTGTGCAAGTTGAGGAGAAATGTTTGGGAGCCCAAACCTCTTCTGCAACCACATACCATATTTTTCGCCCTATAAGACACACCAGACCACAAGAAGCACCTAGTTTTTGGAGGAGGAAAACAAGGGGGAAAAAATATTCTGAATCTCAGAAGCCAGAACAGCAAGAGGGATCGTTGCGCAGTGAAAGCAGCAATCCCTCTTGCTGTTCTGGCTTCTGGGATAGTTGCGCAGCCTGCATTCGACCATAAGACGCACACACATTTCCCCTTACATTTTAGGAGGGAAAAAGTGAGTCTTATAGAGCAAAAAATACGGTAACTTAAGACTCATGCTCAAATACCTCTGGGGTATCCTGGCTAGGTGGATGCAATATTCAGTGGGGGAAGATTGGGATTTTGACATCTTAGCACAACCTCTGGCAAGCGGCAGCTTGAAGTCCCGTTATGGAGAATTGGCAAGTAAGACCAGCACTATAGGGGCAGGCTGACCACTGTTCCAAATTACCCAGGCGCCAAGCACACTTTGTACCTGGCTATTGGCCACTTGCGACCAGGTGAAGATGCCCAGGCGCCAAGATGGCACCTGAGGTCTCCACCATCTCGAGGTGCGAGCCTGAGGGGTCCTTGAATCTTGACTGTTTTCACACACTAGCAACCACATCCTGTAGAACTCTATCGGGTATATTTTATCGGCACCATCGGAATGAATTTCAGGAACCTAAAAGTCGTATTGAAAAATACAACTTTTTGAACCGTCCGGCCCCAAAAATGGCAGCTAGGCAGCCTGTTTTGCCAACTATAACCCTAGTTTAAGGAGACAATTGGCGCCTAGCTTGTATCTATATCACCGAAGAATTAATGCTTTTGAATTATGGTGCTAGAGGAGACTCTTGAGAGTCCCATGGACTGCAAGAAGATCAAACCTATCCATTCTTAAGGAAATCAGCCCTGAGTGCTCACTGGAAGGACAGATCCTGAAGCTGAGACTCCAATACTTTGGCCACCTCATGAGAAGAGAAGACTCCCTGGAAAAGACCCTGATGTTGGGAAAGATGGAGAGCACAAGGAGAAGGGGACGGCAGAGGATGAGATGGTTGGACAGTGTTCTCGAATGAGTTTGACCAAACTGCGGGAGGCAGTGGAAGACAGGAGTGCCTGGTGTGCTTTGGTCCATGGGGTCACGAAGAGTCGGACGCGACTAAATGACTAAACAACAACAACAAAGATTACATCTCTGAGTTTCTAACACTGCCGCCACCAGACCTGTCGCCGCTACTGCTTGCCACAACCGCTGTGCTGCATCCGTGTCAATTTCAGGCAAGATCGTGCTGATTTGGGGTGAGCTCACCCGAAACTGGCGCAGATGTTGGCGCTGCTTCGGGGGCTTCTGCTGCCTGAGGCACCCTGCCTAATGGCTGAGCAGGCCTTGCTAAAACATTCTAAATGGCCTGTTAACACTGAATCCTTCTCTTCCTATGGGTCTAGGCCCAGTGCTCTGAATCAGGCTCTGCCTCAAAACCTACTCTGAAACCCAGGGCTTAATCCTGGAACATGTGAAGCAACCGTAATTATGCAAGGAGATGCCCGCGGGGGAGTGCAGATCTTCCACTGAAGATCAGTCACACCCACCATCTGAGGTTATGCAGCATGGCTCCCAGTTTGGCTTGAACCTTGTCTCCTCCTCCATTTCAAAACCAAAAGATGATGCATCTTGGAACCAGAATCTCCACAGAGGCCACTTCATTTTGCTCCTTTACTTAAGGCAGCTACTCTGTGTGGTAACATGAACATGAGCAGCAGCAGGTAGATCTCTTTGAACCACTACAAAATCCAGCGTTAACCAGATCAGCGTGGTGTGCAATGTTCAAAATTAGCCAGACGCTAGGCGCATTTTAGGGGACGCAGGTGGCGCTGTGGGTTAAAGCCTCAGCGCCTAGGACTTGCCGATCGAAAGGTCGGCGGTTCGAATCCCCGCGGCGGGGTGCGCTCCCGCTGCTCGGTCCCAGCGCCTGCCAACCTAGCAGTTCGAAAGCACCTCCGGGTGCAAGTAGATAAATAGGGACCGCTTACCAGCGGGAAGGTAAACGGCGTTTCCGTGTGCGGCTCTGGCTTGCCAGATGCAGCTTTGTCACACTGGCCATGTGACCCGGAAGTGTCTCCGGACAGCGCTGGCCCCTGGCCTCTTAAGTGAGATGGGCGCACAACCCCAGAGTCTGGCAAGACTGGCCTGTACGGGCAGGGGTACCTTTACCTTTAGGCGCATTTTGCACCTGGCTTTCAGCCACTTGCGATCAAGTGAAAGTGCCTGGGTACCAGGATGGTGCCTGACAACACTATCTGGAGGTGCATGCCTGGGGATCATTGGATCTGGACCGTTTTTCACACACTAATACCCCCATCCTGTAGAATTCTATCACTCATATTTCATCTGCACAATCGGAAAGTATTTCTGGGGCCGAATTGCTTTTTCTGTGCCGCCTGAGCAGGAGTAGTCACCATTGAGAAAAAAGAGCTTGGAATAAGCCAATATATATCCTGGAATCAAGTCACTTTTCTTCTTCTAAGTTCTCAAAGTTCTTAGCCTAGCTTTCAAGGTTGTCATCTGAACTAGCCAGATGTTTAACTGAGAATCAGTCAGTCAGTCTGTCCATCAGTTGAAAAGTAAAGACTTTAGAGCAGTCTTGCCCCAAAATGGCAAATAGACATTCCGTTTTGGTGACTGCAACCTTGGTTAAGGCAGAGGTTTTCGAGTTCATGGCTCCCTTAACCAACTATATTCTTTCTGAGGCACCCTTGTGTGGCTCAGGAGCCCAGTTGTGTCACCCCTTGCCTGCAGAGCTGGCAACCTCTCATCCTTTTTTTGAACACCCTTCCTTGTGGAATGTTCCCTCAGTCTCCTCTCCCCTCTCCTTCAGAGTCCTCTGGGCAGCCGTAGCTGCTGCCCCAGTCTTTGAGCTGCCCGCCCCTGCCCCTGCCCCAAATAGAGGTGCCCTCCCAGAGGTACCATTCACCGATGGAGCTTATAGCCAGGGCTGCTGCAACAAACAGCTGTGCAAGCCTTTGGGAGGCAGAGATATGAGAGGGCATCAGAGGATGGAGGGACAGAAGCCAGTGTTGCCTACGGCATCCCTGACCATCATTCAAGGCAGCCCAGGGTGCTACGGCACACTGGTTGAAAACCACCAGTTTAAGGAGTCATCTGGCACCTAGATTAAACATCTGAGTATCTAACACTGGGTGAGCCCCCATTTATCAACAGCTCACTGGTGCAGCAAGCAATTTCATGTCCTCCATGCATTTGTTTGTAGGCATTGGCCCTAATTCACTTGTGGCAAAGGAGATTCTGACACTCGGCTGTTAGAACAGCATATAAACTAGGAGATATCAAGACAGTGGTACCTCGGGTTAAGTACTTAATTCGTTCCAGAGGTCTGTTCTTAACCTGAAACTGTTCTTAACCTGAAGCACCACTTTAGCTAATGGGGCCTCCCGCTGCCACCGTGCTGCCAGAGCACAATTTCTGTTCTCATCCTGAAGAAAAGTTCTTAACCCGAGGTACTATTTCTGGGTTAGCAGAGTGTGTAACCTGAAGTGTATGTAACCTGAAGCGTACGTAACCCAAGATACCACTGTATCAGGGAGGTATAAAACAAAAGGTACCATAAAACAAAAAATGCCATAAAAGCAATTCAAAACGTTACACAGATTTGGTGTCCTCCCCCGCCATGCGATTTCTGTTCTCATCCTGAAGCAAAGTTCTTCACCTGAGGTACTATTTCTGGGTTGGTGGAGTCTGTAACCTGAAGCGTATGTAACCTGAAGCGCCTGTAACCCAAGGTACCACTGTATAATTCTTGCGTTATAATTATGTGATGGGCAAGCTGTGACTCATCTCCATCTCCAGTATGGACAAAACGCTAACCTACCATACAGGGATTGTTTTAAGGATTGGGACATCATATGCAAAGCGTGGGATTGGGACCAGGAGAATGGGGAGGACTTGTGAGCTTTGAGGTGTTACTGGGCTCCCAACCCTCACCAGTCCCAACCAGCATAGCCAACGGCCCATGATGATGGGAGCTGGAGTACAACATCAGGGGGCAAAGGCCTGCTGTACACACTATAAAGCCCTATATAAAAGATGGCGCTCACAACTGGTAACTTTCCTATCTCTTTGTGTTTGCAGTTAAAACGAAGTAAAACTAAGGAAAGAAAGAATTGTTGGGTGCACAGGTAAGTCTTTTGGGGTACCAGGACCCTGGGTTTTTCTTGAGATTTGGAGTAAAACGAAAATGATGAGAATCCCTAGGAAAACTGTTTTCAGCCCTCACTGGCCTCAGTTCTTACAATGCAACCATTGATCCAAAACAACCCTGCACACCATGGCTTATTCGGGCACCCTGTGAGCCATAGCTCACATGTGATTTCTTGCTCCTCCCCGCAGGTGACTGGGGCCTAGTTTCATTCTAATTTCCAAGGAAACTGGCCCCCTGGGGAAGTATGAGAAAGTCAATAGCCTACCAGGGAAAGTGTACCTGAGTTGCATAACAGGCCGCATTCTCAACCGCTCTCCGCACCGCTGTGCGCTAACAAAAGCCAGTGAATGTGAAGTGGGTCAAGAAAGCGGCCCCACTCCCAGCCGCTGGATCAGCATAAGGTGTTTCGAAAGAGACACGGCATCATTTTAAGGTCGCCAGAAAAACGTTCTCCTTTTGTGTCCAAATCAAATATTGCCCATGCGTGTCAGAACTTACAGGGCCAACGACAACACGCTGAATCTCTCCCATTTGCAAGCATTTTGTACAAGTCATGCAGTTTACCCCATTTCCAACCATCACCAGCATGTACTGAAACCCTCCTCAAATAACCGATGGTAGATTACTGTTCTGCAAACTATTCCTGCATGTTTCACATGTGAAAAAACAAGACAACTATGAGCTACCTTGATTCCATCAGTACTCACAAGGTGATCAGATATCTAGATGGAGGGGGACTAGTCCCAGTGTGCATGGGGGAAGGGGGTACTGCAGACTCCCCCAGCTATTTTTAATTCACACACTAGGGCTGGGCAATATATCATCCAAAACCAGCTTGATGTCCATAGCGTAATAACGGTTTCATAACTTTTGATCTGGTCACGTATCGCAAATTGTGATGCTACATTGTGCTGTTTAGCTAGTGATATATCACGATGTTGAACGCCCAAGCCCTACTTTTCGCCTCTACATAGTTCCATCCTTATGTCAGACATTGTGATATACGGATATATCACAACGTTTAAAAAGATAAAGGTAAAGGGACCCCTGACCATTAGGTCCAGTCGTGACCGACTCTGGGGTTCCGGCGCTCATCTCGCTTTATTGGCCGAGGGAGCCAGTGTACAGTTTCCGGGTCATGTGGCCAGCATGACTAAGCAGCTTCTGGCGAACCAGAGCAGCGCACAGAAACACTGTTTACCTTCCCGCTGGAGTGGTACCTATTTATCTACTTGCACTTTGACGTGCTTTCGAACTGCTAGGTTGGCAGGAGCAAGGACCGAGCAACGGGAGCAAACCCCGTTGCGGGGATTCAAACCGCCGACCTTCTGATCGGCAAGTCCTAGGCTCTGTGGTTTAACCCACAGCGCCACCCGCATCCCTATCACAACGTTTAGCTGGTGATATATGGTGATGTTGAAAACCAGCCCTACCGCTGGTGCACACAGAAACATTTTTCCTGTTGCACTCAGTGGTTTTTGCAGTCTTAGAACTCTGCATTGTACAGCTGTGGCACAGACCTCCCTCCCCCCCCCCCAAAGAAAAACACATAATCTCTCCAGGATTTTTATAGGCTAGTGCAGATTCATCAGCTTGCAAGGCACAAGAGTTCACTCGGAAGTTCCTTCTCCAAATGAGCTGAATTTTAGAAAGGGCAAATAGCTTACTTCCATCACAGCCGAGTGAGCATCAAGAATTGGAAAGCAACAGATTTGCATATCTAGCCAAAGTCTTCACACACATGCCTGTGAACTGAGGAGAAGAGACAGCAAATGCCCCCTAATATTCTATGCAAATCATACACATCCCCAGAGGGATTGAAACAGCAACAGGTTTGAATAAAACTGCAAGCAACAGAGCAAGCCACGTATATTTACAAGTTCGTGAAATTAAGCAGGGAGCGAAGAAGCGACAAATTGCTTGCTGCCGGGGAAACCCAGCAACCAATCCTACTTGGATCATCACACCTCCGTTTCTGCAAGCAGGGTGGGATGGGAGCAGCCGGCATGCGCACGTGAGGAGGGCAAAGCAGCCGAGAAAGGAATATAGGAAAGCAACGTGACAGGAGTGGAAGGCAACGCTGGGCACTTGCATGTGATAATAACGCTAGCGTTCCTTTTGAACACCTATCAGTGCGGGGAGGCTGCAGGAGGGAGAAGGTAAAGGAAGGGGGCACGTGGGGCTCATTGCACAGCCTCTCGAGGTGTTGATAATGAAAACTGTCACTCGCCGAAAAGTACCAAAAGAGCCTTGAGTCAAGTGAATCACTTAAAATGGGAGGACAAAAACACCATAGTATATGCCTCCCCCACTCTCCAATGCTAGCCTATGCAATTTTACTCATAAGTAAGACTTTTTCAATGTCCACAGGATGGGAATGCAGCCTTAAACACACTTGGAAGCTCCCGGAAGTCAGTTATACTTATGCACACTACTTAAAAGAATTATTTGAATTAGCTTTTAAATCTTACCAAATAAATCAGTGGAAGCATTCTCTTTCTCTCGTCTTTCTAGTGCAGGGGTAGGCAACCTAAGTCCGGGAATCAGTGTTTTTACATGAGTAGAATGTGTCCTTTTATTTAAAATGCATCTCTGGGTTATTGTGGGGCGTGCCTGTTGTTTTTACATGAGTAGAATGTGTGCTTTTATTTAAAATGCATCTCAGGGTTATTTGTGGGGCATAGGAATTCATTCATATATTTTTTTCAAAATATAGTCCGGCCCCCCACATGGTCTGAGGGATGGTGGACCGGCCCACAGCTGAAAAAGGTTGCTGACCCCTGTTCTAGTGCATGCATCAAATACTACACACACTCTATTTTAAGGTTTATTAATTCCATTTGGAACTTTAACAGGAACACATGAAATCACCTCCCATTCCTGCTTTCTTTTCAAAATTTAATCAATTCATTTTTTGTTTTGATAAGTTCCACAAATATGTTCTTCTCCTTTACACTCTTGCTTGCCAAGAGTAACCTGCACCATAGAAGCAATACAAACGTTTTTATAGTTCATTGGGATTGCTGAATTTTGGTGTTATGGTTGCAGTACTTTACGGGGGGGGGAGGGTGGTTATTGTTTCGTTCTTGTTTTTATTATGCATTTTGTATTTTTATCTTGTGGTTTGATGCTGTGAACTGCCCTGAGATCTACAGACCAAGGGCAGTTTGCAAATTTAATAATAATAATAAATTTAACAACAATAATAATTTTGGAGTTTAGTCTACAAATGGGCTCCGAGGACAGGTACATATGGGAAATGGCCAGGGCAGGACGAACATTTAAAAGAGAGCACTGAGTGATGTCTCTTTGTTGATAAAGAGATACTCAGAGAATGAGACATGATGTAACCTATCTTAAGGTTGCAAGAATATTCTGCTATTTAGGATAGAATAAGCACTTCACGTATATGTAAATCATTGCATTCATAAAGTTAAGGATATGCCTGAATAGCAAAGAAACCTGTAGACCAAGACAGAATGTTCTGCACAGCAAATGAAGTCTTTGTATTAAATGAAGGCAATGGGGAAACTCAGCCAGATGGGCGGGGTATTATTTATTTATTTATTTATTATGCATTAAAGCTAACGAATTTCACAGACAGCAGAATTTCTAAAATACAGTGTGTACCCTCCCACTTTCTGTTCGGGAGATGAACACCCACACCCCACTCAAGACTGCTTTCTTGCCATACCCACTCCAATTGATATATGGTCCTGCCAGACAAACCACTACAACACTGGAAGGAAGATCGGAGGCTTTCTAGCTTAAATCTTTGCAAATGGCAATATTCTGTGTGCTGCATTGGGTAGTGTCAGATTAATACTGGGAAGACCATGTTCAAGTCTGCTCTCACCAAAGCAATCTGTGCCATGCCTATTCAGAAGCAAGTCTATTGGTAGTACCAAGGGAAGTGAGAGCTGGACCATAAAGGAGGCTGATCGCCGAAGAATTGATGCCTTTGAATTCTGGTGCTGGAGGAGACGCTTGAGAGTCCCATGGACTGCAAGAAGATCAAACCTATCCATTCTTAAGGAAATCAGCCCTGAGCGCTCACTGGAAGGACAGATCCTAAAGCTGAGGCTCCAATACTTTGGCCACCTCATGAGAAGAGAAGACTCCCTGGAAAAGACCCTGATGCTGCGAAAGATGGAGGGCACAAGGAGAAGGGGACGACAGAGGACAAGATGGCTGGACAGTGTTCTCGAAGCTACCAGCATGAGTTTGACCAAACTGCGGGAGGAAGTGGAAGACAGGAGTGCCTGGCGTGCTCTGGTCCAGGGGGTCACAAAGAGTCGGACATGACTAAACAACAACAACCAAGTAGTACAAAGTAGGGGAGATTAGGACTGCAGACTCCTCAATGAAGTTTACTGGCTGTCCTTGGGCCAGTCATAGTCTCGTAGTGCTACCTACCTCACAGGATTGATGTGAATGTAAAACTGAGGGAGGGGAGGGAAGAGAAGAATAATGTAAATTTAACTCTATACTTGTGTCAGTGTTGGTCAGCATCAGCAGCACAGCTGTAGCCGGTTACAATGTAATGGAAGCAAAACAGGTTTATATGGCTAAAGAGATGGAAAAAGAGGAGGACGAACAGTTATTCCTAGTTTAATAAAACAACCAAATATTGCACAATTTTGCAAGTACTGAACTTTCAGAATTTAAAGGAGCAAAAACGAAAAGTTAATGCTCTGCCCAGGCAAGAAGAGATGGCTAAATTTGTTTATAATTCCCCCCCCCCACTTTTAAACTCCAAGGTCCTCACAGCAGCTTGCAATCAAAAAAATACAAAACATGTAGAATTATAAGTAGTGTTGCTGCTCATCTATACTAGTAGGCATTCCTACTGCTCCTGCACCTTCAATCCATTCAGGGTGCTGTGAACAACAGAATGCTAAAAGGTCTTGTGGGCACCTAGCAATACAGGTTGCATTTCCCCAAAGATACAAATATTTTGCTTTTGAGTGCTGGGAAAAACTCCCTTCAGCAGAAGCAATACCTAGAGAAATGAGAAGTTGGAGACACGTTTGAAATAAATGATGGAGGGTGGGGGACGGACACACAGACACACGTTGAAATGCATTTATTACTTCCAATGATCAACTCCAGAAATACACTAAACTGGTTAGCAACCGCTTTAGTTGTCTTGACCAAGTACAGTAATGTCCTCTTTATCTTCCATCAGAGTCCTTGCCACGGCAATCACAAAAAGCAGCTACCTCAAGAGCGAAACAAAACAACGCCGAGTAGTTTTACAAGGACGGCAGAAAAAGTGCTTTCCTTACCTGGATTTAACCCGGGGTCCTTAATCTGGAGCAGATGGAATATAGGAAATCTTTGCAAGGTCTGGGGGGGTGTCCTGAAATTATGACTACTGCTATTTAAAAAGAGAAGTCTCCCCCCGTGTTGTTACGATCTCCAAGAAAAACCGAAAACAGAGCGCGGGGAGGGTGTGTGGAGAGATCCGGCGTCTCCAGGGTTTTCAAGATGCTCGCAAAGTAGCAAAGCCGTGCAGCTGCCAATGACAGCCTCCGCGCAAGCGGAAGTTGCTCGGCGCGGGAAGAGGCCTTCGGTGCCGTGCCAGGGAGACGCGTGCGCGAGTCCTGCCTTCCTGCGAAATTTAAAACCTCCCAAGCACCTATAGGAAGGGCGAAGGCGGGAAAAGGGCAGGAGCAACTGCAGCAAGGCTTGCAAGAGGGAGGCAAGGCTCTGCAAAACGCGCGCGCCCTCGCTTTGCAAATCCCAGGAGCTACGGCACCCGGCTAGCCTTGTTGAAATCCCACCGGGGGGAATCGGTGGGCTTTAAGCAGCCGCGAGGTTATGGGCAGGTAGCGCGAATGCCTGGCGAGAAGTATGCTCCTCTCTCACACAAATCTCCATCCTCAGATTATAACATCTCCAAGCGCAACCCTCCCGTTACGTCTCCGGCTCCGCACAATGCTTATGTTGTGTAGGGAGGGGGGAACGCCCCCATTCCTTGGGTGACCAAAAACCAACAAATCACTACCAGGGGTGGAAAGTGTGTTTTAATAAAACAGCTCATCACTCAAAGGAGAACCAATGCTGTCTCATCATGCTGTTTTCGCGTGAAAGCTTTGGAGGAGAACACGCATTCGGCCTTTATTGGCATAATTTAGGCAATCAAATCATAAAGGGGGGGCACAGAACATAGAAGTATGAGTGCCAAGCCTTTGTACAGCGCACAGATCTTGGCATGCCAACACATCCGCGCCCCTTTCTTGCTGCAGCCGGAAATACATTCTTTACAAACTTTTATTGGTTTTGAGGTCGCCGAGTTAAAGCTCTGGTTTTCCCAGTAGTGATGTATGGAAGTGAGAGCTGGGCCATAAAGAAGGCTGATCACCGAAGAATTGATGCTTTTGAATTCTGGTGCTGGAGGAGACTCTTGAGAGTCCCGTGGACTGCAAGAAGATCAAACCGCTCCATTCTGAAGGAAATCAGCCCTGAGTGCTCCCTGGAAGGACAGATCCTGAAGCTGAGGCTACACTACTTTGGCCACCTCATGAGAAGAGAAGACTCCCTGGAAAAGACCCTGATGTTGGGAAAGATGGAGGGCACAAGGAGAAGGGGATGACAGAGGACGAGATGGTTGGATAGTGTTATCAAAGCTACCAGCATGAGTTTGACCAAACTGCGGGAGGCAGTGGAAGACAGGAGTGCCTGGCGCGCACCGGTCCATGGGGTCACGAAGAGTTGGACATGACTAAACAACAACAGGAATAGGGGCTCTTGCCCCCAATACAGTTGATGACGCAGAGCGGGCTGCTAAAGCTGCGGTCCCCCCACCTCCCCAAAAAACCTCACCACTGCCAAGGCCAACAAGGTTGACTAACGGCATCCGAGTGCTCTTAATGCCCCCAGCCGGACCCTCCGACCAAACCCGAGCTCCTTCTCCAGGTTGCCAGCAGAAACACCTCAGACTTAGTCCCCCCCCCAATCCATACTACAGTGGTACCTCGGGTTAAGTACTTAATTTGTTCCGGGGGTCCGTTCTTAACCTGAAACTGTTCTTAACCTGAAGCACCACTTTAGCTAATGGGGCCTCCTGCTGCCGCCGTGCCGCCGGAGCACGATTTCTGTTCTCATCCTGAAGCAAAGTTCTTAACCCGAGTACTATTTCTGGTTCCTTCCAGTAGCACCTTAAAGACCAACTAAGTTAGTTCTTGGTATGAGCTTTCGTGTGCATGCACACTTCTTCAGATACACTTCAGATACACTATTTCTGGGTTAGGGGAGTCTGTAACCTGAAGTGTATGTAACCCGAGGCACCACTGTATTTAGAAGCTTCAACATGCTTTGGGATTAGTTTATCTTCCCCCTTTAACTAAAATTTAAAGCATGTGTACGCAAACATGAATCTGCAGAAAAATGGGAGGGGGGGGAAATGACCAAATATATCACAACAACCCTCTTGGGAACTAAGTTCTACCCAAGCCAGTGGGATTCATTGCAAAACAAGTTGTGACTTGTTCTGACAGAGCTACCCTTTCATCTTGGATAGGGCAAGGCCATATTGTAACACTGCCTGCCAACAACTCCCCCCCCCATCCCATTACAGTGGTACCTCGGGTTAAGTACATAATTCGTTCCGGAGGTCCGTTCTTAACCTGAAACGCATTTTCAGCATAGGATTGCTGCCTCAAATCAGTTAAAAATAGGTATATCACCATATGTTCTTCTTTAAAGCAGCAACAGTTTCCTGGTGCCTAAACAATGCATCCAGGTACAGTGGTACCTCGGGTTAAGAACTTAATTCATTCCAGAGGTCCGTACTTAACCTGAAACTCTTCTTAACCTGAAGCACCACTTTAGCTAATGGGGCCTCCTGCTGCTGCCGCGCCGCCACTGCGCAATTTCTGTTCTCATCCTGAAGCAAAGTTCTTAACCCGAGGTACTATTTCTGGGTTTGCGGAGTCTGTAACCTGAAGCGTATGCAACCTGAAGCGTCTGTAACCCGAGGTAACACTGTCCTTGTTCCCTAGCAAACGCCAACCGGGCTGCAGCTGGGTAGCGCCAGGCTGCGCGCATTTCCCAAGCAATGCGCCTTGCGAACCTGAACCGCGGCCTCCCCAAACCCCCATATTTACCCGCCCCGCGCGAGCCGCTCCATCTGCACCGGCGTCGTTTCCCGCCCTAACTTTGCACCGGGAGGAGCAGGAGCAGCAGCAGCAGCAGCGCCTCCCGGTCCGCGCCGCCGACTTCCTCGCGCCTCCCGGATTCCAAATGGCGCGCGAATGCGCTCTCGCTCCTTTTAAAAGGGCCACCGGCGACAGGCCCGGCTTAGCCAGAGGAGGCGCAGGGCTCTGCCGCCTTTTGCTCAGAAGTAAGGCCCATTCAGTTCAACTCGGCCGCGCGAGCCCGGCATTGCCCTTTTAAGCGAGCGCTCAGTCTCGCCCCCGCTTTCGACGGGGTGCAGCGAAAAGTTAATTTTGCAGCCCGTTGGGGAGGCGCGCGCAGAAAGGAAGGCATTGCGAGCAGCCATGGGCGTAACCGGTGCCGGATTTTAGCTATAGTTTAGGGCTCCACTCTCTTGGGGCCCCACCAAAAAAATTAAAGGAAAAAAACTACTGGATGTACTTTGATAAAATACATATTTTGTTATGGGTTTATATACCTATTAGGTCCATAAATTACCCTATAGCATATATCATAGCTGTCAACGTTTCCTTTTTTTTAAGGGAAATTCCCTTATCCCAAATAACATTCCTTGCAAGAAAAGGGGAGGTTGACAGCTATGCAATATATTCAACACCAAAAGAACAACAACAAATGACAATTTGTTGTTGACAAAGGACAGCTGGACATTTAAAGAGCTCCATTACCTTTAGTAGCTTAGGGCCTCATCAAACCTAAATCCAGCCCTGGGTGTAGCCAGGATTTTGGGGGCTGGGGGCTGGGCAGGACACCCGCCTATCGCTATAATTTGTGTCTGGCTCTGTCTAGCAGATTCGGAATGAAATGTCTCAACAACAGTGGTTTTAAATTGCTTTCTTTTGACCCCAGGCGTTCAGGAAAAAAATCTGTCAAAATCTTAAGTCATTTGAAAACTAGGAAGTTAAAAAAACAACAAACCATCAGGGAGATACCCTTTATGCTGTGAATAAGTATATTTTGCAAAGAGCATGCCTTTTTTCATCAAAAAATCTCTTCCCCTAAAATGACATCCCGGCCCAACCCATCACAGCAGGAAAGCTTTCAGGCCCATTCACAAAGGCAGATGTATGTACTCATGTCCCTTGATAACAATACAGTGGTACCTTGGGTTACATACGCTTCAGGTTACAGACTCCGCTAACCCAGAAATAGTACCTCAGGTTAAGAACTTTGCTTCAGGATGAGAACAGAAATTGTGTGGCTGCGGCGCAGCGGCAGTGGGAGGCCCCATTAGCTAAAGTGGTGCTTCAGGTTAAGAACAGTTTCAGGTTAAGAACGGACCTCTGGAACAAATTAAGTACTTAACCCGAGGTACCACTGTATCCGGACACCTGGAAGGCGGTGGACTCTCCTTCCTTGAAGGCTTTTAAGCAGAGGTTGGATGGCCACCTGTCAAGGGATGCTTTAGCTGAGAGTCCTGCATTGCAGAGGGTTGGACTCGATGACCCTATAATGATGCATTTCCACTTTTTTGGAGATGGATAAACGACCAGCCAATCTTAAAACACTCTGAACTCCTTGAAGAAAGAGGCGGATTTAAGTGTAACCTGCTTTTTAAAATAGATTTCAATGTGTGGTTAAACGTTTAAAACAACAGTAGTGAATAACGGTAGTCCGTCCAGGGTTGCAATCAAGATTCTTCTGGGTTTGGTAGAACTATTTGGCTGGAAGGAGAAAAATAAAGAAGTTTCTGAAGCCTCAATATGATGACCTCAGGGAGGTTCACAATAGGTTTCTGTCTCCCTGTGAACTTCATAGCCCATAACTTGGGGGGCCTTTATTTTACAAAAGGGTTGTTCAGGTCTCTCTCTCTCTCTGTGGCATTTTAGCTTCCGCATTCTGTTTGGAGAGTTGTTGCTATTCAGCCCTATGCCATCCACACATCAGTGGGCAGAGCCTGACAGACTGTTTCTGTCCTCTATTTTTACTTCCCTTCCCTCATTCCCTCTTTTCCCACCCTCCACTGCCCTCATCTGTTCCAGGTATGTGCACCCATATTTCTGTACCTCTTTGTGTGCACCTATATATATATATATATATATATATATATATATATATATATATGCAGGTTTTGGTGTCCTCGGGTGTCTTCCCGTGTAAAAGTTGGGGTGTCTAGGCGACGTTTCGACGAGGTCTCACTCGTCATCTTCAGGCTGGTGCTTTCGGCTTCTTGTTACTGGAACAGAGCAGGATCTCAGTGTTTGAGTTCCTATAAATACTGTTGAGGGGGTGTGGTGTATAGCCTCCAATGTTCTGGGCAGAGAGGAAGTTCCCAGGCTAGTGTGCCTTTTCTTCTTTTGTTCCTTAATTACTTGAGGGATATCTTGAGTGATTTCTTGAGTGAGCCTGAAGATGACGAGTGAGACCTCGTCGAAACGTCGCCTAGACACCCCAACTTTTACACGGGAAGACACCCGAGGACACCAAAACCTGCATTCCTGTACCCGTGAAAATCTACGAAAGCAAATATATATATATATATATATACACACACACACACACACACAGTATATATATGCACCAGTAGTACACAAAACAGATATTATCAGCCCTTAGTTATCATGTTTCACAATAGACAAAATGGTGTCATGTTGTCCCGTCCCCCCAAGGTGGTGTTGATGTTGATGGTACAATATCTGTTTGGTGTCTCTTTGGGGGGAAGGCAAAGGAAATAATACCAGGGTCTTGCATAAGACAGATATTTAGCTGGTGCTGTGGGTTAAACCATAGAGCCTAGGACTTGCCAATCAGAAGGTTGGCGGTTCGAATCCCCGCAATGGGGTGAGCTCCCATTGCTCAGTCCCTGCTCCTGCCAACTTAGCAGTTTGAAAGCACGTCAAAGTGCAAATAGATAAATAGGTACCGCTCCGGCGGGAAGGTAAACAGCGTTTCCGTGTGCTGCTCTGGTTCGCCAGAAGCGGCTTAGTCCTGCTGGCCACATGACCCGGAAGCTGTACGCCGGCTCCCTCAGCCAATAAAGTGAGATGAGCGTTGCAACCCCAGAGTCGGTCACGACTGGACCTAATGGTCAGGGGTCCCTTTACCTTTACCTTTTATCTGCTATAGGATGTCCCTATTTTCATCAGAGAAATGTTGGAGGGTATGCTATTTGTTTTAGTGGGTGGTGGCAATATCCATACCCTCTAGTGCCCTGTGATCCTTAACAACACAGCCACACATTCCTCTCCTCCCCCAGCCTGCAATAATATAAACACAGCAGGAATTATATACTGAAATACTGATAAAGAGGTCTCGGTAGTGGCGCCCGCCCTGTGGAACGCCCTCCCATCAGATGTCAAAGCGATAAACATCTACCTGACATTCAGAAGACATCTGAAGGCAGCCCTGTTCAGGGAAGTTTTTAATATGTGACATTTTAGTGTATCTTTCATCTTTGTTGGAAGCCGCCCAGAGTGGCTGGGGAAACCCAGCCAGATGGGCGGGGTACAAATAATAAATTATTATTATTATTATTATTATTATTATTATTATTATTATTATTATTATTATTATATCTGTGTGTGTATGTATCTGTGCATGTGTGTAAATATATATACATTTTAAGTTTCAATGTACGGTATGTACTGCAGTTACAGTTTCCCAGCTGATTCCCCACATGCATTGTGCAGAGATCTTGAGGAGAAGAAATCCTTTGAACCAGGCTGCTGAAATTCCCATGTGCCCTCTGCAGGTGGCAATTGATAGAAATATAGGTAAAGGTAAAGGGACCCCTGACCGTTAACTCCAGTCGCAGACGACTCTTGGGTTGCAGCGCTCATCTCGCTTTACAGGCTGAGGGAGCCAGCGTTTGTCCGCAGACAGTTTTTCTGGGTCATGTGGCCAGCATGACTAAGCCACTTCTGGCGAACCAGAGCAGCGCATGGAAACGCCGTTTACCTTCCCGCCGGAGCGGTACCTATTTATCTACTTGCACTTTGACGTGCTTTTAAACTGCAAGGTTGGCAGGAGCAAGGACCGAGCAACGGGAGCTAACCCTGTCGTGGGGATTCGAACTGTCGACCTTCTGATCGGCAAGCCCTAGGATCTGTGATTTAGACCACAGCACCACCCGAGTCCCTTAGAAATATAGGTATGTTTGTATCATTGGGGCTGCCAGAAACAAAATGGCAAGGATTTGCTCAGGTGAGGAAAGAATAGAATTAGCGGTCTGGCAACAAAAGCCCACCCACTGAAACCTCACCATTCTTGTGAGGCCTCCAGAAAAGAAGTGCAAAAAAGCCTTCACACCTGTAATAAATGTGGATGTACAGCAGGTTATTTT
Source organism: Podarcis melisellensis (assembly GCF_964234715.1). Lineage (NCBI taxonomy): Eukaryota > Metazoa > Chordata > Lepidosauria > Squamata > Lacertidae > Podarcis > Podarcis melisellensis. Next base: position 13,926,312 of record NC_138529.1, read on the forward strand.
TTGACTTAAGTGAGTTTCTTGCAGAATGGGAAATTCATAATTAAATGCAGAAAAAGAACAGGCTGGCATGTTTCTTCTGATAATGTTGGGTGGGTGGTGGGAAAACTTTGGCACACGAGCAGCACTAATTTCACAATAAGTTTCTGTCTGGAAGTGCTCTCAGTTGTCTATACTGGGGTGGATGTGAAATGGGATTAGCAAGATGGAAGCTGCCTGTCTAGGCATCTACATGGGTCAGAAAGATGTGGGACTCTAGAAAAGAGCCTGGCACCAGGCCCAGCTGGGCAGCACAAGCCTATGCACTCCTATTTGGAAATAAGCCCATTTGAACTCAGTAGAAATTCTTAAATAAGTGTGCATACAGTGGTACCTCGGGTTACATACACTTCAGGTTGCATACGCTTCAGGTTACAGACTCCGCTGACCCAGAAACATTACCTCGGGTTAAGAACTTTGCTTCAGGATGAGAACAGAAATCGTGCGGCAGCAGCGGGAGGCCCCATTAGCTAAAGTGGTGCTTCAGGTTAAGAACAGTTTCAGGTTAATAACGGACCTCTGGAACAAATTAAGTACTTAACCTGAGGTACCACTGTACTTGGAATGTGCTGAAATCACAGCGTTCTCTCCAAACGTGCCACTGATGCCGAAATGTGCATTTTAAAAAAAAAATTAGTTGTGGCTGTTTCCGAGGCAGTGCTCAAGTGCTGAAAGTTTAGTCAACCTGTGATCAAATAACCAGGTAAGAAATGGGGAATACCGGCCTTTATTCATTACATTTTCATGATAAAACTGGGAAAGGAACTAAAGGAAAACAGTTGCAGGAAGTAGGAGACATTTGCTACGTGGACATAATGGGTACTTGTGCTTCGATCAAACTTGTCTTGGGGTGTATTCGTACACCCCAAGGAGAAAACTGGCTTTTTCCAGGGGGGGTCCTAGGAAATGAAATTTTGAGACTACAGACAATTCTGATTTGAAGACTTAAGAAACCACCTCAAAGACCTGCAACCATTTTGAGGACAGGGGGAATAATAATAATAATAATAATAATAATAATAATAATAATAATAATTAATAATAATAATAATAATAATAATAATAATAATAATAATAATAATAATAGAAGATCTACAACCACTGTGGAAGTGTGAGGATGTGGATAGCTTAACCGGTTTGAGGTAAATACATGCTATAATTCTCTCAGATCTTATGTTTCAGGTGGGAAAGTCAAGCTTTGGGGAAACAATGTGGGTTGCACAAAAAAAGAGAAAAATAAAATCAAGCAAGGCGTGCGCTCACAGCCGCATGACTAAAATGTGCAGGGCTGTAGCTCATCTTGCAAGCGGAAGATCCCAGGTCCAATTCACAGCATCCCTGCCCCAAACCTTCCAGTCAGTGGAGACAATACTGACCTGGGTGCACCAAAGGTCTGAGTTGATATAAGGCAGCTTCCTATGTGAATTCACCGGTAGCGTCTATGTGGGGAGACTGTGGAGGGAATTCTCCACGGTGCACAACATGTGTGTGTTTTGCCAGATTTTGTTACCTCTTCTCTGATATGGCATGTTGCTATTGCCAATCTCATCTGCATTGTATGGCTGTTTTAAATGGGACGATCAGCTATTTTGCAGCTCTTCTAAGAGACACCCTATGTCTGGCAAGAGGCAGGCCTGCTCTCCAGATGTTGAGAATTTGGATTTATTAAATGTGTACTGTAGCGGAGACGGGATTTTGCAATGCCAGTAGGCAAAGATCTGGGTTAGTAACATTGCAAGTCCTGTTAAAAATGTGAAGCACCTTTCCCATTTCCTTTAGTTATGCTTCCTTCCCCTCCTTCATTTAGGAATAATGCAGCCCAGGAAAGCTCCAGTTACAATAGGGACCACTGAAAATGCTAAGAAGAATTTCTGTTTGGATGCAGGAGTATGGAAGTCCTGAAATTTTGTTAGCTGCTTCTTAACCAATTGCATAGCTATCAAGCATCCCTTATTTGGTGGGACAGTCCCTTATCCCAGCGCCATGTCCCGCTGCTGTGCCTTATTGATGATGTCCCTTAAATTTCCCAGGTTTCAAAGGAATCAGCTCCTCTCCCTCCCTCCCTCCCTCTTTGCCAGCCAGGAAGGAGGGAAGCTCCAAATGTGTTTCTTGGCTGCGTTGCTCACCCAATAAGGAGTCTAAGAACGACTGGGGGGTGGAGCTTGCATGCCTTGTGCCGATCAAATCGGCCGCGTTGCCTGGGGACTCTCCTTTGCTCAGCGCTTCCCAGCGGAGAGGTGACGGTGGGTTTCCTTGCTGCATCCCCTTTGCCGGCTTGCTGCGCTATGGGAACCACCACTTGAGGCTTCGTTTGGCTGCTGGTTGACTGAAATCCCTTATTTTGGCTGCTGATCATTTATTTTTGAGGCTGCTGGTCCCTTATTTTCAAATCTGTAAGTTGACAGCTATGCAATTGTGAGGTGTTTCTACCCAACAAACATTTTCCAGGTTTGGTTGCTCCGTCTCAGGGCTTGACCGAAAGTTCCAGACATTTCCTGTGTGTCTAAAGCAGATTGACTTGCATGCATATTTAAATTTAAACCAACTTCCTAATCACATCCTGTAATTGGCAACGTTTGCCCAATCCAGTTTGGAATGTAAATTTCACCTCTGGCTAAAAATGTTGACTCTACTTCTAACGCTGGAAATAGACTTCAGGAATCCTGACTGTTGTATACCAATGACAGATATCATGAAGAACTCCACTGGATCGGGTCAAAGATCCATCTGGTATGAAGTGGTCAACCAGATTCCTCTGGGATGCAGGACATGGAGACACACTTTCACTGAAATCTGTTGATTACTTGTCGTCATCGATAAACTTATCCTATGATAAAATGCCTTGGTATAACTCTTAGAAGGCAATCTATGTATGTTTACTTGGAAGTAAATTCCTTTAGATTTAATGGAGATTGCTCCCTAGTATCTGTATTTAGAATTTCAGCCTGAACCTCTTTATCTTAAGGTCTAATAGGTCAGTGGTATTTAATTTCTTGAGCAGATCAGAACTGGAGCGACTGAAGGCCTGAATATATAAGACCCAGAGTTCATTTTCTGCAACATACCATGTATCGCAGAGCCTATATCATCCTTGTCGTGGAAAGTGTCGTCCTAACTACGTCAGGCTGCCAGATTTCCCTGATGGAGAGCTATTACCAAAAATAAATTACAGCGTTTAATTAAATAATACAATTCCAACACAATAACCAAAGGAGTTCTTTATACCTGTGAAAGAGAAGGTTAATCTGTTCATTGGAAAAGGCGACATGCTACCATCCAGCATGGGAAAAAAGCGAGGAAGAACAAATAAATCATTGGTGTCTCACACACAGCAAATCTTCTGGATGGGCCAGTTTTTGGTTTCAGTAAAACCCAGCTAACGGGGTGATTTAGTGTCATTTCATCAACCTCATTGAAGTGACTGAACTCACACCAACTGCTCGTCTGCTGATTTCGGAGGAGTGGTCATTGATATCACCTGTTCTATCTATTATCTATCTATCTATCTATCTATCTATCTATCTATCTATCTATCTATCATCTATCTATCTATCTATCATCTATCTATCTATCTATCTATCTATCTATCTATCTATCATCTATCATCTATCTAATCTATCTATCTCAGTGCTATCAGTTTCAGTTCCATTGGCTCCAGTCGTAACCCCTTTGGCTGCTGTGAAGTGAGTCCAGATTCAAACCACTTGTTGACCCAAATGAAGTAAATCTATTGCAGAGGAGAGATTCTAGAGTCATGTGATTTCATCCTGTTCATGTTGCTTTATATGATGGTGGATATAATCCCACAGACCTCAACGTAGTGGCTCCAGATTGAGTCCATTGATGAGGCTTTGAAATCCAGTGGCGTAGCGTGGGGGGTGCAGGGGGGGCTGGCCGCACCGGGCGCAACATCTGGGGGTTAGGGAAATCCACTTGTTAGGGGGCGCAAATCCACGGGTTAGGGGGCGCAAATTACTTGCCTTGCCCCGGGTGCTGATAACCCACCCTACGCCACTGTTGAAATCGCATCAGTTTTTACTATATATGTTGCAGCCGAGAGACTCCAAAAACCAATTCACACCAATATATCTGAAAAATAAGATCCACCGCTAAGACATGCCAACACTGCAGAAAACAAGCATTTGCTTTCAGGTGGAAACATCTCCAATCTCACTTCATCCGAGTTTCCTCTCTTATGAAACCATCAGTCACCCGCTCTCACTCCAACAGGTCTTTCCCATCTATGCGCAGGACTATTACAGTACAGTTCCTTTTGGAAATAGTCTAGACAGGTCAGTCTGAACTTGAAAATGATCTACTCCCTGGTGGTAAATAAAGAGCATAAAAGAATTGCTATGCTGGGTAAGACAAATGGTTCATCTAGCTCCATAAGAACATGACTTATGCTGTTTCAGACCAAGGGCCCAATTGGTTTAGCATCCTTTTCCCAACATGCATTTGTCAAAAGCGCCTCAGAAGCCCACAAGCTAGAAATGAAGGCAGCAATGACCCCCTCCCTTAAAATAAATAAATAAAGACGCCCAGAGAACAACAACTGACATTCAGATAAACTACCTCTCTGAACAGGGAAGTTCCATTTAATTAGAATAGTTAATACCCATTGAGAGACCTACTCTCTGTGCCTGTTGACTCAATTTCTTCTAAAACCACCAAACCAGTGACCATCCAATTCCACAATTGACCATATTGTGTGAATAAGTTCCTTGATTTTGTCCTCCCTGAATTTACTCCCAATCAATTGAGATACTATTAAGAGGAATGTTTTTCCCCTCGTCCCCTTTCTTCACACAATTCGTGAGTTTATAAGCCTCTGTCATGTCTTCCCCATCCCCATGGCTTTTTTTGCTGAACTAAAAAGCTACAAATGATTAAGGAAGAGGCGTCAACCTTTTGACAATTTTTGTTGCCCCCCCTTTTTTTTACTTTTTCCTGTTCTGTTCTTTCCTTTTTGAGATGGTACGCCAAAACTGTACACAGCGTTATAAATGCACTACGCTATTGGTTTTATATGATGGTATTCCGAGACCAGCAGTTTTATTTTAAATTTATGTCCCAATTTGTTTTTCCTCCAACTATTGCTGCACATTTAGGTCCTATCCACACTTCCCTAAAAGCTCTGGGTCCGAATGCCCCTCTTTTTTCGTCCTGAGCTTTCCCTACGAAAACCTGCTCTTTAAACCTGAATCAGATCAAACATCAATTCAGCTTTAAAGAGCAGGTTTTCACAGGCTCTGGAACAACAACATCAAAAGCTCACATGGACACAGAGCTTTAAATCGTGGAAAGAGCGAAGGAAAGCAAAATGTATATAAGCCATTAGTGAAACTTTAATTGAGCTGTCCATCACAACCCCGAGGTCTTTATTTGTAAAGTAAAAGACATCCCACCAGTGTATATGTCAAGTTGGGATATTTTGGTCCCAGTGCGCATTGCTTTACTTACCTTAAATCTCATTTGCACTATGGTGCCCACTCACCCAGTTTGGAGAAATTGTGCTGGATCATTACTGCTACTGTACTAGTAATTTAATGCAGTCTATAAATGGCTCATCCTGACTCTGAATGGTTTATGTTCTATAGCACCTGTCCTTGAGGGATTCCATGGGTTACATCCCTCCATTGTGGGGGGAAATCAATATATTCCTACCTTCTAATCCTCTAGTCCTTTTATACCAACCTGGTGCCATCCAGATGCTGCTAGCTAAGGCTGATGGGAGTTGTAGTCCAATAACATCCTATGCCCTTTTTGAGGGGGTGTTATTGGGTTGTTTTATTTTGATTATATATATTGTGGTTTTATATGTTGATCTTGTTCTGTGACCTGAGACCTTCGGGTATAGGGTGGTATAGAACTTCAATAAATAATAATAACATCTGGAGGGTACCAGGTCGACAAAGGCAGTCTTATACCATGACTGCTAAATTTTCTCAGGGGCAGTTGTTGAGGGCCTTCAGCAAATGGTGGGGTGTTTTTCTTTTCTTTTTTTTGGCAACACTAATGTCTATATCAGATTGCCCCATCCACACATTTGTTGATATTTTTAAGAATTCGAAAAGCTTGTCAAGACAGGACTTTCCTTTTTAAAAGCCATGCTGATTCCCTTCAGTGAGGCTCGTTCTCTGTATTTCATAATTATATATATATATTTTAAGGCTTTCAACCAATTCATCTGAGACCCAAGTTGTTTAAGATCAATAAACCACCCATCCACCTCCCAAGCCATGTGCCTCTGCTACAGGATTGGCGGAAGTCACAATTGTGCTCAGCTACAGAGAAGGTAGACGCTTCTGCCTGCGCAAAGCATAGCACCACTAAAGATAATTCCACGAGTCCCCCCCCCCCCAACTTGCAGAAACTTAATTAATTCTTAAGGCATAAACTGAATTTGCAACTTGAGGATTCTCAGCTGTGAGCTGTCTGAAACTGGTATCTTTTGAGTTTGTTATTTGCCCTCATCTTATTATGTATTAATTTTTATTTTGATCAGAATATATGCTACATATTTTGGGCAATGCTTTCATTTTTTAAATTAAAGGAAGCCTTCATGCCTTATATATATATATGTAAATGCTTTCACTCTCTAAGCAGAAATCTCAGGGGATACCATGACCAAGGTAAGATGGCATACAGTCTCCTTGTAAGAAGATGAGGAAAGGAACGTGAAATGATGTCAAAAGCGACTGCGCATGGAGAACAGAAAATGCAGGATTTTCAAAACTGCTTTCAAAGCAGGGTCTTGCAATTCCAGCCATGTCCTTCGTCTTTGATGAACATGCCTGAGTGCTTATAGCGCACAGCTTATATAGATAAAGAGTACACAGAACCAAGCATACACAGTGGAGAACCTTCCTTCTCCTGTTGCTTGAAGATCAACAAAGCCAGGAAGATCAGTGTAAAATACCCAGAACCGGAAGCAGGCAACATACAACCTTTTGTCCACACTTCCTCCCAAAATGTCTGGAAGCAGCAATGGAGGGAGATGTCAGAGAGGGGAAGCTGTACAACAGCTGAGAGTATGAACTGGGACATCTCTGGTTCAAATGTCATCTCAGCCATGATCCCACAGGGTGGTCAAAACACTGCTTCTTGGCCTCCGCTCTCTCCCTTTCACCTGCTACTTCCCTTCCCTAATCCCTTGCTGGCATAAACCCACAGAGATGAGATAGGGACCAGATCATAGCAGGGAGGGAAGTGAAAGAAGGCTGTGACAAAGCACAAAGGAGCCTGAATTGGCCTCTCAATCCTACGCTAGATGAACTGTCTCCAAGGAAGTTAGCAGCGAAACACAGTGGGGGGCTTAAATGGAGAGGTGTGAAGGGAATAGTTGTTCAATGCCTTCATATATATATATATATATATATATATATATATATATATGTATATGTGTATATATATATATATGTACACACACACACACTCATTCGTGCATACACCCAGCACTAAGTGGCAAGGACTCCACATGTCCAGTCACACACACACACACACATAGAAGCAACTCTGGAGTTTTGCAATAATTCAAACAGGGAGATCAGGAGGAATTGTTCTCCTACACCTTTCCCCCTAAAGCCGTTTTTTCAAGATTTCTCACCGCAAAAGAAAGTGTTTAAAAATCAGGCAATGACACCATCTCCCCCACCCACCCGCTCTCCCCATTCCATCGTCCCGTTTGTTTGAAAAGAGAGAGAAAGAGAGAGAGACCGGATAACAAACTGTCCCTTCGGATCTGTGTCTCCTAAGGCACCGCTTCCTACTGGCCAGGAGCAATAACAGTCTGTATACTGGGCCAGTGGTTTCTGCCCCCTCTCTCCCCAGAGGAGGGGTGTGTTTGTGTGCTGTGGTTTTGTCACCCTAAGGTCACTGCTTATAGCGCTTGCGTCTTCAGCTCCACGGGTTCCCCAGGAGGCTCTGGCGGGGCGCTGGTTTCAGCTGGCCGGTCACCTTTGAGGACAGACATACGCTCTTTGACCCCGCGCATTCGGGGGAAGAGGATGAAGTCGTAGAGGAAGCCGCCCATCACACCGCCAACAATTGGTCCAACCCAATACACCTAGAAGGTAGAGGAGGAAGCACAGAGAAAGAAGGAGCGATGAGACACAGCAGAGGCTTATAACTCTTCTTGAGCTTCAGTTATTGTTATGTACTGAAGTTCCCATCCTGGGCCAGCAGGGGGATACTGTAGATAGTTCAGGTCCACATATGCAAATAAGGGATTGAGATGGACGTTCAGTGATTGGATAGTTACAGAAAGTTGTTACAGTTACGTTGTACTGGAGCTCTATATAAGCAGGCTCGCTGAACCCTTCAGTTCAGTTCTGTTCTGACCTGTGAATAAACAAGAGCTGTTTGGAGAATCGCTGTGTCGTCTGATATGTTTACCCACAACTTAACACTGGCGACGAGGATGGGATCGATGGACATCAGAGCACAGCCAGATGCGGCCACTCTCTGAACTGAGCTGAATCACTGAGCTGAAACACGGAGCGAAATCACGGAGCAGAACCAATTCAGAGCTGACCGTTCTGGCTAGAGCACTGTGTTCCATCCATCACCTCCACGTCGGCATCGGAACCATGGCTTAACTCGTGCCTCTACCGCCATTTGCCCCAGCCTCTGAATCATGGGACTCCTACCTCGCTCAGTTCGACTGCTACCTTCAAGCCAACGAGCTGACAGAAGTATCACAGGAGCGGAAACAGGGCCTATTCCTCAGCCTCTGTGGGCCTGAGGTGTTTGAGACGGCCCGAGCATTGGTTGCACCTGTAGCAGTCCAGGCAGCACTGTGGGACACGACTAAAGAGAAGCTCCGCAACCACTACGCGCCAAAGCTGTCCAAGATTGCTGCCCGCCATGCATTCTACCACCGGAACCAGGCAGAGGGGGAGTCAATTAACAACTACACTTCCGCCCTCCGACAGGCTGCAATGCACTGCGAGTTCCGAGACTTAGACGATGCCCTGATGGATCAAATCGTCTGCGGGGTCCGGGACATCCGTCTGCAACGGTGTCTCCTCGCCAAGCCAGACCTCATGCTGCAGAAAGCCACTGAGGAGGCCGTAGCCTTAGAAGCTGCTGAACTATCTATAATATCCCCCTGCTGGCCCAGGGTGAGAACTTCAGTACATAACAGTTAAGAAGCTGGCAGAGCAAGGTGGTGGAGTTTGGAAGCAACCCCACTTCAAATTTCAGAAGGATTGTGTGGGGGGAACAAAACAAAACAGTTTCACCTGCTGTGCTAGTTTATTACACAAAGGGAACTTTTACATTGGCATGTATTCAAAAAGAATGACCTCACAGTCTCTAAAGTAGAGAATATTAGCAACCCATATTGTTTCCATAGCAGAGGTGACCATGAGGCAAATGCCTAGGGTGCATGTAGTTATAAGAATTTGAAGGTCTTATATATATAAAATAGATTGTTATATACTGAGTTGAATAGGATTCAGAATGCAGCAGTCTGATTGGTCCTAGAACAATCGTATTCAGAATGCAGTAGTCTGATTGGTCCTAGAACAATCGTATTCAGAATGCAGTAGTCTGATTGGTCCTAGAACAATAGGATTCTGAATGCAGCAGTCTGATTGGTCCACAGGAGCCACCCAATCCAGCTCCAAGTGAATCCACAACCTGATTGGCCTACAGGTGAATCCCGGAATAAGCCAACCACGTGGGGCCCATTGTGTAAATAATGTATATAAAGCAGACATTCTGGGGGAACATCCATTCCTCCTCACCACTATGAGGTGAATAAAGAGCATGAAATCCACTCTCGACTCTGAGTTTATTTCATAGATGTTCATAAATGTACCAAGCAAACACATACAAATGTGTAAACCACATGTCTGAAGCCCACGGAAAAGTCCTGAAACCATTTTCTCTCTCCCAAAATGACCTCAAATATTTCTCTGCAAGGTCGAAGGAAATGGGAAATCTCCCCAATGTCTCTTTCACAAATCCTGTCTTAAGGGCACATTCAAGATATGAATAGGGTGTGAGCCTGTGACTTGTGACCTGGGTTCAGGAATTGAGTAGTTATCATAACAAAAGAGTGGCCAAAACCCAGATAATGCAATCAGGTAACCTGGCAGACAGGAAGAAGCAACACACCCAGATTTCCGCCCCTTCTCTGATGTATTATGGGGGTGGTCTTGGGCCACACCCCTTCTGTGATGTATGTATGATGTTTCTGGGGGTGGCCTTGGACTCCAGGGTGGGCAACTTAAAATGTCTATATAAGGGCTTGTTACAGATAGGTAGCCGTGTTGGTCTGCCATAGTCAAAACAAAAAAATTCCTTCCAGTAGCACCTTAAAGACCAACTAAGTTAGTTCTTGGTATGAGCTTTCGTGTGCATGCACACTTCTTCAGATACACATACACATGTATCAGATACACATGTATCTGAAGAAGTGTGCATACACACGAAAGCTCATACCAAGAGCTAACTTAGTTGGTCTTTAAGGTGCTACTGGAAGGAATTTTTTTATATAAGGGCTTGTGTGCAGGGCTCGGGGTCCCTCCTGTGGGGGGGGGAGCACCCTGTTTCAACAGCTTTAATTAAATATCAGGCTTACTAGCTGCTTTGCTTCTCAATATTCTCTGGTTGGTCTCTGTTATTTTCTCCTACCGATAGAGAACCTACAAAAGGACTCTACGTATATGGCCTCTTGGGTACCCCATAAGGGAAAAGGAGCAGGTTTTCCCCCTCATAACAATGTATATATCATGTCAGCTCTCTTAAGAATTATTGCCTGTCTTTGTCCTAAGGGAGTGTCTGCACCAATACTGTTGGCAAATTCCTTTCTCCTCTATTTGCACCTCCTGGTCCTGGGATTATTGCTCTTGGGTCTAGTATACATGTGCAAAGAGACGTAAAAGAATTATTTCAAGTTCTCTAGAAACCTTGAAGGAACAAACATGATGGATACCACCCAATATTAGTTTAGGGCTGCACCAGCTATTCCAGGATGTCCTAATTAGTGCATATAACCAGGGAAAATAGCTGGTACAAAGTTGGCACAGACTAAGGGCAGACACTTCAGGGCTTTGTTTTATTTTATTTTTAAGTGTTGGCAACTGTGTTTAAAATTATTCACGGGGCACCATAACCTGCTCCCCTATGAGGTGACCCGAAGGTTTTGACATGGGAATCTTCTGCTCAGGTTATCTTCATTTTATCTGGGGTGACACAGAGTTCTAGGGTGCTTCCACGTCACCATTGACCCAAATACTCCTTTGAACCAGACACAATAATTGAACCCGTCTCCAATCTGAGCTTTGCGTCTGCAGAGATCTACTGGGTGTCCTGCTCAGCACTGCCTTCGTGAAGGATGGATTTTCAGGGAGAGGTATAATAATAATCATAATCATAATCATAATCATAATAAATTATTTATTTATTCATACCCCGCCCATCTGGCTGGGTAGGAGGGGCATCCCTAGAATATGTGAAATAGAGCCTTGGAGGAATCTGGCCTGATCAGCTCAGAGCTTTCTCCACAACCCTTAGCTTGATATGTTGTTACACACCTGATTATGAATAAGCCTGCTTTCTTACCCCCAAACCCTCTCCTTACCCAGTGGTTGGTGAAATTGCGGGTGATGACAGCTGGGGCAAAGGATCGGGCAGGATTCATGCCAGCTCCTGTGAAGTACATCTGCAAGACAGTAAGGTTAGAATGGAGAAACTGTTTCCCCCCATGTCCCTGGATCCCAAGCAGGTCCAATTTCTTTTCTAAAGGCTGTCAATTTCAGTGTCTTGTTTTCTTAGTCTTTAAGTCAGTTCTTGCACATCAGTTTCTGGTTGGTTGGTTGGTTTTAGAGTCCACAATGAATTTTGTCCACATTTTAGTGCAAATTTTGCCCAACACATACATTTTTGCAAAGCAAGTTTCATGAATATAATGTTTGTATGTTTTTCCCCCACTAGTGTGTACATTTCAATGCAAACTTTACCCTAGGATATACATATTTGTATGCCTTACTAGGTCAGAGAACTTCATTGCAAAATTCTGAGAACTGCACATTTTGAAGGACGGCTACATTTCAGTTTGCATATTATTTTAGAAAGTGCAGATCACGTGTGTTTGCCTTTAAATGTGAATCGAATTGAATTTATTCCCCATTCCAGCTAAAGGCTTGGTGGGATTTATCTATGATCCCATAGCTTTCTGTCACATCCTCTGCTAAAATGCAGTGATATGGGCGGTCGACAAACACCATAATATTTCCCTTTTTCCAGCAGCTGTGATTCACTCTGAATGTCACAGTATTGCTCTATTTGTACTCCCATATATGGCCACTCCCATATTGGGAAATCCTTTTGATCACATGCGAAAAGGCCCCCGTAATCTCGACAGCAAGGGAGCCAACATGATCTGCTGCGTTGCAAACTGATGGAAAAGTAGGTTTGTGCTAAAGCATGGGGGGGGGGCATAGCTGTCAACCGTCCCTTATTTGGCGGGAAACTTCCTTATCCCAGCGCCATGTCCCGCTGCTTTCCCAGATTGATGATTTCCCTTAAATTTCCCGGGTTTCATGCTCGCCCGGCTTGGGAGGGAAGCAGTGGCTCGGGGTCCTCCGCCTTGAGAGAGCGAGCGCACGAACTGCCGCGTCTCCGTCTCTCCCTTTCCCCCCTCAGGGGTGCGTTGTGAAAGACGGGTAGCGGCGGGCAAGCAGGCAGCACCTCTCTTGCGAGGCTTCCGCTGCTCTGCCAGGGGAAGCCGGAGGCAGAGGCAGCCTGAGGGAGGAGGGAAAGGAGGGAAAGGGGAGGGACACAGAAAGGCGGCGCTTCAGCGGCCACCGCGGCACCGCAACCACCTCATGCCAGGCTTGCGGGCAGCATGGGCGAGTGTCTCTCTCCCTCCCTCTGTGGTGGGAAAGGGCCGACCGAACTCATAAGCTAAGCAAAATCCCTTATTTTGGCTGCTGCTCCCTTATTTTGGCGGCTGGTCCCTTATTTTCAAATCTGTAAATTGACAGCTATGGAGGAGGGCAGCACAGCGCTATGTGTGGGGCTGTTCACAGAACCGAGATAGAAGTACGCATGGCTAATATGAAGGTAATCTGGCCCTGTCTTGCTGTGCAAATAGGCTACATCTTGTACCACACCTGTGCATCTTGCACAGAGTCATTACCCCAAAGAGGTGTCCAAGAGTGAGGGAGAATCCCACAGCCAACGCTACAGATCCCATGCGCCCGTTACGTCTCTCGTCATAGGTGGCGAAAATGCAGAGGACAAACTGTAAAGTCAGGAAGATCTCCACGACTGTAGCTTGGCTTACGTTTACACTGGGGTGTATCTGAAATCAGGGAGACACAAAGGAGGACAGAACCATGAGGAAACGACAGACGCCCACACCTCATTCCTTCCCTCTATTACTGTTCTGATCATGCAATAAGCTTCATAGCATAATTATTGACATGGCGTCCAGAACTTTGCAATTTACAATACTGAAGGCAACTCTCACGGCATCTTTTCTATGCCTAGCAAATATTTATGGAGCTAATCAAGCCAAGCAGGAAACACCATCAGAGCGCTCCTGACATATGGTTGTCAAGCCTCTGCTTAAAGACCTCCAAAGAAGGAGACTCCACCACACTCCTTGGCAGCAAATTCCACTGTCGAACAGCTCTTACGGTCAGGAAGTTCTTCCTAATGTTTAGGTGGAATCTTCTTTCTTGTAGTTTGGATCCATTGCTCCGTGTCCGCTTCTCTGGAGCAGCAGAAAACAACCTTTCTCCCTCCTCTATGTGGCATCCTTTTATATATTTGAACATGGCTATCATATCACCCCTTAACCTCCTCTTCTCCAGGCTAAACATGCCCAGCTCCCTTAGCCGTTCCTCATAAGGCATCGTTTCCAGGCCTTTGACCATTTTGGTTGCCCTCCTCTGGACACGTTCCAGTTTGTCAGTGTCCTTCTTGAACTGTGGTGCCCAGAACTGGACACAGTACTCCAGGTGAGGTCCAGGTGAGGTCTGACCAGAGCAGAATACCGTGGCACTATTACTTCCCTTGATCTACTTCCCAGTGGCACTATTACTTGCCAGTTCCCTCCAGAGCTGAGTGGTGACAGAATCCTTCCCATCAAGTCTCAGGTATATACCATAAGCCCAGCAAAGGTGCAAGTCATGACACTGTCTCTCAGCTTCAGACTCCAATTAGTGTGAGAGTGAGAGTCCACATAGTTTAAGACACTATTTCACTCGCTTAAAGTGCATTAATGATGATATGCTTTTACTCTTCAAGGGCTATATGAATAATTCTAGGTTAGTTTTAACACCCTAGGCAAATACAGAATAATTCAGCTGGTGGGTACCCCCCAAAAACCCTTCTAATTTGACCACCAGCCCTCCATACCCTCACAAAAGTAGGACAATATTGCTGCATGCCACCCCAATTGCTGAGCAATGCAAGAGTCCAGGGGTTCCAGGCATGTTTACCCAGGGTTCGTATTTCCTTTGGGAAATGAGGCACAGAGGAGACTGTGGTGTCTTTATGATATATGGTTTATTTACACATATATACAACCTGAGCCTATGATGGAGGGGTTCATAGTATTGGCACCCCAAGTGGGTCTTGCTTTTCCCATAGCTGCAGCCGTGGCTTCAGGACAGAAATTAGCCACGGCTTTCCATCTTGCCGCCTTTACCAGACTGCAACCTTTATCCTCCAGGTCACATCCCAGCCAACTCTAAAGCCTCTAAACTTTGGCTTTTGTCTTCTAACTAACTCTGAGTTGAGGGAGGGCCCCTTCCTATTTGCCACCTGGCACTGAGCTTTCCTAATGGCCCATCACCACAGGCAATTTCCTCATCGGGAAACTAGCCTGGCTTAATATTTTAACAATTGCTGAATCCAGAGGTTCAGTGTCTGGTACCCAGAAACTAATAACATGAGGGAGCCTGAAACTCATAGCACAGCACAGGGAGTCTGGCACCCACAGGGGAGTCTGGTACCCACAAACTCATAGCACAGCACAGGGAGTCTGGCACCCACAGGGGAGTCTGGTACCCACAAACTTCTAACAACACCCCCCCTAGTGGCGTGGTTGCTCGAGAGCGAACAGGCAAGATCCCCACTGGTCTTTTCAAAGGGTTTATTATTGGTGAAAAAACATTTACAGTGCAGAACGTCTCAATTCCATGTCTTGCTCAGTCACTAGCAGAATCTGAGAGTGGGAGGTCCTTAAACTTTCCCCAGCAGAGTAGTCTCTTGACCCCCAGCCGACGCCTCCCCTCTCTGTGCGTAAACCTACTGCGCAGAGAGGGCGTGGCTAAAGGGGGACCTGCCTCCCCCCCCGCTTTGCTCATGCACGGTGTCTTGGCTCTCTCTAGCATCCTCTGAGCCCTGCATTCCTTCCCCACTAGAGGCGGGGCTTCCCTCCTCCGTGGAGGAAGTGCTGCTTCTCACAATCTTTGGAGGCTCCCTGTAACCCAGCTGCCCTTTCACCTCTCGCCTCTGAGCCGATGGCAGTTCCCTCACACCCCACTATAAAACAGCCTATGCAAATTGAGACCACTATGTGGGAAAAGTAGGGATCAGATAAGAATGCCCTTGGACAAAGAGTGATCTTATATTACAGTGGTACCTCGGGTTACATACGCTTCAGGTTACAGACTCCGCTAACCCAGAAATAGTGCTTCAGGTTAAGAACTTCGCTTCAGGGTGAGAACAGAAATCGTGCTCCGGCGGCACAGCAGCAGCAGGAGGCCCCATTAGCAAAGTGATGCTTCAGGTTAAGAACAGTTTCAGGTTAAGAACGGACCTCCGGAACGAATTAAGTACTTAGCCCGAGGTACCACTGTATATATTCCATCTTATTCCAAGAGGTTCAGACTAATCTCCACCCTGTGGAATAGACTAAGAAGAGAGAGAGTAGATATTTCATCAAGAGAGGAATGGCAGCTAAAAATATGCGAGTACTTGGAACTCGCGAAAATTACAGAGTCAATAAGAAATAAATCAACAGACAAAGTTAAAAAAGAGTGGGAATGTTTTAACAAGTATTTGATGCAACAAGGTTCCAATATTAAGACTTGGCTGTGCTTTGAATAACTCTGCAAATAGGGAAATATCTTTTATTCATTCCAAGATGAGGATAAATAATTAAACACGGGGTATAAAACAGGAAAACTTGAACCAAAACCGTAAAGAGACAGAAGGAAGTCAATAACATAATAAATGGTAAAGGGATTCAGTCCAAACTGAAGGTTAGAATATACAATAAATATCAATATAGGTCTGAATTATATTCAACAGTACTTATCAGTAGATAGGTATTCTTATTGTTTAAGGTGTCATTTTGATATAGTTATTTTTTTCTTTATTTTCTTTTTAATTTTTCTTTTCTCTCCCCCCTTATTTTTATTCTACTCTTCTTTTTATGTGTTTATCGGTTACGTATGTATGATTTTGCTAATAATAAAAAGATAAAGACAAAGAAAGAAAAAAGAAGAGGAGAGAGGGTGGCTGCAAGCAAGTGTTATCTCCTGAGCTTTGTGGCTCGAGTGATAATAGGTTCTGGTCCAACCACTGCACCACACTGCCTCCCTTGAAATTAATTTAGCAAGTGTGCCAAGCTATGTGCTGCAGCAGGAATTGAGAACTTTTCCTCCTGTGATCTGTCAGGGGGAAACCAAAGCCATCTGTAGAAACCAGAGCCCAAAACAAGTGGCAGGTGACAGAGCCAAAAGAGAGAAAACACACCCCACACCCCATTTTTGTTTCTCTTTTTACCACCCCACCCTACCCCAAATTGTTGCCTGCTTGGAATTAGGCTAAGGCGACATAAGCCTAAATACAGTGGTACCTCAGGTTAAGAACTTAATTCGTTCTGGAAGTCCGTTCTTAACCTGAAACTGTTCTTAACCTGAGGTACCACTTTAGCTAATGGGGCCTCCCGCTGCCACTGTGCCACCGCCATGCGATTTCTGTTCTCATCCTGAAGCAAAGTTCTTAACCCGAGCTACTATTTCTGGGTTAGTGGAGTCTGTAATCTGAAGCATCTGTAACCTGAAGCATCTGTAACCCGAGGTACCACTGTAGCTCTCTTCAATTTTCTCATCATCCTCCATCCTTGAATTATTTGCAGGGGGGTGGTAAGGGGGCACTTAATTAAACCCACAAGCCCAATTCCCTGCCCCCCTGCCCTAAGAAGGCTAGGACTGCTTCGAATTATCTGTCAAGCCTGGGTTGGACCTTGGTTTTATTTTTCCGTCATGTCCACCAGGGGCATTGTGGGAAATTTAAATGGCAGCTAGAGTTAGGCACTTGGTGCCATTGACCATACAGGACCATGAAAAATAAAGTGTTTTGCCCCACCCATCGTCCCCTGAGGGGGGGTGTTAGTGGTGATCCCTGCCTAGCAGTTAGTTGCCCCAGGCTCTAGGTGCTAGCGCTGAATCTGCTATTTCTCCTTCAATACACCCAAAAAGTGTTTGGATAAACATTCTATTTCTTTTAAACAACCAGCAGCCTCCCTGGAGAAAAGGGGAATTTGAAATTATGACTGCATCTCCATTAGGAATTTATGTCTGACCTTCATGCAACAAAGCTTGGGGGAAGGTAGGTTCAACCTAGTGGAGAAAAAATGCTCTGCAAATGTTAATTATTTGTTTGTATACACACTCTTACTTTATGGGTTTTTTTTTTTGTTTTTTTTTTAGATCTTAAATCCCTAGACTCATCTCTTTATCTTTGTTGCTCTAGATGCTTTCGCTTTATTCATCACTGAGTGGACAAAAAATTAAGCTAGCCTATTTTAAGCGTAGGTACCAGGTCTTGACATCTTTGGCTGAGTTATCCCAAACTTCATCCCAGTTCTGCCTGAATCAAATGTCTCCAGCTGAAGCTGTGAAGCACCGCATTAAAAGAAACAAAAAACCAGAGCCAAAATCCTTTAGACTGGCCTAGAACAGATTGAATTATGGTGCTGGAGAAGACTCTTGAGAGTCCCATGGACTGCAAGAAGATCAAACCTCTCCATTCTTAAGGAAATCAACCCTGAGTGCTCACTGGAAGGACAGATCATGAAGCTGAGGCTCCAATACTTTGGCCACCTCATGAGAAGACTCCCTGGAAAAGACCCTGATGTTGGGATAGATGGAGGGCACAAGGAGAAGGGGACGACAGAGGACGAGATGGTTGGACAGTGTTCTCATAGCTACAAACATGAATCTGACCAAACTGCGGGAGGCAGTAGAAGACAGGAGTGCCTGGCGTGCTCTGGTCCATGGGGTCACGAAGAGTCGGACACGACTAAACGACTAAACAACAACAACAAAAGAACAGATTCAGATAATTTCTGAAGGAAGTGTAAATTCTGACAATCCAGACATGTTTCTAGGGAAGCCTAAATCACACCAACTGGCAGAGCAACAAATCTGAACATCTGGCATCAAAGCAACATCTCTGAGGTGGAAGCATCTAAATTTAAGAAAGGAGAAGGACTACTTGATACAAAATTGATTTGGAAAATTTAAATTTCAGCTATGGTCATTTGCCAGCTTCTTTGGCAGTTCTGCTGTCAACCCCATAAAGGAAAAGTCATGTAGTCGGTTATTACCTAAAATATACGACAATCCTCCATTGGCTCCAGAGACAGACGGACGCCGAAAAAGCAACTAGTAATTCTGGGATTCCTTTAAACCGTTCTGTTAGGAGAATGAACTGAGCTATCAGATCACATGTGGTTGAGGGAGTTTTGAGAGGAACAACCCACAGCCCATGAAACAATGGGAGGTGTTCATTACGGGCACAGGCTTAAATTTTATGAAAACCTGCCGCACTGCAAATCCCATTTAACTCAGCGGGACATACTTCTGACTAAGTAAACGTATTTAGGATTGGGCTCTTTGTGAGCTACAATCGACAAGACATCCTCCCAAGAAGCTAAATTATGCTTAATCTTGAAATAAAGTTAGAATCATTATAAAACCAGCAGATTAGTTAGGTGTGGGCTTCAACAGATGACAGGCCTTTTCGCGCCTAAGAGACAAGTTGGCTTTTTTTTCTTAAATGCAAACAATTGGCTACAAGATTGCTCTTCTGCATTGTGTCTGGCAGTTAACAAAGTTCACATGCATGGCGCTCATCCAGCTGGCAGAAGCCACAAAGGCGTTTGTTAGCTTGATGCGTGGAAAACCTACATATAGCCCAAGCCGACACTTATTAAATCCCACTATGCTGTCTTCATTACACAATCATCCTCAAATATTCCTGTCTCACATTCCTTTGTGATCCTGCTCTCTTCCCTCACAGTACACACAGACACACACACACGGCTATGCATTCAGATCATCTTCTGACATCTGGGTGCCACCCAGTTATGAAGCCAAAGTCAAGTTGACAAGCTGTCAATCAAAGATAACAGCTGAGACAAATGTCTTCTGCATCTCCCACAAATGCATGCAGAGTCCGGCTCCAGGCCCTATGCTAGTGGGTTGTATTCTTCCTAGATCTTGGGACTCAAGACTCCTTATGAGATGTTAAGAATCCCTCTCCTCCTTCTAGCACCCTTGGGATTGCCCCTAATAACTCAGAATTAAAAACCCCCCACTATGCAATCCTTCAGTGGAGCTCTCGCATGCAGCAATACGACCTTGTGGATGCTTAGATTATAGGGGTGCCACCCTCCTCAAACACCCTCTGCACGATCCAGTTACCGTGTTGAGTGCCAGGTTACCCCGCAACGCTGCTGGCGTGACTCCGTAAAGCACGGCTGCGCCGGCCACTCCTCCCAGCAGCTGGGCAACCATGTAGAAGACGGCGCGGAACAGGGAGAGCTGCGAGCCCAGCAGGAAGGCCATGGTGACGGCTGGGTTGATGTGCGCTCCGCTCACGTGGCCTAGAGACTGCACCATGGTGGCCGCCACCAAGCCGAAAGCCAAGGCCACCAGCAGAACGTTCAGAGGGCCGACCACCCAGCGTAGCGAGGCCCCCAGGCCGAAAAAGACATAGAACATGGTGCCGAAGAACTCGGCAAAGACAGCCCTCCAGAAGGAGGAGGAACGCGCCTCCCACATGGTGAGGCAGGACGGCGGTGGAGGTGCGGTGCGCAGCGGCAGCAGGGCAGTCTCCAAGCTCCTCTCTGCTGCTGCTGAGCTCCACCTAAGCCCACTGCCTTCTACCCCGTCTGTGAGCTTTATAAGGCTCCCTAGCCCAGCCCAGGAGGTGGGAACTGAGTTCAACTGATTGGGGTCTCTTAACTCTTCCCTGCCTGGCCTGGGAAGCTGTGGTGGTGCTTATAAAAAAGGCTGAGGAGTACATAAGGAGACAGCCAGATCCTGCTCCGGCTTTCAGGGCTTTGATCCTCCTCATAGATCAACCCCTTTGTGCATT
Organism: Podarcis melisellensis; assembly: GCF_964234715.1. Lineage (NCBI taxonomy): Eukaryota > Metazoa > Chordata > Lepidosauria > Squamata > Lacertidae > Podarcis > Podarcis melisellensis. The sequence continues at coordinate 13,946,709 of NC_138529.1, forward strand.
TACGTTTTCCTCTTTCCACCTTTCAGCTAAGGAGCTTCACGGAAACACTCCTGGCTGGGGGTGGACAGGTCATACCTCCCAAGGATGCTACTGCAGCACAAGGGGCCAATTTGTGGGTGTATTTTTGGTTGCAGCCTGGTATAGAAAAAGCATCGGTCCTCCTCTCTGAACTGGGGCGTTCAAGGAGGGGCTTCCCCAAGTTGCAGGTTTTCCCAGGCATAATGGAGCTCCTCTGCTTGCAAGGCCAAAACCCTTCCCTATGCAAAAGAATGGAGCAGACATGATGTCTTTAGTGCTGCAACAAGCTTTGTGCAGGAGGGAGCAGAGAGGGAAGGACGGCGATCTTTTTGCACAAATGCTATCATAGGAGACAAAGTAGGCTAAAGTTGCCCAAGCAACATGATCCCTGAAGAGTATGCCATCGGGGTGAGGTCATTTTTAGGTCGTGTAGCATCCACTCAGCAACTGAAAGACAGGCTTGTGTTATACTGATACAAGAAAGCCTGGCACCCTCTTTCTAAATGCATCGCAATTTTAACGGATTTTTTTTTCCAGATCTCGGCTGCGTACCTTCAGAAACTACTGTTGTCAAATCACATCTGTGTCTCTTTCTGCACATCATGGATATATATGCTCCTGATCTGATGGTGTCAAATTTCCCCATAGGAAAACCCTGGCCTTCAGATCCCCACACCCAGGCTGAGTTCTTTTCTTGCCACAAGAATCCTGCAACTTTCCGTCACAGAAGAAGAACAGAAAGAGATAGCCCTCAGAAGGTAGGTATGACCTGTATCCACGCTGGGGCTGAAATATTTATTCTGTGATTTGTTCGTCCCATATTAAAACTGGATTTTTAGCTGATCCTACCTCCGTACTGGCTAATGGCATTGTTACATCGCGTAATCCAATCAAATCTTAGCATTTTTAAATCCCAGGGATTGCAGTGGGTGAGGTAATCATAACCCTCCCATTTGAGTCAATATGGATATAACCAACGCTTAATTTGTCTGAAATGAACCTCCGATTTTGTTCATCTTCAAGCCGTGTGTTTGAAATTCTTCTCCAAGGCGTAATATACCTGGATGCATTGTTTAGACACCAGGAAACCGTTGCCGCTTTAAAGAAGAACATATGGTGATATACCTATTTCTAACTGATTTGAGGCAGCTATCCTATACTGAAAATGCATCAATAGAGGAGCTACAGGATTCAGCAGAAGCCCTGCAGCATCAGCAGAGTGCAAAAGGTCCCGCCACCACACACACAAAATATATGAGAGAAATGCCCGAGACACAACAGTGAATTTTCACTGGTGGAACAGCTAAGACAGGGCGGAGTCATGAGCAGGAAAGGAGTGGCATGGGGAGGAGCACTTTGCTGAATCTAAGCCTAATCTAAACTTGGGTCTCCAGCAGTTTTTGGACTACAATTCCCATCATCCATAACCACTTGTCCTACTGGCTAGGGATGATGGGAGTTGTAGTCCAACATCAGCTGGGAAACCCTGATCTAAGGCAACCTAAAGGTAAAGGGACCCCTGACCATTAGCTCCAGTCGTGACCGACTCTGGGGTTGTGGCGTTCATCTCCCTTTATTGGCTGAGGGAGCCAGAGTACAGCTTCTGGGTCATGTGGCCAGCATGACTAAGCCGCTTCTGGCGAACCAGAGCAGCGCACGGAAACGCTGTTTACCTTCCCGCCAGAGCGGTACCTATTTATCTACTTGCACTTTTATGTGCTTTTAAACTGCTAGGTTGGCAGGAGCAGGGACTGAGCAACGGGAGCTCACCCTGTTGCGGGGATTCGAACCCCCGACCTTCTGATCGGCAAGTCCTAGGATCTGTGGTTTAACCCACAGCGCCACCTGCGTTCAAGGCAACCCAGTGCCCTCCAGATGTAGTCCAAAACTATATGGACAATACCAGGTTGGCTTGACCCCTTCGAGCCATGGCTACATCACTGTCAGTGAGAGAGCTTTACACCAGCCCAAGACCTAGATTTCCTCTTGACTTTGGGGGTGAGGAAATCACAGTGGCCACCCCCATGTTAATGGCCATGCAGCCCACGTCGCCATGTCAGAGCATAGGATTCAGTGCAGCTCAGCACCTAATCACACACCTCACCACTCCCAGTATATAAACCACACACAGGGAGGCCACAAATTGTATGCAGGATGCCTGGCATGAGGTAATATGCCCCTGGCGTCATGTCATGCACATTTGGGAACATTGGCATGAGGGCACTTTGAACAAAAAGGAAGCACTTTGCATAATACAGCCTGACCTCACAACACAAGTAATAATAATAATAATAATAATAATAATTTATACCCCGCCCATCTGACTGAGTTTCCCCAGCCGCTCTGGGCGGCTCCCAATCAAATGTTAAAAACAGTACAGCATTAAATATTAAAAACTTCCCTGACAGCCTTCAGATGTCTTTTAAAGATAGGATAACTGCTTATTTCCTTCACATCTGAAGGGAGAGTGTTACACAGGGTGGGCGCCACTACCGAGAAGGCCCTCTGTCTGGTTCCCTGTAACCTCACTTCTTGCAATGAGGGAACCGCCAGAAGGCCCTCGGTGCTGGATCTCAGTGTCCGGGATGAACGACGGGGGTGGAGACGCTCCTTCAGGTATACAGGACCGAGGCCGTTTAGAGTTTTAAAGGTCAGCACCAACACTTTGAATTGTGCTTGGAAACATAAGGTAAAGGTAAAGGTACCCCTGCCCGTACGGGCCAGTCTTGACAGACTCTGGGGTTGTGCGCCCATCTCACTTAAGAGGCCAGGGGCCAGCGCTGTCCGGAGACACTTCCGGGTCACGTGGCCAGCGTGACAAAGCTGCATCTGGCAAGAGCCGCACACGGAAACGCCGTTTACCTTCCCGCTGGTAAGCGGTCCCTATTTATCTACTTGCACCCGGAGGTGCTTTCGAATTGCTAGGTTGGCAGGCGCTGGGACCGAGCAGCGGGAGCGCACCCCACCGCAGGGATTCGAACCGCCGACCTTTCGATCGGCAAGTCCTAGGCACTGAGGCTTTAACCCACAGCGCCACCTGCGTCCCCGCTTGGAAACATACTGGGAGCCAATGCAGATCTCGCAGGACCGGTGTTATGTGGTCCCTGCGGCCAGTCCCAATCACCAGTCTAGCTGCCGCATTCTGGATTAATTGCAGTTTCTGGGTCACCTTCAAAGGTAGCCCCACGTAGAGCGCATTGTAGTTGTCCAAGCGGGAGATAACTAGAGCATGCACCACTCTGGCAAGACAAGTAGGAACTTGGGCACACTGCCAACTCTGCACCAGCAGTGGTATGGTATGGGGGGCACAGGGGTGGTTGCCCTGGACGTAAAATTGTTGGGGCACAAAATTTCAACACCTGGTCTGCCTTAATACAGCTGCGCACTTCCATTGCTGGGCTCCATTCAAATTTTATTTTATTTTATTTATATCCCATCCATCTGGCTGTGTTGCCCCAGCTACTGTTGGCGGTTTCCAGCACACATAAAAATATAATAAAATGTCAAACTTAAAAAGCTTCCCAATACAGGGCTGCCTTCAGATGCCTTCTAAAAGTTGTGTTGTTCTTTATCTCCATGCAAACCAGGAAGTGACCTCTCCAGACAACGGAACGACTCCTTCTATTCTTACATCTGCGGCTGCGATCTCCTGGGTGACACGGATGCTTGAATGCACATGTGTACTCCATCTGTTTCCCTCCCTACCACCCCTCTGCATGGCCTCGGGCGCTGGCAACGCACAATATGCCACTGTGCCTTATAAATTCCTTGGTAGTTCATAGACTCCTTTCATCCTTCCTTCCAACTGAAGATATATGAGCAATTATACTTCCAATTAAATTAAATCCCAAGTCCTCTTAGCGTTTTTCAGTTCACTTCGTAAATAATAAAGGATGGGGAAGAGTCAGCTCTAAGTTTCTATTGTGAACCTTTACAAATATAATTTGAACTAACCTTCAGAGGACGATTGCCAAATCATGAATGTAGAGAAGAAAACTTTAGATAAAGAAACCGTAGGCTCCCCTCCCCCCACCTTCTTTTGCACTGAATTAAATCTTGCAGTTCTTGCAGTTGGTTTGTTCGACAGTTTGTGATCTCACCTCTTCTAGCACGTGCCTGTACTTTAGTCCAATTAAGCTCTAATTAACAGGAGAACTTCTGCTGCTTAATGGCAGCGTTGGAGAGTTTTTGGCAGGCGATGTGCTTTTGCACTCAGCGCCTCTCTCTCCCCCGCCCCCGCATTCCATGCCAGAGCGAGAGCCAGGTACCGAGATGAACTGCAAGTGAAGCTCATTCCCCCCCATCCCTGGAAGGAATTTGCAAGGATAATTACCCTCAATCGTCCTTGTTCTTCCTTTGCCAATGATCTCCTGCTGCTGTGGGGACTGCCTCCATTAAGGCGGAGCGGAACCGGAAGCCTCAGCCTCACTATAAAGTACACCTGTGCTGTGAGGGCCTCCCTTGCCACACTTTGTCATATGTCATATGTCTGACCCATATTACTCCCCTCACAACAGCAGGAAAGGAGTGCTATCCCTCCCACACAGGAGAGACATCCACCCCCCCCCCCATGCTGGTAAGCTCCAGTCCACTTCCAGTAACTGGGGTACCAAACAGAGCATCTCACACAGGTGGGAAAGAGGGGAGGCATGACACTTCCTGCAACATATAACCCCTATTGCCATCTTCCATGCCCCACTTTCTTTACCAAATGTGGAAAACTTGTTTTCTTCTTCTTCCACTCTATCGCTCTAACACTCTTCTTCCTGCATTGCCAGAGATTGGACTAGATGACCCTTGGGGTCCCTTCCAACTCTATGATTCTTGCCTTTCAGATCACACAAGGGAGGTGCTGCATCCAGTATGCAGATAAGCTCTGCTGGCAAAGGTGTCAGGGACTGGGCAGAGGAGAAATGGTGGAGACCACTTCCCCAGCCGGACCCTTCCAGAGAAGAAGACAGTTCAGAATTACAACAGGGGTTTGAGGGAGATCACAGCTCAGAGGCAGACGAGGGGAAATAATGGGAGAGGAGGAGAAGGAAGCAGCACCAGAGGGGGAGACAGCTGACGGACACAGTGTCTTTAGAAAGCATTCCAGACCCCCCCTCCCAGAACCTGGAGAGCATTGAAAGTAGGAGAGCAGAGAGCTCAGAGGCAGAGGGCAAGTAGCAGCACCCGTAGTGATGGTGCATGAACGGAGAGAGGGAGGGGGTGGAGACTCACTCGTAGCAACGCCATTATTCTAAGAGGCTCCATTTCCAAGCCTCTCTCTGTGAATATAGAATAAAAAGCAGTGGGTAAGAACTTTTCCTTGTCTTATCCGTTCCTGGCGACCTGCCATGGCGGTTGGATCCACTGCCGCCTGACAAAAGGCTAGGCAGTCTGCACCAAGCATAACTTAAATAGCTTATACAGTCTGAGTCTTTGCCAGAAGACCTGGGGAATGGTGGTTTCTGTTTTTCTTTTGATTATGTATTTTGTGATTTCATATTGCAATTTTATCCTGTGAACCACCTGAGACCTGTGGGTATAGAGAGTATATTAAAACAGTGGTTCCTCGGATTAAGAACTTAATTCGTTCTGGAGGTCAGTTCTTAAGCTGAAACTGTTCTTAACCTGAGGTACCACTTTAGCTAATGGGGCCTCCTGCTGCTGCGCCGCCGCAGCCGTACAATTTCTGTTCTCATCCTGAAGCAAAGTTCTTAACCCAAGGTACTATTTCTGGGTTAGCGGAGTCTGAAACCTGTAGCGTCTGTAACCTGAGGTACCACTGTACTAATACTATTAATAATGTTGTCTCTTTAAATATCTGTTTTAACTTTGGACCAGGGGTACTGTGAGCTTTGTTTCTGCGTCTTCTGTTGCTTTGGTTATGGTTTAATGTCTTAAGGTAAAGATAAAGTAAAGGGACCCCTGACCATTAGGTCTAGTCATGACCGACTCTGGGGTTGCGGCGCTCATCGCGCTTTATTGGCCGAGGGAGCCGGCGTACAGCTTCCGGGTCATGTGGCCAGCATGACTAAGCTGCTTCTGCCGAACCAGAGCAGCACACGGAAACGCCGTTTACCTTCCCGCCAGAGCAGTACCTATTGATCTACTTGCACTTTGCCGTGCTTTCAAACTGCTGGGTTGGCAGGAGCAGGGACCGAGCAACGGGAGCTCACCCCATCACGGGGATTTGAACCGCCGACCTTCTGATCGGCAAGTCCTAGGCGCTGTGGTTTAACCTACAGCGCCATCCGTGTCTTACTTGCATTTAAATCACTTTCATACCTATGTACTGTAAGACGCCCCAAGAATATTCCCTTGTGCAGCACAGATCATGAGAGAGGCCCACCCAGTCTCCCCCAGCACTGGCCAGCCACAGCCAGATGTTCCCTACAGAGCTGCCATTCTCCTTGCACGTGGCAGACAGTACAGTACCGACTGATGCTGCTCTTGGCAAGGATGTCATCAGGATGTGCCTGCAAGTCCAACAGTTGCCCTGGGAGCATGTGGTGGTTGCCTCCTGCTGGCGGTTGTCTTGGACGTGTGTCATGGATTGGTTGGACACAGCAGAATGAGGGGGGACCAGCTGGGGAACCTCCAAGGGAAGAAGGCTCAGAGCCTGGGGACTGGTGGTGGGACAACTGTGAGTGGTCAGAGGGAGAAGATAGAACAGAATGGGAGGAGGTGGCGGAAGCTGAAGAGGCCACAGGGTTTAGTGAGAAGAGAGAGTCTGTGGCAGAGAGAAGTCCAGAATTAGAAGTAAGAGAGGAGAGCGGCCAAGAGGCAGAGATGAATCAGGCTGGTAAAGAAGACAGGATGTCTCCCCCTCCTGCTGCAACAAGTTCCCCTACCCGGTGGTCTCACAAGACCATAGCTGTCAACCGTCCCTTATTTGGCGGGAAACTCCCTTATCCCAGCGCCCTGTCCCGCTGCGGTCCCTTATTGATGATGTCCCTTAAATTTCCCAGGTTTCAAAGGAAGCAGCTCCTCTCCCTCCCTCCCTCCCTGCCGGCCAGGGAGGAGGGAGGCTCCAACTGTGTTGCTTGGCTGCCCGGCCTGCCCCCCTCCGGCCTCCTCTCACCAGCCTTGGCCCCCGGGAGCCCCTCCCCGCCAGGACTGGTGGGAGCCTCAGGCCCTTCCGCCGCCATCCTCCTCACGGTCACTGAACTGAGCGTCTCTGCCTGGGGCCTCTCCTCTGCCTACTGCCACCGCCGCCGCTCTCGCTTGGCCGTACTGCAGCTGCACCGCTGAAGGACCCGAATGAGATGGGCAGCCTGGCGCAGCCTATGAATTGCTGAGGAGCCTTGAGAGGAGAGCGAGGGCAACCCTAGAGAAAGCAGTTCAGAGAGAGGAGGTGGAGGCGGAGGTGCGGGCAGGTGTTCCAAGGGCTAACCATAGAAGGGGAAAGGGGAGGAAGGACTGCAAGCACTTCTCCCATAGATGTGTAGTGGTAGACTAGCATAGATGGTCTGATTTGCGAGTTTACTTCAGGTGCTATTCCCCCCCCCCTTCCTCCCACCCTGCCTGATGGAACTGAGAGCTGCAGATGGAGCACGAGAGAAAAGATACAGAACTGCAGCAGCATCTTCGTAGCTTGGAATTCGTTTTGCGTGAAAAGTGGTTGCTGCTTGTAGTTATTTAATTACTGTGTTTCATCAGCTGGTGTCTTGAGCAGCAACCTCTGGAAACGAAGGGCTAAAAACCGGTGCTGCTCTCCCAAATTATCTGGTTCCTTTTAACTTCGTATTTCAGCTGGTTGAATAAAATCCCTTATTTTTGCTGCTGATCCCTTATTTTCGAGGCTGCTGGTCTCTTATTTTCAAATCTGTAAGTTGACAGCTATGCACAGGACCAGGAGAGGTATGAAGTGAGAGAAGCAAAGACCCAGGAGAGGAGACTTATGCAGCTGCGGGAAGGTGCAGACCTTCAGTTTCCACAACTGCTTCATAAGGGCAAGACTTACTGAAGAAGAGTTGCTGTGCTGTTTAGGCCTAGCAGTTCCTGAGCAGTTCCTGTTTCTTCCAATAAAGAGTTAACTTCACTTACACTGTGTGATTTATTGCTGGCTCGCTCCTGACAGCATGACTGAGCAGCAAATGTCTCTGAGCAGCTGTGTTCACTGAAACCAGGCCAGCAAATCCTGGGCACGGTGTCCCCTGTCCCCAACAGCTCTGGCATGCCCAGTGCCCTGCTGCCCATGCTCACCTGTTCTTCAGCTCCTCCACCTGCTTGCTCACCTCAATCCAGCTGTCTGATGCCTGTGGCTGCTGCCTCTGCATCCTTCCCCCTGTGGCTGCTTCGTATTTTCCCCATAGTCCCTAAGGGACTCCTAGTGGTGCATCCCTGGACCACAATGACATGTAGATCCTGGATCTGATGCATTGCTAAGAACTCCCTTTCAGGAGCATCCTATCCAAGCCCCACAGAAGAAGCAGAGTTTGGACTTGATATTCCACCTTTCACTTCCCTTAAGGAGTCTCAAAGCGGCTAACAATCTCCTTTCCCTTCCTCCCCCACAACAAACACTCTGTGAGGTGAGTGAGTCTGAGAGACTTCAGAGAAACGTGACTAGCCCAAGGTCACCCAGCAGCTGCATGTGGAGGAGCGGGGACGCAAACCCGGTTCACCAGATTACGAGTGCACCACTCTTAACCACTACACCACGACGCACATTATCTCAACCTTGCTATCTTCTTGAGTGGTTAAGATGCCACCAACGCATCTTCAGCTTCCCAAAGGCATGTTTCACAGCCATGCATGCCACTCTGAGGCCCTGGTTGTAATGCCAGGGACCCTTTTGACAAGTGTGGGTTCCCTCCAGCCGACTGTGTTGTGTGGTAGTGGTTTCTGCAGTGACATGGGCCCTGTGTCCTCCTGTCAGTACGTGATGCATCACTCCTCACCAGCCAGGGGGGTGATAGCCAGAGTGGGGATATTTCTGACTTTTGTGAGCCAAGCACTCCTTGCCCCATCCCCTCTCTGCCCTCCGTTGTCCTGGACCTTCCTGGCCAACACACAGGTGTCTTCATGTGTCTCCACAAGCGTTCTGATCATCTCCTGCTCCACAGCAACTGGGGAAGGGTAAAAATAGAAAGCCAAGGTGTGGATTTGAACCAACAGCTTCCTCAAAGAATCATAGAGTTGGAAGGGACCACAAGGGTCATCTAATCCCATGCAATGCAGGACTCTTTTGCCCAGTGTAGGGCTTGAACCTCAGACCAACTGAGCCATCCCTGGTGCTGAGCATGTTTGCTCATGCTTTGCAGATTAACCACTGGGTTCCTTTGATTGCTTATTGCTGCAGCCTGGAATTATGTCTTTTTTAAAGTGTCTGCTTATGTTTGAACCAGTGATGTTCCCTGTGTGTTTTTCGTTGCTTTATTAGGCCTTGCCACAGGGTTCCCTGGGCCTTGTTGCCAGTGTTTCTTGTGTGTTGAGACGTGGCAAATGACAGGCATGCCCTTGGCTTATCCTCGTGTGCTGGGCTCCCTGTTTCCAGGGACTCCATTTTTACACTGTTTACGTCTTTCTTGGTGACATGTTTTCCTTCCCAAGTCATGCATGTGTGTTTGATACCACTGCCATTCCACTAGTAGAGCTGCGAGGTATATCCCTCCCCACCCCAGTGTAACTTGCTCTGTAAATACACAAGTAGGAAAGGAAAAGCCATAGTGGGGAAACAAAGTTTTCTGCAGCAATCTAAACCTATTTTCTGAGCGGTAATTTCTGATGATGTTGTAGGGCATTTCCCTCCGACTGGATTTGCACATCTTGAAATGTACTTTCGTTTGCTCAAGGAGAAAATCCTTCCAAAAGGTAGGTTGCAGCAAGTTATGCTATGTTGAGATCAAGACCATTCACAAGGTTGATTTGAGATGTGTCAATCCATGTGGAGGGGAATGTACTTGTATTGACTTCCGTCAGGAGAACCTGCCATCACTTTCATGTCATGGGCTTTGGACTGAGGAACAAGAAACCTCTGGTGTGTATGACAGCCTAATCTTAGCTGAACTGTTGTTCCTTCCAGTCCCCATAATGGTTCCTTCATCTGAAACCAAAGCCATATCACTCCCAGACTCTAGAGCAGGGGTCTGCAAACTTTTCCAGCAGGGGGCCGGTCCACTGCCCCTCAGACCTTGTGTGGGGCTGCAATATATTTTGAAGAAAAATAATGAACAAATTCCTATGCCGCACAAATAACCCAGAGATGCATTTTAAATAAAAGGGCACATTCTACTCAAGTAAAAACACGCTGATTCCCGGACTGTCCGTGGCCGGATTTAGAAGGCAATTGGGCCAGATTCGGCCCCCGGGCCTTAGTTTGCCTATCCATGCTCTAGAGTAGCCCTTAATCCCAGCAAACACATTCGCATCCCCTTAGCTTATCCTGGGGATCCTCCTATTCTAGCCAAACCGCTGGGATTCTTAAGTTTACTTGTGCTACAAGGTACAGCATGGCCTAGTGGCTGTGGACCATAGGAGCCAACTCCTAAGGGCAAAGGTCCCTTCAAAAAAATATTGAGGGGGCCATGGTCCCCCAAAGTTGATGGGCATTTTGCAACCCCCGAGCCAAGGAGATAAGTGGAACAGTTCAGAAGCCGAACACCGAAAACCCGGAAGTGAATGCTTCCGTTTTTGAATGCGCCTCGGAAGTCGAATGGCTTCTGAGGAGTGTTTCTCAGTTTTCGAACATTTCGGAAGTCAAATGGACTTCCGGAACAGATTACGTTCCAAACCTGAGGTTCCACTGAACAACCTTTAGAAGAAGTCTGAAGGCAGACCTGTATAGGGACGTTTTTTAATGTTTAATATTTTATTATGTTTTTATATGTGTTGGAAGCTGCCCAGAGTGAAAGCCAATTGCTGGGAAGCATTATTTTCCAGGGACGGATTTACAGACGCCATCCCGCTTTCTGATTTGATCCCAGAAGGTCCTACTTTTCCTTAAAGGTGAAGGGACCCCTGACCATTAGATCCAGTCGTGGCCGACTCTGGGGTTGCGGCACTCATCGCGCTTTATTGGCCAAGGAAGCCGGCGTACAGCTTCCGGGTCATGTGGCCAGCATGACTAAGCTGCTTCTGGCGAACCAGAGCAGCACACGGAAACACCGTTTACCTTCCTGCCAGAGTGGTACCTATTTATCTACTTGCACTTTGACGTGCTTTCGAACTGCTAGCTTGGCAGGAGCAGGGACTGAGCAACGGGAGCTCACCCCGTCGCGGGGATTCGAACCGCCGACCTTCTGATTGGCAAGCCCTATTTTCATCAGAGAAATTTTGGAGGATATGGAATTATGTGACTCCTGAGCCAAGGAGATAAGTAACTATACAACCTGTAGAAAACATCTGAAGGCAGTTGTGTATAGGGAAGGTTTTTTTTTAAAAAAAGTTTAATGTTTTACTCTGGGTTTTTTCCCATGTTAGAAGCCGCCCATTGTGGCTGGGACAACCTAGTCAGATGGGTGAGTATAAATAATATAACATTATTATTATTATTATTATTATTATTATTATTATTATTATTATTATTTAGGACATCCCTATTTTCATCGGAGAAATAGTGGAGGGTATGCTAAGGAACGAAACAAAACTGTACAGAGGAGACAACGCTGGAGACAGGACTCCTGTGGCTGGAGTTTCAGGGGTTAACCACTCAGCAAAAAATAGGGGGGGATGTGGATGAAACCAAGCCCCCTCTGTGGTTAGAAAGAGGCCTCTCTGGGATATTTGTCACCTCAGCATTTTGGAGGCGAGGTTTAGTCAGATCTGTTTAAGGGACTCTAATTCTCTCTGGGCTCCAGGGGATTTGCCAGCTTGCTCTGTGATTGGGCCGGAGGGAGGGAAATGATCAGGCCTGAAAGGGGCGAGGATAATGGGACTTGCTGGGTCAGCACTTTTCCTGGCCCAGCGTGTTCCAGGCACAGGGGGAGGGGAGGCGGCATGCGACCCCCCCCTCGCTCCACAGCGCTCCTCACTGTGCTCGATTGTGTGCATCGGGTTTAGAGAGGGACATTGGCTTAGACCTGTTGTTGAACTCCACCCATGTGGCAAAGAGAACAGAGCATCACAGTGGTGACCTTCTGAGATGCTCTCTCCAGTACTGCACCTAATATTGGGGCAAATGGTAGACACAGGCCTGGGGTAGAGATGGGCATCCTTGAAGCTTGCAGCGTCTACTGTTTCGTTGTTGCTGTCACAGTGGTACCTCGGGTTACATACGCTTCAGGTTACATACGCTTCAGGTTACACATTCTGCTAACCCAGAAATAGTACCTCGGGTTAAGAACTTTGCTTCAGGATAAGAACAGAAATCGGGCTCCGGCGGCGCGGCAGCAGCAGGCCCCCATTAGCTAAAGTGGTGCTTCAGGTTAAGAACAATTTCAGGTTAAGAACGGACCTCCGGAACGAATTAAGTACTTAACCTGAGGTACTACTGTACTAGCATCCCCAAACTCACCAGCAATTGCCCTTACTTTCCAGGGACAGACCCAGATTTACAAAAGCCATCCCGGTTTCTGATTTGATTGCAGCATGTCCCGCTTTTCCTTAAAGGGGAGACCCCTGACCATTAGGTCCGGTCATGACCGACTCTGGGGTTGTGGCGCTCATCTCGCTTTATTGGCCAAGGGAGCCGGCGTACAACTTCCCGGTCATGTGGCCAGCATGACTAAGCCGCTTCTGGCAAACCAGAGCAGCGCATGGAAACACCGTTTACCTTCCCGCCGGAGCAGTACCTATTTATCTACTTGCACTTTGAGGTGCTTTCAAACTGCTAGGTTGGCAGGAGCTGGGACAGAGCAATGGGAGCTCACCCCGTTGCGGGGATTCGAACCACTGACCTTCTGATCGGCAAGTCCTAGGCTCTGTGGTTTAACCCACAGCGCCACCTGCATCCCCGCTTTTCCTCAGAGAAATGCTGGAGGGCCTGGTAGGACGTCCCTACAGAATCACAGAACTGTAGAGTTGGAAGGGACCCTAAGGATCATCTAGTCCAACCCCCTGCAATGCAGGAATATGCACCTGGTCCATACAGGGATCGAACCTGCAACCTTGGTGCTATCAGCACCATGGTCTAACCAACTGAGCTATCCAGGCTCAGTTGGTTAGAGTTGTGCTGTACCTTGGCTCTCGAATGTTTTGGCTCCTGAATGCCGCAAACCAGGAAGCGAGTGTTCCGGTTGGCGAACGTTCTATGGAACCCGAACGTCCAACGCAACGTCTGTGGCTTGTGTTTGAGTGCAGGAAGCTCCTGCAGCCAATCAGAAGCCGCGCCTTGGTTTTCGAACATTTTCGGAAGACAAACGGACTTCCGGAACGGATTCTGTTCGAGAACCAAGGTACGACTGTATTTTCACTGGAGAAATGTTAGAGGGTATGGAATAGTACGAGCCTATTTTCATCAGAGGAATGTTGGAGGGTGTGCAGAGGGTGCAGCAAAAGACCTTTACTTCTGATCCCAGAAATGTTTCCTTTTTTTTTAAGAACCAGAAAAACCAGAAATCACAGGCCTCCCCACCACCACCACAAAAAATACACACATAGTTGCACCAAGGTTTCTTTGGTAGTATAATTGAGGAGAGAGGGAGGGGTGTCATTTTGTTGCTGCTGTTGTTGAAACAATTGGGAATCACCAAACTCCATGCTGATTTACCTATGAATCACCTGGCGACATACCAGTGAACCCAGATCTGTCTTCTGTCAACTTCTTGGCCCAGGGTTTTACATGATGAAGTCGCCAACGGAGTGTAGAATGGAACCTAGCAGCCTTGGTTTCCAGGCCTTTCCATGTCTGCCATGTCCGTCATCCTGGGCACAGAAACCAGAGCACCAAGTTCTAGCTCGCTGGATCTTACCCAAAGAGAACCCATTAATCTTGGTTTCCAGCTCTTGCTTGTGTTAGCCTGTGAGACCACCATACTCTCTAAGTTGGGGCCAGAACCTGTGGCCGTGCTCGGTGCCATCAATGTCAGGCTGTGTCATCTTTAGGGGTCCAGATTCCAGTCCCATCCTAGTGCCAGAGCGCAGGTGATCCTATACGGAAGATAGCAGCTGGGTAAAAGTGGCAAAGGAAGCTTTGCTAAGAGGGAGTTTTGTCGCATGGGGGTAGCAGCAGGAAGCTGGAGAGGGAAAGGTGTTGCTTTCTATTCGGTGCTGTGTTCCCCATTGCAAGGCGGCTTGGCGGCGGCGGAGACAGAAGAACGAGACATGCTGGCCGCCTCCACGATCTCTATGTCGCGGCAGGTCAGGCAGGCCACCAGCTTCTCCCGCGAAGCGTTGTTGGCAAAGAAGAATTCGTAGGAGACACCAGCAAGGACTGCACCAAGGATGGGGCCCAGCCAGTACACCTGGAAGGAGGGGAGGAGAGAGAGAGCAAAAGAGGCAACCTGAAGCACCTGTCTCATCCTTGAGGATAGAGAAGTAGGCCCGAAATCAACCAGGATGGCTTAAGGGAGGCAGTTTTAAAGTGACTGAATCAACTTGGTGGGATCCCAAGAGAGGCAGGGAATCACAACACTCAGGGTTCCTAAGCAGCCTTCATAGGAGCCAACTCCTAGGGGCTTGAGGTACTTTCAGCCCCTCCAATAAAATATTTGAGGGGCCTCTCCCCCCCCCGCCCCAGTTGATGCGCAATGCCATTCAAATGGGGTATGTGCGTTGTATCATGTGATCGATTATGTGAGTCAGGGCTTACCTGCCCCCACCAATATTTTATTCAAGTTGGCACCCCAGGCAGTTTTAATAATAATAATAATAATAATAATAATAATAATAATAATAATAATAATAACCTGGAGCACTGAGGGCCAACTAAAATACATTAACTACAATTGTTAACTACAATAACAATTTCTCCCTTTTTTTGTAAGGCACACAATGTGTTTTTTTGTTGTTTTTCTGTTTTGTTTTCTACATGGGTACTACAGTGATACCTCAGGTTAAGTACTTAATACGTTCCAGAGGTCCCTACTTAACCTGAAACTGTTCTTAACCTGAAGCACCACTTTAGCTAATGGGGCCTCCTGCTGCCGCCGCGCCGCCAGAGCACGATTTCTGTTCTCATCCTGAAGCAAAGTTCTTAACCCGAGGTAATATTTCTGGGTTAGCGGAGTCTGTAACCTGAAGCGTATGTAACCTGAAACGTATGTAACCAGAGGTACCACTGTATTTCTTGTTTCTTCTCTCTCTCTCTCTCTCTCTGTGTGTGTGTTTCTTATCTTACTTGGCACACTTCTAATTCTGTATATTTTTATTTTTCAATAAAGAATATTTTAAAAATGAAAAATAATTACACTAAGCCAGAAAAGCTTGAAGGGAAAAAACTGGAGCACTGAGGGCCAGCTGAAATACATGAAGTCAGAAAAGGGGGAGAATAAAGAACCACTCGTCTCTCAAAAGGCTCTCCTCCATCCACTTACCCAGTGATGTTCCCAGATTCCTGTCACGACAGCCGGTCCCAGGGACCGAGCTGGGTTCATACTGCCTCCGGAGAACGTGCCCTGCAGAGATATCATAATGGCATAGTCAGTGGTGGTCCATCTCCCTCCTTTGGGCTGATTGTTCTGTGCGTTAGTTTGTTGTCAATATCTCAAAAACAACCAAGAGTGTGTCTTGCTGAACATCATCTATTGTTCATAAATGACTTAATATGTGCTAGGTGCTACATAGATATATAAAAAGTAAGTCCCCCTGCCCATAGGGTTGCAAAATCTGTTCCCAACCATTGGTATTAAATTTGCTTCATTCCCGAATTACAGTACTAGTAAAGTACTAGTAAAGGTTTCTGCAAACCACAAACACAAAGAAGAACCCTGATTCTTCAGCCAGAACCCCCACATTCTGTGATCTGAATCCATTGTGCAAATATGCATATATTTCCTTACAAACTTTTTCTGTGTGTCCCAGTGTTGGTTTTAGTATACTCTCTGATTTGTCAGCCCTCCTTTGTGCAGCAGGACTGAACGCAGTGCTGTGTGTGCAGCTGTTAAAATCAATTCCCTGCTTCAGGCCTGAGCTTACTCTTTCTTTATTCAGCCAAGATTGCATGATTCCTTCAATCTCCAGTTTTCAGTCACAATCACTTGGCTGACATGGAAGGGTATAGCCAGCCATACAAAGAATATAAGATTGTACTTTGGGGGGTACATCAATTACAAAGCCAATGTGTCCAAAGCTTTGCAGATAGAGCATCTTTTAAATTGCACTAGAACCTCTACTTACGACCGCCTCTACTTGGGCACGATCCAAGTCGCGACCGTGGCAAACCCAGAAGTAAATACCAGGTTTGCCGTGATTCGTGCATGCGCAGAAGTGGCTGCTGCCGTCTGTACATGCGCACAACGGCACTTCTATCAGTGACCCATTTCGCCTAAAGGACGAACTGCTGGAACGGATTATGGTGGTAAGTAGAGGTTCCACTGCATATATATTGTTTTCTGAAGTCATGAGGACTAGGATATTGCTCTGTTTAAGTACAGTGGTATCTTGGTTGTCGAATGGCTTGGCTCTCAAAAAAATCAGCTCCCGAACGCTGCAAACCTGGAAGTGAGTGTTCCGGTTTGCGAACGTTTTTTGGAAGCCGAACTTCCAACGCGGCTTCTGCGGCTTCCAGTGGAGTGCAGGAAGCTCCTGCAGCCAATCGGAAGCTGTGCCTTGGTTTTCGAATGGTTCCGAACAGACTCCTGGAACGGATTAAGTTCGACAACCAAGGTGCCACTGTAATTCAAGCTGACATTCCATGCGTCTTATGAAGCAGTAGGAGGGATGCTATCATCTGAAACACCAGGGGAAGTGGGGGAATGGGCCTCTCGCCCTGACCTAGCCACTGTGATCCACACAACGGTCACCTCCAGACTGGATTATTGTAACTCGCTCTACGTGGGGCTGCCCTTGAGACTGACCCAGAAACTCCAGCGGGTGCAGAATGCCGCAGCGAGACTCCTTACGGGGTCCTCGCTGCGAGATCACATTCATCCGGTGCTATACCTGCTGCACTGGCTCCCGGTGGAGTACAGGATCAGGTTTAAGGTGCTGGTTTTAACCTTCAAAGCCCTATATGGCCTAGGACCCTCGTACCTACGGGACCGCCTCTCCTGGTATGCCCCACAGAGGAACTTACGGTCTTCAAATAAAAACATCTTGAAGGTCCCAGGCCACAGAGAGGTTAGGCTGGCCTCAACTAGAGCCAGGGCTTTTTCGGCTGCGGTTCCAACCTGGTGGAACACTCTGTCACGAGAGACTAGGGCCCTGCGGGACTTGACATCTTTCCGCAGGGCCTGCAAGACAGAGCTGTTCCACCAGGCCTTTGGTCAGGGCGCAGCCTGACTCTCTCCTTTGGCAATCTTTACAAAACTTTAGTTTATGGTTGCCATCAATTTTGATTTTAATTAATTTTTATAATGTTGCACTGTTTTAGTGTTGTTAGCTGCCCTGAGCCCGGCTTCGGCTGGGGAGGGCGGGATATAAATAAAATTTTTTATTATTATTATTATTAAAAATCAGCCTTCAGTCGTGGGCAACTTGTGATGCTGGCCCCAGGCTTCTAGCAACAAAACCTTCAATCAATCTGGACTTTATAAACCACATGCAAAGGCTCTTACCGCAGCTAGTGCTCCTGCAATTACAGAGAAGCCAACGGCCAAGATTCCAGGCTCACCCAACTCACGCCTCCGATGGTCTTCTACAGCAAAGATGGTGAGAGCGAGCTGGAAAGTGGAAAAAGCTTCCATCCCCAAGGCCTGTCCAGCGTTTCCTTCGCTGCTGACCTGAAATATTGCAGTTCGAACTGTTTTTAGGTTGAAATTGTTAGTATGCTGCATAATGTCTTCAACCAGCTGGTCTTCCTGCTGCTCTCAGCATGTGAGTGGACTTAAAGGACTCTGAGGAACCCCTCCCTCCAAATTTTATGACTCAATTTAAAACCAATTCTATATGCGCCGCTGTTCGGCCCCAGCATGTTCATGGCAGCTGGGTAATCTTTGCATGTGTTTAAAACCCTTCATTGGGGAGAATACTTTTTGCATTCACGATGCGGAGTCCAAATAACAACATAAAAAAAACACAAAGCAAACAGAGTGCATTTCTTTTAAAACTGTCACAAATGGAGGGTAATATTATAAGTCATGTTACCAATATGGTAACTTCTGCTATCTTAGTTCTGCATCTGAGACAACTTCGAGATGGCTACTGTTTACCTACGGGACCGCCTCTCCCGGTATGCCCCACGGAGAGCCTCAAGATCCATAAATAGCAACACCCTTGAGGTCCCGGGCCCTAAGGAAGTCAGATTAGCTTCACCCAGAGCCAGGGCCTTCTCAACACTGGCTCCGGCCTGGTGGAACGCTCTGTCTCATGAGACCAGGGCCCTGCAGGATCTGATTTCTTTCCGCAGGACCGGTAAGACAGAGTTGTTCCGCCTGGCCTTTGGCTTGGAGCCAATTTGATTCCCTCCCTCTCTTTCTTTTTTCTTTTCCTTCTCCTCCTGTGATGAGGCTGCATTTTAATGTTTTAAGGTTGTATTTTAATCTTGTTTTTAAGTTGTATTCATTCAACTTGTTTTTATTACTGCTTGTTAGCCGCCCTGAGCCCGGCCTTGGCTGGGGAGGGTGGGGTATAAATTATTATTATTATTATTATTATTATTATTATTATTATTATTATTTATCACCATGTAACTATTTACTTGGGCATTGTGTCCTTCGCAGCTATACACATGCATAGCTAAAAGACAAGAGAAAATACATTTTTTTAAAAAATTATATGTGGATTTAATGTCCGTAATGGTGTGAAACGAAGTGGCTTTTGACGTTGGTTGGTGGGAAACAAAATCCAAAAGGACAGAAAAAGGGGTCACTTGGCAGAAAAAGGGGTCACTTGTAGCCTAATGGGCAGTGGGCTGCTGGCCTGTGGTCAGCAAGTCAACAGCTAAAGGCAGGGAGTGGCAAAGTTGGAGCATGAGGAAAGCAATGGTCCCATGCAGCCAGCAAGGCTTCCTATTTGCTCAGAACAGCCACCAGCGCTTCCTTGGAAACTCTTCTAGAATCATCTACCTGTTGGTACCAGGTAATTCCTTGGCTGCAGTTCCCTTCATTGCCCAGAGAAGGATGATGGCACTCAGCTGGACTCCCTATGTAACATTTCTAAGGTCACCCATTTAAATTCAAGACCCGCCACAGGCCCAGACTGTCAAGAGTCCAGGTTCTCAGCTTGATAACACAGTTAGCGTAGGTAATTAAAACGGAGGATTTTTTGCAAAAACAAACAGATAGCTCCGGACGACTCTAACAAAGCCTCTGGCATTATTACTCAAGGTGACCCTTCTGAAAACTTCTGGTGGCGACAGAAGATATTGAATTTACGACCCTTACGTCTCTTGTTTTGCTTCCTGTCTAGCAGCCCTCCCATTCACTGACTCTTCGGACTTAGTGGATCAGCTCCAACCTCTTCCTTTTTTGAGAGGCTGTCTCTATTTGTGCCTTTTTGTACTTCCTGTGAGCTTTGGCTGTGTTCTAGCCTGCTCTCAGCTACTGCCTTATCGACCAGATCGTCAAGGTCACGAAGAGCCGAAGTCTGCAGCTGCCGGATCTCCTCTGCCTAACATCTAAGCTTCTCTGCTCCTCGCTGCTTTCAGCAGTTGGCTGCAAACCTTCGCTTGGAGCTGGCTCATTCCTGACACAGAACCTCCAAGTGTCCCTATTTCCTAAGGACAGTCCCAGATTTACAGAAGTCATCCCAGTTTCTTATTTGATCCTGGAATGTCCTGCTTTTCTTAGAATGTTCCTCCCCCCCCCCCTTGGGTAAATCTTATTTATTGATTTTTCACACAAAAAATAACAATTGTAAATTACTTTATCCATTGCGTCCTCATTTTTTGCTCTTCCAAATATGGCTACTCTATTTTATTTCTATTCCTGGCTAAAGTGGGCAGAGTTAAAGTTGAAAGGCGGATGCCTCATGGGGAGGGAGTCCTAAAGAAGGAGGGAGAAAGGAGTGTTAGCTTACTCACCTTGGTGACCAATTGCCCCACAGCTGAGGTGGGCAACACAAGGTAGAAGACACCTGAAGCTAAGATGGCGCCCAAGCACTGGGCCAGGATATAGCTTGCTGCGTGCAGAGCGTCCAGTTTGCGGGTGCAGAGGAAGGCCACCGTGAGCGCCGGGTTGACTTGGGCACCGCTGATGTCGCCAAAGCAGTGAGCCAAGCTGACAGCTACCAGCCCTGCAGCAAGGGCTGGCTGAAGTGGGGAAGGAAGCACCTCTTTGGGGCTCACAGGGGATGAGGCGCCCAGCACCACCCAAACGAAGATCAGGGTGCCACCTGCCTCTGCCAGCAGGCGGCACCAGAACTGACGGCTCTGCAGTTCCTGGAGTTGAGGGAAGAAGGAAGAGTCAAGGGACATTATCACCTGCAGATGGACACTACAACCATCTGAACTGCTAATGCAAGCCATTCTCTACATGCTCTCCACCGTGCTTGGCAAACCCTCACCATGGTCAACTCCCACCCAGAAACCTATGTCCCCACTGTGAAAGAATGCGTGAATCCAGAATTGGCCTCCACAGTCACTTACGGACTCACTTTTAAAACTGTGTTTATGGAAGACAATCTTACTTGGCCACAAGTGATCACCAAAGAAGAAGAAAGATGCATGTAGCCTTTTGTGTGTTACGCAAGAAAACAATGACGAAAGAATTGGCATCACAAATTGGAATGACACACAAGGTTTTCAATCAATTTAAGTCACAATAACAGGCTATCAAATCCATCTAGCTATCCTATTGGTCTTCAGCTAGTGACTCAGAACTTGATTTAAGGGACACCAGTGTGGGCACCTGATTTTTAAAAACATCCCTTGAAAAAAATGACTCTGTACCTTCTGTCAGGTACAGTATATGCTAGCTACTTAAAACATTTCTTTTCCGATTCTGAACTTATACTGGCCCTGAGGAAAATATGTTGTCTGCACTGTTAAGTCTACTGTTTGTTAGCGGCCACGGTCTCCGTTTTGGATTTGGTGAACGTTTTCAAAGTAGCCAGATGAACCAAAGCAAAATGTGTTGAGGGATCAGAAAAGGTGAAAAGGACAGAACCTACTGACAGAAATGACTGATCAAGTGTATAGATGGACACATAGATGGATTGTTACAGGGGGAAACAGGTGGACATCAACTACACGATAGGAAGGGAGTTGTGGGTGAACACTATCAAAATACATCCAATTTGGCAGCCTCCTATATTCACAGAAGGATGTTCTTACCTCCCTGATGCCCATGGTGTCTGGCTGCAAATTCTGATCGGAGTGAGAGAAGGTGCTTTGTTGTTTTCATCTAGTGGTCCACCTTTCTCCCACATCCTCCTTCCCTCCCTCCCTTCACCCTCCCCTGTTAGCATCCTATTAAGGGTGAAGGGAGGATATCAAGGAACAGCCAAATGATCTGATGTAGAATTTGGTGCTGGAGTTCATGAGATGTTCCAAGAAGTCTCTAAAGCCCATTATTCATAGTAAGTGTCCTCAATTCATGATACTTTGTCATAACACAGTTTCTTACAATGCCTTTGACAAAGCCCTGCCGGGTTTGGTCAACTAACATCCTACTATCAACATTGTCCTTCCCCGTCCAGGGTCTGAGGGGAAGGGGGCGAAGGGGGAAATCTTTAGGGAGGGAAAACACAAAATATGCTGTTGTTTTTTAATGCTTTAATGTGTGTGTGTGTGTGTGTGTGTGTGTGCATGTTGGGAATCTCTGGGTTGACACTGAAGATGTCAAGGCAACAGGTTCCTTTGAAGCTCATCTGAAGAGGGTTGTCACAGTTACCATGGCCCCAGGCTGGAACTCATTTCTGTATGATCAAAGATGGATAGCACACATTTCAATGAATTTAAATATGAAACAGGCAATCTCCCCCAAAGAGAGATCGTGCAGTTAAATGTGCTGCTGACTTTTCCATTGCTGAGAGTGAGCACAAGAGTGGTAACTGAATATGCACAGAAATAAGTTCAAATTTGCAGCCTAGTGGGCATGAATCTGTAGGGAATGTTTTGCAGGACCAGGTCAGACACATGCCATGCTCAGGCCCAGTCTGGATTGATCCCCAGTTCCTTTGCAATGTGAGAGAGGAGCAAGGAAGAGATTATGAAGCCAATGCAGAAAACTGCGTTTGCACGCCTGAAACAGCAGCGTCTTGTATCACAATGTTCTTGTTCTGTCTGGGACGGTTCCTCTTGCAGATACTTCCAAGACTGCAGCAATAGTGTGTGCCCTGCAAATGTTGTTGCTGATACCTCATTTTACTCAAGACAAACCCAAAGTGACAAACAAAAACAGCAAGGCACAGTAAAGGCAACACGAAGGACAACATGTAACACCATCACCAAGGAAACAGCTACCCACCTTTTTGGCAAGGAACGAAAAGCATAATAACCAGCAGCAAAATCCAAGCCAATGACACAGCCAGCTAAGCAAAGACTTTTGGGAAAAGCCTGGTTACGAATTCTGAATTGGTAGAATGAACTGTATCACTTCTGAGTGAGTATTTTTTTTAGTGGAAACACATGCATTGCAAACAGAAGACAGCACAGATAATGGCATCGAACAGTAGGTTTTCCTTGCTTACTCCCACCCACCCTCCCAGCTTGTAGAGCTATTGTAGGAAACTCATTTGGATGTGTTGGAATGGATGACATCAGACAAAGTTGCCCCTGAAAATGAATGATAGGACACAATAATCATTCTCAAGAGTTATTTTGAGGTTTCCTCTGTCTTTGCTTTTATATTGCTTGAGGGCTACAGGATAAGGTAATATTCTTGTAAGCTTTCTATGTGTGCCTGGTCACATTTAAATGATTTATGTATGTATATACATACATACATACCCCGCCCATCTGGCTGGGTTTCTCCAGCCACTCTGGGCGGCTCCCAGCAGAATAATAATAATAATAATAATACTAATGTGATAAAACATCAAACGTTAAAAACTTCCCTAAACAGGGCTGCCTTCAGATGTCTTCTAAAAGTCAGATAGTTGTTTATTTCCTTGACATCTGCTGGGAGGGCGTTCCACAGGGCGGGCGCCACTTCTGAGAAGGCCCTCTGCCTGGTTCTCTGTAGCTTCACTTCTCACAGTGAGGGAACTGCCACAAGGCCTTCGGCGTTGGACCTCAGTGTCCGAGCAGAACGATGGGGGTGGAGACGCTCCTTAGGTATACTGGGCCCAGGCCATTTAGGGATTTAAAGGTCAGTACCAACACTTTGAATTTTGCTCGGAAACGTACTGGGAGCCAATGTACCGGTAGGTCTTTCAGGACTGGTGTTATATAGTCTTGGCGGCCACTCCCAGTCACCAGTTTAGCTGCCGCATTCTGGATTAGTTGTAGTTTCCGGGTCACCCTCAAAGGTAGCCCCACATAGAGCACACTGCAGTAGTCTGAGCAGGAGATAACCAGAGCATGTACCACTCTGGCGAGACAGTGTGTGGGCAGGTAGGCTCTTAGCCTGCATACCAGATGGAGCTGGTAGACAGCTGCCCTGGACACAGAATTAACCTTTGCCTCCAATGGACAGCTGTGAGTCCAAAATGACACCCAGGCTGTGCACCTGGTCCTTCAGGGGCAGTTACCCCATTCAGGACCATGGATGCCAGCCCATTAATGTCACACCAAGCAATCGATGGCCCTGGTGAATGGGCTGCTGGCATGCTCACAGTACTGTACACAAATCCATGCCTTACACTGAAAGCACTCTTGGGAACTGTGTTAAGGGTGTTGGGACTTGTTGTTGTTTAGTCATTTAGTCGTGACCGACTCTTTGTGACCCCATGGACCAGAGCACACCAGGCACTCCTGTCTTCCACTGCCTCCTGCAGTTTGGTCAAACTCATCTTGGTAGCTTCGAGAACACTGTCCAACCATCTCGTCCTCTGTTGTCCCCTTCTCCTTGTGCCCTCCATCTTTCCCAACATCAGGGTCTTTTCCAGGGAGTCTTCTCTTCTCATGAGGTGGCCAAAGTATTGGAGCCTCAGCTTCACGATCTGTCCTTCCAGTGAGCACTCAGGGCTAATTTCCTTCAGAATGGATGTGTTTGATCTTCTTGCAGTCCATGGGACTCTCAAGAGTCTCCTCCAGCACCATAATTCAAAAGCATCAATTCTTCGGCGATCAGCCTTCTTGATGGTCCAGCTCTCACTTCCATACATCACTACTGGAAAAACCATGGCTTTAACTATACGGACCTTTGTTGGTAAGGTGATGTTGGTAAGGGTGTTGGGACATTTAACTCAATTGCACTTAAAGTGGTGCAAAGGTGCTTTAAATGTTCCAGATGTGATGCTTAGCACATGTAGCAAGGACATTTAAACTTCATAAAGTGTCTCAAAGAAAGTGATTGGAACATTTCCCCCCCCCCCCCACTCCTGATAAAGACCAGAAACACCTTCGCTCACTGGAGACTCGTCTGTTGTGTCTCTGCAGGAGTCAATGCTCTCGATAAGCCTCGTTCCAAGGACATGCAGGAACAAGAGGGGAGCAGCTGCTTTGAGGGTGGATAAACGCTAACTCTTAACATGCTCTAAAACCCAACCTTTTCAGATGTAAAAAGTGAAGCGCACCTCCGATTTTAATTTAGCAGAAAACACACCTCAGCTTTCAGAAGTCACTACTCGGCTTCCTCTGATCCTAACACCAGAATGTGTGCTTTAGTACTAAAGGGAGACCATAGCAGCGTTTAGGAAGTGGTCTGGGTGGTTACTTCAAATCTACTGCGTGCCATGTGTTGACAACTCAGTAGAGTCCCTCTCCTGGTTTCTGTAAAGTCAGCACCTGGCTCAGCAAAAGCAAGGCCTTCTGTTGACCTCTCGCTGGCATATGCTTTCTCTCTCTCTCTCTCTCTCTCTCTCTCTCTCTCTCTCTCTCTCTCTATTCATCTCTCTTTTCTTTGGCCACCGCTTGCTGACTTGCTGCAAAGAGCCAGAACAATCCTGTCAATGAAAAGGTGGGAACAAAGGCCACCTCCCTACAGCCTGCAGTGTTCGTATGTCCCTGTCACATTTAATTAGCATCCAGCAGAGTCTTTGGGGTCGAAAGATTGAAAACATAACAATATGGCAGCCATTTCAAAGCAGGCAATGGAACGCAGGAACAGATCCCTGTCTTCTGCCCAGAACTGGAATGCTTGAATAATCCGCTTCAGCTTGAAATCCACAGGGGGATCTTTTCAAACTAGGGCACTGAACACCAATGGGGGCGTATGGTGTGCAAAATTTTTTTGTTAATGGGATGGTTTTATTGTATATTTCAATTATAGATGTTTATATTTTACATTTTTTGTTGACTGGTTTTTATATTTTGTAAACTGCTTAGAAGCCTATTTTGACATTAAGCGGTATATAAATACCAAGAGGTTCTTGTAGCAGTGGCATCACCATCATCCATATCTCACATACCTGTTTTTCAAGGTAGTGATGCTTATGTTTTCAAAAAGGCCTCAGGTTGTACAGCGAAGGAGACACATCTGTAAATGACCACTGAGACAACCACTATATATAAAGCAACTTGCAAATCTGATGTCCAGCATGACAGACTTTCTGGACAAATTATAATTACTTTAGTGCAATGCATCCCACAATCCTTTGCAATGACACAGAGGATTCTAGGTGGCAACAACAACAAAACACCAGCCCTTGAGCCACCCTTGCTTTGGGGATAAGAAATACACTAGGCAGGACTGGAAAGGCTATAGAAGGGATTTGCAATCAGAATCCGCTGACTTGGGCTTAATTGTTCTTAAACATGCAATAAATGATTTGATGTTAAACTAGCTCAGGGAGCCGACATGTGCCCAAATTCAACAAATTTTAATGGAGATGCACAATTTTAATAGAAGTTGATGCAACAGAAAACTATGTGCAATTCCATATCCCCTTGCCCGGAATAATGATGTATGGACAACACTGCTAATGTAAAGGATTTTCAACCCAAACTATTTCTGCCCATGATAGCAGGACTAAATTGCTCTCCATTCCTGCTCTATTCCTTCATTTCTCCATACAACCCAGGGAAACAGCATAAACTGCTGAATCTTTTTGCAGTACGGTAACTTAATACCAATGGTGAACTACTCACTGCTAGAACAACCACCATAAGCCCATCAAAAACTCTCAGTGCTATTGTACATTTGTCACTGAAATACAAGGAGGAAGAAAAAAAACCTGTTTGTGGGTTGTTGTTTTATTGTATCATTTTATTATGTCCTATATGGCTGAATTTCCTCTGGTGCCAAACAACGACTGTCTTAATTTACCTGCAAACATAGTGATTCTGTCAGGTTAAACATAAGCAGTTTGCAAAAGTGACATGGAATTCGGAGTGTTTTTTCAAACCTTTTTAAACTTTTGCAGTTAACTGTGCCAACCTACACACACACACACACTATTAAGTTTATAAAAGGGATGCGGGTGGCGCTGTGGTCTAAACCACTGAGCCTCTTGGGCTTGCCGATCAGAAGGTCGGTGGTTTGAATCCCCATGATGGGGTGAGCTCCCATTGGTCTTTCCCAGCTTCTGCCAACCTAGCAGTTCGAAAGCACACCAGTGCAAGTAGATAAATAGGTACTGCTGCGGTGGGAAAGTAAACGGTGTTTCCTTGCGTTCTGGCTTCCATTACGGTGTCTCATTGTTCCAGAAGCAGTTTAGTCATGCTAAAGCTCTGGCTCAAAACATTAAACATAAAACAAAGCAGGCCTGTTTACACAACCACAAGTAGTTTCAATCGGCTCATATTCCTTTTTAGATGTGTTGCCACAGGCCTGAAATAGTCATGCAGAGTTCTCTGCCCAGATTTACAAATAATTTCAGAGGGGCCACCCTGTTAGGCTGCAATAGATTGTAATGGATTGCTTTGGAGTCACTTCAGCACCAGAGAGGATGGGAATCGTATTTTGCCAGAACAAAGGCTGCAACCGTACTCCTATAGCAAAGTTTAAGAGCAGATAGAAATCACAATACGTAAAGTTCTTCCCAGATGCACTTGTTAGCGAAGTAGGTTAACTAGGCTTTCCATACGTCAAGAAAAATCCTGACACATCCTGGGTTTTGGGTGTAAAAATGGCGCCGGGGGGAAATTTGCCAAACCGTCAAAATGTCAGGGAAAACCCAGATGTATGGCAGTAGTAACAGCTCCGAAAGCTTAAAATCTGATGGAATACGTGCAGCTTGTGGACTTAACATATAGAATAAGAGAACAAGAATATATGTTGAGAGAAGACTGGAAAATGTTTATCAAACATATGAGGGGAAATTGTGTACGCTTGAAAAAGTTGGCAGCATTAAGATAAATTCAAGTGTAAATCAGTTTTGATGGATGTAGTAATGGAATACTGAATGCTTTATTTTATGTAAAATATGCAGGAATTTATGATATGTAAAATGAACCATGGAAAGAGAACAAGGGAGGTCATGGATATTTTAAAGACGTTTAAAATGAGTATTCTAAATTGTGAAACAGAAAAATTTATAAAAATTGTATATATATATATATATATAAACAAAAGCTTAAAACCACTATTTTCTGGGGCGGGAGGAGATTTCTCCCCCCCCAAAAAAAAAAACACCCCTCAACAATTTGGGTTCGTTCCCAAAAGAATCTCAGCAATTTATTCTCTCTAGTCTAGCCCACAGCCACGAACTACCCCTCTAACAAGAACAAAATGACAGCCTCGCCGGCCTTCCCTCCGTTTCAAGATGGCGCCGGCGGCATCAGAAAGCGCCGCGCCCTATGAGAAGATGGCGACCCTGAAGCTCGGCTCTCCCGGACCAATAGCGACAGCCTGGCTTTAAGATGGCGGGAGAGATCCGCAGGCGGGGGCGGCTGTTGCCCTCCTCCAAGATGGCGGCCGCAGCCGCCTTAAGGAGCAATCGCGCAGGCGCCGTCCACGCGTGGTTGAGCAGTGCCCTTTCCAAAATGGCGGCGCCCATGCTGAGGGGTGTGAAGCAGCGAGCCTGGAGCCTGTGTGTCGCGGGGCGCCGTTTAGGGGGAGAAGCGCCCCGGAGAGGTACTTGCAGTTATACCCAGTGGCGGCTCTGCGCTGCTTACGAATGTTTCTTTCCTCGGGCACGATGACACCGTGTTTAGGGTTGCTCGTCATCCTTTCGTTGGGCTGTGATAGCTGAGGTAGAAATTCAGCAGGCAGAAGGCTCCACACCGTCACATCGAGCAAACCTGCACCTGTTGAACTTCTGCCTGCTACGACGCTCTTAAACGCGCAGGACCTCTGCCGAGTCGACTCTTTTGCACTTTTTCCAATTAAGGGTCCTTGAGTCGCTCGCTTTAAGTAGCTGCTGCTGCTAATAATAATAATAATTAATAATGATAATACAATATAGCAGTACCATTATTTGCTAATGAGCCCTTCATAAAGAGGCGGGATACTTCGAGGGCCTCAGAACATCTGTTTTTTGGCCAGCAAAATGAGTTTAACATGGCGTATGTGTGTTGTTGCGACTTTTATAGAATATTGTATGTAACCTGCTTAGAATTTATTATTATGATTATGATTATGTGGTGTATAAGTGCTATAAATAAATCAGCTTAGCTTAGTAACGAAGCTGAATATACTATGTACTATAGCAGTCATGGAGGTGCAGGGGGTAGCTGTCCCCCTAAATCAAGTAAATAAATAAAAATACTTTGTAATTTTCAGTTATATACATTTCAGTAGTTCTACAGTCATTTAAACATTTCAAGACTCAACTTCCTCCTCTTTCTGCAGTTCCTTAATTTTTTTTAAATATTTTCCTTCATATTCTAAATTAACTTATTCTTTTATTCACCTACTTTAATTATATACTCTTACAAAACTGCCAGTTATTACAATAATCCTGCCAAAGTCCTTATCTATTTACAATTTATAATAATATAATAATAATTTATTATTTACACCCCGCCCATCTGGCTGGGTTTCCCCAGCCACTCTGGGTGGCTTCCAACAAAGTATTAAAATACAGTAGTCTGTTAAACATTAAAAGCTTCCCTAAAGAGGGCTGCCTTCAGATGTCTTCTAAAAGTCTGGTAGTTATTTGCAAATATTCAATAAACCATTTCCATTCTTTTGTAAAAAGTTAGTTATCTTGATTTCTTATTCCCCACCCCACCCCCCCGGTACATTTTGCCATTTCTGTATAGTCCATAAGTTTTTGTGTCCATTCTTCTTTCGTCAGATCGTCTTCTTTCCATTTTTGGGCAAATTACATTCTTGCTGCTGTAGTTGCATACATAAATAAATTTCTATACTGTTTAGGTACTTCTACCCCTATAACTCCCAGAAGGAAATACTTAAAATACTTAACTAACTGACCCATCGCATCACAGATAGGTTGGTTCTGCCCCCATCCCCATAAATCCTGGCTAAGCCCATGGCTGCCATTTATAATGCTTAGTGGTTCTCCTGCAAGACTGTTTGCCAATACAGTGATACCTCTGGTTACGTACTTAATTCGTTCCGGAGGTCCGTTCTTAACCTGAAACTGTTCTTAACCTGAAGCACTGCTTTAGCTAATGGGGCCTCCCGCTGCTGCCGCGCCACCACCGCACGATTTCTGTTCTCATCCTGAAGCAAAGTTCTTAACCCGAGGTACTATTTCTGTGTTAGCGGAGTCTGTAACCTGAAGCGTATGTAACCTGAAGCGTATGTAACCCGAGGTAACCCTGTAGTTTTGCAATTCTTCATAGTATGATTTAAAGAGAGCTTCTGTAGCTCAGTATTAAAACACAGGCTTTGCGGGCAGGAGATTCCTTATTCGATTCCAGATATCCCTAATGTAAGTCAGTAAGTGTTTGTGTCCGTGTGTGTTATCTATATCATCTATCTATCTATCTATCTATCTATCTATCTATCTATCTATCTGATCAACTGTAGCCTATACATTACCACAGAGGCACAGTTATGCTGCTATGAAAACCCTTAGAGAAGTAGAGAGTGTAGCTTCTGGGGTAAGATTGCATTTTGATTCATAACGCTACATAGATGACTGCTGAATGCTGACTCTTGGCTACAAAGTGGTGGAGTGTTCATCCAGTAAAATATTATTTCAGTTGCTGTTGTGGTTTATTAAATCAGTTTGCCACCCTTCCTCCGTAGATCACAACATTAAAATAGAAGATAAAAAACACAAAATACATAATAGAAACAAACCCGTAACCTCCCACCCTGTGCCACAACACATTTAAAAAGGTATTGGATGTTCATCAGCCAGAGGCCTGGTTGAAGAGGAACGTTTGTTCCAGGAGCCTAAAAGTATATAATGAAGGTGCCAGCTGAAATGATGATGATGATGGTGATGATGAAGAAGAAGTTACCAGATGGCACAGTTGGTTACTACCCAGCCTCCCTCTGAATGGTTGTGTTGTTAACCATAGCATTTGTGGCAATTGCATTTTGCAGGGGGGAGAGTGTTGTGATTTGAGTGACCTTGTTCATAATCCACGCTCCCCTCCATATTTATGGCTGGTGGCCCAGTTATGCCCTTAACTGGACAGGGATAGCCTAATTTCTGGTGTCTATGCTTTGATAAAATATAAAAAATATAAAGAGGCGCCTTTCTCATTCTAATCTCAGGAAAATACATGAATCTGAAGAAAAACCATACTTTGTTTTTAGAACATTTTTTTTTATTCTTACAGAAACTGATGCAGCTTTTGACTGGAACAACTAAAATGTCCAATTGAATGATAGCCCTATTCCCTTAACCCTTTTCTCCAAGTTGATGCCTTATGCTTTGTCTTATTATTTAGCAAGTACACCCATTTCCCCTATAGTAAATGTGTGTTGTTATTTCTATTAACATCTATCTGTGCAAAAGGAAACATAATAGCTCCCTTAGTTCAACAAATGTAACTGTAAAGCAGGGTCAGGGATGGGAATTTGTGGTCCTCCAGATGTTTCTGGATTACAACTCTGGCTGAGGATGGTGTGATTTGCAGTCCAGCAACATCTCTTCACCTCTTGTAAGGTGGAAAACCTCGGTGATCACAGAGTAAAATGGTTCTGCTAACCTTGCTTCCTTTCTGAGAGAAGCAGCAAAACGTACGGACTCTCATGCAATTTTCTTTCTTACTGCAGAGATCAATTTCAAGCTGGATGAGAGAACGGCCCACAGCAGCTTGGATCTGTTCAAAAAGAACACTGGTGTCATTTACCGTATGGTGGGGATTGACCCCACCAGCGTTCCCCGGAATCCTGAACGCTTCAGAGACTGGGCTGTGGTACTGGGTGACACGGCTGTCTCCAGTGGGCGTCACTACTGGGAAGTGACTGTCAAAGAATCGCAGCAATTCCGCATAGGGGTAGCAGACGTGGACATCTCCCGGGACGGTTGCGTTGGAGTAGATGACCGCTCCTGGGTCTTTTCCTATGCGAACCGGCACTGGAATGCCATGTTCGCTAATGAGACCACTCCAATCAAGAACATCGGCCACCCAGAGAGAGTGGGTCTGTTCTTGGACTACGACAGCAAGAAACTCAGCCTGGTGGATGTAAGCAAACATGTGTCCGTCCACAGCATCTTTGGTGAGTTCCAAGGCCCCCTAGTTCCCGCCTTTGCCCTCTGGGATGGTGAACTGATCACGCATTCAGGCCTCGATGTACCTGAAATTCTCGACAGGAACTGAAAACCTCTCAAGCTTAGTGATGTTTGGAGAGACGAACAATCCGCTTGGAATATGAGGCTTCAGAGTGGTACATAAAAGAAGGAATCCCTCTCCTCCAATACCCTTGTCATAGGAGCCAAAGTTTCATATCTATATATACCATTCAGCCCGTTGACTGTTTTCTCTTAGGAAAAGATGACGTCTTTGGATTCCGGGTTGAAACGTATCTCATTTGGAATGTAGTAAGATACTATTCAGAGCACTGAAGACCACATGTTCTGATTTTCTGTCTCTGCTCCATTATTCTCGTAAAAGGAGGTTGTTTGGCTGTCTACAAACTGTCTACAAACACGGGGTGCACTTGGCTTAAGTTAGGGTTTGTCCATATGGAAAATGTATGTGGTTGCTCCACGGTCAAATTTGTTTCTTTGCAGCTGTTGTGTGTGATCAGCCACACCTTTTGGTGCTCTTATCCCGTGTCCTTAATAATGTATAGAGTCCCCTTTCTCAGCCTAAGTATCTGCCTAGGCTTTCAGATGTCTGGAGGCAGAGAAACTTGGATCTCTCTGTGTACAATGCATAGCCACCATTGCCCTCTGCTGGGCCAGTGGGAGGACAAAGTAAGCCTGCATCTAAGATGCTGACATACCCATTGGAGCTGATAAACTTCGTTGCACATAATCAGATATATAGGAATGACTTTCTTTTAATACACAGCCCAATAATCCCACCTCATTCCATTATACCCTGGCTTAGCAGGGGTTTCCCTGTACAGGGTTTTGTCTATGTTTAATGGAGCAGCAATATATGGGTGCCAAATCAAGCCAGAAATAACAGCTATCTGTGGTCACTCTTTTCACAGTACTCTCAGATCTAGCACACTGACACATTCTTCAGAGGTGTGCTTTATTTTATGGAACACAACTTGAAGACAACAAGGAGCTATTTTTTTTTTAATCAAGGAAGAGCAGCAGCATTCTGTTAACTGTATGTGTGTTGGCAGTTGTGTAGTTATCACAATCAATAAAAAATAAATTTATCTGAAACATTGTATTTTCTGTTGGTGCTTTCTTAAGCTGCTTTGGACTGACCAGTGCTTTTTCCTGAAAATATCCCATGGTTTAAGAAAAGCTTTAAAACAAACAAACACCCTTCAGTCTAGAATTGCTGCTGAAAGGAGATAGGCTCTGTGAAGAAAACACTACCATTTGCTCTGAACTTCTCTCTTTATTCCAGAGTCCAATTCTGAATGCACTTGTTCGACTCATGCAAATTCAGTTGGGACTTAACAATTAAATATTGAACAAATATGCTTAGGGTTGTAACTGTCTACCCGTATTACCACACCTCTTGATCTTACTGCTTTTATCCTGGGACTTGTCTAGAAAGTTAGGGCAATGTTTAGTTTGTCTAGAAAACTAAGGCCCAGAGAGATTGTCTTATCTCCAGCATTGCAGGCACTGCTTGAGGTGGGTGTGCACTTTGCCCTTTCTGGTCTTCAAAGCTGGTGTTTTAAAGTATTTTTGTTTTTCAAACCACCCTAACAAATTGTATATCAAATGGCAATGTTAAAAAAGATAAAACTCTGCAGCCTGAAAGCTTCCTCCATCCCAGTTACACAAATACTAGGACTGCATGCTGAGGTTCACAATTATTTGAAAGAAGGGAGCAACAGCAAGTCATAGTACTTAGTGGGATAACAGTGTAGGGCAAAGGGGCACGCCTACTTTGGGCCTTAAATGCCTTTTGCCTATGTAAGGAGTGTCTGCTTTGATCTACAGGCAGTGTGAAGTGTTAGCGCTTAAGAGACAAGGTCCCAATTTGGTCTCTCACGCCAATAGCTGCTAGCTCAGTTTCTGTGGACTCTTATCAAGTTTACTGCTGTGTCACCAAGTATCGAGCTTGTGCATGGAACTAACTGGTGTAGGTGTTTCCTATAACCCAAGAATTGGGAGACTGACCGCATGAAACTTCAGGAATAGCCATTAGGATGGACCCACCAAACCACATCTCAGCTCAAATCCTAAGCAGAAGTACGTCCACTGGTGTGTCTGCCTCCTTTCAGAAATGAGAGCAAGTGACCTAGTTAAGTTTGTGTTGAAATGCAGCTAACAGAATAGTTCACAATTTTCACACCATGCTTTCTAAGTTCTCCTTGGAAAGGTCCTCAGCTGCTTCCCGAGCCTGGCTGGCTCCCAATACGTAGGTGTCCTGGTAATCTTTGAGTAGCTTCACCACTTCCAAGTGATTAAACTGCGTAGCATCGTCCAAGGCAATGTTCCCCCACCTGCAGAGAAGGAAAGAGATGAAGGCATGTGCAGCTACTATCTATTTAGAAACTGGATCCAGTCAGTATGCCAGATCTAGAACTCAACACAGATCACTTTGATGGGTGGCTGGGACTGCCTGTCTGTCAGTCACCAGAAGAGGTATGATGCTAGGTGATTCAAGGGAAGAAGGAGGAGTGCATCTTTGTTGGTGCAGTTTGAATTCAAACCATGGTTGCAGCTGGAAAGGATGAATTGGGAGCATACCCTTAAGTACCGTATTTTTCGCTCTATAAGATGCACCAGACCACAAGACGCACCTAGTTTTTGGAGGAGGAAAACAAGAAAAAAAAATACAGTGGTGCCCCGCAAGACGAACGCCTCGCAAGACGAAAAACCCGCTAGACGAAAGGGTTTTCCGTTTTGGAGGCGCTTCGCAAAAGGAATTTCCCTATGGGCTTCCTTCGCAAGACGAAAGCCCATAGGGAAATCTCCAGGGACAGCGGGGAAGTGCAGCGCGTCTTCCCCACTGTCCTCGGACCTCCTCCGAAGCCTGGCGATGGGGCGGAGAGCCCTCCTCCCCCCGCCAGGCTTCGGAGGGCTTCTCCGTAGCCTGGCGATGGGGCGGAGAGCCCTCCTCCCCCCGCCAGGCTTCGGAGGGCTTCTCCGAAGCCTGGCGATGGGGCGGAGAGCCCTCCTCCCCCCGCCAGGCTTCGGAGGGCTTCTCCGTAGCCTGGCGATGGGGCGGAGAGCCCTCCTCCCCCCGCCAGGCTTCGGAGGGCTTCTCCGAAGCCTGGCGATGGGGCGGAGAGCCCTCCTCCCCCCGCCAGGCTTCGGAGGGCTCCTCCGAAGGCTGGCGATGGGGCGGAGAGCCCTCCTCCCCCCGCCAGACTTCGGAGAAGCCCTCCGAAGCCTGGCGGGGGGAGGAGGGCTCTCCGCCCCATCGCCAGCCTCCTCCGAAGGCTTGCGGTGGGAGGAGGGCTTTCCTCCCCACTGCCAACATTCAGAATGCTGTTCTGAATGTTGGCGGTGGGGAGGAAAAACCCTCCTCCCACCGCAAGTCCCGGGAACAGAGGAGAAGCGCTGCGCGCCTTCCCCTCTGTTCCCGGACCTGTCCTGAAGGCTTGCGGTGGGAGGAGGGCTTTCCTCCCCACTGCCAACATTCAGAATGCTGTTCTGAATGTTGGCGGTGGGGAGGAAAAACCCTCCTCCCACCGCAAGTCCCGGGAACAGAGGAGAAGCGCTGCGCGCCTTCCCCTCTGTTCCCGGACCTGTCCTGAAGGCTTGCGGTGGGGAGAAAAGCCCTTCTCCGCACCGCCAGCCTGGCAAGCGGTCTCCATAGGAACGCATTAATTGATTTTTAATGCATTCCTATGGGAAACTGTGCTTCGCAAGACGAAAAACTCGCAAGACGAAAAAACTTGCGGAACGAATTAATTTCGTCTTGCGAGGCACCACTGTATTTTGAATCTCAGAAGCCAGAACAGCAAGAGGGATTGCTGCGCAGTGAAAGCAGCGATCCCTCTTGCTGTTCTGGCTTCTGGGATAGCTGCGCAGCCTGCATTCGCTCCATAAGACGCACACACATTTCCCCTTACTTTTTAGGAGGGAAAAAGTGAGTCTTCTAGAGCAAAGAATACAGTATGTTGTTGATTCTTCATATCAAGCTAGAATTTGGTGCTTTAAAAAATAAAAATGGGTGCTTTTCTCAGCCACCATAGATGGGTACCTCATTCAAAAAGTGCCTTTTGTTACTGGAAAGGAAGAAGCAAGGCTAAGGTTTGTGCCCAATTAATCCTGTTCAGTTTGGCTCCATGTGTTTACTTGTCGCACCCAATTTTGTATGTCGTCAGGTGATGGACAGATTGATAGGTAGGGGTGGTTTGGGCCAAAATACACCAGTGGGCCAAATGGGAAGGCCCAACAGGCTCTCTGACATCTTCTCTTTGGCTGTGGCAATCCCTGATGTCCCAGCTAAGAACAGACCTCCCCTCTCCCCAGTCCTTCATAAGCCTACTATTCCTCACCTGTCTTTGACAAAAGGATTTACTCTGCAGGCTTCCACCAGAAACTTCACAACCTCCAGGTGACCTGGGCAGGGGGGAGGAATAACAGAATTTTAAGGTTCAACTTCTTGGTCCACCCCCACCCCCAACAAGTCACAAAGTTATTTAAGCAGAGAGTTGGTGGATTGCAGGAAAGTTATTACAGAGCAAGTAGCTTACTCATAGCAATAGATGGACACAGTGAAACTGCCTAAGCTGCTTTGAAAGAGGTATAATTCTTCCTAAATGCCCCCTGTTCTGCCCCCCCAAAACCCCTATAGCTTGCAGAGAGCACAGTGATAGTTTAATTTGAGGTCCCTTTCTTGCTACAAAACCAGAGTTCCTTGTGTATGAGCTGTGACAGTCTGCTAACCTCTCATTAAGACAGAGCCTTAAAAATACCCGTTAATCTACATTAAAGCCTGGGACTTTTTACAGTCCCAATGTAAAACAAGCATTACTTTGTACAGTCCTGCTTAGTCAAAATATTTGAAATTAACTTTTGTCTTAAAACACAGAAAATTGATTAGCTGGGAATGTAAGGGGGCGGGGGGAGAGACAGAGATTCCTGCATCTTTTATCCCTAAGGTTGCATAGAGTTTGTGGAGACATGTAAAAGTTTAGAGCAGGGGAGAGAAACCTATATATGCTACTGGACTCCAACTCCCACCATCCTGGGGCTGATGGGAGTTGGAGTCCAACAAGATCTTGAAATGGTGGGTACAGGTTATCCACCTCTGGTTTGGGACCTTAGATTTCCATCGCTAATGGAAACCTCTTCAGCATCAATACATAGCTTTATTTTGTTCTCATGTCAGGTGCCTCCAGTTCCCAGCCGATGCCTTCTATCTTTCGCCTGCCATTTTCACTATCCTTGCACCTAAATGCTCTTCCCCACTTATGTCCCTGGTTCAGTATCTTTGATAGCCTTTGATTCTTATTATGTTCCTCTATGGTTTTCCCAGTAGTGATGTATGGAAGTGAGAGCGGGACCATAAAGAAGGCTGATCACCGAAGAATTGAGGCTTTTGAATTATGATGCTGGAGGAGACTCTTGAGAGTCCCATGGACTGCAAGATCAAACCTCTCCATTCTGAAGGAAATCAGCCCTGAGTGCTCACTGGAAGGACAGATCCTGAAGCTGAGGCTCAAATACTTTGGCCACCTCATGAGAAAAGAAGACTCCCTGGAAAAGACCCTGGTGTTGGGAAAGATTGAGGGCACAAGGAGAAGGGGACGACAGAGGACGAGATGGTTGGACAATGTTCTCGAAGCTACCAGCATGAGTTTGACCAAACTGCGGGAGGCAGTGGAAGACAGGAGTGCCTGGCGTGCTCTGGTCCATGGGGTCACAAAGAGTCGGACACGACTAAATGACAAAACAACAACAAATCTCAAAGAACATGGTGAGTGCACTTAACAGAAACGGTGTGTTGCATTTTATTGAAGCAATGCACCATTGACCCCATAGCGCTGCCACCACACTAGGCTCCACTTTTAGGGCAGAAGCAGCGTTAGAAACTCAGATATATGCTGGTGCAAAATGGCTCCTTAAACCAAAGTTGCAGTCGCCAAAATGGAATGACTAGTTGCTATTTTTGCATAATATAGCTCTAAAGTCTTGTTTTTCAAATGATGGACTATGATTATCAGTGCTGGAGGAGACTCTTGAGAGTCCCATGGACTGCAAGAAGATCAAACTTATCCATTCTGAAGGAAATCAGCCCTGAGTGCTCACTGGAAGGACAGATCCTGAAGCTGAGGCTCCAGTACTTTGGCCACCTCATGAGAAGGGAAGACTCCCTGGAAAAGACCCCGATGTTGGGAAAGATTGAGGGCACAAGGAGAAGAGGACGACAGAGGACAAGATGGTTGGACAGTGTTCTCAAAGCTACAAACATGAGTCTGCAGGAGGCAGTGGAAGACAGGAGTGCCTGGCGGGCTCTGGTCCATGGGGTCACGAATAGTCGGACACGATTAAACGACTAAACAACATTCCAACCTCTTTTTCTTAATTGTGACTGCTCCTGCTCAGGCTGCACAGGAAAAAGCATTTGGGATCCAGAAATTTATTCTGCTTGTGCAGATAAAATATAACTGATATAATTCTACAGGGTGGGGCATTGATGTATGGCAGGCATGGCCAAACTTGGCTCTCCAGATGTTTTGGGACTACAATTCCCATCGTCCCTGACCACTGGTCCTGTTAGCTAGGGATGATGGGAATTGTAGTTCCAAAACATCTGGAGGGCCAAGTTTGGCCATGCCTGGTGTATGGGAACAGTCCATATCCAATGATCCTCAGTTGGTGGAGATGTCAGGTACCATCCTGGCATCTAGGCATCTTCACTTGGTCATTAAGTGGTCCATAGGTAAAGGCAAAGGGACCCCTGACCATTAGGTCCAGTCATGACCGAATCTGGGGTTGCAGCGCTCATCTCGCTTTATTGGCCGAGGGAGCTGGCATACAGCTTCCGGGTCATGTGGCCAACATGACTAAGCCACTTCTGGCGAACCAGAGCAGTGCACGGAAATGCAGTTTTCCTTCCCGCCGGAGTGGTACCTATTTATCTACTTGCACTTTGACATGCTTTCGAACTGCTAGGTTGGCAGGAGCAGGGACCGAGCAACGGGAGCTCACCCCGTCACGGGGATTCGAACCGCCGACCTTAAGTGGTCCATAGCCAGGTGCAAAAACACTGGGCAGAGGGACACCAGAGAAGTGCATGACTGAAGGCCTGAGGTGTGTTGGGGCTGTGCAAGCCTGCAAGGTGCAAACATGGCCCTAGACTCATGAAACATTTGTGGCCCCAGCATGCTACCTTCAGCTGCAGCTACATGAAGAGCTGTGCGGGAGTCGTAGTCTTTCTGTTCCATGTCCATGGCTGACAGGGCAAATCTAGAGGGAAGCCAAGAAGAGAGTCAGTGTTATTTCCAATGCTAGTTCTGCTCATAGACCCACTGAAATTAACAGGCTGCTAGTCATGTATCTTGGGACGCGGGTGGCGCTGTGGGTTAAAGCCTCAGCGCCTAGGGCTTGCCGATCGAAAGGTCGGCGGTTCGAATCCCCGCTGCGGGGTGCGCTCCCGTTGCTCGGTCCCAGCGCCTGCCAACCTAGCAGTTCGAAAGCACCTCCGGGTGCAAGTAGATAAATAGGGACCGCTTACCAGCGGGAAGGTAAACGGCGTTTCCGTGTGCAGCTCTGGCTCGCCAGAGCAGCGATGTCACGCTGGCCACGTGACCCGGAAGTGTCTTCGGACAGCGCTGGCCCCTGGCCTCTTAAGTGAGATGGGCGCACAACCCCAGAGTCTGGCAAGACTGGCCCGTACGGGCAGGGGTACCTTTACCTTTTACCTAGTCATGTATCTTAATTTCAATGGGCCTACTCTGAGGAGGACTACCACATAGAGCAACTTAAACTATAGTCAGATAAACTAGATCCAACTGTTTTTTGGAGTCCAAAAACAGCTGGAGACCCAAGTTTGGGAAACACTGAACTTGATCAAGGATGGGGCACCTATGGCCCTCCACCTGTTGTTGGACTACAATTCCCATCATCCTCGAGGCCACTGTCCATTCTGGCTGGAGCTGATGGGTATTGTAGTCCAGCTACATCTGGAGGGCTACAAGTTCCCCATCCCAGGGTTCCAGGGTTGTAAAGACTGTAGAGAGAATAATTGGGTGCACTCTTCACACCTTTGATCAAATGTATGCTGCCAAGTGCCAAAAGAAAGCTGCAGAGATAGCGCAGGATAGTGCACACCCCGGGAAATAATCTCTTTCAGCGTCTGCCTTCTGGAAGAAGGTACAGGGTCATAAAGACTAGGACTAGCCACCTGAGAAACAGTTTCTACCCAAAAGCAATTCTGGCTTTAAACACGGTATAAGGAGTCTCTATAGGAGTATAATGGTAATGGTAAAGGGACCCCTGACCATTAGGTCCAGTCACGGACGACTCTGGGGTTGCGGCGCTCATCTCGCTCTATTGGTCGAGGGAGCCAGCGTACAGCTTCCGTGTCATGTGGCCAGCATGACTAAGCTGCTTCTGGAGAACCAGAGCAGTGCACAGAAACACCGTTTACTTTCCTGCCGGAGTGGTACCTATTTATCTACTTGCACTTTGGCGTGCTTTCGAACTGCTAGGTTGGCAGGAGCTGGGACCGAGCAACGGGAGCTCACTCCATCACGGGGATTTGAACCACCGACCTTCTGATCAGCAAGTCCTAGGCTCTGTGGTTTAACCCACAGCGCCACCCGCGTCCCTCTATAGGAGTATATTGTATTTTTAAATGGGGTTTCAGAGTTTTTAGGGGTTTTTGAATGTCTTATGTAGATTTCTCAATTTCATTGTTCTGTATGGGACAATGATAATAAAGATATTGTATCGTATATTCGAAAGGCAGTTCAAGAAATCTCTCCCCAGCACTGTCTTTCCCCTAGTCTGGCTGGCCCATACCTCCGAAGAGCAGAGACGTCGCCACTGTAGGCAGCAAACAGCAGGTTCACCACTGTCTTGTTCTGAAAGAGATGGAGCGAGGTGTTAAGAATGTAAGAAAAGTCTTACTGGATCAAGCCAAAGGCTCGTTCTCACTATGGTCAATGAGATCCCCATGGGAAGCCTGCAACCCAGGCAAAACAGCACTCTCCCTGTGATTCCCAGTAACTGAAGGCGATGCATAGCCCATGTGGCTAGCAGCCACCAATAGACTTATTCTCCATGAATTTGCCTAATCCTATTTTAAAGTGTTCTGAACGTTACGGAATGTGCTACAGCTGGGACTATTCGTATTCTCTGACTTCACCCACACAGTACAGTGGGGCCTCGGGTTAAGTACTTAATTCGTTTCAGAGGTCCGTTCTTAACCTGAAACTGTTCTTAACCTGAAGCACCACTTAAGCTAATGGGACCTCCTGCTGCCGCCGCGCCACCAGAGCACAATTTCTGTTCTCATCCTGAATCAAAGTTCTTAACCTGAAGCACTATTTCTGGGTTAGCGGAAGTCTGTAACCTGAAGCGTATGTAACCTGAGGTACCACTGTACTCAAAATGTTATTTCTAGTCCTCCTCATTTTGGAGGTGTTCAACACTCCCAACGTATGCATGTTGATTAAAGCAAAAAATAAACAAATTCCTTCCTGAAGCATCTTAGAGACCAACAAAGTTTGTTATTGGTATGAGCTTTCGTGTGCATGCTCATACCAGTAACAAACTTTGTTGGTCTCTAAGGTGCTACTGGAAGGAATTTTTTTATTTTGACTACGGCAGACCAACACAGCTACCTACCTGTAACTAAAGCAAAAAATGTTAG
Source organism: Podarcis melisellensis (assembly GCF_964234715.1). NCBI lineage: Eukaryota > Metazoa > Chordata > Lepidosauria > Squamata > Lacertidae > Podarcis > Podarcis melisellensis. The sequence goes on from NC_138529.1 coordinate 13,987,969, forward strand.
TATTTGTAATGTAATTTAATTGGGAATATATTTCAGATAATTGGGAATATATTTCAAATAATTGATGGTATTGGGGAAAGGAGGTGGCGGTTGGGAGCTGCATGGATATTTCTGTGAGTTATTTCTTGACTGAGAAGGTGAGAGGTGTGGGGACTTATCACTGAAGCTATCTGGAGGAGTTCTAAATAATACTTGTCCAGTCGTTGCCAGCCTGACAAGTTTTTATCCACAAAGCACCCAACAGCGTAGAATCCAGAGCTTATTATAATAATATGCTGACAGGTCACTGGTGCCATAGATAGATAGATAGATAGATAGATAGATAGATAGATAGATAGATAATCCCATCCCAAGCTTCACTTCTGCCCTCTTCCACTAAAATCTGTCATTATCTTTCAGACAACCGTTTCCGTCATTACTCTAACTTCGATTCCTTCACGGCGTGGGTCCATCTTGCGGGTGCAGTGCAGCAAGTTGTCGTAGTTGTGGAAGTTGAACAGCGAGACCAGTTCCTGCAGAAAGAAGAGACGAAAGGTAGCAGGGAGCATGCAAAGCACAAGGGAAAGTGGTCAGAAGTGGGAAGAGAAGTGTGAAGTCACAAGCAGAACATTTCACCATGAAACCTTCAAAGGGTTAAACCAGTGTTTACCAAACTTGGGTCTCCCGCTGTTTTTGGACTACAATCCCCATCATCCCTAGCTAGCAGGACCAGTGGTCAGGGATAATGGGAACTGTAGTCCAAAAACAGTGGGAGATCCAAGTTTGGGTTTGGAAGGTCTTAAATAAAATCTGAAGTCTGCAGCAGAAAAAAAAAATCAGGCAACTTCTAGATGTTTATAGATTATGCAAATGCATTTATAATAATAATAATAATAAGTTGTTTTATTTATACCCCGCCCTCCCCAGCCAAGACCGGGCTCAGGGCAGCTAACACCAGGTAAAAACAATTGATTAAAATACAACTTAAAAACAAGATTAAGCACAACATTAAAATGCAGCCTCATTTCAGTAGAAACTCAAATCAAATCTCCGCCTCAATCACCTTTGCAAGCTGGTGCCTCTGGCCCTAACTGTTCCCCTGCAAAAAAATTCACCACACGCCACTGGAATGGAAGTTGGAAGATGGACTGCATTGAGCCATCCCACCCAATTCAACCAGGTTGTTCTCACTGACTGCTTTATCAGCGCTCATTCTGCCTGTTATGTATGTGGGGAAACTCACCTGGCAAAACCCAATCCCCCTCGTGCTGTTGCCAACTTTATCCAGAGGGGGCGACAGACACATCACACCCATGACGTTGGGCACCACCAGCAAGATGGCGCCAGAGACTGCGGATTTGGCGGGTAGACCAACCTGAAGATGAGGAAGCAAAAGCGGGAGGGAAATTAGATGAAGGGCAAGGAACGAGCTTGCTTTTGAGCAGCACAGAATTCTTCCTCATGTTTTGTAAGAGCATATTCTTATGGATCAGGCCAGCGGGCCTTCTAGGTCAACATCCTTTTCCCACAGTAGCCAATCAGACGCCTATTAGAAGTGAACACAAGCAAGACCTGAACGTAATAGTAATAATACTAATACTACTACTACTACTACTACTAATAATAATAATAATTTATTATTTATATCCCGCCCATCTGGCTAAGTTTCCCAGCCACTCTGGGCGGCTCCCAATCAAGTGTTAAAAACAGTACAGCGTTAAATATTAAAATCTTCCCTGAACAGGGCTGCTTTCAGATGTCTTTTAAAGATAGGATAGCTGCTCCTTTCCTTCACATCTGAAGGGAGGGTTTTCCACAGGGCGGGTGCCATTACTGAGAAGGCCCTCTCTCTGGTTCCCTGTAACCTCACTTCTCGCAATGAGGGAACCGTCAGAAGGACCTCGGCGCTGGATCTCAGTGTCCGGGCTGAACTATGGGGGTGGAGACGCTCCTTCAGGTATACAGGACCGAGGCCGTTTAGAGTTTTAAAGGTCAGCACCAGCACTTTGAATTGTGCTCGGAAACGTACTGGGAGCCAATGCAGATCTCAAAACTGGTGTTATGTGATCCCGGCGGCTACTCCCAGTCACCAGTCTAGCTGCCGCATTCTGGATTAATTGCAGTTTCTGGGTCACCTTCAAAGGTAGCCCTACGTAGAGCGTGTTGCAGTAGTCCAAGAGGGAGATAACCAGAGCATGCACCACTCTGGCGAGACAGTCTGCGGGCAGGAAGGGTCTCAGCCTGCGTACCAGATGGAGCTGGTAGACAGCTGCCCTGGATACAGAATTGACTTGCACCTCCATGGACAGCTGTGAGTCCAAAATGACTCCCAGGCTGCGCACCTGGTCTTTCAGGGGCACAGCTACCCCATTCAGGAAAAGGGAATCCCCCACACCCACCCACCCCCTGTCCCCCCAAAACAGTACTTCTGTCTTGTCAGGATTCAACCTCGATCTGTTAGCCGCCATCCATCCTCCAACCGCCTCCAGGACCTTCACTGCCTTCACTGGTTCTGATTTAAAGGAGGGGTAGAGCTGGGTGACACAACCCTCTTGCAGTTTCCAGCAACTGGAATTCAGAATCCTGCCCCCTCCACCCCTCCCTTCGTACGCCCCTGCCTGAGACCCCCGGGTATTGAGCGATCTATAAATTCAATAAATCATCATTATCATCATCACATCCACACACACCCTCCAATACTGATGCACACATAATTGTCTCCCATTTGCAGCCCAGCAAAAGATACTGCAGACACTTACATGGAAGGCGAACTCTCCAGAGAAGTCATACATGCCACACGAGTGCATGAGGCTGAGGGTATTGCGGACAGCTTCATCGCTCAACACACACTCGCCTGTGATGGGGCAGATGCCACCATTGGCCAGTGTGGCCGCCATGACACTGCCGGACTCGCAAGTTACTTCCACAGAGCACAGCTTTGCAGGGTGGAGGGGATTAAAGGGAAAGGGGGGGGGAACAGGAGGAAAAATCGTTATTGTATCATTAACAAAGAAGCAATATTCAAAGTTATCAGAATCATAATAGGTTCCAGTGTCTAGAGCAGGGGTCAGCAAACCTTTTAAGCAGGGGGCCGGTCCACTGTCCCTCAGACCTTGTGGGGGGCCAGACTATATTTTGAAAAAAACAAAACTAAAAAAAAAACTACAGTCATACCTTGGGTTAAATGTGCTTCAGGTTGAGCGCTTTCGGGTTGCGCGGAGCGGTGACCCGGAAGTAACGGAACGCGTTAGCTCCGTGTTTTGCGGCTTGCGCATGTGCAGACAATCAAAATGACGTCGCACGCATGCGCGGGAGCGGCAAATCGTGACCCGCTGATGCAGGTTGCGTTTGCTTCTGAATGTGAACAGGGCTCTGGAACGGATCCCGTTCATATCCAGAGGTACCACTGTAATTCCTATGCCCCACAAATAACCCAGAGATGCATTTTAAATAAAAGGACACATTCTACTCATGTAAAAACACACTGATTCCTGGACCATCTGTGGGCCAGATTTAGAAGGCGACTGGGCCAGATCCAGTCCCTGGGCCTTAGTTTGCCTACCCATGGTTTAGAGCAGGCAAAGTCCGTTTCGGGGGCCTAATCCGGCCCGTTGGTTGGTTTAATCCAGCCCCTGTGGCAGTTTGTTTCCTGGGGTAAAATCCTAAAAAAAGGGTTAACAACTCTGGCCAGCCATTTGGTTGGCCCTCACGGCCCTTCACTTCATCAAATCTGGCCCTCTTTAAAAAAAGTTTTGACACCACTGGTCTGGAGCTATAAATTAGTCCCAGAAATGGACCCTGGACTCTATTGAGACATGACATTGAAGGGCACAACTCTCTGTTTAACACACAGAGAAAAATATGCCGTCTTTCCAGTTAAAAGACTACAGGTGGGAGATTATGCATTTGAAAACTCCCCATGTCAAAATCTCCCTTCATGTGGGAAAATATGGTAGCATATGTGGGAGAAATCCCTTTTACTGACATTCTAGGTACAATAGGTTTTTTACATGGATTGCAATTCAAACATGGAAAGCCAGTCTCCTCAGCTGCACTTTGAAGCAGTCTAGTCCAAGGTGGGCTTGACTATCTGTTACCTCACCCCACCCTTATTTTTGCATAAGCTCTAAAATAACCTTAGCACTGATCCCCAAATCAACTAGAATCTGCCTGATTTTGAGCAGTGTACAGATTGCTTCTAGGAAAAGAAGCAAAACTGGACTGAACTTTTGGTTCCGTCATGAATCACTAGCCTAGAAGAAAACCTAGAATTGAATTTCTAAGAATGCCCTCTTTGTAACAGAGTTGGACACTAAGGATTCAAATCAATATAATTCTATGGAAAGTTAAAACCAGGTTCCTCAAACCCCTTGAGGAGCAGACTAACCGTGGTGCAGGAATCTGTGTGTATGTGTGTTGCAGAATCTGCACCTGAATTTGTCCGTGCTTTTCTAGAACCAGTTGTTCAGGTGTTTGGGGAAATCTGTCTTATTGAGGTTGGCTTTTCATAACTGAAGTTATTGGGGGGTAGGCAGGTTCTTGTGATTTTTGAAAAACATGTTTTATCTGTAAAGACTGGAGTGCCCTTTCAGATTTCAGCTGGAGAGACAAAATTCACATTGAGGTTCAAGGCCTACTCCTGGAAATGTGTGTGTGTATAGTGGTACCTTGGGTTACATACACTTCAGGTTACATACGCTTAAGGTTACAGACTCCGCAAACCCAGAAATAATTGCTTCAGGTTAAGAACTTTGCCTCAGGATGAGAACAGAAATTGTGCTCTGGCGTCATGGCAGCAGCAGGAGGCCCCATTAGCTAAAGTGGTGTTTCAGGTTAAGAACAGTTTCAGGTTAAGTACAGACCTCTGGAACGTATTAAGTACTTAACCTGAGGTACCACTGTGTGTTTGTGTGTGTGTGTTTCTTGAACTTCCATTAAAATGAAGTAGGCAATGGTTAGTTATAACAAGCCAATAACAACTAACATAGGCCAGGGGAACTAGATACAGTACAGGAATACAAGATAATTTCGCACATAAGAAAATGAGCAGACTACGAGATAAATGAATAGCAGATTGTGACTGTCAGTGGTAAGAGTTTTGTTCCAGAAGGAATGAGCATGTATTACCCAGATGTGGCCTTATTAATGTGTGCAATAAATGGATACTGTACTACAATGAATAAATCTTGCTTTGTTAGATCAGTTTCTCTGCCAAAGCTATGTGCCAGACACACTGGAAAGAACTTTGGCCTGTATAACCTGTGGAAGTCTTCAAGTGTCTCACTATCTCCACTCTAGTGAAGGCCTAATCCTGGATATATTCAAGATTAAATGGCAAAAAAGCTGTGCATTTTAACCTGTGTTATAAAGCACTCCATTGGGAACAGCCCCCACCCCGCCCTCTCAAAACGGTGACCCTGCTATCTCTGTTAGCTATTAAGAATTGCTAAATAATCTATTCTTAGTATGTTTTTAAACAGATGGTTATTTTCCATTGAGATGCAGGTTACATAGTGTATTTGATAAATCCAGACATCCACAAAAAATGCCACACCCAGCGGAAAGATCTTGCTTACTCATCCCTCTCACGGATTACACTTTCAGCCTCGGATCCTCTGAACTTGGAAAATAACTCAGGAGGAACCCAAATTCCCAGCGGAGGAGGGGGTCCAGAAAGCCAACTCACCTGGAAGTATAAGTCGAGAGCTGCCGTCATGTCCGCTCCCTGTGGAAAGCACTGTGGCACAGGGAAGAAAATGAATACGGCAACATCAGACACTGGCAAGGATGGACCAAGGCACCCTCTCTCAACATCATCCAGCAACCCAAGATGGGTCCCTCACCTGCTGGAACAATGTTTCCCTGCCTTTACCCCATTTTCTAGGGGACACGGGTGGCGCTGTGGGTTAAACCACAGAGCCTAGGACTTGCCGATCAGAAGGTTGGCGGTTCGAATCCCCGTGACGGGGTGAGCTCCCGTTGCTTGTTGCTCAGTCCCTGCTCCTGCCAACCTAGCAGTTCGAAAAGTGCAAGTAGATAAATAGGTACCGCTCCAGCGGGAAGGTAAACGGCATTTCCATGCACTGCTCTGGTTCGCCAGGAGCGGCTTAGTCATGCTGGCCACATGACCCGGAAGCTGTATGCCGGCTCCCTCAGCCAATAAAGCAAGATGAGCGCCGCAACCCCAGAGTCGGCCACAACTGGACCTAATGGTCAGGGGTCCCTTTACCTTTTACCCCATTTTCTGGTTCTAAGTCTTGTATGGAATTTTAACGAAATACAAGCAACCAATAAAAAAATAAACAGAACTCCCTCCTCCTCTTCCTCTCCTTCTTACCTTTTTGTCTTTAAGATAATATCCAATGGCATAGTTCCGGTCTCCTGTTTCTTTCTCTGATTGAAACCTATTAAGACACACACACACATACACTCCTTGATTTCTCTCTCCAGATTCTGGGTTGCCCACCCTTCAGGAATTATCACTTACATTAAAAATGAGAGTTTCCTGCCCTACGTACCGATTTTAATCGCATCCACACTTTCTCAATTAAAAACAAACTCGCTACTAGCAAAATAAGCGTTATTAGCAACTCTTGCAAAAGCAACGCAGGATGCTGTTGCCCCTCCTGCTGGCCTTACGTGGTATTGCTGAATCCCACATACTCATTCCCGGCCATCTTCTTCAAATAATCCAGCACCTACAATCAAAGCAAGAAGGTCTTTCAGATATGTTTGTGATCCAGACCACCGCCCCCATCTCTCTTTAGCTTCCTTTCCTTTTCCTGCTTATTGAAATTGTCAGTCAGTGAACAGTTCTTTTCCTTCAGTGTCCATTTTATGTTACACAATATACAAGTACAGTGGTACCTCAGGTTACATACGCTTCAGGTTACATACGCTTCAGGTTACATACGCTTTAGGTTACAGACTCTGTTAACCCAGAAATAGTGCTTCAGGTTAAGAACTTTGCTTCAGGATGAGAACAGAAATCGTGCTCTGGCGGCACGGCAGCAGCAGGAGGCCCCATTAGCTAAAGTGGTGCTTCAGGTTAAGAACAGAAGAAGAGAAGAAGAAGAGTTTGGATTTGATATCCCGCCTTTCACTCCCTTTAAGGAGTCTCAAAGCGGCTAACATTCTCCTTTCCCTTAAGTATGGACCTCCGGAACGAATTAAGTACTTAACTTGAGGTACCACTGTATTACATAATATACTAATAGGCACCCATTAGTAGTAGTATTATTTATTCAATTTATTTATTAATTGAATAGAAGTATTCAATTAATTGAGTAGCAGCAGCAGTAATAATAGGCGACGGTGATGTTAGTCTACATGTATTAGCTTGTAGATAGGGAACTTTCCTATGGCAGAAGATGGACAGAGGGTTGCCATTGATAATAATAAGAAGAAGAAGAAATAATTTATACCCCGCCCATCCGGCTGGGTTTCCCTAGCCACTCTGGGCAGCTCCCAATAGAATACAGTCATACATCGTGATGAATACGCTCCAGGTTAAGCATTTTCGGGTTGCACTCTGCGGCTAACCAGAAGTAACACGTCCTGTTACTTCTGGGTTTCGCCGCTCACGCATGCACAGACACTCAAAACGATGTCATGCGCATGCACGGAAACGGCGAAATGCGACCCACGCAGTTGGGTGTTACATTCGCTTCAGGATGCGAACGGGTCTCCAGAATGGATCCTGTTCAAATCCAGAGGTACCACTGTATAAAAAACACAATAAATACATCAAAAATTAAAAACTTCCCTAAACAGGGTTGCCTTCAGATGTCTTCTAAAAGTCAGATAGTTGTTTATTTCCTTGACATCTGGTGGGAGGGCGTTCCACAGGGCGGGCGCCACTACCGAGAAGGCCCTCTGGCTGGTTCCCTGTAACCTCACTTCTCGCAGTGAGGGAACCGGCAGTAGGCCCTCAGAGCTGGACTGATGGGGGTGGAGACGCTCCTCCAGGTATACTGGGCCGAGGTTGTTTAGAAACGACCTCCAACTGGACCTTTCAGAAATATTGCTGTCGTTCTGCAATTTAGCTGAGGACAAACAACATTTGAAAGTACATCTCTGTGGGCCCTGCAAGTTCCTCCCACTCCAGCACTAGCTTCCAAGGGATTCTGGAATCCCAGACCAAATCAGAACTCAGGATTGTTTTGCAAAAGAAATGACTTTGACTGTCCAGTGAATAGGTTTCTGCCATCCTGAGAAACCTGGGCCTTGAGAAACTGTGAAATGGAGATTTGAAATAAGTGGCAAAGGCCACACTCACGTAGTCAAACTTCTCAGCTTTCTTACAGCCCATCTAAAAGAAAACAAGAAAAGGAGTCAGTTGAGTTATGAAAAACGTTTGAGTTGCATCCAGCGAAGTCCTGCTCAGAGTAGACTCAGTGAAATTAATAGACCTAAGTTAGTCATGTCCATTAATTTCAAAGGATCGACTCTGAGTAGGACTAACCTATATGACACAGCACCCACAGCACCCCTCACACTATGCCTCTGCTAACATTGGCTATGATTTTGTGTATCTTAGAGATACAGGTCAACCACAGAGACACCAGATCATGTGTTCAAATTTGAGGCAATAATCTGGATTCAGATCTTGATGCCATGGGTCAGTCACCTAACCTGGGAGTCCTTCCACAACTGCTGTAGTCCAGACCCCAGGTGAGGTTTACACTTTACTGAGGAAGAAGGGCCACACTTGGTTCTCAGCGCCATTCTAAGTTACAGCGCATTGTTAACAACAACCGCTAACTTGACTGAGGTACACCAGCATAATCTATAGTTTCAAAAAATGCTTGTCAGTTCACTCTGCATTTGAACACCTCTTAAAATATTGTAATTTTGCACAATCGTTCCTGAGACCAAGCAGCAGGTTTTGATCTTATGTTTGGATACAATCTGGGTGCCATTTTGAAACAAGATGCCCGACTGAACTTTTCAATAACTGCACTGATTTAAACCACCGATTTCAAAACTGCACCGGATTTTTGGCTTCTTAGAAGATCCAAGCGACACCAGGTAGAAAGCTGCTAGTTCACTAGAATCCTGAGCTGTGAACTTCATTATTCTATGGCTCTGCGATTCTGCTTGCTGTTGGGTGGCAACAAAGGTGATCCTCATGCTGTTATTCCTGTTAGGTTTTGTCCATGACTTGAGAACTTCCAAGGGAAAAAGTGGTTCTCAAGGTATGGACCACTTTCCTTTCCAGTTCATATTCTTCAGGACAGGGTTTGGTTGTTCCACAGGTGTGCTCACTCTACCCCCTTAATGTGATGTGCCCTCTTCTTTTTGTACTATCGAGTGCAGGGCAACCCAAGGCCACCTCTGGAACTGTGGCTACAGATGCCTTACCCTAATGAGAGAGCTGATGACAATGGCCCCTGCATTCACCATAGGGTTGTGGGGGATGCCTGGACGCAAAAAGAAAAATGCAGGGTTATTCAAACTTCATCTTGCTTAAGTCCATCAAGACAAAACCTACAGCCGGCCCAAGAACATAATACAGTATTGTTTGCCTATCCAGTTATGTACCAAAGGTGTAGCATGAAGATGGTACAACAACTTACTGAAGCTAAGCCACCCAGAGTGTAGTGATCAGATGGTCTCATGGTATTCCCATCTGATCACTATACAGAGTAGCTGGGGAAACCCAGCCAGCTGGGCGGGGTATAAAGAATACTGTAATTTATTATTATTATTATTCAGTAGATCTGAGACTGGTCAGTGCTTGGATGGGGAACCACCAGGGAGTTACATGTACAGGCTGGATGTCAGTGCAAGAAAATTAAATACAATCAAACCACAGTTGTCAAACGTAATCCACTCCAAAGGCCTGTTCGGCTTCCAAAATATTCGACAAGTGAGCTGCAGCTTCTGATTGGCTGCAGAAGCTTCCTGCACTCAAGCGGAAGCTGTGTCAGATGTTCAGCTTCCGGAAAACATTCGAAAACTGGAACACTTATGTCAGGGAACTGACATCGGAGCCAGAAGTGGAAGCAGGGCTCCCAAGCGATGCCGGAGAAGGGCCAAGCAGGGAGAGAGGGAACTCATCGGCTGGGGAAGGAAATCAGTGTAACACCAGGGATAAAGGGGGGCGGATGGGGGAATCGGAGAGGGGGCTCCAGGACTCTTCGCTGGAGACCAGCGGGGAGAGCACAGGTCCTCCGCTGCCCACACCCACCCTGCGCAGAAGACTTCCGCGCAGGGAAAGTAGGCGTAGACTTGGCGTCAAAGAACTTCTCTGCTGGAAGAAGTTCAAGAAACGCCCACTGACGGATTCTGCTAGCGACTGAACAGCCACGAAGTGAAGGGCTGTCCAGCCAGGAAAGGTTTAACCAGGCTACCTAGCCAGGAGTGGCGGCAGCTTACACACGAGCAACCCCATATAACCATTACAACTTACTTCTGGGTTTTCGATGTTCAGGAGCCGAAATGTTCCAAAATGGAGGCATTTGGAAACAACCGGCATCAATGATCATGGTGGAACATGACCATGGAACATTGCCCCTTATTATGCCTCAGCTTGTCCCCAAATTATGGGGGGGGGGGTTGTCTGACACAGGGACACACACACAGAGTGTTCTGGAATGACTGATGGTAACAATCTTGCATGTTCATGTTTTCATGCTATAGTGCTGGGAGCAATCTAGCAGCAGATCACACGAAGCAAGTGGTGTTAACTCTTTATTAGAAAACAACAACAACAGTTAACTCTTTATTAGCAAAAACAAAATCTGCACAGACCTGGCTCATTCCTGGTGGTCTCGCTCCGTGAAAACCCATTGCAGAGACTCAAAGTCTCCGCTGGGAAAACAGTCCCTGTTTTCATCAGAGAAATGTTGAAGAATGTGGGAAGAGGGAAGAAAACACGCAACTCCAAAGCTTTGCTTGGGTTCACTTCGGCTCATTTGTATATAGCCAAACCATGGTTTAGTGTTACGCGTGAGCCTGGCTAGTGACTTGCCCAAGAGGACTTTGTAAGCTTTGTGGCCGGATCAGTGAGGATCCAAGCCTTGGTATTTCACACAGAGACACACTGGCTGCTCTCCATCACTCCTCCATTCTTCGTCATTTGGAATTCTGCCCACCTTACCTTCCTCGTTGAGAGAAAGCTTGTCGTAACGAAGCCCGCTGGGCTCTTTGCCGACATACTGGTGCACTCGGTCAGTGCCCAGCTCACTGACAGCGACGGCGTATTTAAGGGGCTTGACACATGATTGCAGGCAGAATTGGGTCTTGGTGTGGCCCATGGAATACCTGGGAGGGACAGAGAGGGCGACTGAGGACAGAAGATGCCACCTTACCCCTGCCACTTTCAGCTAGCCAATGATAAAATGGCAAGGGGACCAAATTATTATTTTTAATAATTAAGGGTGCTAGAAGCCAGAGTTACATAGGAATCTTCCTTCTACCAACTATTGGGTTCACCTAGTTCAGCGTTCTAGAAGAATTGATCAAATAATTGATGCTTTTGAATTCTGGTGCTGGAGGAGACTCTTGAGAGTCCCATGGACTGCAAGAAGATCAAACACATCCATTCTTAAGGAAATTAGCCCTGAGTGCTCACTGGAAGGACAGATCGTGAAGCTGAGGCTCCAATGCTTTGGCCACCTCATGAGAAGAGAAGACTCCCTGGAAAGGACCCTGATGTTGGGAAAGGGTGAGGGCACAAGGAGAAGGGGACGACAGAGGACGAGATGGTTGGACAGTGTTCTCGAAGCTACAAACATGAGTCTGACGAAACTGCAGGAGGCAGTGGAAGACAGGAGAGCCTGGCGGGCTCTGGTCCATGGGGTCACGAAGAGTCGGACACGACTAAACGACTAAACAACAACAAGTTCAGCGTTATCTGTACTGACCGGAAGTGGCTTTCCAGGGATCCGGATGGGATTACTGTAACCCCTTACTCCAGCGGTGAGGGTCCTTTCTCAAACCAAGGGCCACATTCCCTTCTCAGCAAACTTATGGGGCCCGCACACCAGTGATGTATGGGGCCAGAGGAAAAAGTTGGAGGAGTAATGAACGCAAATGTTACCTTTGTGCAGTAGGCCAACTTCTACCCTGTTCTCTATCCAGGTAAGCAGGACTTGCTATCAGAGTTCAAGGACAAATTTTAGCCAAGCAAAAACACTTAAGGAGGGTGCGGAGCAGGGTTGGTAGAAATGTGATTTTGGGAGGGGTTCAGGTGCCGAGTTCAGAGGCTGGGGCTCTTAAAAACCAGAACACGATCTTCAACCATGTTAGGTGAAGAGATTTATTTTAGAGCACTTTGCTTGCTCACAGTTACATACAGATTGGTAGCTCTTCCTTCCAGAATTCCCTGCCAGTCCTGGGGCAGACGAGTCTATGCTTAGGCCAGAACATTCCGGCATCCTAGTCTGCATCCAGAAATAGATCTGCCATGGGAATTACAGTGAGGACCAGACACAGAAAACTGAAGGGCCACAAATGGTGCCAGATCCCAAGGTTCCTCATCCCTGCCTTACCCTATGGGGGTCCACCGGCACATCTGACGACAGAAGGCACCATCTTTCTCTGCCTCCTTATAACAGTGGTACCTCGGGTTACAGATGCTTCAGGTTACAGACTCCGCTAACCCAGAAATAGTACCTCGGGTTAAGAACTTTGCTTCAGGATGAGAACAGAAATCATGCTCCGGCGGTGCGGCAGCAGCAGGAGGCCCCATTAGCTAAAGTGGTGCTTCAGGTTAAGAACAGTTTCAGGTTAAGAACGGACCTCCGGAACGAATTAAGTACTTAATCCGAGGTACCACTGTATGCACCTCTGCTGAGGAGGAATGGTGGGAGCCTCCCCCACCCCCTGCTCAGGATCTTGAATCTTCCCAGGAACAGTGGGACAGTAGATTTGGAACAGTGGTTTGCAGAGAGACATAGTTCAGGAGACCGAAGTTGGGAAGAACTGGGTGGTGAACAGCTAGGAGAAGAAGAACCGGGGGGGGGAGGGGGGGGAGAGAGAGAGTTAACAGACTCGCTTTTGCTGGAAAGCATCCATCCACTCAGCCCAAGGTCAAAGAGAGCAGATAAGGTGGCTGCTCAGAAAGTACAATGGTTGTGAGATCAGATTGCAAGATGCAGGAATGACGGTAGTGAAGTGGGTGACTAGGGGGGAAGTGGGTGGAAACCTTAATTGGGAGCACCTTCATTCCTAGAAATGGATTATTTGTTCTCTCGATGAGAGTTGTTTCCTATCTCTTTGTGTTCAATCCCATATTTAAGGTTCAGGTCCCTTTCACTCACCGTTGACCATCCACGGTGCAAAGAGACACGCCCCAGAGCTCTGGATTGCACTTTGCTAGCTGTGGGATGTAGTTGGCCACCTAGAAAAGGGAATGAGAAATCAGCCCCAAATTAAGCAATGGGGATGGGTGTGTGTGAAGGATAGTTATCCTCATCTCAGCTATCTGCCCACCTAATGGAGGACAGCACAGGCAGCTTCCAGTGCTGTCACTCCACTGATGGAAATCAGTAGACTGAAGAGGAAGGCTAGGTCGCTTTATTGGAGCCGGCGTACAGCTTCCGGGTCATGTGGCCAGCATGACTAAGCCGTTTCTGGCGAACCAGAGCAGTGCACAGAAATGCTGTTTACCTTCCCGCTGGAGCGGTACCTATTTATCTACTTGCACTTTTTGGTGTGCTTTTGAACTGCTAGGTTGGCAGGAGAAGGACCAAGCAACAGGAGCTCACTCCATCGCGGGGATTCGAACCGCCGATCTTCCGATCAGCAAGCCACCTGCAGCCCCCCGTGCTATTTCCCACACTGTAGGGGGTGATGGGGGCACCAGACAGGAAGGTGAATATGCCAAAATTGCCTTCTTTCCCCCTGTTTCACTGGTACCTTCCCGCTGGAGCGGTACCTATTTATCTACTTGCACTTTTTGGTGTGCTTTTGAACTGCTAGGTTGGCAGGAGCAGGGACTGAGCAACGGGAGCTCACCCCATTGCGGGGATTCGAACCGCCGACCTTCTGATCGGCAAGTCCTAGGCTCTGTGGTTTAATCCACAGCGCCACCTGCGTCCAGCTATTAACTTACCAGTCAGCAAAACCCATTATCTTCAGAACCCGAACTATCTATTGGTGGAAAGGGATGCTTTCTGATGGATGTCAATATAAACTTCAGGGAGGTGATTATTGTTGGGGAGGGGCAAACTCTCCCTGTTCAGCATAGATAATTTATTGCATCCTAGCATTCCAGAGTTGGAAGGGACCTCAAAAGTCAGCCCTGATTGACGCCCAACAGAATGACAGGTGGAAGATGACAGAGAAATTGAGGTTGCAATCTTATATTCCAGAGAGGCGGAATCTGTGGCACTCCAGATATTGTTGGACTGCGGATGCCTTCAGTCCCAGACAGAATAGCCAACAATTGGGGACAGTGGCTCCCCATGCCGGCTATGCATGCTTACCAGGGAACTCAAAGTGACTCACTTCTAAGGTGGTACAGTCATACCTCGGGATACAGACACTTCAGGTTGCATTTTTTGGGGGTTATGGATCAGCCGAAACCCAGAAGAAGAGGAGTTTGGATTTTATATCCCACTTTATCACTCCCCCAAGGAGTCTCAAAGCGGCTCACATTCTCCTTTCCCTTCCTCCCCCACAACAAACACTCTGGGAGGTGAGTGGGGCTGAGAGACTTCAGAGAAGTGTGACTAGCCCAAGGTCACCCAACAGCTGCATGTGGAGGAGCGGAGACCCGAACCCGGTTCCCCAGATTACAAGTCCACCGCTCTTAACCACTACACCACCAGAACGGGTTACTTCCAGGTATCGGTGGACACGCATGCACAGAAGTGCTAAATCACGCTTTGCGCATGTGCAGAAGCAACAAATCGCAACCCGCACGTGAACAGACATGCCGCTGCGGGTTGCGAACAACTCGGGCTGTGGATGTGCATCCCACACGGATCACGTTTGCAACCCGAGCGTCCACTGTATGTATAGGTTTGCACTGTGATTTGCTTGTATTTAGCCTCTGCCCTCATGCACTACTTGATTTTTCTACCTTGCCCTCCTGGAGTCCTTTGGCGCTTTCAAAAATTTGCTCCACGTGAGACGTGAACTCCTGGAAGTCGGGGATGACAAACTTCTTCCGGAAGGCCTGGGTCAGCAGTACAATGTTGCTGCTCACACACCTGAGGACAGAAAAGACAGGTGGGGAGTTGAATTGGGAGCGGCTGAGTAATGTGCCATAAGACATTAGAGGACTAGGGAATTGGGATGTTTGCTTGTAATTGAATCAACACTGCCCACCTTAACTGTCTTCTTGCCTGGATGGCAGCGGAACTAACTAGGTCAGCCTAGCAAAGGTATTCCTAGCTTCCCTGTCTGCACCTAAGGATTCCCTACCTTCGGAAAAGTTCCCGGTTCAGCATCCCGCCAGCGCTGGGTTCCTGCGCTGCCTTCTGCAGACGATTCATGCAGTCTCGAAGGCGTGGATCCGAGGTCCAAAGGCCAGTGCCTTGCAAGGCCTGAATTGAGAAGAGCACATGAAGGCGCCCTCTTGACTGGCAGGTGAAAATGACAGAATACTTGGAACTTGAGAAAATGACTGGGAGAATAAGAGGAAACTCAAACCAGAAAGTGTGTAAGGAATGGATAACATGTAAAGAATATCTAAAACAATATTGTGAAAATGAAAATATCCTGGGGGCCACTAGGGGGCGCATTGGAAGATGGCCGACAATACCATCTCTCCGACCCACACGGGGTAATTAAGAGGCTGTTATGGGAGTAGGCAGCCTCCCTTGTTGCCCCAAGGAAATGGGGAACACTGCCCTTGCCTGCTGTGCCCATAAATCACAAAGAAAAAGGGGGTGAGGGCCCTAGGCAGAATGCCCCCGTGTGGACCTTGGCTCTCCTGGATGCTGTCTCTGATCGCGCACTAGTTACAGCAATTTGGAATAATTAATTACCGTATTTTTCGCTCTATAAGACGCACCAGACCACAAGACGCATCTAGTTTTTGGAGGAGGAAAACAAGAAAAAAAATATTCTGAATCCCAGAAGCCAGTACAGCAAGAGGGATCGCTGCGCAGTGAAAGCAGCAATCCCTCTTGCTGTTCTGGCTTCTGGGATAGCTGTGCAGCCTGCATTCGCTCCATAAGACGCACACACATTTCCCCTTACTTTTTAGGAGGGAAAAAGTGAGTCTTATAGAGCAAAAAATACGGTACAAAAGAAGCAAATGCACATATTTCAAGTGAAGAAGGGGAGTGAAGTCTGCTAATTTAAGTGACCTCTGCGAAAGAAGACGACGGGCTGGAGAAACAGGAATATTTTACGATGAAGATACACCAAAGGCGGGGTATGTTGACAACGGGGCTGAATGGGGGGGGGGGGAACCTTTTTTACTTTCCTTCTATGTGATGTAGAAGAACCCCTCCTCATTAGAACCGTCGGTTGAACTGACCCAAGCAGGATGATTAAGGTCTGTGTGGAGATAAACTTTAACCAAAAGTATGCTTTATGGAGACCGAGAAGCAGTAAGAGCTTTTGGAATGGCGCAGCAATTAATACGGAGTCGCCATTTTGCCAAAGGATTTACAGCCGGGAGGAAGAATGGATGTGTGTGTGATGTTAGATGATGTGTTGTTAGTTGATGTTTAGTTGTCATTGAGGTATTGTCTAGGTCTGTGTTGTTATAAGTAAATTGTTTTGCAATAGAGTTTTTTGTTTTTTTAAATGAAGGCGCCCTCTGCCAACAACACAGATGAACACATAGCAAGAAGAGGGGATGAGAATGGGATAGAGTATTTTTATTTATTTGTTTATTTGATTCCATTTTCGAATTGCTTCCTATAAAGTATCCTGAAGTGATTGCACAGTAAAATAATAATAATAATTCAGCAATGGAAACAATGGAAAACAATACCATATATAAAAACAACAGTATATATACAAACAATTAAAAACCATTTCATGCGCAAACAAAATTTCAAATGCAATATGGACTGGAATAAACATCTCACATCTCCTGCTGTGCATACCACCAATATCTATAATATCTGCTCTTGCAGAGGGATAAAACCCCTCTTCTTATCCATTCCCATTTATTTTATTTTCTCAGTTGAGCTATTGGAAAAATGTACAAAGAAACCATTGACCCGGTCCACCGTAACTAGCCTTTTAAAATCATGTGGTTTGTATTATATCCACCTGCGATCCAGTCTTCCTTCATTAAGTTTGGTTTAGGTATAAAAATGACAAAATGTTTTAAAACTTTGTTACAGAAAACTAATAAAAATCTGGTGAAAATTAAGGGGGGGGGGAAGGTATCTGCTCTTGCAGTAAAGAAAATGAGACCAGCCTCCTGCTTCTATGGATTTTTTAATGGGTGCAGATGTGTAAAGCTCTGCTCACTATTTCGACAGAGGTTCTAGATGCCCGATTCCTCATGTGGTTGTAGGAAGTGGTAGAGCATCTGCTTGCAGTGCACAAGGTCCCAGATTCACTCTCAGCATCTCCAGGCAGGCCTGGGAATATGCCCCCCCCCCCAAAGTCCCACCTTTCCCACCCACCCTTTAGGACAGCTGGAAGCATCTTACACTGGTGAATTTATGAACGGAGATACATTCCTGGCCTTCAGCTACTGTGTAGAAAAGGAGGTCACTAAGGCGAGGTAGCATCCCATTTTCTGACACATCCCTGCGGAGAGACAAGAGGCCACAACAGAGAACAGGTCGTGTTTCACCCCTACGTAACATTCATTCATTTATTTAAAGCAGTGTTTCCTAAACTTGGGTCTCCAGCTGTTTTGGGACTGCAACTCCCATCATCCCTAGCTAGCAGGACCACTGGTCAGGGATGGTGGGAATTGTAGTCTACAAACAGCTGGAGACCCAAGTTTAGGAAACACTGATGTAAAGCATTCATGTTGCACATTTCAGGTATGGGCAACCTCTCAGGTAAGTGTACAGCTAAAAAACAAGCAGTGGTAGCAGCAGCCTGAGAATGGAACTCACAGAGAGGCAAAGGAATAGAGCAAAGGAACATATCCCTCCTGGCAAGGGTTGGTTATAGATTTCTAAAAATAAATACCGGTGATTTGAGAGCAAGACTTTTTAAAGCAGTGGTAAGGAACCTCCGCCCGGGATGCAGGTGGTGCTGTGGGTTAAACCACAGAGCCTAGGACTTGCCGATCAGAAGGTCGGCGGTTCGAATCCCTGTGATGGGGTGAGCTCCCGTTGCTCGGTCCCAGCTCCTGCCAACCTAGCAGTTTCAAAGCATGTCAAAGTGCAAGTAGATAAATAGGAACCGCTCCGGCGGGAAGGTAAACGGCGTTTCCGTGCGCTGCTCTGGTTCGCCAGAAGCGGCTTAGTCATGCTGGCCACATGACCCGGAAGCTGTCTGAGGACAAATGCCGGCTCCCTCGGCCCATAGAGCGAGATGCGTGCCGCAACCCCAGAGTCGGTCACGACTGGACCTAATGGTCAGGGGTCCTTTTACCTTTAAGGAACCTCCAGTTGTCATTGAACTCTAAATCTCATCATCAACACTGACAATCCAGAATGCAGCAGCTAGACTGGTGACTGGGAGCGGCCGCCGGGACCATATAACAGCGGTCCTAAAAGATCTACATCAGCTCTCAGTACTTTTCCAAGCACAATTCAAAGTGCTGGTGCTGACCTTTAAAGCCCTAAATGGTCTTGACCCTGTATACCTGAAGGAGATTCTTCACCCCCATCGTTCAGCCCTGACGTGGAGGTCCAGTTCCAAGGGCCTTCTGGCAGTTCCCTCTCTGTTGAGGAGTGAAATTATAGGGAACCAGACAGAAGGCCTTCTTCGTAGTTGTACCCCCCCTGTGGAATGCCCTCCCGGCAGATGTCAAAGAAAAAAGCAACTGTACAACTTTCTGAAAACATCTGAAGGCAGCCCAGTATCGGAAAATTTTCAATGTTACGTTTTGTTGGAAGCTGCACATTTCCTCCACCTGAACTAAAAATGTGGCTGGGGACAGGTTAACCCAGTTTTTGCTATTCTGGTGCTCTCCAGATATTTTGAACTACAATCCCATCTTAGCCCTAGTGGGCTCCTTTAAAAGACTGTAGGAGTTCCTCCACTAGAGTGATACAGGGAAAAGTGCTCAGATTCTGGACAAATAATTTAAACCCCCCAAAACAAATCACTTGTAGAGGTTTTCATAATCACATAGACACTGGCAGTGGGGGCTATGCCACTACCACAATCTCCCTGCCTCCTATTTCCTGTGTTTTCTTCCATGTTGAATGCAATTCTTCTCTTTTATGAGTATGCTTCAAACTGCAGCCAGCATTTCTGCAGGGAGCAAATACTCTTAGCACTTTAGGTGTTTCATGCTGGGCGGAAATAATTGGCATCAAAAATAAGAGAGCACGGAAATGACAAGAGCCATATGTCTGGAAGTCTGACAACCTGGCTTCTTTTCTCTGCCTCTGGAAGGGCAGTGTCCCTTCAGTGTGCAAGGCTTGGCAGCGCATGAAGCCCTAAGTGCGTCACAATTCAAGAATCGCATTGATCGTGACACCCCGGGTTTTCTATTTTCCCCACACCACCTTAAGTTTAACAGCTCTCCTAAGAATGGCAGCATTTGTCAGCTGGTCATTCTGCAAAGAAACATACAAGCAAAGTGGGGCTGGATAATTTCTGCTAGGATATCAGCTGGGCTAGGTACCAGAGTGCGGAAAGTTCGCTGGCACCAAACAAAAGGTTGCATTGTAGAGGAGTCAATTCATTAATGAGGGGTGGTGAAGTTGCACGACCTCCAGATGTTGTTGAACTACAACTCCCAACATCTCTGGCCACTGGCCATGCCGGTTGGGGCTGATGAGACGTGGAAGTCATAGAATCATAGAACTGAAGAATTGGAAGGGACCCTGACGGTCATTTAGTCCAACCCGCTACAATGCAGGAATCTCAACACATGGTTTCCCCATCCAATTTGGAACCCTTCTTAGCTTTGCAAATGTGCTAGCCGTTTTATTGCTGCGCCACTACTCTCCATGCCCAGTCCATCAACATCTGGAGGACACCAGAGTCCCCTAATTCAATCCTGCACCCAGTTCCTGCTTAACAAAATCTACACAGTTCCTGGATGGGCAAAACAAAATACCCCCCCCCCCCGACACACACACACTTTGACATCACCTATGCACACATCCCTCCACCACAGTGATACGACACATGGCCCATGCATCCCTTACTGGTCCGTCAGCTGCTGGTGTTGCTGGTGACGCCCGTTCACCATCGCTGCCTCTCTGCCTTGAGCCGGGGCCGAGGAGCCGGCTCTGCCAATGCCCAAGGGAGGGCAGCGTCCCGTCCCTCTTTTCCATCGGATCACAGGAGGCTGCAGCACTCCTGGAAAGATCCTGATGGAGCGCATGGCGGCAGCAAGAAGTCGCAGGGGCTTGAGAGCGTCTGAAGCTACGAGGAAGCGGCAGCAAGAAGATCCGGGGTGGTGCTGGGGGGGGGCAAGGGGGAGTGACAAGGAGCTCGCCTTCTGGCCCTTTAAAAGGGAAAGCATCAAGCAGGGGGCGGGGGAGGGAGAGGGATGGGCAGCGGCTCCAGCCTATCAGCGACAAATAAATAAACGCAACGCGCCAATGAGGGAGGGAAGATCTTTGTGCGCTTTCCCAGACTCCAGGTGAGTCATTGCGCGATGCTCACAGGTTGTTAGAGATGCAGCTCCCACCTCGCAGCCTTTAGGCACCGAGTGAATAGGAAGCAAGCAGCACCGCCGACCCTGGACTGTGAAAGTGACTGACATCGGCTGGCATCATCACCAACTCTTTCAGAAGCATCGTGGGTTTTCGTTTTAGTTTAATAATCGAGGCTTGGATCACGGTTTGCTCACGCCGCTTGTGTGTGCAAGGCGCATATAATCATAATATCATGTACCATATCTGGCACGTCCATCTCCCAAGAGACTGCGATCTACCTACAGTATAAAAATACTGGCTGTGTGGAAGAAATGTAAAGACTATCTGAATAAATACTGTAATATTAAAGATATGTAATCACTTGGAAGAATTAATTAGGCCTAGGATTACATTGGGATTAAAGATATAAAGAAGAAAATGTACGATAAGAAAAGTTAGGAAATATGATTGTGGCTGTGATATGGTTTTATGAAATAATGTTATTGGAAACTGCTATATATAATTACTAAGAAATTCAGATGGAAGAGATTTGAGGAAGTCAAATAATATGTCTACGAAAATGGATCTTAATTAATTAGGTGTTAGTGTATTGATGATTTGTTGTATTTTATGTTGTATATTTTTTTCTTTTTCTTTTTTTGGGTTTCATTCTTTCTCCTTTATTGTTGTCAACTTTTTCTTTTGTTATGTCTATGTATGGAAAATAATAAATATTATTGTGGGAAAAAATAATACTGGTCTACCCATTGTCATTGTCAGGAGTTGCTGAGCTTTTTTTAGAGGAGGGTTGGCAAAATTTGTCAAGTTTTTTTTTTGGGGGGGGGGAGGGTTGGCAAAAGGAACACTAAGGCGATCCCAATCGACCTGGGACACATCCAGGATCGGCCAGTAGATCGTGATCAACCTGTTGGACATGCCTGATATGTATCATAAATATAATATATCCTATATCATATAATATAGAACAACTTTCTTTGTGGGATTTCTGACTTCCACAGTCACAATTTAGCATGTGCTAAATTCTTCTAAGGAGAGATAATTTCGTCCAGGTATGGAGTTTAGGTTCTCCGGTTTAGGGAACATTGGAGAAGCATGCGCTCTCAGTTGTTGTACTGGGCTAAGGCCCGGTATTTCTCTGCCACTTTCCAGCAAAGTATGTGTTAAGGATTTCCTAGAAACTAAAACCATTTCTCTCTTTATTTTGGAAGAGAAAGGAGGCCAGCATAAAGGGGAAGGAAATAATTGTTTCCAATTTCCTATCATTTAGCAGAGGAGCCAGACTGGGCTTGCACGGTGGCTGGCTTTCTTTCTTAGGTCTGTGTTATAAGCACACTGGATTTTTAGCACGTACACTCGAAAACCATAGTCTGCAAGCAAGACAAACCTGCATTTTTGAAAAATGCATATATGGGTGGAAAAGTCATGTATATCCACAAGTATGTGTTTGTGTGCGGGCAAGAAACATTGGGGTGCAGTTCCTCCTTTAAAAACACATCTTTTAAAAAAGCACATGACTGTTGGTTCTAGTGGAAATCTCTTTACTGTGCTTGAACTGAAAAAGGATTTGTGGATTTAAGATTGTGGATCCCAACTTAAATTGGTTTAGAGGGCCTGTTTAGAGAACGTGCTTCAGTTGATTTACCTGGCCGACAATGAAGCCCAGAGAGAATTGTTGTTTGAGGAGGCTCTCTAAAGACTACTGTGTAAGGAAACAATCACGCTTTGTAACTGCCATTCAGAAATTCAGGCTACTTACCTGAGTGTAATCCCTGCTGAACTCAATGGGGCTTGTTTTAGGTTAGCCCTGTCACCGTGTTCCTGTTGCCATTCAGAAGGAACCAATGCATTTCAATAGTAAAAAGGTACGGTGAAAAGGACTCCTGGACGGTTAAGTCCAGTCAAAGGCGACTATGGGGTTGCGGTGTTCATCTCGCTTTCAGGCTGAGGGAGCTGGCGTTTGTCCACAGACAGCTTTCTGGGTCACGTGGCCAGCAGGACTAAACCACTTCTGGCGCAACGGAATACTGTGATGGAAACCAGAATGCACTGAAACACCATTTACTTTCCCGCCACAGCAGTACCTATTGATCTACTTGCACTGGTGTGCTTTCAAACTGATAGGTTGGTAGGGGCTGGGTCAGAGCAACGGGAGCTCACCCTGTCACGGGGATTCGAACCACCAACCTTCCGATCGGCAAGCCCAAGTGGCTCGGTGGCTTAGACCACAGTGCCACCCGTGTCCCTATATTTCAATAGTAGCAATCTTTCAGTATATACAGATGTGCTCCTAAAGGTTGAAGAGAAGGCCTATATATATAAATGAAGTTGCTAACAAGCACAATATGAGAGGATTACACACATAGATTTGCCACCCCTAATTTGGGTAACAATTTCCAACTCAGTGTTGTGCAATTTAGTTGACATGCAAGAGACGAGGCATCTAGGAGCAAACGCCCTTAGCACACAGCAAAGAAAAGAAAAATTCAAAAACACC
Source organism: Podarcis melisellensis (assembly GCF_964234715.1). NCBI lineage: Eukaryota > Metazoa > Chordata > Lepidosauria > Squamata > Lacertidae > Podarcis > Podarcis melisellensis. The sequence goes on from NC_138529.1 coordinate 14,011,108, forward strand.
ATCCTGAATGCTGTGCCCACTTTACAGATTAGGAAGTGGGGGGCAGCAGGGACAGAATATTTACTTATTGTCATTGCAATTGGTGTTATTACTGGAGTCCAGTCTCCAGGCTTATGCTTATCTACTCAAATGGGAGATTTCTCGAAGACTGGCTTTATCCTAACTTTTCCTAACTTCCTTCCATCCCATGAAGACTGCAGTTCGTTCTACACACACAGTCCAGTCCTGTGCAGGGTTTAATGCCATTTAAATCAATGGGTTTAGGAGCAGCTAACTTTGCATAGGATTGGGCTGTTCCAGTGGCGTAGCGTGGGGGGTGCAGGGGGGGCCGGCCGCACCGGGCGCAACATCTGGGGGTTAGGGAAATCCACGGGTTAGGGGCGCAAATCCACGGGTTAGGGGGTGCAAATCCACGGGTTAGGGTGCGCAAATTACTTGCCTTGCCCCGGGTGCTGATAACCCACGCTACGCCAGTGGGCTGTTCATTCAAATTCAGCCCTGTTTAGCTTATCAGGGGTTGCTTCTGAATAAACATCCATAGGCTGCAAGAGAGGGTTCTGATCTAGGTGCTGGAAACACCTCTATCATCCCTTCTTCTTGACTAGTTCAAAGCTGTTGTATTATATATATTTTGCGCAGCACAAAAGTACAGGTAATTTGGTCCTGGAGCTATGCTTAGACAACCCTCTAGGTGGCAGTAGTTTTCCTGCTTACCGATAGTGTCAACATTTTTGCAGGCCTTTGATAAAGAGAATTCTCTGGTGAATAATCATTTTGGACAATAGTTCATGCAGGAGTTCATAATTCTAAAGACAGAATGGAATTTAATAATGTTTTGTAGACACTTGCAATGTTTTGCAGACATTCCCTTGTGTCTAAGAGTCTCATGAGAACTAGAAACTGAATCGATCAATCAATGGTCCTTGGTTTCAATAAATTTTGAACTTGATTTGATTGTTGTATTTATGTCTCACCTTTTCCTCAGAGGATCTCATAGCTGTCCCCGCACAACACAACAACCCTGTGAGGTAAGTTAGGCCAAGAGACAGTGATTGTCCCAAGGTCTCCCAGTGAGCTCCATTCAAACTCTGAAATAATGTGCTTCCAAAATACTGGATCTGTGGTGACAGTTCTGTGCATGGTTACCTCTAAGGAAGACCTATTGAATACAGTGGTACTCAGGATTAGGCCTGGCTATGTTTCAGAGCCACTCTGGGATCAGTTACCTGACCTCTGCCCATGGATTCCTTAAAAAAAATTTAAGAGTTGAAACTCTGCTTCTAGGATCTAAGTCACGCAAAGGCACTCAAGCATTTGGGCTGGCATTAATTAAAAAAATTTGAACACGTCTTACATTTAATTTTAAAAATAATTTAAATGTTTAAACGCATTAGGCTACCAGAACATCTGAGGCCATTGCACGCAGAAAGTCCCATGCTTAGTCTCCTGTTGTTGTTGTTTAGTCGTTTAGTCGCGTTCGACTCTTCGTGACCCCCTGGACCAGAGCATGCCAGGCACTCCTGTCTTCCACTGCCTCCCGCAGTTTGGTCAGACTCATGTTTGTAGCTTCGAGAACACTGTCCAACCATCTTGTCCTCTGTCGTCCCCTTCTCCTTGTGCCCTCCATCTTTCCCAACATCAGGGTCTTTTCCAGGGAGTCTTCTCTTCTCATGAGGTGGCCAAAGTATTGGAGCCTCAGCTTCAGGATCTGTCGTTCCAGTGAGCGCTCAGGGCTGATTTCCTTAAGAATGGATAGGTTTGATCTTCTTGCAGTCCATGGGACTCTCAAGAGTCTCCTCCAGCACCATAATTCAAAAGCATCAATTCTTCAGCGATCAGCCTTCTTTATGGTCCAGCTCTCACTTCCATACATCACTACTGGGAAAACTGTAGCTTTAACTATAACTATATATTTGTTGGCAAGGTGATGTCTCTGCTTTTTAAGATGCTGTCTAGGTTTGCCATTGCCTTTCTCCCAAGAAGCAGGCGTCTTTTAATTTCGTGGCTGCTGTCACCATCTGCAGTGATCATGGAGCCCAAGAAAGTAAAATCTCTCACTGCCTCCATTTCTTCCCCTTCTATTTGCCAGAAGGTGATGGGCCCAGTGGTCTCCTGAACCTCCTGTTAAAAAGGTGATCAGGTAAGACATGATGTGAAACACCTGTGCCTGACTCGCTGAAGAGTTTCTGCCAGTCCGAGCATGCACTATTGGGCTGGATGGAAGGACTTTTAGACTTGGCATCCTGTGAGTTATGACGCCATGTGTCCTTAAATCCCAGCACCAGGAAATAACCTAGCTAAAAGGCCTCTACCCTTGAGGCCCTGAGAAAAGTTCCCTCTCCAGATCGCAGGCTACCCAGGGTCTTTGTGTTTTATATATATATATAGAGAGAGAGAGAGCGCACAAAGAATTTTCTCAGTGCCTCTCACAATGGAAGCATCCTTGCCCAGGGTCCTGTGGTGTTTGCTCTAAGCCAGGCTCCCGTCCCTCGAGGAAATGAGAGACTGCTCTTCTTCCATCTGGCTTGACTGCCTCTCCCATTTGCAGAGCTACAGAAGGGAGAGGCCAAGGCTCTCCCCGAGGCGCTTTAATGTGAATACTCAGCACAGCGTGTTTCCTAACCTCAGCAAGTCAGTTTCGCCGGCGCACACCCTAGTGGTTCCTTTGCCTGACATGGTGCATGTGGGAGGCACGTTGTGCGCAACCTTCAACATTTCTCCAGTGCAAATAGGGACACCCTATAACACCCTATTCAACATTTATCCGATGAAAATAGGAACGTCCAAGTGCTATTTTTCTAGAAAAAGAGGTGCCGGAGATCACCAGGAACACCTCCCTCGTTCTCTTAGAATGGCAATGGCGCCCACCGGAGAGTTCCGGAGAGTTCCGGCTGAAAAAAAGCCCTGGGGAACGTCTTATTCCATACCCTCCAACATTTCTCCGATGAAAATACGGGCACCTTGCCATACCCTCCAACGTTTTTCTGAGGGAAGTAGGGGCATCCTGCCATACCCTCCAACATTTCTCCAATGAAAATAGGGGCACCCTGCCATACCCTCCAACATTTCTTTGATGAAAATAGGGGCACCTTGCCATACCCTCCAACATTTTTCTGAGGTAAATAGGGGCACCCTGCCATATCCTCCAACATTTTTCTGAGGTAAATAGGGGCATCCTGCCACACCCTCCAACATTTTTCTGAGGGAAATAGGGGCACCCTGCCATACCCTCCAACATTTCTCCAATGAAAATAGGGGGATCCTGCCATACCCTCCAACATTTCTCCGATGAAAATAGGGGCACCTTGCCATACCCTCCAACATTTTAATGAGGGAAATAGGGGCACCCTGCCACACCCTCCAACATTTCTCCAATGAAAATAGGGGGATCCTGCCATACCCTCCAACATTTATCCGATGAAAATAGGGGCATCCTACCATACCCTCCAACATTTCTCCGATGAAAATAGGGGCGTCTTGCCACACCCTCCAACATTTTTCTGAGGGAAATAGGGATGTTCTAAGGAAAAGCAGGACATTCTGGGATCAGATCAGGAACCGGGATGGCTTATTTAAATCTGGGACTGTCCCTGGAGAATAGGGAGACTTGGGAAAGTTTGCATATGTGGGAAAGAATGGTCCTGAAAGGATTTTATTATTACGGTATTATTATTAATTGTTTAAGCACTAGTGGTTGTTGGGGGGGCAGAGGGTGGGATGGATGGAAAGACCATTGCCAAAGACTGGAGCAATGGCCAGGTGCTGTTTATTGAAATCTGTCCCTCTCCCTAAACCAAACATGGCCTCCAGGCCCTGAGGAAAACAAGGGAGGAATCCCTCTCTGGCAATATATTGCAAACCTTGATGTGTGTGCTTGTGTGTGTGTTATGCAAAAATCACAATGTGGGGAAAACCGTGAAGCCGGCTAGTGCCTCTGCATAGCTCCATCCACATTTTATACATTATAATATATCAGTATATTGCAGTGTTTAGCTGGTGATACATCACGATGTTGAAAACCAGATATTGGTCAGCCCTCTCCAGGCCCAATTATGTCCATTGAAAAGACTCATATATTTAAAGCACACCGGTTCCCCCTCCCTCATAATATTGGGAACTGTAGTTCTGTGAGGGGGTTGTATTTCTGAGAAGTATTATTTTAAAACACATTTTATTGATTTTTAAGCAAATACAAATGAGATAACCATTAAACACAAATGGCATTTGTTGTCTCTAGACATACGCATTCCACATATTTCTGAGAATTATAGCTCTACAACCTACAGCTCCCAGGATTCTTTTGGGTAAACAATGTGCTTTAAATGTACAGTTTTGTAAAGATTAGTTTTTTGTTATACCTTATAAATTTCTGATAATATTTTACTTTTATATTTTGAAGAATTGTATTATTTTTGAAGAAATTAATATATTAGAAATGTTTTTTTTAAATGAATAAATGAAACAGATAGACAAGTTTTGATAGATGCTACTGAGATGGCAAAGGAGTTAAAAATACTACCAAACTTTGAGACGGAACAAGTTAGAAAAAAAGAAAAAGTAATGGCAGTTTGAGGCCCAAGAAAAGGCAATGCACAGTAGGTTTCTACTGTGCTGTTTAGACATGGCCATATAATCTGTTGAAGAGAGATTCCAACAGCTACAATAATATAATTCCCTATTTGGCTTTCTGTATGATATATATCAATAAAAAAATCTACTGAAGATGTCCTTAAGGTCTGCAAGAATTTGGAAAAATCATGGATGCACAATGGAAACAAAGATACTGTACTGATGCTGAACATCTGGGCTGTGAACTTATAGCAGTAACTCCATAACTTCCAAAGTTTATGCTGCTGTAAGGAGTACAACTCTTCATACTACCACAAAAATTTCTGGATAATGTGCCTAATGTTTCTGCTGCTCTAAGGATCCTTCTCACACTTCCAGTGTCAGCGACAAGTGGTGAAAGCTCAGATTTAAATATGCTCAACAATACTGTACCGCAAAAGAGACTAGCTGGCTTGCCAACTATATCAGTTGAATCTGCCGAAGTGTCGACATCTGAGCTGAAGGAATGGGTGGCAAAATTTGCAAAGGGAAAGGCAGGCAAAGCGAGATCTTTATGTCCCCGAAACTGAAACTTTTAAGAAACTTAAATTTTAGCACCACAGTTTGACTCATGTGCTAAAAAATTTCCTTTTGCATTAGAGAAAGATAATCCAAGATGGTTACATTACTTATCCTTGCAGTTTAAAATAACTCTAGAAGTTTAGAGTTTTGTGCATTTCATTTTTTTTCTGCGAGATACCCGTTTTTGTAGATTGAAGTTAGCATTTGGGGGGTGCAAGTAGTTAGCCTTGCCAAGTATGCAAAATAGCCTGGCACCAGCACTGTGTCCACCCCCCAAAAAACTCATTCTGTGTGCAGAAGACAACCAAACTAGCAGCAGGCGTTTACTTCAACACTGGTGATGGAATAGGCTCTTCTCCGAGGCCTGAAGGCAGCAGACTAGTTAAGAGGATGCTGTGCAACTCTATCCTCTAGCACCTTGCTGTTTGAGCATCTGCTACCCGAGGTGGCTCCCTCTCTCTGCCTTAAGGTAGGGCTGGACCTACTCCCCCCCCCCATGGTGTCTCTTGTCTGTGGAGGATGGATAGTCAAGCAGGTTTTGCTCCACTGCAATGCTATCTCCTAGTGCTGTGTTGTCATAGAACAGGCATAGGCAAACTCGGCCCTCCAAATGTTTTGGGACTACAACTCCCATCATCCCTGTCCACTGGTCCTGTTTAGCTAGGGATGATGGGAGTTGTAGTCCCAAAACATCTGGAGGGCCACGTTTGCCTATGCCTGTCATAGAATGAATGTGTAAAGTGCATCCCTATCCTTTCATACTAATCGGTGAATGACAGCCAGTGATTTATATGAGAAATACGTACAGAGATGCACTCAGGAATACCACGGAGGTGGGGGCTAAACTTGCTCCCTTTTTCTTGTGACCCCAGCTGCTGGCAATCATAGAACCATAGAATTGCAGAGTTGGAAGGGACCCTAAGGGACCTATAGTCCAATCCCCTGCAATCCAGGAATCCTCTGTCCAATGTGGAATTTGAATCCACAACCCTGAGATTGGGAGTCCCATGCTCCACCAACATCAAGCTTGCTTCTAGCTGTCAAGTCCCATTCTAGGATCTGTGTCTTGGCCCCCTTGCATGTAATTTTATCTGGCATGAGTTGTTTTGTTTTAACTCCATATTATTTATACCTTTTACCTTTTTTAAAAACCTATTTATACCATTGTCATGTCACTTTTAGGGACACGGATGGCGCTGTAGGTTAAACCACAGCGCCTAGGACTTGCCGATCAGAAGGTCGGCGGTTCGAATCCCTGCGACGGGGTGAGCTCCCGTTGCTCGGTCCCTGCTCCTGCCAACCTAGCAGTTCAAAAGGACCTCAAAGTGCAAGTAGATAAATAGGTACCGCTCCCGCGGGAAGGGAAACGGTGCTTTGGTATGCTGCTCTGGTTCGCCCAAAGCGGCTTAGTCATGCTGGCTACGTGACCCGGAAGCTGTACGCCGGCTCCCTCGGCCAATAAAATGAGATGAGCGCCGCAACCCCAGAGTCATTCGTGAGTGGACCTAACGGTCAGGGGTCCCTTTACCTTTACCTTTACTGTGTCACTTTTAACATTATTGTTTTAACCCAACTTGTGTTATATTTTATTTATTTTAAGCCACCTAGTTTTATAATAAGAGTTACGGGTCAGGCTAGGACATGACAAAAGATAATTGGTATTTCCATTTTTTTGTTTTTGTTTCAGAAGATGTATTCTGCAACACGTCAGTCAAAATGGTGGATATATACTGGATTGTCCACACACCATTCTGCTTTTCATTGTTCTGTGATGCTCCCTAGTGTTACTGCATAGTTGGCATCTGGGGCAGGGGCCACTCTTGCATTTTAGTGCAACAAAAGCGGGGAGCGGGGGATAAACAGAATCACTTGTGGTATAAAAAGTAGGGACTTACAGGGCACGCACTGATTGGAAACTCAGCTATGTGTCTGCCCAAAAAATTCTGCAGGTGCAATGGGGATTGGAAGCAGGATCACGTAAAACTGTGCTGATATCGTCATGAACACAAATCATAATGAATGCACAATAAAAAGGACATCTGGAGGGGGGCCCTAACGATCGTCTTCTTTGTTTCTGGGCACAGTTCAAAGTGCTGTTTTTGACCGAAATGGTTTGGGATCAAGGTATTTGGGGTGGGGGTAGGAAACCACCTTCTCCCATATAAACCTGCACGCTCTCGTAAGAACTGCTGCTTTTAACCCCCTGCATCAGATGCCCACCCCCCTATTCAAAGACGAGGCTTGCTGATTCTGTGCTATTTTTAATTTTAAAAGTTTTTTTTATTGGGCTTGGAGGTTGTATAACTCCATACCCTCTAACATTTCTCCGAAGAAAATAGGGACGTGCTAAGAAAAAGTGGAACATTCGGCTCAAATCTAGAGTTGCCATACGTCCGGATTTCCCCAGGATTTGGCCGTTGGGAACTGTGTCCGGGCAGGAATCCCTTTAAGGCCCAGGAAAATCTGGGCGTATGGCAACCATATCGGAAGTGGCGATTTTGGCGATTTCTGTGCAAAAAAAGTTCACTTTCTGTAATTTGGCATCTTTAATCAAATCAGAAACCAGGGCGGCTTCTGTAAATCCAGGACTGTCCCTGGAAAATAGGGACTGTTTGAGACAGTTTGCATCACATCGGTCTTTCCTGTCTGGCTCTAAGTGTAAGTACATTTAGACAAGCAATGGCACACTTTAAGAGAGCAATAGGTAACTCCTGGACTAGATTCTATAACCAGAGTAAACTCAGGTTTGGAGCTGTGCAGAATGATTAAAGAACACCATATAGTGATGGTGTTGTTTTGCACGCTTCCTTTAAACATGCACTAGAAGGCAGGCTCTGCTTCTCAAATACCCCAAGGACTACAATCCCTGAAATTAGCCATTTGGGGTCGCTGCAAAGCAAGGCCCTCTCATACCCTTCCCCCAGCCTGGGACAGAACTGTCATTCAGCCAAAACAAGCTGGCCACATATTTCCCAACCATTTTGCCCCCTCCCTCGCGGATAGTTGGGCTGGCATCCAGCACATCTGCAGTTACGGTCGGGTCTTGCCAGCTGGAAAACCCAGAGGCTGTGACGCCAGCAAAGGCCTCTCCAGCCTGGCTGTTTCCCCAGTGCTGGATCCCACCCTTTTCCACTCGGATGAGGCAGTTTTTTTACTTCCATGGAGAAGGGAGGGGGGGCTCCTTCTGACCTCCTCCGGTTAGCAAAGACGACACTGCCTCAAAGCAAGGGCTTGCCAGGATTGCAGTCAACCCTGGGACTTTGTTGTCTGTGCCGGAGCTCAGCTCTGGGTCATGTGAAATAATCAGTTAACACTAGAGAAAAGAAACTATATCAGCTTGCCCAGAGAGCACTTCCATCAACACCCAGCAGTTGCAAGCAGGCCTTACAAAACGGGGATGAGAGAGCACAGGATGGAGCGCATGGCTCTATTTAGGCTTCCACCCTAACATTCTCTTTAAAAATAATAAGATTCCTTCCTTCGCTCCGTTTGTCTTTTCTGAAAGGAAAGAGCAAAAGCTCAGTGATCATACCCTCCAACATTTCTCTGATGAAAGTAGAGACATCTTCAATAAATATAATCAGTGCTTTCTTTTCTTAAAAAATGTTTAGGGTTATGCGTACCCCCAGAAAGCACTAATAATAATAATAATTCAATTTAATTTAACTACAGTGGTACCTCAGGTTAAGTACTTAATTCGATCCGGAGGTCCGTACTTAACCTGAAACTGTTCTTAACCTGAAGCAACACTTTAGCTAATGGGGCCTGCTGCTGCTGCTGCGCCGCCGGAGCACGATTTTTGTTCTCATCCTGAAGCAAAGTTCTTAACCCGAGGTAATATTTCTGGGTTAGCAGAGTCTGTAACCTGAAGTGTATGTAACCTGAAGCATATGTAACTCGAGGTACCACTGTATTTATACTCTGCCCATCTGACTGGGTTGTCCCAGCCACTCTGGGCAGCTTCCAAAATCTATAAAAACATAATAAAACATTAGACATTTAAAAAGTACCCTATACAGTACAAGGCTGCGTTGAGTTAAGCCTGTCCCTCTTTGAGAGGGGTAGAGTGTTATTAGGCACATATTTTTTTGAAATGTCTAACCCAAAGCTGATCAAAGAAATGGGCTGGATAAGAAATGGGAAGGATCCAACCATTTTTACTCACGATGCCGTATTTGTGGCGCCCTGTTTATGGATTGACCTCCCAAGGGAGGCCTGCCTGGCGCCAACATTGTAATTTTTGTGTGTGCTAGGCAAATAGTCTGTTCAAAACATTCTCCCGGGTTTCAAATATATTTTTACCTTTTAACATGCTCGTTTCTAATTTTGTGCAGTATTTTATCTTGTATTTTTGTAAAGCTCTGCAGAAAGGCAGACTCTCCAAGTGTGTCTATTTTCCAGGGACATCCCTGATTTAGAAAAGCTGTCCAGGTTTCTGATTTGATCCTGGCAAGTCCTGCTTTTTCCTTCAGATGTCCCTATTTTCATTGGAGAAATGTTGGAGGTTATGGAGTTATCCAACCCCCGAGCCGTTTGAAGGCAATCCTGTATAGGGAAGTTTATTGTTTTATTATGTTTTTATATACCGTATATTGGAAGCTGCCCAGAGTGGCTGGGGCAACCAGATAAGATGTGTGGGGTATAAATAGTAAAATTATCATTACGGGATGTCCGTATATTCATCAGATAAATGTTGGAGGGTATGGAAAGGTGGTACATAAATTTTTGGAATTACTATGTACGTCGAAAGAAATATCGTTTGAGCTTCTACTGAATTCACTAAGATGGCTGCCTTTCCAAATTCAAGCCAGGTTTTCCATCTCACCCAGAAGGGGGATCCTCTTGTGGAGAGAACTAGGCCTTCCTGCAATTTATGGGATCTGGTAGTTGTAAAGTTAAGAGCAGTTACAGTCACTAGTAGGTGCTAGTGAAAATAGAGTTAGGTAAGGTGTACTAAATGGAGCAAATTGTTACTCAGCAATCACAGAATGTGCATCTGCACCTTCCTGCAGGGCACCCGCAAAATATTGTCACAGGTTCTGTTTGCTGTAAATGTATGGGCTTTGAGGATATAACTTCATGCACAGCAAAGCATCTTTATGTGCCCTACTGGTGAGTTGATAGGTGAGTATCCTATAATAGTTTCTTCTGCAACCCTATGATTTATGCTCTCTGCTCACGAGTTCTCTGCTTTGTGGCTTGTGTCTCTCTTTCTGGCTTAGGATATCTCTGTTTTCACTTACCCCATAAAAACCGGGCCGCTGCCACTATTATTATTATTATTATTATTATTATTATTATTATTATCACCATTATTATTATTATTATTATTATTATTATTAGTAGTAGTAGTAGTATACTGCCCTTTACCCACAACATAAAATCACAATATAAAAACACAGCATACATAATAAAAACAAAAACACCCCAATAATGCCCCATTTAAGATTGACCTGGCTTGAAATAAAAAAATTAGCATATCTGAAGAGACCCAGAGCCATTGCAATCTATTTATCAAGGTGCAACACTTGAGGGGGGGCAGAAATAAAAGAGGCTGTTTGTGAGAGGACAGGTGTTCCTCGTGCTTCCATGGCAACTGGCCCTCAAAGAAAGATGTGGTTTTTTTAAGCCATTCCCTCTAACCAGCCAGGGACCCAAACCAGAGAACATGTGGTCCTCTGGATGTTATTGGGTTCCCAGCCTCCGTCGGTTTCAGCCGGCATGGCCAGTGGGCAGCGATGATGGCAGATGCAGAGCCACAGGTTCCCCAACTTTGAACTAAGCCAAAAACAGCAGGCTGCTGTTGTTTTTAAAATTATTTTTTTACTTGACAATGCTACCATCACAAAGAGATGTGAAAGGACGAGCTCTCTTGCAAGGGCGGATGAGGCGAGGAACCATTTCTGGCCTGTCAATACTGGGCAGGGCCAGGGGAAACCAGATAGAGCAACTAAAGTCAATTTTACTTTTTTGTTAAATTCCCTCCCCGCAGACTACATCATTCAGGCCCGCTAGGCAACCAGAGGGAGCTACCTGGAGCAACCTTAATAATAATAATAATAATAATAATAATAATAATAATAATAATAATATTTATAGCCCGCCCATCTGGCTGGGTTTCCTCAGCCACTTGGGGCGGCTCCCAACAGAAGACTAAAGCAGAACAAAACGTCAAACATTAAAAACATCCCTAAACAGGGCTGCCTTCAGATATCAGACAGTTGTTTATTTCCTTGACATCTGATGGGATGGGCAATGACTAGGTTGCATTGTCAAACTCCTGAGGGATCCGGTATCTGTAAGAGTTGCGCAGAAGGCAGCGCCTTGCCTGTTTTGTGACTTCTCTGCCTCTGTAAATTCTCCCGCTACTACTGCATGTGAATGGGAAAAGCAGTGTATGCTGAAAATTTCCCATTTGTGTGCAGCTTTTTAAAAAACGACTGGAGCCTTTTCAAGGTCTGGGCCTGACAGCTGTAAGGGGAGCATTTTGCTGCTGCAGCAATAGACGGGAGTGCTTCTATGCTGCTTGGGAACACCTGGAGTACTGTGTCCAGTTCTGGGCATCACAGTTCAAGAAGGACACTGACAAACTGGAACGTGTCCAGAGGAGGGCAACCAAAATGGTCAAAGGCCTGGAAACGATGCCTTATGAGGAACGGCTAAGGGAGCTGGGCATGTTTAGCCTGGAGAAGAGGAGGTTAAGGGGTGATATGATAGCCATGTTCAAATATATAAAAGGATGCCACATAGAGGAGGGAGAAAGGTTGTTTTCTGCTGCTCCAGAGAAGCGGACACGGAGCAATGGATCCAAACTACAAGAAAGAAGATTCCACCTAAACATTAGGAAGAGCTTCCTGACAGTAAGAGCTGTTTGACAGTGGAATTTGCTGCCAAGGAGTGTGGTGGAGTCTCCTTCTTTGGAGGTCTTTAAGCAGAGGCTTGACAACCATATGTCAGGAGTGCTCTGATGGTGTTTCCTGCTTGGCAGGGGGTTGGACTCAATGGCCATTGTGGTCTCTTCCAACTCTTATGATTCTATGATTCTATGAAAGCGTAGAGGGTGTGATATTGTAGGAAGGCAAGGCAGGGAAACGCAAGAAGCAGGAGATCCTTCTGGTGGGATGCTTGGTGGAGGAGGCTAAGGTTCTCCTTATGTGACTTCACGGTAGGAAAAACTGCATCTGTTGAATTTCTGCCTGGCATCTGGCTTCGGTTAAGGGGGAATGATCAAAACCTTCATGCAGGTAGGTAAGGAGTCCAGTAGGCCTGAAGTGGGTAAGGATCCTCATATTCTTTCAATGCAGAATAATTGCCAATTACTTGCAATTGGAGCAATTAAATAATGATGGAAGGGTGTCTTTCACCTATACTTTTAGGATATACAGTGGTACCTCGGGTTAAGTACTTAATTTGTTCCAGAGGTCTGTTCTTAACCTGAAACGGTTCTTAACCTAAAGCACCACTTTAGTTAATGGGGCCTCCTGCTGCTACCACGCCGCCAGAGCACAATTTCTGTTCTCATCCTGAAGCAAAGTTCTTAACCCAAGGTACTATTTCTGAGTTAGTGGAGTCTGTAACCTGAAGCGTATGTAACCTGAAGCATATGTAACCCGAGGGACCACTGTACTTAATTCATTCCGGAGGTCCATCCTTAAGCTGAAACTGTTCTTAACCTGAAGCACCACTTTTGCTAATGGGTCCTCCTGCTGCTGCCACACCGTCGGAGCACGATTTCTGTTCTCATCCTGAAGCAAGGTACTATACCCGAGGTACTATTTCTGGGTTAGCGGAGTCCTTAACCTGAAGTGTATGTAACCCGAGGGACCACTGTACTTACAATTCTAGCAATTAAATAATGATGGAAGGGTGTCTTTCCCCTATATTTTTAGGATATAATTTTAGTGAGGGAGCTAGTGTTGTTGACTGTTGAGAAGCAGAAGAAAAGTAGCCTGGCCTGCTCCTGTGTTTTAAAAGATCACAAATCAGTAGATGAAGCTTTTTACTAACATTATCACTTGTGAATGTGTGTACTGTCAAGCTGCTCTGAAAAAAACAGGGCTGGTTCCAAAGTTGGCAACCCTATTTCTGACGCTGGCAATGATGTTGTGGGTGTATGCCTGTGCGTTATTTTAGGGGAGCTTTGGTTGTGTCCCTCTCACCTTTCACTTGTACGAACAGTGTAAGACACTGTCCCAGATCTTGATCAGATGACAGTCTAATATGAGATAGTTAATTCTTAATCCCCTTGCTTAGCTCTGTAAAGCTAAGCGGGGCATGGGTGGACGGCCATTGGGAGCCCCATGCAGACTAATCTCTAAAAGCAGTGTTTCCCAAACTTGGGTCTCCAGCTGTTGTTGGACTACAACACCCATCATCCCTAGCTAGCAAGACCAGTGGTCAAGGATGATGGGAATTGTAATCCAAAAGCAGCCGGAGACCCAAGTTTGGGAAACACTGCTCCAAAGGAAGTGCTGGATGTGCTTCAAACCGGGTGCTTAATATGGAACTGGCGCTCTGTGTGCATAAAAGTTTTTCACAACATCCACACAACGCCGTCGGCATCCAAATTTAATCCTGTTACATCCTCCCATTTAATCCAGATTCACCCATTTCTGTGGAAAATCTGATAATTATTTTTTTTTTAAGTTAAGTTTCTAACGTCCTGCTTGTAATATCTGAACAACCTGTTTGTGATAGGAAGCCCCCCATCTGGAAGTACCCTAGTAAATAAACAAACTCAGAATTCCTTTAGAATAAGTTGTGCTCATAAAAACCAAGGAAAGCTTTCAAGGGGTCGCTCAGAGTCACGCACAAGCAAGGGTGCATGGACTTTGCGACATAATGAAAGAAGGATAAATCTTTTTTAGAGTGTCCTGCTCACGTAATGGAAATGGGAGTAAATTGAACTGACCTCCTTCTTAACCAAACCTTTTGCATGCATTCCAGCCGTACAAACATCAGAGTGTTATGGATGCACACTCCCCATGCCTCTCCATTGAGCCAATCAAAAGGCATTACAGTGGTACCTTGAGTTAAGTACTTAATTCGTTCCAGAGGTCCGTTCTTAACCTGAAACTGTTCTTAACCTGAAGCACTGCTTTAGCTAATGGGGCCTCCTGCTGCTGCTGCGCCGCCGGAGCACGATTTCTGTTCTCATCCTGAAGCAAAGTTCTTAACCCGAGGTACTATTCCTGGGTTAGCGGAGTGTGTAACCTGAAGCGTATGTAACCTGAGGTACCACTGTACCAGCCAAGTTAAGACACTCAAGGAAGGTGCTGATAGCCAGGGCTGGTTAGGGCCTGGTCTGGAAAGGAACACACAGTCCCAAGATTTGGATAGCGAAGCCTAAGGAGTAGGCCATTCTCATTCCTATTTCGCAGATGGGAGACCGAGGCAGAGCTCTTCTGGTTCCAGATTCCACCGGGCCGCACTTCTGTTGATATGCGCCTCTCCATCAGGATGGTACCAAAACTAGAAATCCCCTCTTCTGTGCAGCTCCTTGAGAAGCACGTGATGCCAGCTGTCTCCAGTAATACAGCATGACACAAAGGAGAGTTGTGCTGCAGGGGATAAGTTATGGGGTGATATTCTACCCCCTCTCTGCTTTTTCTCATCGCTTTCCCCATGAAGAATGGGGAACGCATTTTCCACGTGGCCCACACCATCTCTCCTTTAGGGTGGTGCCAAGCTGAGGAATGCTCTGTTGTTGCTTTGTAGATAGCAGTGGTTCTCATTGATATTATATTACCTTCCTGCCCGGCTTATATGGGCTTTCCAGAGGCAACTGATTGGCCATTATGAGAAGCAGAATGCGGGAGTAGATGGACTTTTGGTTTGAACCAGCCAGGCAGCTCCTACTTTCTTCAGAAGTTAGAAACATTAAGGCCCTTTGGGGAGAAGGGAGCTTCACCCTGCTTATTCTTTCATTGAGATTCCCACTACCACCACTCCCTGCAGTTTTGTATCCTGAACTGCAGAGCCTTCAAGTGTCTCTATTTTCCAGGGACGGTCCTGGATTTACAGAAGCGGTCTTGGTTTCTGATTTGATCCCGGAATGTTCCACTTTTCCTTAGGTAAAGATAAAGGGACCCTTGACCATTAGGTCCAGTTGTGACCGACTCTGGGGTTGCGGCACTCATCTCGCTTTATTGGCCGAGGGAGCCGGTGTACAGCTTCTGGGTCATGTGGCCAGCATGACTAAGCCACTTCTGGCAAACCAGAGCAGTGCACGGAAACGCCGTTTACCTTCCTGCTGGAGTGGTACCTATTTATCTACTTGCACTTTGATGTGCTTCAAACTGCTAGGTTGGCAGGAGCAGGGACCGAGCAACGGGAGCTCACCCCATTGCGGGGATTCGAACTGCTGACCTTCTGATCGGCAAGTCCTAGGCTCTGTGGTTTAACCCACAGCGCCACCCGCATCCCCCACTTTTCCTTAGGATGTCCCTATTTTCATAAGAGAAATGCTGGAGGGTATGGAGTTATGCGACTCCTGAGCCAAGGAGATAAGCAACTATTCAACCTTTAGACGACATCTGAAGGCAGCTCTGTATAGGGAAGTTTTTAATTTTTAATGTTTTATTGTGTTTTTGTATATGCTGGAAGCTCAGAGTGGCTGGGGCAACCCAGTCAGATGGGTGGGGTATAAAAAATAATAAAGTAAAGTAAAAAAATTAAAGAATAAAAATAATAATTCAATCGGACGTCCCTATTTTCATCAGAGGAATGTTGGAGGGTATGGAATTGCCTGTCCTATTGGCATCATTACATGACATTCTATGTATTACTGTGATACTCCTGCTATGTACTGAAGTTCTCACCCTGGGCCAGCAGGGGGATATTGTAGATAATTTTCACTCAGGTCTAAATATGCAAATAAGGGATTGAAAGTGACGTTCTGTGATTGGATAGTTACAGAAAGTGGTCACTGTTGCATTGTAGTGGAGCTCTATATAAGCAGGCTGGCTGAACCCTTCAGTTCAGTTCTGTTCTGGCCTGTGAATAAATAAGAGCTGTTTGAAGAAGCGCTGTGTCATCTGATATGTTCACCCACAACTTAACTGCTCCTAGATCCATCACTTTGCCGTTTGACAACTGTTTCTGATTCTCCAACTATGACTGTTTCTGCATCGGGACAGAAACCTAGGAAGAGGCCATATGCTATTCAGACCATTAGTCCATCCACCACAGTATCGTCTATATAGACTACTCGTAGTTTGCTAGGGTTTCAGACTAGGGACATGCCAAACCTTACCTGGAGATGCTAAGGAATGAACCTAGGACCTTCTGCATCTAAGCCAGGTGCTCTAGCACTGAGCTATGGCCCTTCCTCAAAGCCTGGCTGCAGGAGCATGCCAGTCAGCAATCACACAGTTCAAAGTACGAGTTAACTCTTTATTAGCAAAAACACGATCTGCAGAGAGCTGGCTGAGTGTCAGGCCTAAGGACCACATCAGCTCATTCCCGGTGGTCTCACTCCATGAAAATTAATTGCAGAGACTGAGAGTCCCCATTTCCTCACAGCCATCTACGTTCCCTCTTTTTTCCAGGGCTTTCCCCAAGCAATCTGAGACTGCGCCTGCATGCAGCCAACCTCTTCTCCGCCCTTTTTACATCTCTTCTGGTTCTGAGAGACAAGCGGTGCAGGGGAGCTTGTCGCAGTGAGGGGTGGGGTGATAATTGTGACTCTTCAGCAGCCTGCCTCATCTCTGCCTCTTGGCCTCCTTCCTCTCCTGCTTCAGCTTCTACCTTTGATTCTGGACTTCTCTCTGCCACAGACTCTGCCCGCTCACTAAGCCCTGTTACCTATTCAGCTTCCAACACCTCCTCTTCCTGGTCTTCTCCCTTTGACCACTCATAATTGTCCCACCACCACTTCCTGGGCTTTGAGCCTTCTTCCGGTGGTGGTTCTCCAGTTGGTTCCTCCTGCCATTACTCTGCGTCCAACCAGCCCATGACACTGCAGTACTGAATAATAATAATAATAATAATAATAATAATAATAATAATATATATATAAAAAATTATACTCCACCCATCTGGCTGGGTTTCCCCAGTCACTCTGGGTGGCTTCCAACAAGAGATTAAAAATACATTAAAACATCAGTCATTTAAAATTTCCCTAAACAGGGCTGCCTTCAGATGGCTTCTAAACGTCAGATAGTTGTTTATTTCCTTGACATCTGATGGGAGGATGGTCCCACAGGGTGGGCACCACAGCCGAGAAGCCCCTCTACCTGGTTTCCTGTAACTTTGCTTCTCGCAGTGAGGGAACCGCCAGAAGACCCTCAGAGCTGGACCTCAGTGTCCGGGCAGATTGATGTGGATGGAGACACTCCTTCAGGTATAGAATCCTCACACCTTGATTACTGGTAATATGCTCTATATGGTGTTTTTTTTTGGATGGTCCAGAAACTGCAGCTAGTGCAGAATGCTGCCGCTAGATCACACTATGCAAAGATCACAGGACAAGGCCTTCTTTGTAGTAGCACCCCAGCTGAGGAAGTCTCTGCCCTTGGATGTCTACCAAGTTATTAAAATTTTTGTCTTAAAACACACCTGTTCTCTCAAGCCTTTGGAGAGATTTATGGTTTAACTGGTGCCTTTGTTTGTCTGATATACTGCTAGTAATTATTTTTATATTGAATTTTAGTTTATTAGCATTTTGTGGTTTGATTTTATTTGTGTTGTGTATTTAAATATTATACTGGAAACTACCTTGTGGTTTACTCTGTACCGAAAAGCGACTTATATATCAATAATAATAATAATAATAATAATAATAATAATAATAATAATAATAATTTAATCAAAGCACCTTTTTGTTACAGTTGAAGGTTCAAGGTCTGGATCCAGCAAAGGATTCCCTTCTTTTGAAAGGGGCCACATGCATAACAAGGAATTCAAAGATGGCAAGGGCCCATTCATCTCAATTTGTCAAGAAAACAAGGGGAAGGTGGAGGAATGAAGCGAATGAAAGATTATCCTTCTGTTGCCCTACTTTTCACACAGTTCTACCTGAATGGTGAGTTGGTGGATTCCTCCACATGACTGCAAGAGCTTTGAAGATGGGTCACCTGGCTAAAGGGAGTGGGACTTGGGGACAGCGTATGCCATAAGGAAAAGAGGTGTGAATGAATGGATGGATAAGGTTTCTATATATAATCCCATTAGCATGTCCTAGACTGCATGTTTCAGGACTACTGATTGTATACGGATGCTCTTCATAGGTGGGAAGAGGATGCTGATGTTTGTGTCTGTAAGGTACGGCAGTGGGAACTCCTTATGTGCTGGACCAATAAGGAGACAAACTCTGCGGAAAGAAAACTCACTTTCTAAGTTCAAAAAATACTTGAAATACTGAAAATAAATATTTTGGCCATAGGATATTTGCGTTATAGTGGGATTGGGATTTAACCATGGATGCTATCAGACTGTCACTGTTTTCAGGTTGTGCAGTTACAACGAACCCGTTTCCTCAGGAGATCTGACACTCTCTCTCTCTCTCTATAATTTTATTTATAATTTTTCAACAGATAAATAATTCAACAACATTTCATCTATGACTTTCCCTCTCTTCCTCCCTCCCTCCCTCTATGGTTCCCTCAAAATTTCAGTTTATGCTGTATATTATAGTTATTATATGCCTTCACCTTATCTTACAATAAAAATAAAAAGTTCGCCCCCACTGCTGTTCTTCCTCAAATCCTATTTGCTTTCTAACATTTTTACACTTGAGTTTTAAAGTATTCTGCAAACATTTCCCAATCTTCTTTAAAATCAGTCTTTTTCTGATCTCTAATTTTACACGCCAAACTTGCCAATTCTACATATTTTATTAATTTCAGCTGCCATTTTTCTTTGGTAGGTACCACCTCATCACGCCATTTTTGTGCGTATAACATTTGTGCTGTCATAGTTGCGTAAAGAAATAGATTTATTTGTTTTGGAGGGATATCTGTTCCAGTTATCTCTAGTAAAAAAGCTTTCAGTCTTTTGGGGAAAGTTACCTTAAATACATTTTTCAACTCATTATAAATCATCTCCCCAAAGTCCTCAGCTACTTTGCACGTCCACCACATGTGGTAAAACGAGCCTTCTACTTCTTTACATCTGACTTTTTGTCAGATGTGAACCAATAGCAAAAGGGTCTGGGAAGTGTGAGATAACGCAGTGTTGTCCAACTTCCCAACAAACAAAGCAGGTTGAATGCTCAATAAAGAGACTGACTGGAAGTGTCCTTTGTGCTGGGACACATTAGAGCAGTGTTCCCCAACCTTGGGCCTCCAGCTGTTTTTGGACTACAACTCCCATCATCCCTCGCTAGCAAGACCAGTGGTCAAGGATTATGGGAGTTGTAGTCCAAAAACAGCTGGAGGCCCAAGGTTGGGGAACACTGCACTAGAGCATCATGAGAAATAGATCAAATACCTAAAGACTCCTGTGAGTCTGGAGGAGGCTGCCTGCTGTGTCTCTGCATGATTTCCTGCTCTGGGCTTTGGCTCCTTCCAGTCTGCCTTGTGAGCAAGGGTGGCTCCTTCTCCGTTCTCTCTGCATCTGGCGAAGTTGAAGCAATTAATCATTCCCTATGCAGAGGCAGCAGAATTACCTGCCCTCAGAGGAGTCTTTTCATTGCTTCTCTGCATGATTGACTGCCCTTGGTTTGCCTTCGAAACAGGAGTTGTGCCCAGATCAGTGACCCAGGCTCCTCTGCAACTGGGTAACTCTAGACCTTGTGCGATATAAAAAGGGTACCTCTAGTTTTAAGTCAGGAAAAAAGGAAAGCTTGCTTCTGCTTGTGGATGCTAGCAAGCCAAGTGCTCCAGAGAATCTAAAAACCAGATGAGGACTTAGCGATTAAACAACTGTGAGATTCTATTTGTTCTCCGCTATAAAAATGTGCAGGAATCAGTTTGTATCCAGGGAAACACCAAACCACAAGGGGGCTCTCAGCTAACTGCCCAGGCATTCAGTTTTGCAAAAAGAAAGAAAAAAGGACAGAAAATGCCTCCTGACATTTTAACACTGACTGCCCTGGGTGGTTTGGGAATCGCAACAGATCCTCCCTTCAGCCGTCAAAAGAACGTGGTGTTGGGGTTTTTTGGGCATGCACGCCAACCCTGCAGTGTATCGCAGGCAGTTCTCATGGTGGGGTTTTTTGCATCATGTGTAGCAAAACTGCCCACATGAAAAGGAGATGATGCCACACCAGGATGCCCTGTGAACTTCACGGCTCAGCATAGCTGTCAACTTCTCCATTTTCTTGCAAGGAATCCTATTCGGAATAAGGGAATTTCCCTTGGAAAAAAAGGGAAAAGTTGACAGCTATGCGGCTCAGTCCCTCCTGAGTGTTCTTCTCTCGAGGGCGGAGATTTGTGTGTTGTCGGTCATGTGGCTTTATAACCTGCTTTGATTTCTGCCATTTATTTATTTTGTTTTCCAGTAGCATGGGGAAGGGAGCCTTGCCCATTTTCCCCGGCGGCAGGCGTTAGGACCTTGCGGAAAGCAGACATTCTGGCCCTGGATTCCAAGCTGGCTTGCCTTGGTGACGTAAGCCAGAAGCCCTGTCTCTCTCTCTCTCTCTCTTTTCTGTGTGTGAGTGTGTGTGTGAGTGTGTGTGTGTGTCTCTCTTCTCTCTCTCTCTTCCCCCTCTTCCCCCTCCCTTCCCAAGCTCTCTAACATTAAAGCGAAAATGCTCCTTTCTGTGCCTCCTCGTGCAGGGATCGCCACTTTTGGCTACAGCAAGAGCAACAAGAAGGTAAGGAAGAGGCCAGTCGTGGCTCCCCACCACCTCACCTCCCCTTTCTGCTTCCTATTTCCAAGATCTTGCAAACGTCCTTGGCATAGAGAAGGGAGGAGAAGTTAAAAAAAAAAGGGGGGGTTGAGGAAAACCAGGGTTGCCTTCCCCACCACCCAGCTGTGGTGGTGGTGTTGGTGTCTGAAGGGGAGACAGATCTTGCCAATTATTTGGGGAGGTTAGGCAGCTAGGAGGTTGGCTTCCCAACAGGGAAGCCCACCTCCAGGGTTGGCTGATCTTGGCCTCTGTTCCGGGGTGACCCCCATCCGCCCCTCGCACCGCCAGACCCCGCTTGCCAAGGCCGGAGTCTTCCCAAGGGCGACTTTGAGTCCGGAGCGATGGGGACGAAAAAATAGAATAATAATTAAAAAAAAGCTGGGTAGACCAGAACAACAGGCAGCGAAATCACAGCACTTCGTGAATCTCCCTGGGACATTAATATTCTGTGGGTTCCTCCCTGCACCCCTGATTATGGGGTGTTTGGTTTCTCGTCTGGGGTTTTTTTTTTTGGCTACGGGAACGGAGGACCTGCATCCAGGAGGGGCTGGGTACTGGAAGCAGGCAGTTCAAATTCTAGGCATGGGGTGTTCACACCAGGATCAGACTGAGGCCTTGTTTTTTAACCCTCTCCTGGCTCTTTCCAGGGGGATGGAGACTTCTGAAGCCACCCCCAGTGGGGTATTCTCGAGGGTGGGGTTCCAGGATGTGGTTTCTATGGCATCCACGTGTTCTGAGGAAGAGTGTGCCATAAAGGAGGCTTCCCCCCTTCCTCTTCCACCGCCCTTTCTGCTCCCCACATCTGGGGTGAGGCGAGAATACTCTGCATGCCAGGGAAGATGGGACATGTAGCTTGCAGGAGGATGCGAGGGAGCTGTAAGAAATGGGGGCTTGAACCCAGCACCACCCCCTCCTCGTCAGGACTGTCATTCGGAACCTGAATAGCCTTGTCAGGTTTGGAAAATGCATCTTGACTAGCCTGGGTATTTATTTGAACGTGTGGATTATTTCCCCCTCTGGCAAGAAATGTGGTCTAGCAGTACTCTAGGGTTTCAGGGAACCCCAAGTTATATCTCTAGCCAGGGCAGGGAAGAAGGATAGAAGGGGGAGACCCCCGGGAAGTTGGAAATAGGAGCCCAGACTTCTGTCATTTTAAATATCCACCTTATCTCTATTGTTGATTCACTGTGTGACCTTGTATGCATATGGTGTTGGGTGAAAGGGGTGGTGGTGGCAGGGGAGAATAAGCTTGTTACCTGTTCTGTGCCTCAGTTTCCTCTCTGTCTGTCCCCGGGACTGTGGAAGATCTACAGCAAATGTGCAAATTGCAGGCACTATAGTAATGCGTTTGGACAGAAACCTGGGGTAGAGGGAAGGCCCAATTTGGGGCATTAATTGTGTTTATCCATATTAGGGATGAGTATGGCACTCAAAGGAACTGTGGCTGTCTTAGCCATCTCGTTGCGCCTCCCTGCCAACCTCTTTTTGAAACTGGGTGACATTTTCCTCTTCTGACCATTGACTGATGTGGAATTTGTAGAAATAGGCAGATATGGGGCGGGAAGACCTCTGCATTGATGGAGGGGCTGTCTGTGCCAATAAGGAGCAGGGCAGCATTTTGTGATGGGTGAGCTGTGGACACATATTAGTGACTTGTCCTGTTAAAACGACAACAACAAGGACAAATAGCCAACAGCGCTGGCGCGGTTCTTATAATTGGTGATTCAAGGTAAGACTGAAACCATATCACCAGTTGTGTGCGCACACACACTCATGTGCACATATTCCACCTATGCCTCCGTATGCATAACTTGACAGGTGTGTGTTTTATTTCTTTTGACACTTTATATACTGCTTTATTACAGTCCTCTAAGCAGTGCATTGTATGGGTGGGTTATCTGTGCGTGTTTCAAAATGTTCTTGTTATGAGTGCGTCTTGGAGTACTTTCAAGTGACTTTCCCGGGGCTAGCGTGTTGTTTCATGGATTTGGTGCTGCTGGTGCCACTCCAGTGCTCAGGAACTTGCCCTCGTGTCTGTGTGCACATTTATTTGTGGGCGTGCATAGGTGAGCAGGTGCAACTGTGGCTGCGTGTATCCTTGATTTGATTGACAGCTAACATGGGTGCTTAAGGCTGAGTTTGAATAATCATGATTGGGGTTCAAGTCGTTTGCGGTGTGTAGTATTTGCGTAGCCATGTGTGAGACTTTTCTAAGTTAGACAGATGATCAGTGATCTCAAAAGTATGTGTGCATGTAGGACACACATGCAGATCACCTGAGTTGGAATACTTCACCTTCGGCTTCAGCTAGCAGCACCCTTGACCTAAATGCAGGAAATGGAAATGAAACCCATTTATTTTAATGAATATTAATTCTAGGCACTGTGTTTAAGAGTGGGGTGTCAGCCGGTGGGTCTAAGGCAGCCTAGGCACATGGCGTTTGTGCATCAAGTTCTGTGTATCTCTGAGCTGGGAATCATATTATATTGGAGGTCATTTCCATGCCCATATTTGCTTGAGTAATATACCACAGAAGCTGATCGCTCACAAAATGAATAGTATAGATTATGACAAGACAGTGTAGGTACTGACCTTTAACGCCCTAACAGCTTTGGCCCAGTATATCTGAAGGAGCGTCTCCACCCCCATTGTTCAGCCCGGACATTGAGGTCCAGCTCCGAGGGCCTTCTGGTGGTTCCCCCATTTCAAGAAGTGAGGCCACAGGGAACCAGGCAGAGGGCCTTCTCAGTAGTCACGCCCGCCCTATGGAACGCCCTCCTGTCAGATGTCAGGGAATTAAACAACTCTCTGACTTTTAGAAGACATCCGAAGGCAGCCCTGTTTAGGGAAGTTTTTAATGTTTGATGGCATACTGTGTTTTAATTGTTTGGAAGCTTCCCAGAGTGACTGGGGCAATCCAGTCAGATGGGTGGCATATAAGTAATAAATTATTACTATTATTATTGGGTCACATGTTGCATTGTTCACATGAAGGCAGGTAACTCAGACAAATACCATGATCAAAATAACGAGACAATAACAATAACAACAACAACAAGAATGAGAAGGCACTTAAGCTACTGGTCCACATGTTTATTTCTTTATTTATAGAAGTATTTCTATATCATCCTCTCTCACCAAATAGTGCGGCGGTCACAGCGTTATAAAACTGTTAAAAAGTAATTAAAAGCAGTACGGAACCATCATTGAAATGACTGGCTGCTCCAGAAAATGTTAAGCAATTGCATGGACCTCTTGTCTTGCAAGAGTCAAAAGCGAGAATGCCTGCTAAATCTCTGCTGGAAGAGTGTTTCATGGTATGAGACTGGCGACACTAAATGGACACTTCTGGTTAAGGTGAGTTGGGCCTCTGTAACATGGAAAACAACTAACAGTGCTCCTTGGGGTGATTTCAGTGATGAGGATACAAGGGCTCAGGCAGTCCTTAAGCACTCCTGGACGCAAGTTGTTCAGGGATTTGTATATCAACACATGAACCTTGAACCTGGCCCAGTAACCTAGGCGCAGCCAGTGTAGATGTTTGAGCAGAGGGTCAAATAATTGTAGAGTAGGAAGGACCCTGAGGATCATCTACTCCAGGGGTCAGCAAACTTTTTCAGCAGGGGGCCAGCCCACATTCCCTCAGACCTTGTGGGGTGCCGGACTATATTTTGAAGAGAAAAAAAAGAACAAATTCCTATGCCCCACAAATAACCCAGAGATGCATTTTAAATAAAAGGACACATTCTACTTATGTAAAAACACCAGGCAGGCCCCACAAATAACCCAGAGGTGCATTTTAAATAAAAGGACACATTCTACTCATGTAAAAATACGCTGATTCCTGGACCGTCCGCGGGCCAGATTTAGAAGACAGTTGGGCTGGATCCGGCCCCCGGTCCATAGTTTGCCTACCCATGATCTAGTCCAACCCCCTGCAAGGCAAGAATATGCAGCTGTCCCATTCGAGGATCAAACCTGCAACCTCGAGGTGTTATCAGCAACACACTACCAACTGGTTGTCACAGGCTGTCGGCCATCTGCCCCCATCAGCAGTCTAGCCGCTGCGTTCTGTACAGCGTTAGAAACTCGGATATATAAGCTAGGTGCCGAATGGCTCCTTAAACCAGGGTTACAGTCTCGAAACGAAATGCCTAGTTGCCCTTTGAGTGCCAGACGACTCAAACGTCATATTTTTCAATACGACTTTTTGGTTCCTGAAATTCATTCTGATTGCGCAGATAAAATATAACAGGTAGAGTTCTACAGGCTGCGTTGCTAGTGTGTGAAAACAGTCAGGATCCAAGGGTGCCCAGGCATGCACCTCCAGATGGTGGAGACGGCAGGCTCCATCCTTGCGCCCAGGCATCTTAACTTGTTTGCAAGTGGCCTATAGCCAGGTGCAAAGTGCACCTGGCGAATTTCAAACGCTGGTCCTGTACTAGCTACGGTTTCCAGACCAGTCGCACAATAGAATGCATTGCAGTAATCTAGTCTTGCTGTTACCCATGCAGGGACTACAGTGGCTAAGTTATCCAGACATGGCTGTAGCTGGTGGATCAAAGCTGGTAAAAGCTGTTGCATTGCTCATCGGAATGCAGCTAACCAGCATTATGCCTGCATGTGTGAAGGAGTGTCTGTTTGTGGGATGGGATAAATGTGCACATTATAAACATGTTTCCTGGGTCTTTTGACACACAGGCATGTGTCTCTGGTTGTGGAAGTTGCATTTCCCAACTTCTAACTCTGTATGGACTGTTTTGCTGATCCCAGCATTGACTTGTGTTCTCTTAAGACTGTATAAAATTAATATCTTACTGAAATGGATTGGATAGGCAAGGGAAGACTGTCTTCTGGAAGCAAAGAGAATTCTGTGCATTACAATTTGCTGATACTCTGCAGTTTTTCTGTTGGTTTTTTTTTTTTTTTTTTTTGCTAATAAGTAGAAATACTCTCTCAGTTGGAAACATAGCTATTTATACCTCCTCCTTGCATTTCTTGGTCACTTTGGGCTTTAAAAAGACTTTTAAAAACTATATTAAGTTATGGGGTCATGGTTGAAGTTTTAAAAACGAAATAAAATTGGGAGATCTTAATTGGATCCAAACGAGCCTTTTAAAAAAAATATCTGAATTTTCCCCTCTCCTCTCTCCAAGGAGTTCTGGGCAGTGTGTAGGTTTTTTCTTCCCTGTTGCATCTGCCACTATTTATTTATTTCTTAAATTTGTAGCTCGGCTTTCCTGCAAGGAGCTTAAGGAGGCACATATGATTCTTCCTCTCTCACATTTCAGCCTTACAGCAACCTCACGACAACCGTAGGATTGTAGAGTTGTAAGGGGCATGGAAGGACATCTAAGCTAAACCTCCGAATTTGCAGGAGACGCAACTGAGTATCTCTAACAAGGGGCCATCCAGGCTCTGCTTAAATTTATCTCCACCTAAGGAGAGCCCCAAAGGGATGCGGGTGACACTGTGGGTTAAACCACAGAGCCTAGGACTTGCCAATCAGAAGGTCGGCGGTTCGAATCCCCGCGACGGTCCCTGCTCTTGCCAAGCTAGCAGTTCAAAAGCATGTCAAAGTGCAAGTAGATAAATAGGTACCGCTCCCGCAGGAAGGTAAACGGCGTTTCCGTGCGCTGCTTTGGTTCGCCAGAAGCGGCTTAGTTATGCTGGCCACATGACCTGGCCATTTACCTTCCCACTGGAGCGGTACCTATTTATCTACTTGCACTTTGTACGTCGGCTCCCTCGGCCAGTAAAGCGAGATGAGCGCCGCAACCCCAGAGTCGGTCACGACTGGACCTAATGGTCAGGGGTCCCCTTTACCTTTACCTTTAAGGAGAGCTCACCTCCTTCCAAAGCGAACTATCCGAACAGCTCTCTTAGGAAGAGCTCCTAATGTTTACCCCACAATCTGTTCCCTTGCAATGACCATCCGCTGGTTCTGGTCCTGCCTTCTGCCGCAATGGCAAACAGGTCTGCTCCATTTTCCGGGTAGCATCTTTTCAGATACTTGGAAGACGACTATCATGTCAGTCTTCTGTTCCCCAGGCTGAGCACACCCAGCTCTTTCCGTTGTTTCTCCCAGGACTCGTTTTCCAAAACTGTTCACCATCCTCTTGGTGAACATTCTGCTTAAAAAAGAATTGGGCAGAGTAGTCCTGAAGTGGTCCAGCCAGTGCATTTCATTTCATTTTTTCATTTCACTTTAAAGTTTCATATCGCCCTTCTATATTACTATACGCAGGGCGGTTTATAACCCGAAGAAGCAACCAAGACTGCGCACACCATATAGCAATCTGATCCAATACCAAAATGTCAAAATAAAAACTTTAAACAGCTTATATCAAATAATGTAATATTCACTAATCCATTATAATATAACAGAACACGATAAAATTAAATACCAGCAAATAATAATTAAGCAGAAATTCACTCTTAACAATTACAATAATTTCTAAACTATAGTCAATAAAAATGGCAGCAAGTCACAGTGTATAAAATAACACAATACAAATTGAGAAGCAAAGAAACACAACTTATAAAATTATTTTTATACTCTTCCTCTCTTTCCAGTTGTTTCTGCGGTTCCTAAAGTCATGGTCTGGGAAAGGCTCCTAGGGCTGCAAGGTGGGGCAAGGCAGGTGGGAAAAGCCATTATGCAGAATAGATTGGAACTGTTAGTCCAGTGATCTGGACGTGGAGCTCCTGTAAATTCAGCCTGAGATTGCTTAACTTTTTGAGTAGCAACATCGCAGTTCTGGCTCATGTCCTGCTTGTGATCCACTAAGACACCTTATTCCTGTCCTATGCTTCAACTTTTTTCTTTTACATTTATCTCTGATGAAAACCCCATCTTTTAGGTTTTGGCCAGTGTTCCAGCCTCTCAAGATGATTTTGAATATTGATTCTAGGCCCATCCAGACTGCTGATTTTGTTGTGGGCGTATAAAGCAACATATGTTTGATTCATTAATACCACATTTGCAGTGGATTTAAACTGGACTGTCCACACATCTCCCCAGTTTATAAGTTGCTGTGCTTCCTTAATGATCCTGCCTTAATGCACCCACACTTTTGCTCTGTCTATGTTCCTGCCATCCCCAATTCACTCCTTTCCCCCTTGAACACAAGTTGATGACACCATGCCACCATATTTCCAAATTTTTATTTTTTGGCTGCAATTGCTGTGCCAACCATGCTCGATTGCAGGAAAAAGCAAGCAAGCAAACAAACAAACAAACAAACAGAAATGCCAGCGGATGACATCAACAGGAAGTATGTAGGAATGGCTTAAGCTTCTCTCGCCTGTTGCCTTTTTTCGAGTGTAAGTTAGTTGCGCTACGACGCCATACTGCCAGGTTCTTACGTTCAGGCTGTGATAAACCATTATTTCTTTCCATCCCCTAGTCGGCCTGGGTGACGTTTTAATACATTGCCTGAAACCGGTTTGAATTTGAAATCGTGAGAGCGATTTTAGAATTCACGATCTGGAAATGTAACGAGAATCTTTGGTGCGCCCCGATACCCGACTGGCAGCCTGCAAAGGCAGCTTGCGCATCCCGAGCCTGAAAGTTCAGGTGAGCAGAGTGGGTTAGGTGCGAGAGCCGAGTTTCCGTTTACCTGCCAGGGAAAAATACAAATAGCGCTGGTCCAAGGAATCTCCAAGGGACGCGGGTGGCGCTGTGGGTTAAACCATCGGCCAGTAAAGCGAGATGAGCGCCGCAACCCCAGAGTCGGCCACGACTGGACCTAATGGTCAGGGGTCCCTTTACCTTTACCTTTCTGTGTGTGAGAGAAAAGGGGCAATGATACCTCTTCTGGGATGAATCCTGCAATGTGATACATGCATTCATCATAATCAATGAACGTAGAATGCTTACCCCCCCTTTATAACTATTTTCCCCCCCTCACACGCAGATTTACTTGACCCCAAACTACTGCAATTGCAACTGGACTGTTATACATATCAGGGAGCTAGCGCAATGCAGTCGTCCAGTCAGGGACAGCCTGTTTGAAGCGCCCTCCAGATGCTGCTGCACTACAACTCCCATCATCCCTTGCCTTTGTCCAAGCTGCTTGGGGCTGCTGGGAGTTGGAGTCCAACAATGTTTCGGGTGGTGCTACGCTGACCACCCCTGGGTTAGAGTGCTGGGCTCGGGCCAGGAAGATCTGGGTCCAAGTTCTTACTCAGCCACAAAGGCAACTGTATGACCTTGGACCAGTTTCTCTCTCTCTCTTAGTCTCACTTGCCTCACAGGGTTGTTGTGAAGATAAATTGGAAGGGCGGGGGGCACACACCACATATTTTGCCTTATGCTCCTTGGAAGAAGGGCAGGATATGAAGTGTAGTGAAGTGACATTGTCAAAAAGAGATGATGTCTGTGTGGAAGCCAGCACCTTTGAATCCAGCGGGGCTTAGTGGTCATCCACACTTTATTTGTCCTGCTGTTTTCTCCCAGGAAAACATGTGTTTTTGCTGGGGGGTTTTCCCTGATTTAGCACTAAAGAGCTGGTTTTCCAGGGGAAAGCAGTGGAGGAAAGGCAAAGCTGCTTAAATCTGTGGCTAGAAAGCACGGGGCAAGCAGCAAACTGCTCAGACCCACGGGACCAAGAGGAAGTGTGGGCGAGCCCTCACTTCCAGGTCAGTGGATCTAGTGGATAGCAGCAGAAGATCTCTTGAATCAGGCAGCAATCCCGCTGCTGTTCTTCGCACAAGGCAGAGGCAGGCAAGGGGCAGCCGGGGGAAGCAAACCAGAGGGAACAGAAGTTTGCCTATGAGCGCGGAGTGAGTTCATGGCAGAAGGAAGTTTGGAACCAGGGACTTCATTCAGTCACTCCCAAAAGCAAGAATCAGCTGAATTAATTGGAGGAGGAGGAGGAGGCAGGCTCCAAATGGTGACTCATCCAGCGTGGACTCCTCAGAGGGTGGTTAGTTCTTACTCTTGCACACTCTAAAATTATAACCTCTTTGTGTGTGTGTGTGTGTGTGTGTGTGTGTGTGTACCTAGTTTATTTCAGAGGTCAAAAGTCCCCACCCCACTCCCCTCAATCCCACGAGGTAGGAAACACCAGTTTATGGGCACATCTTCAGGTTACAGACTCCGCTCACCCAGAAATAGTGCTTCAGGTTAAGAACTTTGCTTCAGGATGAGAACAGAAATCGTGCTCCGGTGGCGTGGCTGCAGTTGGAGGCCCCATTAACCAAAGTGGTGCTTCAGGTTAAGAACAGTTTCAGGTTAAGAACAGACCTCCGGAACGAATTAAGTACTTAACCCGAGGTACCACTGTACACACAGTGGTAACCTCGGGATGCGAACGGGATCCGTTCCGGAGCCCCGTTCGCATCCTGAAGCGAACGCAACGCACGTCTCCAGGTGCACGGGTCATGTTTTGCCACTTCCACGCATGCGCATGATGTCATTTTGACTGTCTGCGCATGTGCGCGGGGCAAAACCCGGAAGTAACGCGCTCCGTTACTTCCGGG
This sequence comes from Podarcis melisellensis, assembly GCF_964234715.1. NCBI lineage: Eukaryota > Metazoa > Chordata > Lepidosauria > Squamata > Lacertidae > Podarcis > Podarcis melisellensis. The sequence continues at coordinate 14,041,517 of NC_138529.1, forward strand.
TTGCCACAGAGCGCAACCCGAAAATACTTAACTTGAAGCACATTTATCCCGAGGTATGGCTGTATTTGTAAAGCAGAATTGGACCCATGCAGCCTATCAAGTGCAACGTAGACTGTATAATCATAAAATTGGAAGGGGCCACAAGAGGGTCTAGCTCCCTGCTATCCTTTTGCCTGATGTGGGGCTCAAACTCACAACCCTGATATTAAGAGTCTCATTCTCTACTGACTGAGGAACAAGTTGGGGCTTCTTCTTCCTCCTGTCAAAGGATTTGGCATTTGGAATGGGTGGGACGGCTGTATCCCCCACTCAGCAAATGTCCAGGGGTCCAGTTTGCTGCCTGGCACTCTGATGGTGCCTCTCCTTGCCTCCCCCCATGTCTCTAAGCCTTGCTGTACCATTCAGACATAAATTCCTACCTTTATCTCTCTCTCTCTCTCCCACTCCTCTTGGTGCCACCCAGACAACGTGGTTATTGGAAGGTGTATAAATACTGTTAATAAAATAAATCATGGGTAGGAGGCGCCTTCCACAGTCGACCTTTCTTCCGCTCAAGCTGACAGTGCTGGGAGGCAACAGAACTATTTTTGTTATCTTCTAATCTAAGTCCAGGACAGAAGAATGCCTGTGTGTTTTCAGGGCGGCAAAGGTGTTTGCAGACCACCTGCCGCACTTGCAATGTTAAGTCTTCTTTTCACCCTCCCTGTTAGCAGGAGTAGCGTTCAGACACCTCGCGGTCTGTTCTTCAGCTCAGAAAGCATCTTCAAATCGGTGGGGGGTAACGCTGTTCATTGATTCTCCATATGTAGAATCTGGCATGCGTGTTACTGAGATTCTTTCCTCTCTCTCTCTTTTTCTTCCTTTGTAAAGCAAATTTCAAACCTCCAGAAAGTTTGAAAATAAGCAGTCACTGGCCACATTTCCACATAAGGCTAACCCATGGTTTGTTTTAGCCATGGTTTGTTGAACAAACCAGTCTCAGTCTCACATAACAAGCACTGCTAATTTGTTTCGTTTTGCATCTACTCTTGCCTTGCACTGAAATAAACCAGAATTAAGCCAGGATGGTGGGTTTCAGATGTAACAAGAAACCATGGGAAGCTGATATCAAACCCATTGTTCCATATCCTAGCTTGTTGTTCATATTTTAGTTCGTTGGCTGCAGCGAGTTTGGATGTGCAAACTGCTGTTCAGCCGAACAAACCATGGCTGAATTTTATGTGCAAGACAGAAGTGATTTCAGAATTCAAGAGGCAGCACTCCAAATGTATTATTGGTTGCCTCCAGACTGTCAGTGTTTTACAGGAGGGATTCAGTCTGGAAATCGAGGTTTGTGCCGTTAAAAACGGGTTAACGTGCTTTGTTGTCCTAGGGCAACAAATCCACTTTAAAACAAAACATGCTTTTTGCAGTTAAGAAAGTGATGGGGAGATTCACTGAAAAGCACGGGTTGAATGAATTACTAACTGGAAGATGTATAACCATACTGCTGTCAGCAAATTGGAATGAATGTTCATTGTTGTATAACCTCCCTGCAAACAAATCAGAACAAATGTTCAGTAAAGTGTGGACATAGCCTAACTTCCATGTAAGCTTTGTATAAGCAGATTAAGATGAATGCTCAATAAGATGGGTTGCCTGGAGGAGCCCCGCTTTCTTTGTACTTCTCTTTTGCCCATCTTTTGTGGAACTCTTCATTTTAAGAATCAAATAATGGTAGTTGGAAGGGACCCGAAGTCCTGCAATGTAGGAATCTCAACATGCGGTCCCCCATCCAATTTGAAATCATACCAGACCCTGCTTAGCTTTGCAAAAGTGATAGCTGTTATATCCCTGTGCCACTGTAATCTGAGACAACTTAGTATTTTGGATTCAGAAGAAGGCTGGAAAATAAAGTTCGCTGATATAAACCATAGTGATCTGCAGGCTTTTCAGGGTTTATAAATCAGGAGGCTGCATGGTCCATGGCCTAGGACCCTCGTACCTACGGGACTGCCTCTCCCGGTATACCCCACGGAGGACCTTAAGGTCCATAAATAGCAACACCCTAGTGGTCCCGGGCCCTAAAGAAGTTAGATTAGCTTCAACCAGAGCCAGGGCCTTTTCAACACTGGCTTCGGCCTGGTGGAACGCTCTGTCTCATGAGACTAGGGCCCTGCGGGATCAGATTTCTTTCCGCAGGGCCTGTAAGACAGAGTTGTTCCCCCTGGCCTTTGGCTTGGAGCCAATTTGATTCCCTCCCCCTCTTTCCTTTTTCCTTCTCTTCCTGTGATGAGGCTGCATTTTAATATTTTAATGTTTCAATATTTTAATGTTGTATTTTAAGACTGTTTTTTAAGTTGTATTCATTCAGTTTGTTTTTATTATTGCTTGTTAGCCGCCCTGAGCCCGCCTTGGCTGGGGAGGGTGGGGTATAAATAAAAATTATTATTATTATTATTATTATTAAGTAGAGGGTTACCCTCTGAAGGATGCGTTTCAGAGGAAGTGTTAACACGGTCACTGGAGTCCAAATACAATCAGGCAGGCTAGCAGCCAGATTTCGGATTTAAAGTTAGGCTGGGGATGACCATTGAGAGTTGAAGGCAGCGTGAAAGAGGGATTGTTGCTCATGTGTACAGACACGACACTTTCATCTTGGGTGGATAACATTTTGGAAGGTTTTGTTTCTAAAAGGTGTTTGAGGCTGCTGCCAGAGGAGGCACGTAAAACAATATCACTATGTCCCTTTCTCTTTCTTTTGATGATGCTTCCAAACAGTTAATGCCTACTATCACCTGTCGAAGGTAACACTCCCATAGGCAGCGGCGAAGCAAAATGGGCGTATGTGTGTGTGTATAGATAGATAGTTGTCGTGCACATCCTGGGAACTGATGCCTTTCTCAGACCAGTCCCATAAATGTTAGACTGCCTCCCACTTTATCTGCTCATACTTTTGCAAGTGGCTATTCTTGATGATGTTTCTGTTCAGGGATGATGAGGATATATAGCATATGGCGACTCTTACAGCTCCAGTAATAGAGCTTGGAATATTTGGCATATCGTGATTGTTTCACATTTGTATCCTGTTCTTCCAGCCATGTAAATAAGCCTATAAAAACTACTAGCCTGCAATAAAGATAAAAAAAAATAAAAAATAAAAATAAATTAGGTCGCTGGAGGCTGATAGACAGAAACCTCCTGTGGCAGCCTATGCATTCCATACCGGACGTCGAGGAGGGGACTTCCCTCTTTTGGTAGGAGCCTTCTAGGTTGGATGGTCATCTGTCATGGATGCTTTAGCTGAGATTGCTGCACTGCAGAGGGTTGGACTAGAGGATCCTCAGTGTCCCTTCCAACTCTATGATTCTGTGATCTGCCCCTCCTCTGCCAGCCCACTCATTCAGCTGCATGCAATTGCTTGTCGCCTATGGTTACCAGTAAAGGTAAAGGGATCCCTGACCATTAGGTCCAGTCGTGACTGACTCTGGGGTTGTGGCGCTCATCTCACTTTATTGGCCGAGGGAGCCGGCGTGCAGCTTCCGGGTCATGTGGCCAGCATGACTAAGCCGCTTCTGGCAAACCAGAGCAGCACACGGAAACACCGTTTACCTTCCCGCCAGAGCGGTACCTATTTATCTATTTGCACTTTGACGTGCTTTCGAACTGCTGGGTTGGCAGGAGCAGGGACCAAGCAACGGGAGCTCACCCTGTCACGGGGATTCGAACCGCTGACCTTCTTATCGGCAAGTCCTAGGCTCTGTGGTTTAACCCACAGCGCCACCCGCGTCCCTATGGTTACCAGGCGCATGCTTAAATGCAAGGCCAAATGCTTCCTCCTACAAGCTCAGGGGTGGGAAATGTGGGGTTAGTCTTATCATTACAACAGCATATGCAGAGTCCTGCTGGATCATGCCAGTGGCCCATCTAGTCCTGTTCTCATAGTGACCAACCAGATACCTCTGGGAAGCTTGCAAGCAGATCATGAGTGCAACAGTATTCATCCCACTTGTGCCACACCCTCCAACGTTTCTCCGATGAAAATAGGGACAGTAACAATAACAACAACAACAATAATTTTACTATTTATACCCCACCCATTTGACTGGGTTGGCCCAGCCACACTGGGCAGCTTCTAACATGGAAGAAAACTCAGAATAAAACATTAAACATTAAAGCAACAACTTCCCTATACAGGGCTGTCTTTAGATGTCTGCTACGGGTTGTATAGTTACTTATCTTCTTGGCTCGGGAGTCACATGATTCCATAGCCTCCAAAATTTCTTCGATGAAAATAGGGACATCCTAAGGAAAAGTAGCGGGACACGGGTGGCGCTGTGGGTTAAACCACAGAGCCTAGGACTTGCCGATCAGAAGGTTGGCGGTTCGAATCCCCACGACGGGGTGAGCTCCCACTGATCGGTCCCTGCTCCTGCCAAGCTAGCCGTTCGAAAGCACTTCAGAGTGCAAGTAGATAAATAGGTACCGCTCTGGCGGGAAGGTAAACGGCGTTTCCATGCGCTGCTCTGGTTCGCCAGAAGCGGCTTAGTCATGCTGGCCACATGACCCGGAAGCTGTACGCCGGCTTCCTCGGCCAATAAAGCGAGATGAGCGCCGCAACCCCAGAGTCGGTCATGACTGGACATAATGGTCAGGGGTTCCTTTACCTTTTAAGGAAAAGCAGGACCTTCCGGGATCAAATCAGAAACCGGGACGGCTTCTGTAAATCTGCGCCTGGAAAAAGTGCTTCTCAGCAACTGGTATTCAGAAACATTCTGGTTCCCAAGAGTGGGAGTAAGCTGAGAGACTTGTGTCTTGAGTGAGGCCATCGAGTGAGTTTCACAAGCCACTCTGCTCTCCCTCTAAAGGGCAGCTTTCATTAAATGTAAAAAGGAAAGCCCCCAGCCTACAGGAGTGTCGAGAAAACTTTGGCAATGTCATCACCGTCTCTGTTGCTGGAACCTCAAGGATCTCCATTTCCCCATCAATTTTGATGGTTATGCCCATGTCTCCTACAAAGGTGACTATCAGTTTCATTCATCTCAGTTTCATTCATTCTGCTCCTTTCCTCAAAGGGCTCAGGTAGATTGTGTTATCTTGTTGGGTTTTCACAACCCAGGGAGTAGGTTAAACTTGTCCAAATAGAAACTAGGCACAACCTAGGGCAGTTTAATGCCCAGGGCAGAAAATCTAAATATTCAAATCAGCCGCGATAAGAACAGTAGATGGGTTTGATGAGTATTGAGTCACCTTTGGGGTTTTCTGTCTGGTGACCTTTTGGGTTTTTTGGTGCTTTTGCAGGCTCAGAGCCTGAAGGTTTCGAAATATTGTCATTTGTATATCTGTAGGGTTTTGGGGTATGGCTTTCATTGTGGGATATGGCAGGAGAGAAATTAAAACAGTTTTCACAGAATAAGCATCTGATAATTTGCCGCCCTCTAATGATGCTGTGGATTTGGTTTCTGAAGTTGGTGCCATCTGGTCCTCTAATTGCTAACCCCAGAGGCGAAAGATGGGGGTGGATCAGGTGCACCTGTGGCAATTGGGCTTGTGGGGGTGGGGGAAGCCATTTGGGGGGTCAAGGGGTCTTGGCCTCTGACTTTCCACGCCCTCATTAAAAGTGCCCTTCAGGCAGAATCAGTAACCAACTAGAAGACTAGCACATCTCAAGCAAGCATACCTTCTAACCTTGGTGTGTAGAAATCTGCTTGTACAATTCAGCCCACTTTATAGTCTCAAACGACTGCTATTGTTTCCGATTCTAATAGCACCAGTTGAAATTGAAATCCCCTTTTGGTGGGCCAGTGACAACAACAACAACAACAACAACAACAACAATTTATTATTCATACCCTGTCCATCTGGCCGGGCTTCCCCAGCCACTCTGGGTGGCTTCCAACCAAATATTAAAATACAGTAATACATCAAACATTAAAAGCTTCTCTAAACAGGGCTGCCTTCAGATGTCTTCTAAAAGTTTGGTAGTTGTTGTTCTCTTTGACATCTGGTGGGAGGGCATTCCACAGGGCGGGCGCCATTACCGAGAAGGCCTTCTGCCTGGTTCCCTATAACTTGGCTTCTCGCAGTGAGGGAACCGCCAGAAGGTCCTCGGTGCTGGACCTCAGTGTCTGGGTAGAATGATGGGGGTGGAGACGCTCCTTCAGACAAGACACTTGTTGTTGTTGTTGTTTAGTCGTTTAGTCGTGTCCGACTCTTCGTGACCCCATGGACCAGAGAACGCCAGGCACCTCTGTTCTCCACTGCCTCCCGCAGTTTGGTCAAACTCATGCTGGTAACCTCGAAAACACTATCCAACCATCTCCTCCTCTGTCGTCCCCTTCTCCTTGTGCCCTCCATCTTTCCCACCATCAGGGTCTTTTCCAGGGAGTCTTCTCTTCTAATGAGGTGGCCAAAGTATTGGAGCCTCAGCTTCAGGATCTGTCCTTCCAGTGAGCACTCAGGGTTGATTTCCTTCAGTATGGAGAGGTTTGATCTTCTTGCAGTCCATGGGACTCAAGAGTCTCCTCCAGCACCATAATTCAAAAGCATCAATTCTTCGGCGATCAGCCTTCTTTATGGTCCAGCTCTCACTTCCATACATCACTACTGGGAAAACCATGGCTTTAACTATACGAACCTTTGTTGGCAAGGTGATGTCTCTACTTCTCAAGATGCTGTCTAGGCCTGTCATTGCCCTTCTCCCAAGAAGCAGGCGTCTTTTAATTTCGTGGCTGCTGTCACCATCTGCAGTGATCATGGAGCCCAAGAAAGTAAAATCTCTCACTACCTCCATTTCTTCCTCTTCTATTTGCCAGGAGGTGATGGGACCAGTGGCCATGATCTTCGTTTTTTTGATGTTGAGCTTCAGACCATGGTCTGAAGCAGACAAGACACAGAAGTTACCAAACCAGCTAAATCCCCAACCTTTGCTAGAATTGGACAGATCTTTACTGTTTCTGGTCACATTTGTGCATTTTTTGCTCAGAATTCTGTTCCATTTCTGCATTACTCTGTGCTTTGTAAATAATTAGCCTCAAAGTGCATACTTAGATGTGCATTTTCTCAAATTCGTATCTGCGCACTTGTCCAAGGTGTGTATGTATTGTATACAATTTTGGAAAGATCCATATTTAACCCCAGCACTGCTCTGGTGCCACATTTGATCATAGATCCATATGAAGTTACTTTGACCATCAGATGGTAGGAAAACCAGAGCCAAAGCCATCCTCTTATGCAAGAGACTCCCTGCTCATGGACTTAAGAGCAATGATGTACTTGCATCTGGAAAAACGATCAACATCTTTCTATGTAGCCATTTCTAATGCCACATTTTTCTTCTTCTTCTTGAAGATAAGGCTATAACTTAAGCTGCTTTTAAAACCAGACGGCAGATTCTTTGCATTAGGGACATATTTAATGCAATGCACCCGGTGGAGCAGAGTTGTGCGTGACTTTCATAAAATCCAAAGGCTAGACAGGGACCAAAAAGACTCTTAACTGATTCCCTTGCTTGATCTCCTTTCCCTTGATCTAGCCGCCCTGCTCCCCTTGTGCAGTTATGGCCGAAGTTTCCCGCAAGCAGGGAGCAGGTGTCTTGCGCAAGAGGTACCCAAAGAATACAAAGCAATAGCTCCTGATGACGCAAGAAAGATGGCCAAGTCATCTTGGAGCAAAACAGACAACTCAAGTTGCTGTTCATTAGGTTAAATCAGGGTTTCCGCAACTTGGGTGTCTAGCTATTTTTGGACTACAGTTCCCACCATCCCTGACCACTAGTCTTGCTAGCTAGGGATGATGGGAGTTGTAGTCCAAAAACAGTTGGACACCCAAGTTGGGGAAACCCTGGGTTAAACATTGGCTGTGTAATTTCCTTCTCTCTCTCTCTCTCTCTCTCTCTCTCTCTCTCTCTCTCTCTCTCTCTCTCTCTCTCTTTTGGCAGAGCTTCATTTTCGAGGATAGACAGCCATTAACCATGATTATGACTATTTAGCTACAGATAACAGACATGTCTATGCAAGAAAGGCTTGCAATCTAATAGAAATGACTCAAAAGGAGGAGGAATGGTAGAGGGAAGGAGGCGGCTCAATGGAACATCCAGGTTGAGAGGAAGCATACCTCTAGATCAGGGTTTCCCAAACTTGGGTCTCCATCTGTTGTTGGACCACAACTCCCATCATCCCTAGCTAGCTGGACCAGTGGTCAGGGATGATAGGATTTGTAGTCCAAAAACAGTGGGAGATCCAAGTTTGGGAAACCCAAACTTTGAAGGTTTGGGTCTCCCGAACTTGGGTCTCCAGCTGCTCTAGGTGCTGGTGATAGCCAGCAGTATTTATAATCTTCCCCACAAGCACCCAAGCAGTCCATGTAGACAACCAAATGCTGGAGCAGATGGACCTTGATTTCATCCAGTGCGTTAAGGCTAGCTGCTCCCACACAACTCCCAGGCCGCAATTTCCGCATTTCTGATTTCCAAAAGCAGATTGGGGATCCTGAGAATAAAGGAAAACCAGGAAACTGACACCGTGCCTGTGCCCATGGGGGTTTCCTTTCCAACTCTCTGGCTTCTGTTTAAAGTGGGGGGATTTGAAGAGCAGATTTGGGGTTCTGAAAACACAGCTCCTGGAATGGACAATCTGTGAAATGTGTGTGTGTGTGTATTGCGTCCCTCCGGATCATGGCTGGCCCAAACAATTCAACATTGGTTGCCCCACATCTCAAGACTTGTGCACACTTCTGCTTGTCCCAGGGGCATAGCACGGGGGGGGGGGTACCAGGAGGGACATGGCCCTGGGCGTACAATTTTTGTGGGGCACGAACCAGGTTCTCCCACGCAGGTTACTCCAGGTGTCCCTCTCTACCCGCCAAGGGCCATGTCGGTGGCTGGGCTCTTCGCTGCTTGGGCGGGCAGGCAGCTCAGTGCAGCCCCACTTTGCTCCAGTGGGCGTGGGGTCGCTTGGGTGGCGAGGGCTGGGCTGGTGCCCCCTGCCCAGGGCATGTGCACCCGCCCTAGACACCAACAACTGACGCTATACCGCTTACTTTTCCTACTGCTTTCCCCTAGGGAAAGCCCACTGTTTACCACTGAATCCGAGCAAATGTCAATTGGGCTTTCCATGGATTGACGTTTGCTTCATCTCAGCGGTAAAAAGTGAGTTTTCCTGGGGGGAACAGCGGGACAAACCAAAAGCAACTCAGAGCCATGCCTAAAAAGAATGGGGAAAGCGGAAAACCTATTGGATCCGTGCTTTCTAAGCACAGGACAAGCGGACGTGTGAATGAGCCCTTTGAGAATGACGTGATGAACTACCTTTTTGATTCCAAATACTGTACAGTGGTACCTTGGTTCTCAAATGCCTTGGTACTCAAACAACTTGGAACCCAAACACTCCAAACCCAGAAGTAGGTGTTTCAATTTGTGAACTATTTTTGGAAGCCGAACGTGCTCTGTTTTGAGTATTACGCTTCTGATTTGAGTGCCACACTTCCGTTTTGAGTGTTACGCTGAGCTCTGTCTGTTGTTACTATTTATTTTGCGTTTTTGTTTTTGTGGCTCTTTCTTGTTTTGTTCTTGTGAATGTGTGAATCCCAGATCAGCTACTGATTGATTGATTGATTGATTGATTATGTGACTGCGGTACATTGTTTACTGCTTTCATTTTATGGATCAAAATTAGATGGTAAAATTCATGTTAAATTGCTGTTTTGGGGTTGTTTTGAAAATTCTGGAACGGATTAATCCATTTTGCATTACTTTCTATGGGAACGCACGCCTTGGTTTTGGAACGCTTTGGTTTTGGAACGGACTTCCGGAATGGATTAAGTTTGAGAACCTAGGTACCACTGTACTAGAATACTAACACAGTGCACAGGTTGCTGGGAAGGCCTCCTATGAAAGTCCCTGTGAGATGAATGGATGTGCAAATGTACAGCAGATTTGCAGAGCTTGGACAAGGAGACTGTAGCAACTGTGCTTTGTATCTTCCATCGTTTGGAACCTCCATTATTGGCAAGTATGGTATGCATTTGTCTGTAAAACAGACGTGTCTAAAACAGAGAGTGTTATAAAATCTAGACAGTAATACTGGCAAGCAGTATAATAAACCATGTACAGAGACAGCCAGATTGGAGAGGTCTTGACAAGTGAGATCTTTCCTCTAACCTGCCCTTGGAAGCCATCCTTTTACATATCATGGTTGTTTCTTATTAAGAGAACTGCAGAAAATATTTTCCTGCTCAGATTCTTTGAGACGCAGTTCCTGTTGCGTCTGGTGAAATGGACCATAGTTCGCAAAAGCTTGTGCTGTAATAAATGTGCAAATCTTTAAGGTGGCACAAGTCTCTCCTGTTGTTTCTGCTGCAGTGGAATTCGAAATATACGTAAATACTGAGAAGGGCACAGAATAGCAGCGTTTGTGGGGTACAAGTTGGAAGGTTTGGGATGAACCAAAGAAAAGACAGTACTTTTTTCGCATTCTTAAGGCCAAGATGAAAAACGTAGCCAAAGCATTTACGGCTTGCAAAGGGAGAGAAACAACAGTGTCATATAAAATTGTTCTTTGTATGCGTACACAGATGATGATGAAATGATAATGTGATTATTTATATGCTGTCCATCTGACCAGGTTGTCCCAGCCACTCTGGGCGGCTCCCAACAAAATATTAAGAACACAATAAAGCACACAGCCCTAAGCCTTTCCTATCCCTCTGAACCCCCAGCAAAAGCTTGGCACTGCTGCCTGTGTAGAAAGAAACCCTAACGAGGAAGTTGTGGGAATGGAAGGGAGGGCAGCACCTCTTACTTCCTATTCTGTTCTCTCCACCCTGGGAAAACCCTCTTGAGTGAGGCTCTGCCCATGTTCTTAACACCCTGTTCCTGCAACCTCAGGGTGACCCAGGTGAATTTTCTCGGCTGCAGCAGAAGCTCACTGTTGTGGCTGGGAAAGAGATTGTGGGTTCTTCCCCACTTCGCAAGAAAACCTCTGCTGTCAGTTCCTTCAGCTTCAATCAGAACCCCAAGGCAGCTTTTTGCTAGCCTTGGGGGGGATATTTGATCACGTAGCTACACAGGAAGCTGCCTTATATACCCAGTCAGACCAGGGATTGATCCAGCTCCATGTCTTCAATCCCAGGGATGCAGAACCTGTGTGGCTCTCTGGATGCTGCTGGACTCCAGCTCCCATCAGGCCCAGGAATGAAGCTGGGAATTTGAAATATACTCGGAGTCGAGAGTGGATTTCATGCTCCTTATTCAGCTCATAGTGGTGAGGAGGAATGGCAGTTCCCCCAGAATGTCTGCTTTATATACATTATTTACACAATGGGCCCCACGTGATGGGCTAATTCCGGGATTCTCCTGTAGGCCAATCAGTTGCGGATTCATTTCCACCTGGAGCTGGATTGGGTGGCTCCTGTGGACCAATCAGACTGAAGCATTCTGAATCCTGTTGTTCTAGGACCAATCAGACTGCAGCATTCTGAATCCTATTGTTCTAGGACCAATCATACTGCTGCATTTTGGATCCTATTGCGCTCAGTACATAACAGAATTGAACCTGTGACCTTCAGTGTACTGAACATGTGCTTCCCCACTAAGCTATGGACCTTTCTCCAGAGGGCATGCATGCAGTTTTACATTCCCTGGTTCAGTGGAAGAACAGAAGACTGTGGCCTCTTTTGTCTGTTTCTCCCCTCAACCTACCACCTTCTCTACTAGCTCCACCTCTGCAGCCTACCTGAGACCCTGCTTGTTACAGTATGTGGGCCAGGCAAGTTGGGCAGGCAGGCAGGTTTGGAGGAAGAATTGATGGGGAGAAGTAGCCCCTGCATAGCTACATACCCTCTAACATTCCTCTGATGAAAATAGGGTTGACCTATGTGGGTTAAACCACAGAGCCTGGGGCTTGCTGATCAGAAGGTCGGCGGTTCGAATCCCCGCGACGGGATGAGCTCCCGTTGCTCGGTCCCTGCTCCTGGCTGCCTCTTTTTCTCCTGTTACATCGGGGGATTTAAAAGGCTCTCCTGCTGCACCAAGGCCTGGCAACTGCAGCTGGCTTTCAGGGCCATTAGAGTTCCCCAGTAGCCCCTGCATAGCTACATACCCTCTAACATTCCTCTGATGAAAATAGGGTTGACCTATGTGGGTTAAACCACAGAGCCTGGGGCTTGCTGATCAGAAGGTCGGCGGTTCGAATCCCCGCGACGGGATGAGCTCCCGTTGCTCGGTCCCCGCTCCTGCCAACCTAGCAGTTTGAAAGCACGTCAAAGTGCAAGTAGATAAATAGGTACCGCTCCAGCGGGAAGGTAAACGGCATTTCCATGCGCTGCTCTGGTTCGCCAGAAGCAGCTTAGTCCTGCTGGCCACATGACCCGGAAGCTGCACCCCAGCTCCCTCGGCCAATAAAGCGAGATGAGCGCCGCAACCCCAGAGTCAGCCTTGACTGGACCTAATGGTCAGGGGTCCCTTTACCTTTATTCTGTTGTTGTTGTTATTGTTGTTGTTATAACCCACCCATCTGATTGGTTACCCCAGCAACTCTTGGCAGGTTCCAACATATATGAAAACGTAATAAAACATTAAACATGGAAAAACTTCCCTATGCAGGACTGCCTTCAGATGTCTTGGTTTCATAGTTACTTATCTCCTTGGCTCAGAGGTTGCATAACTCCATCCCCTCCCAACGTTTCTACGATGAAAATAGGAGTGTCCTAAGGAAAAGCCGGGACATTCCAGGATCAAAGCAGAAACCGGGATGCCTTCAGTAAATCCAGGACTGTCCTTGGAAAATAGGGGCACTTGGAAGATCTTTAACTATTGATGGGGAACCCCTTCAGCCATATTTCTTTTCCCACCCCTGCAAATAGTTACCATATTTTTCGCTCTATAAGACGCACCAGACCACAAGACGCACCTAGTTTTTGGAGGAGGAAAATAAGAAAAATATTCTGAATCTCAGAAGCCAGAACAGCAAGAGGGATCGCTGCGCAGTCAAAGCAGCAATCCCTCTTGTTGTTCTGGCTTTTGGGATAGCTGCGCAGCCTGCATTCGCTCCATAAGACGCATACACATTTCCCCTTACCTTTTAGGAGGGAAAAAGTGAGTCTTATAGAGCAAAAAATGCGGTAATTAACTGGTGGAATTACTATTTATCCAAACTGTGTATGAGCTGCCGTTCCTGCACTCAGTGTGGCGTGCAGCGAGATATAAGCTCATCAGCCAACAAAGCAGGGAAAGGGCACCGGGCAAGACAAACAAAGCCAGCCAGCTGAGCAAAAGGCCAAAGGGAAGTGACGTTTTTATGCAGATGCACACCACCCCTCCAGAAGGCCAGTACTGAGGAAGAAGGACAAACTGCAGGAGGAGTGCATTTCACAGCCTTCATTCTGCTGCGGCTATGGATTTCCCCGAACTTTTCTCATTTCCTCTTTCACAACAGATGAGCAGAATGTAGGCCAGGGCCTGTCACTTAGAGAAGGTGTGAGGGACCTTTTTTTCAAACCAAGGGCCACATTTCTTCCCAAGCAATCTTCTGGGGGGCCATGTTCCAGTGGCAAGCAGGGCCCCCGGTGAAAGCAGCCTGAGCAGTAAATGTGATTGTTAGCTTTATGCAGTAGCTTAGTTTTTACATACACTCGGTGCTTGAAATTAGCTAGGCACCAGGTGCCTTATCCTCCTAGCTATCAACCACTTGTGACCAAGTGAAGATGTCTGGGTGCCAGGATAGAGCCTGAAATCTCCACCATCTGCCTGGGGATCATTAGATCTGTTTTCAGACACTAATACAGTGGTACCCTAGTTCTCAAACGCCTTGGTATTCAAACAACTTGGAACCCAAACACTGCAAACCTGGAAGTGTTTCGGTTTGCAAACTTTTTGCCCGACATGCTCTGTTTTGAGTGTTACGTTTCTGATTTGAATGGCACACTCCGTTTAGAGTGCCACGCTTCCGTTTAGAGTGTTATGCTGAGGTCTGTCACTTTTTGCTATTTATTTTGTGTTTTTGTGGCTTTTTTTGCTTGTTTTTGTGACTGTGTGGAACCCAGTTTAGCTACGGATTGATTGATTGTGTGACTGCAGTACATTGTTTATTGCTTTCATTTTATGGATCAGTGGTCTCGTTCGTTAGTAAAATTCATGTTAAATTACTGTTTTAGGGGTTGTTTTTAAAAGTCTGGAACAGATTAATCCATTTTGCATTGCTTTCTATGGGAAAGCGTGCCTTGGTTTTGGAACGGACTTCCAGAACGGATTAAGTTTGAGAACCAAGATACCACTGTACCCCATTCTGTAGAATTCTGTCAGTTATATTTTGTCTGCACAATCGGAATGAATTTCTGGAACCAAAATGATTTTTCTGTGTAACCTGAGCAGGAGCCGCCACGCTTAAGGAAAAGAGGTCGGAATAGGCCAATGTCAGGGAACTGCCATCGGAGAGTCAGGTGGTGGAAGGGCTCAAGGAGGCTAGGAGACCTTCGGATGCTGAGGAAGGAACCAGTAGGGGGAGAGGGAGAGTTCCTGCAGAAACTCAATCGGAGGAATGGCTCCAAGATGCTTCCAGTGAGAACAGCGGGGAGGGCTCAGGACCTCCGCTGGGGACGCCTACTCCGCGCAGGAAACTGTCACGCAGAGAATCCAGAAGGAGAGTTTCCGTCAAGGAACTCTTATGTTGGCGTAAATTCCGGAAGCGCCCACTGACGGATTCTGCCAGCGATTGAGGTAGCCATGCACCCATGGCTCCGCGGACTGGGAGAGTTTAGGAACTGATGGCAAAACTTGGAGGGCTTAAACGCTTACTCACGAGCAGCCCCCTTTTCCCATTACAGCCAATATGTATGTGGACTGCCCCTGGATCAAACAACTTTTCTTCTTCAAGTTCTTCACATTCTTAACTTCCGTATTTTACGCTCTATAAGACGCACCAGACCACAAGACGCACCTAGATTTGGGAGGAGGAAAACAAGAAAAAAAATATTCTGACTCTCAGAAGCCAGAATAGCAAGAGGGATCGCTGTGCAGGGAAAGCAGCAATCCCTCTTGCTGTTCTGGCTTCTGGGATAGCTACGCAGCCTGCATTCGCTCCATAAGACGCACACACATTTCCCCTTACTTTTTAGGAGGGGAAAAGCGAGTCTTATAGAGCAAAAAATACGGTAGCTCCAGGTTGTCATCTGGACTAGCCTGAGGCTTAACTGAGAATCACAGTCAGTCCATCATTTGAAAAAGACTTGCCTCAAAAGTGGCAACTAGGCATTCCATTTTGGCGACCTCAACCTTGGTTTAAGGAGCCATTTCGCCTCGCTAATATATTTTGTTTTCTAACACTGTTTGTGAGTCCTTTCCTATCCTCCAGCCAGGCAAGCAAGCAATATTATCAGGTGGGTGCACTCAAGGTGGGTGCAAGACAGGGCTGACGAGGGGGGTGGCTGGGGATGATGTGTGGTCTGGGGAGATTCCCAAGGGCCAGGTAGAGAACCCCCCCAAAAAACCTTAAGATTCCCCATTCCTGATGTAGGGCCAGCTGGTTGCTGGAATTCTTGCACAGAATCTTGGACAAGGTGAGCAAGAAGACACACTCAGGATCACTTAACACAGATGAGTTAAGATGCAAACTGTTAAGGGGCCCCAAGAATGGATGTTTGCTTTGTGAATCATATCATCTTATAGGGCTTCCCACTAAAACAAAAACAAAAAAGTCGGCCACGTAAGAATGAGTCAGCCAACCCTCCTGTCTTACAATATATATGCATGCATTTTTGCAATTCCAGTCCACCCACTGATTGTTCACATATGCTATAGAAGGAGCTCAAGGTAGCCCCTCTTTTGCAGGGCTTTCATTGCAAAACACCCTCCTGCGGCAAGGCGTGTGATGTCAAGCAACTGGTTACTTGAATTGCTCTACAGTCCAATTATGCCCTCATGCCCTTCCTGGTTATTTGCCGAGTTAGGATATAAACTGTTTGAACTATGCAGAGCTTGCCTCGGGAGTCCCATAGGTGCCGCAGCTCAAAATCTGCTTCGAGCTCCTAGCAACTGCATTAGAAAGCCCTGCCCCAATGTGTGCACAAGTTCAAGGGACACAGCGTGGTGGCTGAAGGTTTCGCTTGGCGTCAGAAGCCGAGCCCTGGGAGGATATATGTCAAGGAATGAGTTGAGCCTCGGAGTCAAGGCGTGGTGTGGACAGGTCAAAGGTCAAAGCCAGGGAACTTGGCGTATGACTTGTGCTCATCAGGAGGTTTGGACAGGCCTCTGGGTCTTAAGGCATGCCAAGATCTGACGCTGGAGGGAAAGCAGTCAAATTATAGCGAGTGTGTTTGTGTGTATGTATGAGTACCAAGGGGAAACAGGAGAGAGGCTTACCAAATTATGTCACGGAGAGAAATTGATTGGCTGACAGTTCAGGACAAAGAGAAGTGCTTCTTCACATAATGGAATTTATTCCCATGAGAGATGATACCTCTGTTGGTAGAGCACGGGTCTCTTTATCTCAGGGTTGTGGGTTTGGGCCCCATGTTGGACAACAAGATTCCTGTACAGTGGTGCCTCTGGTTAAGAACTTAATTCGTTCTGGAGGCCCGTTCTTAACCTGAAACTGTTCTTAACCTGAAGCACCACTTTAGCTAATGGGGCCTCCCACTGCCACTGCACAATTTCTGTTCTCATCCTGAAGCAAAGTTCTTAACCCGACGTACTAGTTCTGGGTTAGCGGAGTCTGTAACCTGAAGCATCTGTAACCTGAAGCGTCTGTAACCCGAGGTACCACTGTATTGCAAGGGGTTGGACCAGATGGCCCTTGTCGTCTCTTTCAACTCTACAATTCTATGATCTGTGCAGGTTGCGGCATAGTGAGACGAGACTGATTAATTCACATAGCTAAGACACCATAGCTAAGAATGGAACCCCCATGTACAATGGCAGTATACCTTTGACTGCCGGATGTTGGGGGCAAATGAGTAGGCTGTCTCTTGTCACAACCTGTGTGTGAGCACCTGGAAACATCTGGTTGGCTGGCCGCTGTTGGAAATGTTGCTGAACTTCGTGGACAAAGTAAGGGTGTCAGTTCACATCATGTTGGTAGAGGAAGGTTTGTCGTCTGGAGTGCATGGCCTGTGTTATGTACTGAGTGAATAGGATCCAAAATGCAGCAGTCTGATTGGTCCTAGAACAATAGGATCCAAAATGCAGCAGTCTGATTGGTCCTAGAACAATAGGATTCAGAATGCAGCAGTCTGATTGGTCCTAGAACAATGCAGCAGTATGATTGCTCTGCAGGAGCCACCCAATCCAGCTCCACATGGAAGTGAATCCACAACCTGATTGGCCTACAGGAGAATTCCGGAATTAGCCAATCCCATGGGGCTCGTTGTGTAAATAATGTATATAAAGCAGACACTTTGAGGGGACATTCATTCCTCCTCACCACTATGAGCTGAATAAAGAGCATGAAATCCACTCTCGACTCAGAGTATATTTCAGCCTGGAATGTGGACTGACTGAAGTGTAGATTAGTTGACTAGGTATTCAGAGGTGGCTTGGGTGAACAAGGACAGCAGTATTTGTGAGATCAAGATGCTATTGCAGGGTCGCCGTCGTAGTCCACTGCAGAAAATTCTGAAGCCCTCTAACTCAGAGGCACCTAGTTCAGGGTCTTTGTCCTTGGGTTGCTGTTCAGAAAGCCAGGTACAAATGCACACGGTTTGCAAGAAGCTTTTGAGAGGGGCAGAGCTGAGTGCTTCAAATCGATCTGTTAATTTGGGGACTATTCATACCCATCTTGGTTCGATGAATGAACATCCTCACCATTTACACTGTACTCAGTTGCCTGACTTACTGCTCCATTTGCAGCCTTCGGGCTTGGCTTTGAATGAGAGCTGTTTTCTCCAGACCTCAGTAGGGCTGAAATGAGACGCCAGAACCCAGGAATGTCATGGTATCAACCACACCGCACCCTCATGGCGTCACCGCTGAGGCATCTTGTGAGAGCCTATGATGTCATTTGCCGTTTCCGCTGCGGGCCAAAAACGCTAAAGAAGACAGCCTGCTCCAGTCTTTCCTCCTCTCTCTCTCTCTCTCTCTCTCTCTCTCTCTAAAACAGTCAGAGGCTGTTGTGTGAGATTGTAGGTCGCTGTCCGTCTGGGTGTGACTCATCAGAGTGTCATTACAGGGAGTGATTTAGCAGAGCAACTTTCATCCCGGCGGCGTGGGAGCTGTGATTCATGTTTCCTTTTCCTTTTCTCCCCCCCCCCCCCCCAAGTTGGCGTAAGCTTGCATAACCAAAAGTTTGGCTGCTAGATTCTTAAAGTCAGACAGGACCATGGAGATCATAGAGCAGGGTGGTGGTTAGAGTGTCATGCTCAGAAATCTCCATTCAGCCATGGAGTTCAGTGGATGACCTTCGACTAGTCACTCTCTCTCAGGTCAACCTACTTTCCAGGGCTGTGGCAAAGATAAACTGGTGGTGATGGTGGGGGGAATCAGCTAAATGTCCTTAAGCTTCTTGGAGGAAATTTGGAATGTATGCATGATAGCTAAATAGTTCGGGGAGGGCCGTCATCTCTATTCTCTTTGTTTAAAAAATTATTTTTTATTCATTTTTAAACATATTAATTATCATACATACCACAAAATTTCACATCTTATACAGTCTTTTTGGACTTCCATCAACACCTCTGATGATCCCCCATTTTTATCATTTCTTAAATTCATATTGCCTTTAATTATCTTAACTAATGTCACCCTTTTTATCCAGTTATGCAATAATTCAAATTGTTCCCCTCACAAAACTTCTTGCAAACCTACAAATGTAATCTGGTCGTCACAATTACTTTTCAAATAGTCCGTAAATTTACACCAATCTTCTGTGAATCTCTGGTCCCGCCGGTTTCGAATTATTCCTGTTAGCTTGTCTAATTCAGCATAGTCCATCAATTTCATTCCTCCAATCTTCTTTCGTCGGTAATTCTTCTTGTTTCCATTTTTGTGCCAATAATATTCTTGCTGCCGTCATTGCATATAAAAACAGCTTACAATCCATTCTGTTCATATCATCTCCTACAATGCCCAGTAAAAATGCTTCTGATCGTCTTCTCTATTCTCATGAGCTCCTTTATTTTCTAATCATGGCCTAGGAGCCAGAGATATGTTTTGCCACCCATAAATAAAGTTGCTGTCATTTTGCAGTGCATGAGAGTTGGCTTTCCAGACATTGTTGGACTACAACTCCCATCATCCTTAGCCATGCTGACTTCAGCCAATTGGAATTGTGAAGGGCTGCAGCTTCCTCATTCCTGCTGTGTGAGCAGCATATGTTCTCCAGCAAATGTTCACAGCAGATACGCGCAATTTGATCTACAGTGGTACCTCGGTTTACAAACTTAATCCGTTCTGGAAGTCCGTTCTTAAACCAAAACCGTTCTTAAACTGAGGCGTGCTTTCCCTTATGAGGCCTCCTGCTGCCAGTGCCCTAACACCATTCGGATTCCATTCTTAGACCGAGGTAAAGTTTGCAAACCTGGACACTATTTCCGGTTTTGCAGAGTTCGTAAACCGAATCGTTCAAAAACAGGACTGTTCTTAAACCGAGGTACCACTGTATTTTGTACTTTCCAAACAAAACATTTTTGTCTTTAATATTCTATTTCTTTATTTTTTAAAAAAACCCACTTTTTTGCCACCACATTGTAAAATAGATGAAGGCAGTGTACACTTAACACAT
This sequence comes from Podarcis melisellensis, assembly GCF_964234715.1. NCBI lineage: Eukaryota > Metazoa > Chordata > Lepidosauria > Squamata > Lacertidae > Podarcis > Podarcis melisellensis. The sequence continues at coordinate 14,061,205 of NC_138529.1, forward strand.
CATTTACTGTTACCCAGATGGGCTGGGTAAAATAAATAAATAAATAAATAAATAAATATGCATTTCACAGGGTCTGTGAGTCTTCCGCTGATTCAGTTGCCACCATCTACATCTGATGCTTTTCCTGGTTTCAGTGTCACTCCTGTAGAGAAAAACCTCCCAGTTGCTCATAGTCACCTGCAGATAGCCTCAGGTGAAATTCTGTAATGTGACGTGCAACCCAATCTTTCCATATTATCTACCCCTCAACCCTTGGAAGTATAGAGAAATAGATAGGTAGGTAAATAAGGATATGTATATCTGTATGTATCTATATAGTACAGTGGTACCTCGGGTTACATACGCTTCAGGTTACATACGCTTCAGGTTACAGACTCCGCTAACCCAGAAATAGTACCTTGGGTTAAGAACTTTGCTTCAGGATGAGAACAGAAATCGCGCGGCAGCAGTGGGAGGCCCCATTAACTAAAGTGGTGCTTCAGGTTAAGAACAGTTTCAGGTTAAGAACGGACCTCTGGAACGAATGAAGAACTTGGCTGGGGGGTGGCTGGGGAAGCCCAGCCAGATGGGCGGGTTATAAATAATAAATTATTATTATTATTAAATTATTATTACTTAACCCGAGGTACTACTGTATGTAGATATGTATAAATATGTATGTGGAAAAACAAATCCCCCAACAAGAGCATGGCATCTGCTGCTGCTGGCATATTTTGCTGAACTTCTTTCTCTTTTAATTTCCCTTTTCTCTCCTGTAAGAGTTCTGCAAAACAGAACTGTTGTACTGGAATCCATTGCTAAGGAAATAACTATCTGTGACTTGCAGATGATGGCATCTGTTAATAGCGACCAAAGAGATCCTTCCATATAGAGAGGAGAGGGGTTGTCTGTTTGATTGTTTTGGTTTTAAAAGAAAGGATTCCCAAAGGTGTACAACCCTGTAGGAAGAAAGTGGGCAAAGATCTAGAAATGCAGTTCTGAGAGATCACTTTTGTTCACAGGCCGCATAAAAACTGCAAGGAGGTTGAACTGTGCTTGCAGATCCACCTTCTTGCGTGGCTGTTGGTCAGTTAAGAAAACTGATGCACAAGGCCACTTAAAAACCACATTTCTGTCTTTTGCACATGCAGGGCAATAGCGAGGAAGCCCTTAACAGTGGCACGTGTGAAACTGTTCCTCACTTTCTAAAGGAAAAAAGGATTGTTGTTGTTGTTTAGTTGTTTATGTTATGTACTGAAGTTCTCACCCTGGGCCAGCAGGGGGTACTGTAGATAGTTATGCAAATGAAGGATCGAAAGTGCCGTTCAGTGATTGGATAGTTTTAGAAAGTTGCAACAGTTACGATTGTTCTGGAGCTCTATATAAGCAGGCTGACTGAGCTCCTCAGTTCAGTTCTGTTCCAGCTTACAAATAAAGAGCTGCTTTGGAAGAATCGCTGTGTCGTCTGATATGTTCGCCCACAACTTAACAGTTTAGTCGTGTCCGACTCTTCGTGACCCCATGGACCAGAGCACGCCAGGCACTCCTGTCTTCCACTGCCTCCCGCAGTTTGGTCAAACTCATGCTGGTAGCATCGAGAACACTGTCCAACCATCTTGTCCTCTGTCGTCCCCTTCTCCTTGTGCCCTCCATCTTTCCCAACATCAGGGTCTTTACCAGGGAGTCTTCTCTTCTCATGAGGTGGCCAAAGTATTGGAGCCTCAGCTTCAGGATCTGTACTTCCAGGGATCACTCAGGGCTGATTTCCTTCAGAATGGATCTGTTTGATCTTCTTGCAGTCCATGGGACTCTCAAGAGTCTCCCCTTAACCAGATACCTTGAGGTGACTTAAACCTCGTGTTCAGGTTGTCTCCAATTTTTGACAGCGCGAAGATGAGTGAATGACGGCAACGAAAAAAGGTTTTGCTAAAATTGACCTGAGGTTTCCACTTTTCTTCCTTTCTTTGGAAGCATCCGGTCCTGGGCACTGAGAATGGGATCGGACGATTTGTCTAATGCAGTCTGGCATTATATTCCCCACGTGAAAGTAAAAATAGCCCTACTAGGTCAGAAAGTCCTTTTCGGGAAAGACCTCTACCTGAGACCTTGGAGAGATGCTGCTGGATAGAAAAGATACCGTATTTTTCGCTCTATAAGACGCACAGGACCACAAGACGCACCTAGTTTTTGGAGGAGGAAAACAAGAAAAAAAATATTCTGAATCTCAGAAGCCAGAACAGCAAGAGGGATCGCTGCGCAGTGAAAGCAGCAATCCCTCTTGCTGTTCTGGCTTTTGGGATAGCTGCGCAGCCTGCATTCGCTCCATAAGACGCACACACATTTCCCCTTACTTTTTAGGAGGGAAAAAGTGAGTCTTATAGAGCAAAATAAACGGTGATTCTGCGCAATGATCCGACACAGTATGGGGCAGCTTCAGTTCATTTCCAACATTTCTGCAACCTGCTGACACGCACAGGGGAGCTTTTTGTGCCATTTCCCCCTCCCCGCTGGCAAGGGAACATGCTTTGGACCCGACCATGGTTAAACCTAAAACTTCTCAAGAGAGGGGTGAACAGCTAGCTCCCAATAGGCAGTGTACAGAGAGAGGAAGACGTCAGAAACATAAGAGCGCCACTTCTGGAACAGGCCAAAGGCCCAGGAGAACATCCTGTGGAAATCCTACAAGCACTCTCTCTTATGATTTCTGGCAGCTGGTATTCAGAGTTATATCGACAGTGGGGGTAGAACATAGCCATTGCGGCTAGTAGTACCATTGGCAGACATCAGATTGCAACCTCCAAACATGCATACCTGGAAAATGATGTGAAAGAGGTGGCGGCTGTTGCTTTTCCATGCTGCTGTCCTTTTGCTAAATCACCTGTTCCCTGTGTTTGCAACCACATTGTACAGTGGTACCTCGGATTAAGTTCTTAATTCGTTCTGGAGGTCCATTCTTAACCTGAAACTGTTCTTAACCTGAAGCACCACTTTAGCTAATGGGGCTTCCCGCTGCCGCCGTGCCGCCGGAACCTGATTTCTGTTCTTATCCTGAAGCAAAGTTCTTGACCTGAAGCACTATTTCTGAGTTAGCGGAGTGTGTAACCTGAAGCGTATGTAACCCAAGGTACCACTGTACACCGCTTAGCAGCTATGGTGTTAAGGGGTATTTAAGCTTCTGAGATACATACATATATACATACGAACAACAAAGCGTATTTGTTAGTCTTTAAGGCAGTGTTCGAAATTAGGCAGGCACCTGGAGTGTTTTGCTACTAACACGGGTCCAACTGCGACCACGTGGAGATCTCTGGATGCCAGGTTGACAACTGATATCTCTGGCTGGCTGGCCCCTCCAGCTTTCTTAAGCAGGTAGGCTTCAGAAGAACTTATTTAATGCATTTATATCCCAGCTTTTCCCCCAAGGAATACATGGTTCACCTCCCAACTCAGTGAATCCCTACAATGATCCTGTAAAGTAGGTTAAGATGCTGTGACTGGCCCAAGATCACCCAGTGAGCTTCTCGACTGAGTGGAAATTTGAACCCTGATCTCCCAGGTCCTAGTCCGACGCTCTAACCAGTATACCACATTGGCTTTCTAGAGTACAGTGGTACCTCTGGTTGCAAACGGGATCCATTTCGGAGGCCCGTTTGCAACATGAAAAGAGCGCAACCCGCAGTTGCGATCCACCACTTCTGCACATGCGCGTGGTGTCATTTTACGCTTCTGCGCATGCGCGAGTGGCGAAACCCGGAAGTAACCCTTTCCGGTACTTCCGGAATGCCGCGGGATGTAACCTGAAAGAACGTAACATGAAGCAAACATTATATGAGGTATGACAGTATTTCTGCTATGGGGCAGCTCTATAGATGAAGTAGGTAGATAAATATGGGGAAAGCAAAATGTCACTTATAGAAGGATCTGAAATATTTTCCTTGAAGCTTGAATTTGTTTTATTCTGGATTGTTTTATTTGTTGTTATAATGTGTTTTTATAATGTGTTGAGATTTTTTTCTGCAAAATATAAAGCGGTATACTGTAGAAGTGAAATTATTCTTATTATTATTTTTACTCTTAATAATAATAATAATAATAAATAAATAATAATAAATCTCATAGCAAAAAAAGCGTCTAGACATTCCGTTCTGACTGTAACCTAGGTTTAAGGTGCCATTTGGTGATTAGCTTATATAACTGAGTTTCTAACACTTCTTTAAGGTGCCACAGGACTACAGGACTCTATTGTTTTTGCTGCAAGAGACTTACATTCTGTAGACATTGTTATATTTATGTAGTGGCTGCATAAAACGTCCAGTTCTGGTGTCACGCTAGGGATACGGATCAGTTTAAAGAGAGTTCACAGTTTAAGCGCTGATCCTTACTATATTCAGTTGAAGATATCAGTGCAAATCTTCCAGGTCCATGCTGTTTGCCTCCTAACCGCAAAAAGATGTTCATTGTGCAGTAATGTATCCCACAAATAAGTAACATTTCTTTGCAGCTCAAGGCTGATACTGGTTCTGGGTTGTGACCTTCCTTGCCATGTTGGAACAGTGCAAACTAAAGAACACAGAGCCTGGAAAAGCCTTAAGTGCGGAAACCCTCGTTTGAGTCAGTAACATAAGGCAAGGCATCTCGTTCTAACTTTCCCTTACATTCCACTAAACCTCCTCTTGGCTAAAACGCTCTCTCCCAAAGGGGCTAGCTCCCAACCCATTCATTCTCGTCTCAGCATTTTGCAGATTTTTATAGTCACAGAAAATGTCTTGGAATCTTGCTGGTTTGCAGAATCTTGCCATTTTGGCAGAAGGCGCCCGTGGCTGCTGAACATTATGTGCATCAGAAGCCAACAGCTGCTACCAGCTGGTGGAGGGGGGGGGATAAACGAGACAGGCGTTAGGACCTGGAGGATGCCTCCAACTCGAGGCTCAGGCAGTCTTTGTGGCAAAGACTGAGCTGAAAGCAGCAGCTTGTGAATCACTTCCTCCTTCTGTAGCCAACACCCCCTGCCCTCTTTTTGCCTCCTGCGCCTCTTAAAGGCCCCCTCCCTGCCCCATGCCTCCTCAAGACACCCATCCTCCTTCACTGTTTAGCCCTGCCAACCCCGCATCCCCAATTGCACTATACTGTATAATGAAACCTCAGCAACGAAAAACATGCTAGCTGTTGATCAAATAGTTCTTGGGGCTTTTCTTTTCTGTTAAATCATCAGTGTACAATTACTGAATATTAATTGTAAGAATATTAGTGCCTCCCCACTGCTCCCAAGCATCATCATCATTATTATTATTATTATTATTATTATTATTATTATTATTATTATTATTTATAACCCGCCCATCTGGCTGGGCTTCCCCTGCCACTCTGGGCGGCTTCCCAAAAAATATTAAAATACTGTAATACATCAAACATTAAAAGCTTCCCTAAACAGGGCTGCCTTCAGATGTCTTCTAAAAGTCTGGTAGTTGTTGTTCTCTTTGACATCTGGTGGGAGGGCGTTCCACAGGGAGGGTGCCACTACCGAGAAGGCCCTCTGCCTGGTTCCCTGTAACTTGGCTTCTCGCAGTGAGGGAACCGCCAGAAGGCCCTCGGCGCTGGACCTCAGTGTCCAGGCAGAACGATGGGGGTGGAGACGCTCCTTCAGATATACTGGACCGAGGCCGTTTGGTCATAGGGAATCCCCACCCCCAACACACTTCCACCGTGCTCCTCCTAAGTAAGCATTTTATTGTTTCAGCCATTTGGTATAACAATGCAAAGCAATAAAACTTTCGATAACATTTTGGCAGCGGCGTATTATGATAACAAATGCATTGCCGGCACACAGTGCACAGCGTTGCTTTCTGCACTTTGCTGCTGCAACTGGAAAAGCAACCACATCCCTTCAAGCAAACTTGTCATCCTGAAGTAGGAAGCAGCCGTCTTCTTTGAAATGGATGAGTCCTTAATTCCAGACAAGCTCAAGTCCTAGTAACTCCTCTCTGACTACACTAATGAGTGAATGTTGAGAGCACCCTATTGGACAGTTCCCATAACATCACTGCTGGGGAATCACATGTTTCTCCCTACCTCTCTCTCTCTGGCCACACAGGACATTTTGCAATTTAAAAAAATGTAGTAAAATTTAAGTGTGGGAGTGCTCATGTAGCCATTCAGAGTTAGAACTCCATCAAGGCTATCATTTCCTGCTTTTGGCCAGCCAAAAGTCCTTTTCTAACCTTATCTTGTCCTGCATTTTCATCATCATATTTCTATGCTGCCTTTCCATAGATAAAACCGTGATCAAAGGCGGCTTACAACATGAAAAGATTTACGTATAAACATAGGCATAAACATTAAACAAAGCACATCAAATAAAACACTTCCCTTTGTTCACTTCCCTTCTGCATTGAAATAAGAGCACATTCTGCAGAATACCATCTCCTGCACAATGCAATGTTGTTTCGTCGTTTAGTTGTGTCTGACTCTTCGTGACCCCCTGGACCAGAGCACGCCAGGCACTCCTGTCTTCCACTGCCTCCCGCAGTTTGGTCAAACTCATGCTGGTAGCTTCGAGAACACTGTCCAACCGTCTCGTCCTCTGTCGTCCCCTTCTCCTTGTGCCCTCCATCTTTCCCAACATCAGGGTCTTTTCTAGGGAGTCTTCTCTTCTCATGAGGTGGCCAAAATATTGGAGCCTCAGCTTCACGATCTGTCCTTCCAGTGAGCACTCAGGGCTGATTTCCTTAAGAATGGATACATTTGATCTTCTTGCAGTCCATGGGACTCTCAAGAGTCTCCTCCAGCACCATAATTCAAAAGCATCAATTCTTCGGCGATCAGCCTTCTTGATGGTCCAGCTCTCACTTCCATACATCACTACTGGGAAAACCATAGCTTTAACTATACGGACCTTTGTTGGCAAGGTGATGTCTCTGCTTTTTAAGATGCTGTCTAGGTTTGCCATTGCCTTTCTCCCAAGGAGCAGGTTTCTTTTAATTTCGTGACTGCTGTCACCATATATAGGGCATATATGTTTGCCCAAATGATGGAAACATTATGCATTAATGCACCACTATGTCTTTTTCATATAAATTTATTAATTATTGTAATTATTGGTTGCTTTTGTAATGGAAAGTGAACCCCAAGCAATCTACAGTCTAATAGAAAAATGAAAACAAATATAAAATGAAAAGAAAAGAAAAACATATACATAAAAATCTGTCTAACACATGCCACCCACTAAAGGAGGACACAGTATCTAAAACTCTCCAGGTTAAGGGCCAAAAACCTGGCTGAAAATAAATATTTTTGCCTGGTGCTTAAAAGCGGCCAGTGTTGGTCATGAGTCTCTGGGGAGAACATTCCACAAACAGGGAGCCAGCACTGAAAAGGCCTGTTCTTGTGTTGCCACTCTTTTCACCTCCCTTATTCCATGTGGTTCTGGAATCCTGAGCCACCTAAGACTTTGTAGGTCAAAACCAGCACTTTGAATTGAACCTGGAAATTAATTGATAGCCAATGCAGTCGTGCCAGAATAGGTTTTATATGCTGGTTCCAAATTTTTGCCCTGCAATCTCCCATTCCACAACTTACCCAGGAGAGGAGGTATCCTTGCTTGAGCTCATGATGCCTTGTGGTCAAGATCATTAAGGCAATTCACTAAGAGCTCCACTTTTCACAGAGATGCAGAGATGCTTGCCTGGTCTGTTATGCATTTGGAAATCCAGCTTCAACCAGTTTTTTAAAAAACCCTAATGTGTTTAAAGCCACATTAAAGCCATTCACACATGCAGAAGAGTGTTTCAAGAGAGGCCCAAAGATGCTTTTAGCATCACTTTTGGGAATGGCCCAACTCCAAATTTCATTAGTAAGTCAATCCCACTCTATGCATTTCTCCAGACACCCCTGCACCCATCTATCTGTTAGACTACTTTCCTCACTGCTGGCTCAATCCACTGGGAACAGCTCAGTTTTCACCGTTAGCTTTGAAAACAGGTGAGCTCACTGTTTGGAAAGCATAGTGGCTGCAAAACTGCACATTTTGTAGGCTTTCTAGACAGGCCTCTGGCCCAAATAAGCAAGCAGAACTGGAGGACAAGGCAGGGAGCTTTATAGAAAAAGGCTGGTAATCATGTCACAAAGCCAATAGACTAGTGAGAATCATGGCAACTGTAACCTGTTCTTGGGCCTGTTGGCTCCCTTAGGTAAAGGTAAAGGGACCCCTGACCATTAGGTCCAGTCATGGCCGACTCTGGGGTTGCGGCGCTCATCTCGCTTTATTGGCCGAGGGAGCTGGCGTACAGCTTGTGGTTCATGTGGCCAGCATGACTAAGCCACTTCTGGCAAACCAGAGCAGCGCATGGAAATGCCATTTACCTTCCCGCTGGAGTGGTACCTATTTATCTACTTGCACTTTGACGTGCTTTCGAACTGCTAGGTTGGCAGGAGCAGGGACCTAGCAACGGGAGCTCACCCCATCGCAGGGATTCGAACCGCTGACCTTCTGATCGGCAAGTCCTAGGCTCTGTGGTTTAACCCACAGCGCCACCCGCGTCCCCTGTTGGCTCCTTTACCTTGGTCCTTATGCAGAATTCATTTCAGCAGTTCATTATACTCCACCAGTGGCAGAATTGTGAAAGGGTTGAACTTGGAATCAGCTGTTTTCAGGAGCCTTGGGCCCTTGGGGAGCTCCACAAACGGCCTCAGCATAGCAACATTATGCTCCTCAAACATGCTGGTAATCAACAGGATAAAACTGTGGTATAAAAGTGCCAGCTTTTCCCAATCACAGGTAGGTAGGTTAAGGCTTCTCCTGCCACCTAAAAGATCCCTCCCCATAATGCTCATCCCTCATAGTGTAGCCTGTAAACGTATGTCAAGTATTTCATGCATTCATTCAAATCACATTCCTAAATGTGCCTTAAAAGCAAAAAACTTTGCCAATGTTTTAATTACCGGTAAATTGGATAAGAGAGATTCTTCCTGGTGTTCTATTCTGTTTGTTAGTACTAATCTAACTGAAGCCGACCTCTTGCAAAACTTTATTTAACTTTGCAGGAGTCATGCAAAGAGTTTTTGCCTGACCTTGCTTGACCTTGCAGGTCCTCTCTTGCAGTTCTTCTCTTGTATATTTTTCCTGATTATTTATAATGCTGCCAATAAGTTGAATATATTCTTGTGCTGTGTTACACGGAAGCTTTTGATAGCCACACTTTGGGCTTCTCCAGATTGGTGTGTTTTGTCTTCTGCAACATGTTCTTCACACAATAATAGCGCATTAGCGGTGGGGTTATCCTGATCCCCGATGCTAGCATGACACACACAAAAACCCCAGACCATTTGTAGCATGAAAAGTTAGGGGATTTCAGCGGAAGAAGGTACGTGGGGTATGCACTGATTTCAAATGAAGCAGTGTGACCACCCCAAAGCTTTGGCAGACACAAACAGGATGGGGTGCGACTATCCCAATACTGTTATGAACACAAATAATAATAAATGCACAATAAAAAGGATGTCTGGAGAACCCCAAGATGTCGCAACTCAGAGGTGTCCACCTGTTTGTCAGTTCCGTCGCGAAGCTGGAAGGAAACTGTTGGGAGTTATTATAGGTCTGTCTTCACTCTAAAATAGAGCTGGCTTCGCAGGCTTCCAAGGGGTAGAGAATTCCATTGTGGGGAGCAGGGCACATCACTGAGAAAACCCTGCAGCTTCTCGCCCTCATTTTGATGTCAGGTTGCAATGGAAGTTGAGTAGGGCTTCATTTGTATACCTGAGCAAACAGAGCAGGTTCCCTATGGAACTGCTTTTCTTCAGATTACCTCACATTTAGCCTGGGCCTTCACTTGTTCAATCAGTACAATTTCCCCACTATCTCAATAGGTTTGATATATATATATACACACACACACACACACACCGTATTTTTCCGTCTATATGGTGCCTCCACGTATAAGACGCCCCCTATTTTGGGGGAGTCAGATTTCAGAAAATGGGGGGAGATTTATCCATGTATAAGATGCCCCTAATTTTTGACATTATTTTTTAGGGGGAAAAACCTAGTCTTATACACGGAAAAATACAGGGTGTGTGTGTGTGTGTGTGTGTGTGTGTGTGTGTGTGTGTGTATATATAGTAAAATTGCAAAAACAAAACTCAAGTGTTAAATATTTAGTTTAAATAATAGGAGAATATATATATATGTAATAGGAAAGAATATATATTTTGCTGTCGCATATAGAATTCCTTGGTTACCCTTCAAGTCTTTTTACTGGCTATGTTTAGATTCCAAGTCCTTTAGGTGCAGACACGTTCCTTGAATGTCAATTGTTCCAAGTCACCCTGGAGCCTGGATATAGGACAGGCCATAGGTCTAAATAAACATCTAAAATAAGCATGCCTAGGAACTGCCCTAGAATTGTGGGTACCCTAAAAAGTGCCCAGAGAGGCCTTCCCTGGTGCCCCCCAGGGTTGAAACAAAGCTTGAAAAAAGCATTGTATTGGAGCCAGTAGTTGTGGGGTGCCTGTGACCATTTCTCCAGTTTGCAAATGTGCCCGCAGCCCCCCCCCCAAAGGCCGTAGACCCCTGGCGTAAAATTAGGGGTCCAGGTCCGCGGCCTCCTGCCCTTCTCACTTTTGCCCTCCCAGCGGGTCTGTCTGGTTAGAAGCATACAATGGCGTCTCTTAGCAACCACACATTTTTTCCTGCCTTGGAAAATGGCCGACTGGCTCAGCCTAGGAGGCTAAAGAGGTAGCATGGTGGTGAGTTTGCCCGGGCTCTGTTGGGCTGTTGCCCAAGCCGGCTCTCCTGTTCCTCCTGGGAGCAAGACACTGATGTGCATATGACAGATGGCTTAGGGTAGAGATTTTAGACGTGGAGGCTTCCTGTACCACAGCTGCCCACCTGAGGAGTTCTGTCCGCATCCAAAATTTCCAACCCAGAGGTGAGACAGGTTTGTGACCTTCATGCCTCAGAGCGGCCCTCCCTCCAGTTGGACTAACTTATGGGTAGGCAAACTAAGGCCCGGGGGCCGGATCCGGCCCAGTCGCCTTCTCAATCCGGCCCACAGATGGTCCAGGAATCAGCGTTTCTTTACATGAGTAGAATGTGTCCTTTTCTTTAAAATGCATCTCTGGGTTATTTATGGGACCTGCCTGGTGTTTTTACCTGAGTAGAATGTGTGCTTTTATTTAAAGTGGGTTATTTGTGGGGCATAGGAATTAGTTCTTTTTTTTTCTTTTCCCAAAATATAGACTGGCCCCCCTACAAGGTCTGGGGGACAGTGGACCGGCCCCCTGCTGAAAAAGTTTGTTGACCCCTGGACCAACTGCAGGTCAGGGGCCTGGGCTGGGCTGGCTTTACAAACAACCGCAGTGAACTACAGTTTATAGCTTCCACTTCTGAGGGACCTCGAGTCTCGACATGTATTTAAAAAACTACCAAGTTTCAATTTTGACATAACTGCTTAAAAAAAAAAGAAAGCAGACTCTAAAACAGCTATGATTGTTCTGATACAACATTTCTTATGAAAACAGGCTTGTTGCAAAATATATACCATACGCTCCAACATTTATCTGATGACAATAGGGACGATGTCCTATTCTGTAATAATAGTTATTATAATCAAAATGTTATTTATACCCCACCTATCTAACTGGGTTGCCCCAGCAACTCTGGGTGGCTTCCAGCATACAGTATATAAAAACATTTTTAAAAATTAAATCTTTCCCTATACAGGGCTGACTTCAGATGTCTTCTAAAGGTGGTATAGTCACTTATCTCCTTAGCTTGGAAGTTGCATAATTCCATACCCTCCAAAATTTCTCTGAAGAAAATAGGGATGTCCTAAGGAAAAGTGAGGGACGTGGGTGGCGCTGTGGGTTAAACCACAGAGCCTAGGACTTGCCGATCAGAAGGTCGGCGGTTCGAATCCCCACGACAGGGTGAGCTCCCGTTGCTCGGTCCCTGCTCCTGCCAACCTAGCAGTTCGAAAGCACATCAAGTGCAAGTAGATAAATAGGTACCACTCCGGCGGGAAGGTAAATGGCGTTTCTGTGCGCCGCTCTGGTTCGCCAGAAGTGGCTTAGTCATGCTGGCCACATGCCCGGAAGCTGTACGCCGGCTCCCTTGGCCAATAAAGCGAGATGAGAGCCGCAACCCCAGAGTCGTCCACGACTGGACCTAATGGTCAGGGGTCCCTTTACCTTTACCTTTAAGGAAACGTGGGACATTCTGGGATCAAATCAGAAACCGGGACATCTTCTGTTAATCTGCCCCTGGAAAACAGGGGCACTAGGAGGGTCTGCAGTAAACTACAGTTTATGGCCTCCATATATGGGGGACTCAAGTCTTGACGCATACTAAAAAACTACTAAATTTTAAATTCGACACAACTGCTTAAACAAAAAAGTAAACGGCTCTAAAACAGACATTGTTGCTCTGAGACAATATTTCGTCTGCAAACAGGCTTGTTGCAAAATATATGCTTTATTTAGATGGTTTGCTTTTAGTTGGTTTTTTGTACCAGTATATTTGCAGAAGGAAAAGTTTATTTTACATTTCCATTGTTGTCCTTGATGTTAGAATAATTTTTTGGTAATGCTATGAGGCCTCGGTATGTCTCAATCTGGCCCTGGGCCTTGGTTTAGAGGCCTGCGGCTGAAGAATGAGTTCTGTGGGCCTGGTGTTTCTTAGAACCCTTTTGGATGTTGAACTGTATCAACATATCTTCACAGTTGAATGAATGAAACGTTATTGTTTAAAGCCATCCACCACCGCAATATAAATACAGCAAACAATCATTCTTGACATATTCCACAGATGACAGATACACAAAAGAAAACAGAAAAGTAATACTCTGCCCTCCCATATGAATCACACATTATCCCTCCACAATAAACTATAGAAGTGTTAAAAATACAACGAGCAAGTTGTATCCTCAGATGTTCCATGTGCATGAAGTGAAAATGGGAACTGGAGTGAGTGTGACCATGTCAAAATAAAAAAGCAAGTGAAGACACAGGAAACTTCCGGTTGTGCTGCACTTGACAATTGTAGGGTCTCAGCCAAATCAGCCTCATACCAGCAAGCCTGCAGGGCTGTCCACAGAAGAATATCATTCCATTTTAATTCACTAACCTACCTGGAAAAATGAAAATGAAATGTCAGCCCACTGCTTCTTGGGAGCGGTTTGCAAATTGCTGTTAAAATGTGAAAAGGTGGGAGTTATCCTCCCCTCTGCCCAGAGCAGCGCTATGCGCTGTGCTGTGCTCTGTGACTCTTCTGGGCATGCTTTCTTATTGAAAAGAGGCGAGCAAGCCTGTAGCATTAATTTGTGCAAGGAAGCAACAGGCAGCTCTTTCTATAGAGGGCTAATTTTGAGTCTCTGTATAGGGAGTTGGTGAACGCTCCTATCACACCTGCTAGGGCAGAATTACCCATTGCAACAGAGTTGGAAGGAGCTGAGAAATAAACCATGCACGATTGCAGCAGGCTGCCCTCCTCTGTGGGTGGGCACTCGCAGGAGTCTTTTTAAGTATTTTATTTCTGTTTATTTTTTTGTGGCACACTTACACGCCCGACACTCAGTTTGGGACTTACTAGAGTAAGCGCATATCCACCCACCACGACGAAGTGACGTCTTTATGTTGCCCAGTGGTTGCTGAAATCAGCTGGATACGGGAAAGGGCCTTGGGCTGGAACAGTTGCTGGCTGACAGGAACCAACTTATTCTCTATCAATAAAACTAGAGGAAGTGGGGATGTAACGCCGCGTTTTGATTTGCAGAAGGGAATTGCCCAATAGCACAGACCCTGTGGGAGCCAGCAGCTGTGTCAGATTTCTTTACTGCTGCATCCCAGACCTATTTAGACTATTTTCCTAAGCCTAGGAGAAGAGTACATAACTAAACTGAAGTTGCCTGCTATGTTGTAGCAGAAGTAGAAATGGAGGGACCGGTTGGAAGGCCAGAAGGTGAAATGGGGGTTGCCAACAAAGCAGGGGCAGTAAGTATCCAGAGTGCCCGTTTCTGAATTTACAAAATTGTAGGCCCCAGAACTATCTCCGTGATTGCATAGGGCATTTCTCTTTCGAAGCCAGGTATTATTTCATTGAAGTTCACGTGCAGTGTTCTTCCCTATATTTCACATTAGCAACTGCGGCAGGGAGAACGATTTGTGACTGCTCTGCAGTGTAGTCCACTGAAGATTGCAGGTTGGGGCAAAAGGGCTGTGTGGATTAGCCTAAGGGGGAGAAAATGGCTTACAACAAACCTACAATTATTATTATACCTCGGTAGCAGTTTGCAGCGTAGCCCACTGTTATTGTTACACTATTGCTGGTTGTTGGGCTGTGCTGAGAGACAGTACAGTGGTACCTCGGGTTAAGTACTTAATTCGTTCCGGAGGTCCGTTCTTAACCTGAAACTGTTCTTAACCTGAAGCACCACTTTAGCTAATGGGGCCTCCTGCTGCTGCCACGCCGCTGGAGCACGATTTCTGTTCTCATCCTGAAGCAAAGTTCTTAACCTGAAGCACTAATTCTGGGTTAGTAGAGTCTGTAACTTGAAGCGTATGTAACCTGAAGTACCACAGCTCTGCAGTGTAGTCCACAGTTAATGTTACAGGTCAGAGCTGGATCTGAGACTGGTTTCGATTCTTAAGTCAAACATCCTCCATATTTATTTATTTTAGATATTTATATCCGACTGAATATTCATAATGTCTAAAATGTCCTGTAGTTTGCAGCAATCTGGTTAAATTGTCCCTCTGTTTTCCTTCCCAGTCTAAGGGCTCGTTCACACTTCTGCTTGTTCTATGCCTAGAAACCAGGAGTCCTAGAGGTTTTCTGCTTGCCCCATGCTTTCTCATGGCCTGGATCCAAGCAGTTTTGCATTTGCCCCACAGCTTTCCGCTGGAAAACACATGCTTTACCACTGAATCAGAACAAATGGCAATTCAAGGAAAACTCAGTTGCCATTTGGTCTGATTCAGCAGTAAACTTCAGGTTTTCCTGAGGAAAGTGGCAAGGCAGTTGGAGGTGTGGCAAAGCACTGTGCTCAGTTGACCTGCTTGTAGACAGGTTAAAGGTAAAGGTAGGGATGCGGGTGGCACTGTGGGTTAAACCACAGAGCCTAGGACTTGCCGATCAGAAGGTCGGCGGTTCAAATCCCTGTGATGGGGTGAGCTCCCGTTGCTCAGTCCCTGCTCCTGCCAACCTAGCAGTTCGAAAGCACGTCAAAGTGCAAGTAGATAAATAGGTACCACTCCGGCGGGAAGGTAAATGGTGTTTCCGTGCGCTGCTCTGGTTCGCCAGAAGCGGCTTAGTCATGCTGGCCACATGACCCGGAAGCTGTACACCGGCTCCCTCGGCCAATAAAGCGAGATGAGAGCCGCAACCCCAGAGTCGTCCACGACTGGACCTAATGGTCAGGGGTAAAGGTAAAGGGACCCCTGATTACACTTCTAAATATTCAAAACAAAACCCCTTTCCTCCACACAAAGTAAGATCCCAGTATGAAAGAGTAATGACTCCCATTTTTGCTGCTGCCTGTTCTTTTTTGGGGAGGGTACCCATTGTCCATGTGCAGGCACACTAAAATGTTGACTTCCTCAATTGTTTTCTCTGGGCAGCTCTCAATTCCACATTGGTGAAGGTGTTGTTTTTTTTAAAAAAAGTTGTATTGCAAACCAGAAATTCAAGGCATGCATCCCTCTTCTGTTTTCACATCTCTGTGAGCTAAGCACAGCCTTCTGGGACAGCGAGCACAGCACCAATCAGATCCTGTGGAGGAACCAGAAAGCGAAGCCAACTTGGCCATTTTTGGCTGGGGAGGGGGAGGGGAAGCCCAGCAGCAAAGCAAACTGTTCACCTAATTCGCCAAGCTCTAAATAAGTAAGCAAGCAAGTTGGCCGGGCCAGGAAAAAATGACCTTGCCCTCTGCTTTTGTTTTTGGCTAAGCAGCCCGCAAACCCTGATGCAAGACTGGCCCTGCAGCCAGATCAGTTGAATTGCCCCCGGCAACTACCTAGGGTAGTGCAATAGAGAATAGCTAAAACTTACACGTCTATCACAGGTGCTTCCAGGAAGCCCGCAAATACAACATGAAGTTACTGCCAGCACTCTTGTTTGCCAGTCTACATGATAACAGGTATTCGGAACAAGGTCTCGCTGAACCTGAACATTGCATCAAACCTTCACTGCAGAAGAGGGAGTTTCAGGAAGTTTTGCTTGCCAATTCAGAGTGCGTCTGGGGCAAGAAAAGCTGTACCGGCTAAAATTCTCTCTTCTGCTCAGCCATTAAAGGCACAAGGACCCAATCTTCTCTTGCTTTTGATGACGTTAGTTACTTAACTTGGTGTGCTCCTTAACTCCCATATCTATGGATGTATTCACAATAACAGATTGCTGCTGGAACTGCTGTGCAGTCCTGCTGCTCTAAGGCTTTTGCTTGGCCAGTGGTAGTTTGGTCTACAATGGATGCATGTCCCAACAGCAGTTGCATGCTGTTTTCCTTGGACTGCTTGAATAGTTCAGGAGTAGTATATAACTCCTGTTCTGCTGGGAAGAAATAGCTGTGCGATTCCCTGCTGTCATGCCATCACCCGGTACCTATTGCCAGGGGCAATGGAAGATCATGCCTGGGATCAAAACAGGGAGAAAGAACAATAATGTGCTCCTCACTGAAGCAGGGTGGATAAAAATCTGTTAAAAATTACAGTGATCAGATTTTTAAAAACTAAACCTGAGAGGTTTAAACCCCACCCCACCCCAGTTTAAAGTTGGCATTTCACTCAGTTGTGTTAACAGTGCAATCATATTCATTGCACTGGGAGAGGCCACTGATACCACATAACACCGGCAATGCAGGACGGTAAACTAATTTAATAATTTAATAATCTGGTACACAGGCTGAGACCCTACCTGCCCGCGGACTGTCTCGCCAGAGTGATACATGCTCTGGTTATCTCTCGCTTGGACTACTGCAATGTGCTCTATGTGGGGCTACCTTTGAAGATGACCTGGAAACTACAACTAATCCAAAATGCGGCAGCTAGACTGGTGACTGGGAGTGGACGCCGAGACCATATAACACTGGTCTTGAAAAACCTACACTGGCTCCCAGTACGTTTCAGAGCACAATTCAAAGTGTTGGTGCTGACCTTTAAAGCCCTAAACGGCTTCAATCCAGTATACCTGATAGAGCTTCTCCACCCCCATCATTCAGCCAGGACACTGAGGTCCAGCGCCAAGGGCCTTCTAGCCGATTCCCTCACTGCGAGAAGTGAGGTTACAGGGAGCCAGGCAGAAGGCCTTCTCGGTAGTGGCGCCCACCCTGTGGAACACCCTCTCATCAGATGTCAAGGAAATAAACAACTATCTGACTTTTCGCAGACATCTGAAGGCAGCCCTGTTTAGGGAAGTTTTGAATGTTTGATGTTTTATCATGTTTTTAATATTCTGTTGGGAGCTGCCTAGAGTGGCTGGGGAAACCCAGCCAGATGGGCGGGTTATAAATAATTTTGTTGTTGTTGTTTGTTTGTTTGTTTGTTGCTATTTATGTCTACTCAGACATATGTACCACTGAATTGAGCTGGGCTTTCTCCCAGGTCGGTGGCCATAGGATTGCAGCCTGAAAATCTCTAACCTCATTTAAAATCAAATCTGACTTTAACATAAACCAGCGTGTTAAGCAGAGCAATCCGTACTGGGGCAGAGAACAGAGGGATAGGCTAGAGTGAATCCACTGTCTGCTGCCCTACTGGCTTGTGCTGGTCAGGACAGTCTATGCCAGCTCCAGGCTGGTGGTAGCAGTCCTGAAGATCAGGTCCCTTGGCGGGATTCCCATGGCTTTAGATTCCATGGATTCCCCACCCTGAATGGCACATTGGGGCCTTCTGCTTGCTACTGCTTTCCATCCATCTGGGTGGTGCTGACATCACCACCACAGGGGAGGTCAGCGGTGAGGCAGCTATGCGCCGTCCAGCCCCAGCCACATCAACATGGAGGGCGTGCATGCGTGTGTGCTAGAATTGCACTGCAAGTCTGCCTTTAAAAACCAAACCCATGTGTATGATGGCCAGATGCATTGTTCAGAAGAGGGGAGCTTCAGCAATTGTAACATACATGACAGCTATTAAAGGTGAAGGAATCCTATCAGCTTTTGGATCTGGCTGCCCTAGAGACAGGTAAACAGAAATCCATTCATTTTCACCATTGCTCATATTGTCTCTAAGCAAGAAATAAATAAATATGTCCAAAGGTGTTTGTTTATGCGCCTAGATTGTATAAAGGTTTTATTCTGTGTTAAACCAATTCATTTTAATTATCATGGTAGTTGTATAGTAATTATTATGGTAATATACATAGCCTTGTTCAGGTAGTATAACTTGCACAATTGAAAAAAAATATCGTTTTAAATCAGTTGTTCAAATTGATACATTTTTCTTGGTAATTACAGCATGGATCAAAATCACATTTATGTAACTCATCCACCCTGCGCTGATATGGTGGGACTTATTTCTTGAAGACTATTGCTTGAAAAGTTAGTTGCAAACGCACCTCAATAATAAGGGTGTTTAAAAGTGATAAAAGTACATTTTCCTATCCTTTTAGTGGATGGTTAAGAAACAGTGGGGGTTGGTTCTGGTCCTTGCTAGTGAATTCAATGTAATCAGGGTGTAGCAGTGAATTAAAAAGAGCCTACAATGTTCTTTTGCATTGCCCCTGCTGTCCTTGCATGTGGGTTTTCCCTCCGCTCTGACTTTGCTGATGCTCCTCTGTCTGTTCCTTTCCGATCCCAGCTTAGGCCTCTCTCGAGCGTTCAGCAGGCCTGCTGGATAGCATAGCAGTTTTGCAATATGAATACCCCACCCAGAATTGTCCCAGTGGGCAGGGCAGACTCGGTGACTTCAGCAGCACTTAGCAAATGAATGTTGGGAACGGAGCGTCTCCATGCGCAGCCAAACACATGTGCATCTTGTCTAGCCCCATACATGCCCCGGAGCAGAGAAATGACTTTGAATGCTCAACAACCCAGTATTTTAGACTCCTTCCCCTCCTCCTGCAGTCACAAGACCTTGACAGCGGCCTGAGGAACGGGTAATGTTCTGAGACGCCACAAGGATCTCTGCGAAGAGAGTTGAGCTGCCGTAGCAAGCTCGGAAAGATAGAAGAAATAATACTTAGTTGCTCCTCACGCGTGGAAAAAGGAAATGAAATATGGAAGGATATGGATAAGGTTGCCAAGGTATATATACCAAAGCCTGCTTTTGTATCATTAACAGAAGCTTGATCTGCAGACATTGGCAGGTTCTAATGTTTGTCACCGTCCTGTAAAAAGAAGCAGCTGCTTATTTCTGCAGAACACGCTTCTGCTAAAGGTGCAAGGAACAGGCCAAGCCAGTTTTTTTTCCTGGCCAGTTGGCAACTTTAGTCTTCAAGGGACTTTCCAAATTATTTTTTATAAAGATTTTATTCAAAAGTCATAAGGGCATATCTTCATTCCAAACATACCTCGGTTTCCATGCAAATTTAACTTTATCTTAGCTTTCCCTAAAGGATCCTGGAAATTGTTGTTTGGTGGTGTTCTGAGAATACTGTTGTCCGTAACCCTATTTCATAGAAGTACAATTCCTAGGATTGACTGGCAAGAGGAAATGAGTGTTGAATTCACTTGTATGAACCCCAGTTTACTGCCAAAAGCATCATAACACATTCTTTTTTTTTTTAAGGGGCTGGAACAGTGTAGCAGAAGAGCTTTTTTTTTTTTAAGATCAAAATCAGGCAGGAGGGGATGTGTGGCTTATGCTGAATTTTGTAAATGGGACATTCAGATACTGTAAGCAATTTAAAAAATAAACTTTATCAGTGTTTTCCTCAAAGGGGTAAATCTGGATTAAATGGGGGAAATATAGGCTGGCATTTTGATGTCAATGATGTGTGGATGCTGTGAAAAATTTGCGTCCCTGAGGAGTACCCACCTCACAATAAAAACCCATCTGAAAGCACCTTTGGTATCAGGGAACAATCCTGTACATAGCAATCACCATTAAGAATGGACGTGCTAACTAAAAGAAGTATAAGATTTTTGCAGCAATAGTAATAAAAATAAATTGTTGTTCAGGGTACTGAGAAAGTCTTTTGTTAGTTAAAGAAAAGGATTGTCTACAAACCCCACGAGATGAGAATGTTCCAACTAAATTTGCTTGTTGACTGGCGTGATTGTGACATCAAAGGTGTCTTGGCCAATGGTAGAGAGGCAGCTTCCCCTTCCTTTTTGTGCTCTCTTCTCTGATGGTGGCAGTGTTGGGGGGCTTTTGTTGCATTCAGGGGTTAAGATCCATTGGGAGGGTGGAACTTCTGATCATCCTGGATGAGGAAACCTCCTTACTTCTCCCCATCAGGGGACTGAAGGCAATTGATCAGGGACCTCTTTTGGCCAGGAAGGGTGGTATGAGGGAGAAGGACTCAAAGCTCTGAAGCAAACTTGGCATAGGCCGCCCTGGTCTCACAAATGCATGTCGGTTGGTTGATTTTAAAGCAGGGGTGGAAGAAGAGAGGAAATGCTGGTTAGCCCTGTCATCTTTGTCCCAAAAGCCTCTTTATCTGATGCTATCCAAGACTGGCTGCACCTCAGAGAGCTTATGCAAAAAGGAGACAATTGAGCCTTCTGTCTTCTACCAACTCCCTCTCTCTGCAAGGCATTCTGCACATGGATCTCACAGTTGCAGCTCACTTTTTTAATATACCCTAGAAAGTTTAGGAGGAAGTGAAAAAAAGAGCTGAGTGGGGGCGATTTGGGTTCCACGTTGCTCCTTCCATGCCCTTGGAAGTCTAGTCCTATTAGCAAGTTTCCTATATGCTGCCCTAATTTTTTTTTACCTTTCCCTGTAATTCATCTGCACCTTCCTGCAGTCCCAGACCCTCATTTTGTTCTCTTCCTTTGCCCTGTAGCCTTATGTCTCAGTGGCCCAGCAGATGGCACCCCCAAGTCCCAGTGGCAGCAGCAACAACAACAGCAGCAGCAGCAGCAGCGGGCCAGGCGGCGGAGGCGGCGGAGGGGACCAGCTGAGCAAAACAAATCTCTACATCCGGGGCCTGCACCCGGGTACCACAGACCAGGACCTTGTCAAGCTGTGCCAACCGTAAGTTACTGGGACGAAGAGACACGGGAAGGCGGTGTCATGCTGTAAACAGAAGCTGAAAAGAACCGGGCCAATAATTTATTGCCCTCCCAACCGTCTCCATGGCAACCTCTCCTCCCCAACCCGAGTGAAAACCCCAGTCTTAGAGAAGATGCTTTCATCAGCCCCTCTAAGGTCAGGGTTCTCAAATGGAGGCATTAGCATTTAAGCCGCCCAAAACGTATTCCCTGCAAGACAGACATCGGCAGTAAACGGCTTTCAGAGATTCCTCCTATGCTTAAAAGGGGTGGGGGCTACTAAGTTAGATCCAGCGGGACCTCATGGGCCAACAGGAGGGATCTTAGGAGAAGCAACAACGACAAGAGATCCAGTAATATCACTGCAACTGACAGCATGCTGGATAGCTCAGCTGGTTAGAGCGTGGTGCTGATAACGCCAGGATTCCAGGTTCAGTCCCCGTATGAGACAGCTGCATCTTCCTGCATTACAGGGGATCAGACTAGATCATTTTCAGGGTCCCTTCCAGTTCTTCAATTCTATGATTCTGTGTGGATTAGGAGGAGAAAGGATCGAAAGGATCGAGACTTAGGGGTTGGGAGTTGGTTGTGTCCAAAGGAGGTTGCTATAGGGAAATCCGCTAAATCAGTAAGGAAGCCTTAGTTACAGTAGGTCAGGGCAGGCCAGATCCAGGTCATGCTTGCTTATTAGAGCAAACAGAGAATTAGAGCAATTCTGCTGCTGCCTACAGATCTCCCGTTGCCTTTTTGTGTGTGTGTTCTCTTCTGGTTTATTTTCCCTCTTGACTCTCTACACTTTGCCTCGCCCCTCCCTTCAACTAAACTGGAGCCAAGTCATCAGTGGATAGCTTGGCTGGCACTTTGCCTCCTGGCCCATTGAAGGTGCTCCATGTGGAGAAGTCATGGGGCTAGAAGAAGCACAAACTGCTTTCGGCTGTGCCGTTTGCACCTTTCCAATGAGGCCCAGTCCTTAAATGTGAGGATGTATCCTGACCTCCAGTCCAGGTTTTACAGTCCCCATCAACCCATTGTGAAGGGGAGCACCTCCATGCACAACAAGCTATTTTAACTATGATTATATATTTATTTAGGACGCGGGTGGTGCTGTGGTCTAAACCTTGCCCCCGCGATTGAGGGAGCCGGGGCTGTGCGATGTCAGCAGGCTGTGTGCAGACGCTGCGAGGAGGGGGTTGCACTCAAGACGTCAGCCCACCCCGCTGATGTGTTGTGCACATGCCCCGTGGTTTGCGGTGTGACACAAGCACACCTCTTGGAGTGCGCACATGGCTGCCAGGGAATTTTGAGGGCATGTTGTTGTTTAGTCCGACTCTTCGTGACCCCCTGGACCAGACCAGGCACTCCTGTCTTCCACTGCCTCCCGCAGTTCGGTCAAACTCATGCTGGTAGCTTCAAGAACACTGTCCAACCATCTCATCCTCTGTTGTCCCCTTCTCCTTGTGCCCTTCATCTTTCCCAACATCAGGGTCTTTTCCAGGGAGTCTTCTCTTCTCATGAGGTGGCCAAAGTATTGGAGCCTCAGCTTCACAATCTGTCCTTCCAGTGAGCACTCAGGGCTGATTTCCTTCAGAATGGAGAGGTTTGATCTTCTTGCAGTCCACGGGACTCTCAAGAGTCTCCTCCAGCACCAGAATTCAAAAGCATCAATTCTTCGGCGATCAGCCTTCTTGATGGTCCAGCTCTCACTTCCATGCATCACTACTGGGAAAACCATGGCTTTAACTATACGGACCTTTGTTGGCAAGGTGATGTCTCTGCTTTTTAAGATGCTGTCTAGGTTTGTCATTGCTTTTCTCCCAAGAAGCAGGCATCTTTTAATTTCGTGGCTGCTGTCACCATCTGCAGTGATCATGGAGCCCAAGAAAGTAAAATCTCTCACTACCTCCATTTCTTTCCCTTCTATTTGCCAGGAGGTGATGGGACCAGTGGCCATGATCTTTGTTTTTTTGACTTGGACCATATTTTGCGCTCTCCTCTTTCACCCTCATTAAAAGGTTCTTTAATTCCTCCTCACTTTCTTAAATAAGCCCAATAACAGCTACAGCAGTTCCAGTTGTTCCAGCTTTGCTGTCCTGTTTTGGGGGCTCAGCAGTAGTCTGTCTAATACCCTAACTCTGAATGGCAAGAAAACGTCATTTCTTTGGCTTACCCCTTATCTCATGAGTGGCCATGTGAAGATAGCTGTACCCCAACTAAAGATTATTGCAAGGGATTTTGGGAGGCGGTGGCAATTAGGGGCCTGCTAGTGTGCGCATTCACCCAGAGAGTACTGCAGTTATGTATTGACATAGAGACGCCTGTGTATTTATGTTCCCTGCCATAGCTTGCCCGATCCCACTTCTCCTTGCCTGGAGAAGACTGAAATAGGCTAGAGTGCTTAAAGCTAAGTGGCTAGGAGGGGCGGGCAGGGGGCTGTTCCTCTCTTACCTCAGCTCACCCCAGCCTGGAATGCTGGATCTGGCCCCAAAGCCACACTTGACAAACACGCCTCCTTCAAAACCAGGAATCTGCCCGGGCTGAGTGTGAGGGAAGGGATCTCTGCAAGCTGCTTGTGAGCAGGGGGCGGGGAGGAGATGGGGAAGGGAATGGGGCCTAGAAGTCGAATGCTGGTAGTGGCTTGGAGCTGAGGATTGTGGGTTGCATTCCTGGTTTTGCCACTGCCTTGCACCACTTGCGTGCAGTAACCCTGCCGCCTCTCAGTTCCCACATCTGCAGAGCAGCAGCCTCCGCCACCACCGCCCTCCCCAAGCCTGAGATCTCATCGCTGCAACCACAGCATTCATCCTGCTCTTGAAACCCTGCAGCTGGAGTCCCCTGTGTGCTGGCTGGGAGGCGCCAGAACTTGGCTGTTCTTGGCGCCGGTCGGATTTCCTGGGCTTGTCCTTTCCTGGGCAGGAAATCCTGCTCACCCTGAGCAGGAAGCATTGGTGGGGGGGCGGTTTGGGGTTGGAGGGGGCAGCTGGGATGGACTCTGAAGGGTTCATTGTTGGGGGGAGGGGAAGGAGTATCGGACTCAGTCGCCTGCTTTGAGAAAGGCTGACCGGTTATTGGTGGTTGCGTTCACACCGGGTTTTTGCAATAGGTTGGAGATGTTTAAGCGCCACAATCCTGTATACATTAAGCTGGGAGTAGCACTTTCTAAATAAGTGCTTTGTGTCTGTAAGGCAGCGACCCAGGGAGAATCTCCTGCTGAAGTCAGTGGAAATTACTTCTCAGTAACCATGCCTGAGACTGGACTGCATCCTCACTTCATATAACAGTAGTGGGAAGGAAAGCTTATCTTTGGGAGGTACAAAACTTTGCTGGCCAGAGAGGAGTCAACCCCAGCATTGTTAAAGACAATTTTCAATAGCTCCGGGGCTTTCTTATTCTTGCCTTGGGGCATCCTGGGAGGATGGGCAGCCCATTTAAGGCACTTTTAATGTTCAGATTATTTTAAAGCAGATCGCTATAAAGGCAATTTGCATGTTTGCACTGGATATACATAAGAGCTACAATCTGAATTCTGTGCGTTCTAAATGTCTGCGATCATATCATGCAACAGTGGGCTTTTAATATCTGGGTAGGGATTTTTAAAAGCAACAGCAGCACCCCCATACTTCTACACCAAGGAAAGTCCAATTTTAAAACCTTGAGTTTTGTTAATTTGCATACATTGATTGCTTCGCATAATTTATTCTGCTTTGGCTGGCAACGGTCTTAGGTGTTCCACATCACTCCTTGTTCCTCCCTCGTAGCAGGCAGAAAAGCAGAATAAATTATGCAAGGTAATCATAATTAAGACGCTTGAATTTGGCATTTCCTGGTCTAGAAGTCTCCTTCTCCCTGTTGCCACCTGTTTGCTGGGCACGGCTTGCACTGTGTTGTCACTGGTAACCTGCCTCAAAGTTATCCATCACCACCTTTAGGGCTCACCCTGGCTTAGCCCTACTCCCTTCGTGTGGTGTGCCAGGGTAATGAGTCCACCACCTGACAGCGACATATCTTTCCTAATCAGTACCTATAACATTTTAAGGGGAACTCCCTGGCCCATACCCATTACACGTTTACAGACTTCAGACTTTGGGAGTCTTCACCAGGAGACATATGACCAGCCAGTAGGCCTGGGTGATATATCACTATGTATTGTGGGGGCAGGCTGCGATGACAGCTTCACTCAGCGGTATATTGCTGGCGAAACCATCACCGCTCGTGAGTCCCTCTGCCTCCAGCACCCAGCGAGCTGAGGGAGAGACAAACTAGCTGGCTGCTGGAGACAGAGGGACTGCTTGCATGCCAGTAGGAGGGGGTTGGGGGCTGGGAAGAGCGAAGCCCGCCCTTCCCAGCTGAGAGCAGTTTGACCCCACCTGGCTGCCTTCTCCAGGAGGTGTGCTGCGCCTTTCCTCCCAGAAAGATGTAGCCCACCCTCCCGGTGGATGGCAGCGGTGTAGGGGCTCTATGGTGCTGCAGTCAAATGCACGGAGGCACGAAGGCAGTCAAATGCACGGAGCCTGACAGGTTCCGTATGCTTGGCTACTGCCGCTTGGTCCATCTTTGGGGTGTGGGAAGCAAGTGGGCAAGGTAGCTCGCCCGCCCCCCATGCCAGCAAAGGCAGAGGGATCTTGGCCGAGGAGCCCCAAGGTCCTTGCTGCTCCAGCGTGAGCAGCAGGGGCCTCAGGGCTCACTCAGCTGGGGGCAGGAGCAGGAGCCTTTCCGCCCCCCAGCTGAGCAGCAGGCTGGGGACAGCTGTATCGGCCACAGCCCACAAGGCGCTGGGGTGAAAGTGCTTCAGCTCCTACAATGAGAGCTGCGGCAGTTTCACCCAGTATCTCGCCGGCTGGAGCTAATGCAGCTTTTTTCAACATTGGGGTATATCGTGTTTGGCTGGTGATACACTGCAATGTTGAAAACCCAACATCGCCCAGCCCCGCTAGCCAGCAGCAAACCTGCCTGCCATGTAAAGTGACATTTGGCCCATAGTCTGGCCTCTGTCCAGGAGCTGTTACTTGCCTGCCACTTTTCCTCCCCTAAACCCCACCTTCAGCAGTTGCACAATAGGAATTCTAGTGTTGGGGAAAAGCATCGCCTACAGAATGTATTAATGTTCTTTGGATTTCTAGAAGAGGGCAAGGCCTTACCCGGTAGAGACATGATTTCTAGGCCGGCTTTTGAGGCCTGTTCAGAAATGTAGCACTATCTCGGATTTCTCCCCAGGGGATCGGTCAGGCCTGCACAAACCACTAGACTCTTGGAGCTTATTGGGCTGCTCAGCAGGGAAGGAAGGAAGGATGTGGCATATTTTTGGATGTTGGTTATTAACAGCAACGGCATTAATTCCACCATGTTCCTTTGTGCCCCACAGATATGGCAAAATTGTCTCCACCAAGGCCATCCTGGACAAAACGACCAACAAATGCAAAGGCAAGTGCAGATTGGGGGTGTGGGGGTGTGCTGCCAACTGGGTGAGGGGGGCACAGTGCTGCAGCGTTGAGAAGGAAAGGGTGTATGGGGCTAGAATCGCAGCTCGGGGCAGATGGGGTTTTGCTTGTGGGTTCAGAGAGGGAGAGCTAAGAGGCCGGAGTGCTTCACTGCATCCTTTACCCGATTGCATCGAGCGGTTCTGGGAACGAGCCTTCTCCCCAAGAAGATACCTTTCCCTGCACAAGTTCACTCAATCTCAAGGGGTGCAGGTTTGGCAGGGAGGGGGCTCACAACTCTGGAAAGGAAAGAGGGGCAAGGGCGAGGAAAGGATGAGAATTCAATTCTGGAGCCAAGTTTCTGGGGGAAGATTGGTTCTGTCTGGGAGGTGGGGCTGGGTTATCTGTGTGAGAGGGAGGTGCCAGTGGGGGGGTGGGGTGGGGAGTGGAATTCCTGACATGCCAGACATTGCTGAGGGATGGGATGGGATGGGGGGGAGGGAGCAGCATCCACTCAGAACAGAGGCTTGGAGAGGGGAAGGGGAATCGCTCTTCTGACAGTGAGAGACGGGCTCTCCCTCCCTTGCTTCCCTGCCAATGTTTGCTAACTAGCCAGGTAACACAAGCTCAGCATTGCCTGCTCAGAATTCATCTGTGGCATGCTGGAGGGTGTGGCACTGCAAGGTAATGAAAAGTGTGCGCATGTGCGCATGGTGGGGGGAAGGTCAGGGAAAGGGATCTACCACGCCAAAAGTGCGCGCATGTGCGCATGGTGGGGGGAAGGTCCGGGAAAGGGGTCTATCACACCAAAAGTGTGCGCATTTGCGCATGGTGGGGGGAAGGTCCGGGAAAGGGGTCTACGACGCCAAAAGTGCGCACATGTGCGCATGGTGGGGGGAAGGTCCGGGAAAGGGGTCTACCATGCCATAGACATTGGGGGGGGGAGTGCCTATGACCATGCTAACTAGTAGAAAGCTGAGTGGTTCTCTGCACAGGCTGTTTCTCCACCTTCAAAACAAGGTACGCAAGGCCTGCCCTCTTATTTCCATCTCCATGATTTCTGCAGGCTATGGCTTTGTGGATTTTGACAGCCCCACAGCGGCCCAGAAGGCAGTGACTGCACTCAAAGCCAGTGGGGTTCAGGCCCAGATGGCCAAGGTAAGACTTGTGCCCCGGCACCGATGGGGGAAGATGCCAATCCTTCCTTCTCCAGGAGGGAAGACCGGAGGGCAGCCTCTGGGCTGCGGTTCAAATCCCAGGCCAGCTCCCTACATAATGCAGCAAACATGCACAAAACAAGCATGTCTTTTTAAACATATGTGTACATGTGTTTGGGAACTGTGATTGGGGCAGGCTTCCCAGCTTGCATATATATATATGGGGTTTTCAAATGAATCGTCCACACTGTGTAATACTTGCATGCATGCATGCAACAGACATAGCTGTCTTGTCTGCTGCCTGAGGGCTCAGCCATACTTCTGCTTGTCTGGTTTTCCACTTGTCCCACATTTTCTAGGCACAGGTCCAGGCTGTTTTGAAACTTTCCCCTGGAAAACATGCTCTTTGCTGCTGAATCGGAACAAACCTGCATTATTCCTGCATTGCAGGGGGTTGGACTAGATGGCCTTTGGGTTACCTTCCAACTCTACAATTCTATGATTCCATGAAATAGCAACCTGATTGCCGTTTATAGCGGTAAAGAGTGGGTTTTCCCGGAGAAAGTAGCAGGCCGAACAAATCATGGGTCCCCTCTGATACGCATAAATCCTAAGCCTTAAGCTGCTCTATAATATCCCAATACAGTGGTTCCTTGGGTTACAAATGCTTCAGGTTACAAACTCCGCTAACCCAGAAGTAGTACCTTGGGTTAAGAACTTTGCTTCAGGATGAGAACAGAAATTGCGCGGCGGCAGCGTGGCAGCAGTGGGAGGCCCCATTAGCTAAAGTGGTGTCTCTGGTTAAGAACAGTTTCAGGTTAAGAACGGACCTCCGGAACGAATTAAGTTCGTAACCAGAGGTACCACTGTAGTGTGTTTCTCTGCAGGGCTCTCCAGGGTGCAGACTGTGATCACGGACCTAATTCTGTGCCTTACCTCCTTCTTAGGCGTTGAGAGTCTTTGTGATATGACTGAGGTTGGGAAACGGCCAGTCTCGTGAGCTGAGGCAGGCTGCGAATTTGGGAAGGGAAGGGGCGGCCTGAAAGGAACGAGTCCCCAGGGACGGGATGGACGATTGCTAGGCAACAGCCTGACTTTCTTGTTTCCATAGCAACAGGAGCAGGATCCCACCAACCTCTACCTGTCAAACCTGCCTCTGGGCATGGACGAGGCTGAATTGGAGTCGATGCTGAAGCCTTTTGGACAAGTCATCTCCACACGCATCCTTCGCGACGCCAGCGGGACCAGCCGGGGGGTCGGCTTTGCCAGGTCAGGAGGGCGGGCTTTCTCTGTCTACAGGCAGGCTTCCTTGTGCTCCAGCCTTTGCCAGGGTCTGGCTTCTTAACTCCTGTGATCTCGCCTCACACAATGGTGGCAGCTTGCGCCGGTATGCTCCCTGAGGCAGGCGTGTCTGTGCACCTTCCCATGCAGACATGTGCTCACTTGTCTCTGTCGTTGCTCCGCTCTGCTTTCACGGAGACCCAGAAATCACTGGCCACACAGAGGCTAGCAAGCCCACACCTGGCCAAGTCTTGACCTAGACGCCTTTGTCCAAGCGTTTGTTTCCACAAGGGCTTTTGCCCAGGGACTTGCTAGGACAAACCCTCCCTTATGTATGGAAGGTTTGCAGATATGCTGAACAAACACACGCTCCCTCACCTGGGGGAATGTTTGCATTTCCACTTATACGATGGATGCCCTATTCCTAGGGCCTAGTGTGGATGGTTATTATTATTATTAAATTAAATTAGTTTACCGTCCTGTACCCACAGGTCTCAGGGCAGTTCACAACATGAAGACGCAATATAAAAACACAAAATACATAATAAAAATAAATAAACAACCCAATAATGCCCCGCTCCCCAACACATTTTAAAAGGGCACCTGATGTTAATCAGCCAAAAGCCGACTGGTTAAAGGGGAACGTTTTTGCCTCGCACCTAAAGGTGTATAATGAAGGCGCCAGCAGAACCTCCCTGGGGAGAGCATCCCACAAACAGGGAGCCACTGCAGAGAAGGCCCTGTTCTCGTGTTGCCACCCTTTGGACGTCTCGAGGAGGAGGCACACGAAGAAGGGTCTCAGAAGATGATCTCAGGGTCTGGGTAGGTTCATATGGAAAGAGGCGGTCCTTGAGGTATTGCAGTCCTGAGCCGTTTAAGGGTGTATAGGTCAAAACCAGCACACTGAATTGGGCTCAGAAATTAATTGGTAGCCAGTGCAGTCGGACCAGGATCGGTGTAATATGCTCAAACTGTCTTGCCCCAGTGAGCAACCTGGCTGCTGAATTCTGCACTAGCTGAAGTTTCCAAACCGTCTTAAGAGGCAGCCCTATGTATAATGCATTGCAGTAATCTAACCTTGAGGTTACATAGGTTTGTCTGTTTCTTGCTCACTTGGACCACAAGGTTGTCCAAGGCTGCAGTTTTCCTTCTGAGCTGATCTAGGGATTATGTTCAACAAGGGGATCCACATCCCTGTGTCTGTTTCCCACATACATGCAGCGGCCATATTGTTTAGTGCAGGAGTAGGAAAACTAGAGGTTGCTGGATTCCAGCTTCAATTGTCTCTCCAACCATTGGGCATGCTGGCTGAGGTTAATGGGAGTTGGGGCCTAGCAACATCTAAGGGGCAACAGGCCCCATCCCTGGTTTATTGCAACACGCTGTGTGACTCACAATACAGTGGTACCTCGGTTTTAGAACTGCCCTGTTTACGAACTACAGTGGTACCTCAGGTTACATAAGCTTCAGGTTACAGACCGTTCAGGTTACAGACGCTTCAGGTTACAGACTCCGCTAACCCAGAAATAGTGTTTCAGGTTAAGAACTTTGCTTCAGGATGAGAACAGAAATCGTGCTCCAGCAGCGTGGCAGCAGCAGGAGGCCCCATTAGTTAAAGTGGTGCTTCAGGTTAAGAACAGTTTCAGGTTAAGAATGGACCTCCGGAACGAATTAAGTACTTAACCCGAGGTACCACTGTATTCAGTTTACAAACTCCGCAAAACCAGAAGTAGTGTCCCGGTTTGCAAACTTTACCTCGGTCTAAGAACGGAATCTGAACGGTGGAAGGGCACCAGTGGTGAGAGGCCTCATTAGGGAAAGCACGCCTCGGTTTAAGAACGGTTTCGGTTTAAGAACAGACTTCCGGAACGGATTAAGTTCGTAAACCGAGGTACGACTGTATTGAGTTTTTCCATCAATCCCCTTTCTGCAAATGCCAAACTCACTGCAAGGTATTTGCCAGGCTGTAGAAGTACTTTTAGGCAGACAAACCCTGGTGGTCTTCATCCGCTCAGACACATCTGGGTGGACACAGCCATCTCGTTCCCACATTCCATGCTTCCTCTACCAGCTGGAACAGCTCCTGTTCTGTCCTACAATGCCCCCTGCTGCCAGGTTTCCATTTTACACCAGATGGGTCCTGGCTTCTCCTCCTCCAACCAGCACCACCTTGCAGCTTTCTCTCACCATCAACATACCCAAGGGGGGCACTTTGGATTGCACCATTCCCTAAATTAGAATTGTGAATTGCACCTTAACAATGGCTGCTTTATTTTCTAGCCGGCTGGTGGCACCAGACGTCATTGTTCCTGATGGGATAGGAGAGAAATTCGGATAGTTTTACACCTAATTCCAAGTTGGCATCCTCCTCCAGTTTGTCCTAGCCAAATATTCTCCTGCGCCCCCTTGTGGCAGGGAATGAGGAACTGCAAGTCCAGTAGCTCTTAAAAGCTAGAAGGGAATAATAATGTGTGCAGTTGTTTTAGCATAGCAGTGTATAGACAGGCGCCAACTTTGCAGCAGCTCCTTGCAGCCCTGGATTTGATGCATCTGATTGCCCGGAGATGAAAGCGATTCTAGACAGGTGCTCAGTCAACAAAATGGAATGAATTGCAGTATTTTGGGCTTTCCAGGCCTGTTTCAATCTTACGTCTTGAGCTCTTGGATTCAGTTTTAAAGAAATGTTCATTGGGAATGTACCACCTAAACAACTTTCCCAAGTGGAATCTGCAAGCAGGGTCCTTAAGAATCCTGTCTGTGGGTTAGATTCTGGTAAAGTCACATAGAAAGCTGATTGCTGTCTTAACTTTTATTTACATATGTGCTCACTGAATCACTTTTAACAGGAGTTAGAAACTGGTTATAAGATAGAAGTGTTCCACTTAGGATTGCTAGCTCACCCCGGGCAGTTTTCCTGACAAGCAGAAATCCAGCAACTAGAGATTTTCCATCTCTACACATCTCTCTTGGGGAAAGCATTACTGTTGAATTCCTCTCTCACACACACAACCATTATAGGCACAGAAGCCCTGATGGGAGAAGGTGGGTGACAGCTCTTCACATCGGAATGTTATTTCTGAAGTTTAGTCGGAATCTCTTTTCTAGTGACCTGAAGCCATTGGTTCCAGCCCTTCCCACTGGAACAGGAGAAGAAAACAAGCTTGCTTCATCTTCCATGTGACAGCCCTTGAGATATTTAAAAATGATTATCATATCTTTTCTCAGTCTCCTTTTTACCAGGCTTAACATACCCAAGTCCATCAACTATTCCTCCAGACCCTTGATCATCCTGGCCACCCTGCTTTGCAAACGTTCCAGCTTGCCAATATCTTTCTTAATTTGTGACACCCAGAACTGGACACAATACTCCAGGTGTGGTCTGACCAAGGCAGAATAGAGCAGTACTATTACTTCTCTAGATCTGGACACTAGACTAACAGCCTTAGCTCCCCCCACCCTTTTTATGCCACTGTTGCCTCACATCTGTAGGAATCTCAGCATGACCAGGAGCAGGTGGGCTATAACTTTGCAATAAGTGTGGCTCCTCCACTTACACTGACACCCGCCCCAGCCCAGCATCACCAATGGTTTCTTTTCTCTTCTTCCCCAGGATGGAGTCTACAGAAAAGTGTGAAGCTATCATCACACACTTCAATGGCAAATATATCAAAACCCCTCCAGGGGTCCCAGGTGAGAAGCACAATTGGCTATGAGGGTTGAGTGGTGATTGGGAGCCTGGCAGCTAAGACTGTCTCAGGAGGATGTGTGGACTGCTCTTGTGAGAAACAGCAAGGAAGGATTCTGAGCCATTTTCTGCATGTTGCGTAGTCAAGCGATAAAGCTTTTCCAATGCTGTATTGTTTTGAATGGAATGGAATGGAGTAGAGTAGAGTAGAGTAGAGTAGAGTAGAGTAGAGTAGAATAGAATTTATTATTTATACCCCGCCCATCTGGCTGGGTTTCCCCAGCCACTCTGGGTGGCTTCCAACAGAGTATTAAAATACAGTGGTCTGTTAAACATTAAAAGCTTCCCTAAAGAGGGCTGCCTTCAGATGTCTTCTAAAAGTCTGGTAGTTGTTCTTCTCTTTGACTTCTGGTGGGAGGGCATTCCACAGGGCGGGTGCCACTACTGAGAAGGCCCTCTGCCTGGTTCCCTGTAACTTGGCTTCTCGTAGCAAGAGAACCGCCAGAAGGCCCTCGGCGCTAGACCTCAGTGTCTGGGCAGAATGATGGGGGTGGAGACGCTCCTTCAGGTATACAGGATTGAGGCCATTTAGGGCTTTAAAGGTCAGCACCAACACTTTGAATTGTGCTCGGAAACGTACTGGGAGCCAATGTAGGTTTTTCAAGAGACCTACATTGCAGTGCAGTTGGGAAACGGCATGTCGTGATTTCCCCCTCACAAAATGCTCCTTTCCCTTTGCAGCACCTCCAGATCCGTTGCTTTGCAAATTTGCTGATGGCGGCCAGAAGAAGCGCCAGAATCAGGGCAAATACGTGCAGAACGGGCGAGCCTGGCCACGGGAGAATGACACGGTAAGGGAGGGGGCAGCAGGGAGTGGGGGGAGGCTGCAACAGTCAGAGACCAGTCCGTTAGCCACATGCGGCAGTCAGCCCAGAGCTCAACAACCATCTCGTATGAACATTTTGCTGCATGTGTGAAACTGCAAAAACAGAGTGATTGTCACACTCCTGGCTGGCTATTTTGTGTGGCTGGTGCACGGCCTTTGGTTTAGTGGGCTGGCCATAGGTTTTGCAGGCTTGGGGATTAGACATTCTCTTTAGGACAGGGGTGAGGGACCTCCAGTCCACAGGCCGAACAAAGCCTGCCAGCTCTCCCCATATTTTGGAAGCCACGCCCACCTGCCCTACACCTGAGATAATACACGACGTCAGCTGTGGGGCAGGTAAGAGTGGAACTTCAATTCAGAGCTTAAAGTGAGCTCATTTTGTTCCTTTGATGGAGCAAAGTGCGCTCCCACCTCCATCTGTCAATGATGAGAGTGTGCTTTGATCAAGGAAGGTAAAGCTGTTTCCATTCAGTGGAAACCGCTCCTCCTTCCCAGTGCTGCTCTTTGAATGTCCAGAAACCAAACAGGCAGTGCTGGGTTGTATGAAAGCCCTTCACGAGCTCTTTAAGCCTTTAATTTTTGGAGGTTTAAGGAGTATCGCTACATTGGCTTTCAAAGGGCTTTCAAACAGCCCTGTGCTGTGCTTTGAAGTCCCGACAATTGGCTCTTCAAAGTGCAGGATTGGTGAACATTACTATGACGCCAGGTAATTGGCAGGGGGACACCCACCTGCCCAATTTGGCCTGCCGTGGGTTGGGGAGATTAGGATCTGGCACACTGGACAGAAAAGTTTTCCCGCCGCTGCTTTTAGGGTCCTGGCTGGCTGCAGGAGGCTACTTGAGGTGGCTGGCTGCAGGGGTTCCACTAAGTAGGGCGAGGCTTGAAACCTGCCCCTAGGAAGGCACAGAAGCAGTTGCTGATTGGTTGAGCTGGGATCTTGGTGGGTCAGGAGAATGGGAGGAGCCACGTATGAACTGTCTACTATTTCCATGCAGGGTGGGATGACCTTGACCTATGACCCCACAACGGCGCTACAAAATGGGTATGTCTTCTGCTTTGCCTGTTTCTTCACGTTGTAACCAAGAAATAGTTTGGTAGGCGATCGGGCCATAGCCTTCAAGGAGACCTGGCAGAATAAGATCTGCATATGTGCGAGCTTATGGGAAGGGCTGTACATTCAGCCTCCTCTGAAGCTATATGAAGCAATTCAACGATTTCTCCCCATACCCTCTGCAGGTTCTACACAACACCCTACAGCCTGGCCCCCAACAGGATGATTGCCCAGACTGCGCTCTCCCCTTATCTCCCGTCACCTGTTTCTTCCTACCAGGTACTTCTCTCTTACTCTTACCCCCAGCTTGGTATGTAATCAGCACAGTCCTTGATTTAAACATCTGCTGTCATAGATCTGTTTTGGGCCTACGAGTGTGAGCTGCAAATCTGGAGGCCTTTGCTTCAAATCTCACCTCAGCCACTTATCTAACAGCCCTTTCCCTATCAGTGATATGGGGATAATAAGACTGGCCGACTTTTAAGAACTTTTTCAAGAATTACTAAGTGAAATGTGTTACTGATAACTATCTACTTCTATTACTCCCTGTAGGTTCACAGCCCGTCATGGATGCACCATCAGTCATACCTCATGCCGCCCACGGTGAGACCCCTTCCTCCCATCCCATAATATCCACCTGGAGTTCTTGTCTAAGGGCATTTTATTTGCAAGTAACACCCTTTCTGTTTGGAACATAAACTTACTTGGATACTAATAATAATAATAATAATAATAATAATAATAATAATAATAATAATAATTTTTATTTATACCCCGCCCTCCCCAGCCAAGGGCGGCCTCAGGGCGACTAACAAGCAATAATAAAAACAAGTTGAATGAATACAACTTAAAAACAAGATTAAAATACAACATTAAAATATTGAAACATTAAAATATTAAATGCAGCCTCATCACAGGAGAAAGAAAAAAGAAAGAGGGGGAGGGAATCAAATGGGCTCCAAACCAAAAGCCAGGCGGGACAACTCTGTCTTACGGGCCCTGTGGAAAGAAATCAGATCCCGCAGGGCCCTAGTCTCATGAGACAGAGCGTTCCACCAGGCCAGAGCCAGTGTTGAAAAGGCCCTGGCTCTGGCTGAAGCTAATCTAACTTCCTTAGGGTCCGGGACCACTAGGGTGTTGCTATTTATGGACCTTGAGGGTCTCCGTGGGGCATATCGGGAGAGGCGGTCCCGTAGGTACGAGGGTCCTAGGTCGTGAATGCAGAATGCAGAGCAGAAGAGCCAGTTTAAAATCAAACGTTCGTGAAGTTTGTATTTCACAAATGCAGGAGATGCAAAAAGTCATCTAAGCATCACATGAGAGAGCAACCTAAAGCCTGAAGCCCATGTCCAGTTCTGGTCCAGGATATTAGACAACACCTTCTTTCCCCAAGGCTGGCTAGGTATCCTCTGCACACAGAAAGCTGAGGGGACCATGATGATGTAGAGAAAACTTCACCCCTGGCTTGCAGCCAGCATATGCCACCTAATTACTTTAAATCACAGAGGCTTCTTCTGACTTCACTTCAATAATAATAATAATAATAATAATAATAATAATTATTATTATTATTATTATTATTATTATTATTATTTATACCCCGCCCATCTAGCTGGGAGTTTCCCCAACCACTCTGGGCAGCTCCCAACAGAATATTAAAAACACGATAAAACATCAAACATTCAAAACTTCCCTAAACAGGGCTGCCTTCAGATGTCTTTTAAAAGTCAGACAATTGTTTATTTCTTTGACATCTGATGGGAGGGCGTTCCACAGGGCGGGCGCCACTACCAAGAAGGCCCTCTGCCTGGTTCCCTGTAATCTCTCTTCTCGCAGTGAGGGAACTGGCTGAACGATGGGGGTGGAGACACTCTTTCAGCTATACTGGACCGAGGCCGTTTAGAGCTTTAAAGGTCAGCACCAACACTTTGAATTGTGCTCAGAAACGTACTGGGAGCCAATGTAGGTCTTCCAAGACCAGTGTTACGTGGTCTCAACAGCCGCTCCCAGTCACCAGTCTAGTTGCCGCATACCTTCAAAGGTAGCCCCATCTTTAACTGCTGCCAGTGTCTCCTTTGCCATGAGTTATTCCAGGCCCCTTATGGACACTTCCCTCTCTCCATTACCTTATTCCCACAATTTTTTCTTTAACCTCTCTCTCTCTCTCTCTCTCTCTCTCTCTCTCTCTCTCTCTCGTCGTTGTTGCTAAGCAGGGCACAGTGCTGACACCTACCATGGACCATGCGATTTCCATCCAGCCCACTTCCATGATGGGGCCCCTAACTCAGCAGCTGGGCCACCTGTCCCTCAGCAGTGCTGGCACGGTAAGTGTTTTCTTCCTCCTCTACCCTTCCCCCTTCTCGGAGGGGCTTTTGCCCTAATCTCCTGCGCCTTTTTGACGCCTCCTCTCCCTCCGTCCCACTAGTACATGCCAGCAGCAGCAGCTATGCAAGGAGCCTACATCCCCCAGTACACACCTGTGCCTTCCTCTAGTGTCGCAGTTGAGGTAAGAGGCCCTTTTGTTATTTCTGCCTAAGTTGGGGGTGCATGCCAGGCACCAATATATCACACACACAAGCACACACACATCACAGCTGGGGGCTGTTTTATTATTACTGATCATTATTATGAACGTTATTTCTAGACCGTTCTTCATCTGTCAATTGCAGAGCAGAATCCTACACCGAATACTACTGTATTTTTCGCTCTATAAGACGCACCAGACCACAAGACGCACCTAGTTTTTGGAGGAGGAAAACAAGAAAAAAATATTCTGAATCTTAGAAGCCAGAACAGCAAGAGGGATCGCTGCGCAGTGAAAGCAGCAATCTCTTTTGCTGTTCTGGCTTTTGGGATAGCTGCGCAGCCTGCATTCGCTCCATAAGACGCACACACATTTCCCCTTACTTTTTAGGAGGGAAAAAGTGAGTCTTATAGGGCAAAAAATATGGTATACTGCAAAATACATAGTACAGTCGCACCTTGGATCTTGAACGCCTTGGCTCCCGAACAAAACTGGCTCCCGTATTATCAAAACCTGGAAGTGATTGTTCCAGTTTGTGAACGTTCTTTGGAATCCGAACGTCTGACGGGGCTTCCGCGGCTTCCTATTGGCTGCAGGAGTTTCCTGCAGCTAATCAGAAGCCGCGCTTTGGTTTCTGAACGTTTTGGAAGTCTAACGGACTTCTGGAACGGATTCCATTCGACTTCCAAGGTACGGCTGTACAAAGTATTCCACAGCAGGCACCATCACAGCCAATTCTGAATATTTTGGAAGAAACTGAATGCGGCGCACTAGGTCACTTTCTTCCAGAAACCAGGATGGGGGAGAAAAAAGTGCTTTCAAAAGATGACTAAAGGCAATACTGGCCAGTCATCTCTCTAATGGGAAGAAGTTCTGTAATTGCTGTGATGGGTTTGTTCTGGGTGCCTATAACAGACATGGCTAGCAGGGCCTCCCCACTCATTTTAAAGCCCAGGTCGGACGTACTGGGAGAGGCTGTCTGCCATGTACAGTCATAAAGGTAAAGGTAAAGGTACCCCTGCCCGTACGGGCCAGTCTTGCCAGACTCTGGGGTTGTGCGCCCATCTCACTTAAGAGGCCGGGGGCCAGCGCTGTCCGAAGACACTTCCAGGTCACGTGGCCAGCGTGACATCGCTGCTCTGGCGAGCCGGAGCTGCACACGGAAACGCCGTTTACCTTCCTGCTAGAAAGCGGTCCCTATTTATCTACTTGCACCCGAGGGTGCTTTCGAACTGCTAGGATTGGCAGGCGCTGGGACGGAGCAACGGGAGCGCACCCCGCCGCGGGGATTCGAACCGCCGGCCTTTCGATCGGCAAGCCCTAGGCGCTGAGGCTTTTACCCACAGCGCCACCCGCGTCCCTGATGTACAGTCATACCTCGGGTTAAAGAGGCTTCGGGTTAAATCTTTTCAGGTTGTGTCCTGCAGCGACCTGGAAGTAATGGAACAGGTTACTCCCGGGTTTTGCAGCTCGCGCATGCGCAGATGCTCAAAATGACATCATGCGCAGAAGTGGCGAATTGCAACCTGCGCACACGCAGGCGCGGGTGGTGTTCTGCTCAGGTTGGGAACGGGGCTCTGGAACGGATCCCGTTCGCAACCAGAGGTACCACTCTATTTGGGTCCTAGGCCGTTTGCATCTTTAGAGACAACAAAAGTCAAAACTTTAAATAAGTCCCAGGAACCAGGGCCACTCCTGAAAGATTCCACTTTGGGACATCATACAGCAGGCCTGGCAAACCTTTGGCCCTGCCAGGACTCTTAATTTGCCCCACAAAGTTACTATTCCCCATCCAGGATCACACCTGTCACTCACCTGACATCAGATGAAAATGAAGCTGCAAAGGAACAGCTGAGAGCCTTAGAGTGTGTTCCTGATCCTGCCTTCACAAGTGTGGCTGGCATAAGCCACCGTTATATGTGGGGCAAGCTGTGCTGCTGGGGTTGGATCCACGCAGGAACCCACTAGCATTCATTGCCAAATTTAAAGGCTGCTGAGCACAAGACATGCTCGCAAAGGAACAGGTGGGAGCGCAGGCTCCTGGTTGCCCCTTTACCAGTGCTGCTTGCATTTAGCCCTAAACGGCCTCGGTCCAGTATACCTGAAGGAGCGTCTCCATCCCCATCGTTCTATCCAGACACTGAGGTCCAGCGCCGAGGGCCTTCTGGCGGCTCCCTCACTGCAAGAAGCCAAGTTACAGGGAACCAGGCAGAGGGCCTTCTCGGTAGTGGCACCCGGCCTGTGGAA
This sequence comes from Podarcis melisellensis, assembly GCF_964234715.1. Taxonomy (NCBI): domain Eukaryota; kingdom Metazoa; phylum Chordata; class Lepidosauria; order Squamata; family Lacertidae; genus Podarcis; species Podarcis melisellensis. The sequence goes on from NC_138529.1 coordinate 14,100,569, forward strand.
CGCCCTCCCACCAGATGTCAAAGAGAACAACAACTACCAGACTTTTAGAAGACATCTGAAGGCAGCCCTGTTTAGGGAAGCTTTTAATGTTTAATAGGCTATTGTATTTTAATATTCTATTGGAAGCCACCCAGAGTGGCTGGGGAAACCCAGCCAGATGGGCAGGGTATAAATTATTATTACTACTACTACTACTACTACTACTACTACTACTATTATTATTATTATTATTAGCACCAAATACAAGACGTGCTTCTTTGACAAGGGTTTGGGCCCACAAGGTGTTGTGTGAGGTCATGTGATTGGCAGCCCTGCCGTCAAATGTGATTCATGAAGGGTAGACCACAGTTGCATCCAGCCCACCAACCAAAAAGGGATTCCCCGCCCCTGCTGTAAAGTAACCGAGCTGCAGCATTCGACGCTAGTTTCTGCTCCTGGGTTGCTTAGAACACAGTGCAGTAATCCAATCCTGAGATTATCAGAGAGTGGATTATAGTGGCCAGGCTATCTTGGCCTAAGAACAGCTGTAGGGATGAGGCACCTGTTTGTGTTTAAAACAGGCAAGTGGGTGGGTGGGAGGGAGGAATCCAGTGTGTATACACACCCAGGGCTTTTTCCCCCTAGCCAGAACTTGCAGGAACTCAGTTACGGCCCCCTGTCAGGTGGATGCCATTGCCATTCTAAGAGAACAAGGGAGAAGTTCACTGCGAGCTCCGGAACCCCTTTTCTAGAAAAATAACACTGTATACACCATAAGTTTAAGGCACATTTAAGCACCCCCTTCTGAAACAATCTTAGGATCTGCACAAAGCTACCATTTCAGCACCCTTAACAAACTGCAGTTCCCAGGACTCTGTGTGTGTTTGTGTGTGTTTAACACACTTTAAATTATGGTGTGTACACAGCCCAGGCCTAGACACCAACCACCGTGTTCAAAGGCAATTCTTGCACACATGAGAAATAAGCCAAGTTCCTGATCCCACTGCCAAAATGGTCTGGCCTGTTTGGACCTTTTTGAAACCATCTTCCTCCCCACTACTGCCCTCTGGCTTTAGGAGATATAAAGTACAGTGGTACCTCGGGATGCGAACGGGATTCGTTCCGGAGCCCCGTTCGCATCCTGAACAGAACGTAAGACGCATCTGCGCATGCGCGTGACATCATTTTGACCGTCTGTGCATGCGCGAGCAGCGAAACCCGGAAGTAACGTGCTCCGTTACTTCCGGGTCGCCGTGGAGTGCAACCCGAAAATACTTATCCTGAAGCATATTTATCCCGCGGTAAGACTGTATTGTTCTACTGAACCATTTTAAGTTGGGGTAGGATTTTGGTTTCCAACTAATGTTTAACAAGGATCATCTTTGTAGAGGGGGCAGCAAGATCCCTGACTCATTGCCATGCGAGTGGAGGCCTGGCCAAAGAGCCCTTTAACCCTCTCTTGCCAACCAACAGAGGCGGTGTCAACATTTCTCTGCCTACATGCCTTAGCAGCAAACTCCTGTGTGTGTGTACCACGAGGAGGAAAATTAGAGAGAGCCGCCGAAAAACACAATAAGGGAAGTGAGTGGATGGGGTGGAGAGCAAGGCTACAGTAGGAGATTGTCACAAGCTGTTTGGACACAATGGTGAGAGGCACCAGCTGGGGAACTCCCAAGGGAAGAAGGCTCAGAGCCCGGGGACTGGTGGTGGGACAACAATGAGTTGTCAGAAGGACAAGACTGGGAGAAGGAGGTGTTGGCAACAGGGCTCAATGAGCAGGGAGAGTCTGTGGCCAAGAGAAGTCCAGAATCAGGCAGAACTGAAGCAGGAGGGGAGCTAAGAGGCAAAGATGAGACAGGCTAGTGAAGAGTCCTGGGGTCTCCAGCTTTTGCTGCAATAAGCTCCTCTCCCCGCTGGTCTCCCAGAACCAGGAGAGGCATGAAAAGGGCAGAGGAGAAGTTCACTTCGTGCAGGCACAGTCTCAGATTGCTTGGGGAAAACTCTGGAGAGGAGGGGACTTAGGCACCTGGGGGGAGGTGGGGACCTTCAGTCTCCCCAGCTGCTTCATGGGGGCAAGACCTACCAGAGATGAGTCGCTGTGCACATTAGGCCTGACACACCCGTGCAGATCCAACTCAGCCTTGCTTAACTTGGTGGACCTGATAGGTTCGGGAAGAAACGTGTTGTTGTTGTTTAGTCGTGTCCGACTCTTCGTGTCCCCCTGGACCAGAGCACGCCAGGCACTCCTGTCTTCCACTGCCTCCCGCAGTTTGGTCAAACTCATGTTGGTAGCTTTGAGAACACTATCCACCCATCTCATCCTCTGTCGTCCCCTTCTCCTTGTGCCCTCCATCTTTCCCAACATCAGGATCTTTTCCAGGGAGTCTTCTCTTCTCTTCTCACGAGGTGGCCAAAGTATTGGAGCCTCAGCTTCACGATCTGTCCTTCCAGTGAGCCCTCAGGGCTGATTTCCTTCAGTCCATGGGGCTCTTAAGAGTCTCCTCCAGCACTAGAATTCAAAAGCATCAATTCTTCGGCAATCAGCCTTCTTTATGGTCCAGCTCTCACTTCCATACATCACTACTGGGAAAACCATAGCTTTTACTATCGAACCTTTGTTGGCAAGGTGATGTCTCTGCTTTTTAAGATGCTGTCTAAGATGCTGTGTTTTGTCACAGGAGAACAGTGGCCAGCAGAGCCATGTGACAGTGGAGTCCCCATCGGATCATGCTGCCTACTCGTACCAGTACAACAAGTAACAACAGGTAAGGTGGAAGTGGGGAGGCATTTTGTGGGGCGTGGAAGGACAGCTCCATCTCTCCCAGAGGGCAAAAGCAACATCCGCCTAAGGCTTGGTTATCAGCCAGTTCCAGGAGGGCTGGGGATGGTGCCAGAGGCTGGACCACTTCAACTTGACCCCGGGGCCACAAGCGCAGCAGGGGCCAACTCGGAATAGCACCCGCCCTCGTAATTACCTCCACTTTCCATCCTTCTAGCACCATCGAGCAGCTCAGCTCTGAGCAATCACTTCGAGGGAGACAACTTTTATTTTTGTTTAATTTGTGCTGCATTTAGAAGATGGAACCATTTTTTTTCCTGCAAAGAGAAAAGGTTGTTTTTGTTGTTGTTTTTTTTAAAAAGGAAATAACCGCAATAGACTTTTGACACCGAGGAACCAAAGGGGGTTAGCGTGGGGGTGGAAAGGCTATGGCCCCCCGACCCTTAGATGTACAGATGGACTAAGGACTATTTTAATACAAGGAAAACATTTTTGTGTGTGCGTGTGCGTGTGTTTGCGCGTTAATTTTCTTGTTAACAGCAAAGTCAAACGCTTTGGATGCCACAAAATTCCCCAGAGAAGAACAATTGTTATTGTTTATTTTTTTTCCTCGCTCTCTTTTTGGGAAAGATGGCTCTCCAACTCTGGGAGGATTTTTTTTGCTCCTTTGAATTTGTTTTGTTCTATTTTCTTTGGTCATTTAAAAGATTTTTTAAAGGACAAATATGCAAAAGTGTTTGAATATTTTTTGTTGTTTTATAAGGAAAAAAAATGCTCTGAGAAAGCCCCACCTCGCAGCTGTTAGGGGAAAAAAATCAATGCAGACGACTTCTTTTCTTCATCCTTGGGGAGGGAGTGGGGAGGGAGTGGGGATTTTGCTTTGAAAGGATTATTTTATTATTTCAAGAGGGTAATTTTTTTTTCTAAAAAAGACAAATTTACAAAAAAACAAAAAAGGAAACCTACAAAAAAATCTACAAAAAAGGAAAACTACAAAAAAAATATGAACTTTTGACGGCAGCAAGAGGGGCTTGCATAAAAACTTATCAAGTTGGAGGGAGATGAAGCGGCTGGTGGCTTTTGAGGAACGGACTAATTTGCGGGGGGCAAAAGTTCTGCCCCAGCTGAGAAAGAGAGAGAGAGAAAGAAAAAGAAAGAAAGAATGTTTGCTCCAGACCTCGATTTCTGCCCTCTACCCTGTCCAATGGGACTGGTTCTTGCTGGATTGCTTTGGACTCTGTTTTGAGCTTCTGCACAGACCCTTCTTTGCTTCCACACGGACTTCCCCCTCGCCCGCCCTGCTCTGGATCAGGGGAACAATAAACTGATTGAGGAACCTGCTGCCCCGTGATGTGTCGTCGCTTCCGGACTCTTGGACACTGAATGGACGCATTGCCAGCAACAGTGCTTCGCGCTCCTGCCCTCTCCTGCCCCACCTCCCGACCCTCCCTTGGGACACACACACACAGTGCCTTCTGCTGCCTGCGGTCCGGAGACTGTGCTGCCGTATGCCCCCCCCTCCGACTCCTGCATGCCTGTCAAACCCAGGTGCACACAGCCTCTCTCTTTTCTTGGCAAACCAGTTGAGGGCGCAGAGGTCGATGCTTCCAGCTGGCGGGGGGAGGATTGGGGGGGCGGGGGCGGGGGCGGGGAGGTCTGTTCCGGTTGCTTTAAAAAACCCACACAAAAAACAGGGAGCATCTTGCACCTTGCAGGGGATGGCTGAGTTCCCCACCCCCACCTCGAAACGGATATCCTAGTTACTATGCACGTTTCCCTTCCTCACCCCCCCCCAAAAAAACAAGCCCTTGGTTGCTGGCTCCCCAGATTCGCAATAGCAGGAGACTATGTGCAATAATCCAGCCCTTCCTACAGCGCATTTCCCTGGAGAGCCTTTCGAAGGTACCAAGTGCTTTAGACCACCTCTGCATGTTTTCTCTCCGTTTTCTCCCCCCCCAAAAAAAATCCCGCTTTCTCTCAACCAGATGGTGCTAAAAGACTTATCCTCTCTTCCACCATAAAATCAGCCCAGCTGGCATGAAGCTGACCCTTTCCACCTTGTTTTTAGATGTTGCTTCCCGCCTCCCACCCCACCCTCCAGATGTGATCATGAGAAACCTTTTCCCCCTCCTCCTTTCTCGATGCCCAACTCATACCTTTGACGAAATAGCTCTTATGCAGCTGACAATCAGGGAGGACTTAATTGCAGAGGCCATACGGGTGTCATGTGAGCCAGGGATTGAGAGCGTGGAAGCGTGTGTGTGTGTTTGTATGTATGTATGTATGTCTGTATGCACAGCACATGTAGGATGGCATTGGGAGAAGGTATCCCTGCAGAACTGGGCTTTTCCCCCTTTGTTTTTAATTTTGCATTTCTCAGGACATTGGTATTTTCTTTTCTTTTTAAAGGATTAGTACTTTGTCCTGACCGTTAAGTGGGATCAGGTTTTCCTTCCTAACAGGAGTGTTTGAGGTTTTTGGAAAGATAAGGGTTCAGTACACCCACCCGCCTTGCATAGCTCCTTAATCATATGCTTCTTTGTTGTCTGTCCTCCTCAGCCACACGCCCCCCCCCCAAATTTGCACCCTTAATTGGTAGCAACGCAGGACTGAGGCACCCCCATTTAATACCTCAGATATCGGCAAGGGAGCTGTATAAGCAACCAGAATCACTGCTTGTAACATCAGTCGATTCCCAGAATGCTGTTTTTGTGCCCCTTCCCCGGACTGGAGCTTAGACTGAATCAAATTAAGCTGACAATTTACCCCAAGGTGCTGAGCTAAACTGAAGTGCCTTCATTTGGGCAGAGGGCCCCCGCACACCTTCATCGCTGAAAGCTTTTCGGCAGGGGCTAAACTGACTTCTGCAGGGTGAGGCCTAACAGCCGGCTGAGTAGGAGAAGAGCTTTAGGCTAAAATTAATCAGCAAAAGGTGTCTTGCGTTTCTGTTGAACTTTGCCTGTCGCAATATTCCACTCAAATGGCCAAAAGGGCACCGCACCATAGAGATTTGGGTGCAGAACAGCTCCCCCCCCCCCCCGCACATCATCATCCTGTTACCCAAGTGGCAGTTTCCAGGAAATAAGAGCTGGTTGTCTTATTTTTTCGCAACTCAGTCTTTACTTCATTTGGGGGCCAGCACACTACAACATTCAAAAATGTAGTACATGACACACCCAACTTGTGCCAGCCATAGCAGTTCCTTAGATCAAGCTGTAAAAAGATTCGGGCTCAATTAACTGGTTTTCTAGAGTGCTTCAAATCTGGACAGCAACCCAAATAATACTTTTGGTCTGCACAAACATTTCCATTCTTGCACCAGATTTCCTGATATCCCACTCCCACCGCCCAAAATAAAATACATCGCACAGCATCAGGAGCCACTTTCCAAGCTTTCAGCTGAGTCCTCTATGCAATCCCTCTGGATCACACCGATCCATTAGGAAGTTTTGTTTGGATTGACACGGCTAGAAACTTCACAGGAGCACTTCTGCCACTGCCGTTAATTTTAATACAGCTTACGCAGGATAATTTCCTTGCGGGCTCTGCTTGTCCAACGTGATCAAATGTGTTGGGATTTCAGGCAAATGGTAGTACGTAACTGCTTAGAAAATCCCAGGTTTTGAAAGAAGAGAAAAAAGAGCATTGTGAAAACAGTATATTGAGCCTTCTCTTAGATTTACGTCTGATTTATTGCATACCAAGAACCAATTAAGTATGTGAGCATGAAATTATGTTCCCCTCCTATATTGGTTATTTTAATCACCGTTTTATATAAGGCTTCTGATAACAAAGTTTTAATGGATAAACTCGGATAAATTAGCAAAGCTTGAAATACACTAGATATAGACATTCGATGCTGGTGGCCAAAGATGTGATGTAGGTAAGATGCACGTGGCCATGTAAAAGCCTTGATCGCCTTCAAAAGCATGTCCTTAGAACTAAATTGTAACAATGGTTCAATGCAAACATAATGTTTAAACATTGTTCACATTAACCATGGCTTGCTGCCGCCTCTGATTAGTATTTCAGAATATACCGAAACCATGGTTAGTGTCTGTTAACCTGCCCCTGGAGGGCATGTATATAATAAGACACCAGCAAGATCTGCTTGCCATCTTGCAGGCCAGAGGATGAGGAAACTGTCTTAACCATGGTTTGCTCAGTGCAGAAGGAACATTTAACCATGGTTTAGGAAGTCAGATGTAAAGTAACACTTAAACCATGGTTAAGGAAAACAAACCCCACTCAAAACATGATGTCTGTATGGGACTCCCACTATCCCTTTTTTCAGCTTAATTCCGTTTCGATTATGACCCTGCTCTGGTTCCACGTCTGCAGTGCTAGCAAAATATAAAACAAAGAAATAAACTCAGTCCAGCAAAAGTTAGTTGTAGCCAAAGGTTCAATCCTTTAGGTCCCATGAATTCAGTAAGTCAGGATTCATAAGATTCTGTTTAGGGAAATAAGGAATACAGCAAAGTCTGACAGCTCCATCAAGGGAGCTCCATGCATGGAAACAGCATTGTGAATTGCGTAGGGATGCAGTTGCAGATATTAATCTAGATGTACATCTGGAGGCAATATTTATCCGGGTCTTACTGGATGTGTTCATTGTGCATAGGACTGCATAGGCACCTGAAACTGCCCAATTGCCATTTGTGACTAGTTATCTATAACAAAGCTGGTTTGGAAGCAAGGAATTCCTGGTATCATGGATACAAATACTTCAGTGCTGGTTTCAGAGTGACTGGGCATCACCCTCCATGAAATAATTTCTGCTTTCAAGCCGGGGGCTGCAGTCTTTAGCCTTCCTGGTGGGGTTGCTGTGCCCGCCACAGATTTCGTGGATTGCGAATCTTTTCGGGATTAATTTCCAGTTCAGAAAGGAGTGCATTTTGGAATGTTGTGGGAATGGTCTTTTCAATGTGTGTGCCTGTGTTTCATGGCTGGCATGCAGCTATATTATTAAATAAGTTTCATTTCCCAAAACTGAGGTTGACCTCCATCTCGGCAGTAGCTAACGTTGCAATGTTTTCCTAGGCTAGTTGCATTTTACTTCGGTGTTCCTTCATCTCTCTCGCTGCCCTGAAAGACTTTCAGCATTTCACAGCATATCCGTCGTATGCTAGGGACTCCAATCTATTTGCAGAAAGTCTCTCTGCATTTGTTGAAGAAAAGCTGCCGTGGGCAGCCAGCAGCACAAAACTCAACAGATGCCATACAGCAACACACCTGGCAACCTCCTACAAATCTCTTCCATCCAGGTTTGAGTGCAGGATTCTGCGCGTACGAGCCATCCTAAACCGCTGCCCCAGTTTTCTGAATCGGGGCAAATTGCTTAGCTGTTGCCCATGCTTCCTTCTCATCCTCAGCCTGTTTAAAAAATAGTTGTTCTGCAGACTTGTTTCATTTGCTTTCTCCTCCGGTGTGTTTAAGAGCTCCCTCTATTCTAGCCTCCCCACTCCCCCCGGTCAGTCGCTCTCTCATTTGGACTAGGAGGTAGCTCTTGGTGGAAGTGGGGTGAGAGGAGGGAATGCGAAGGAAGGGAAGAGTTTGAGTCCCATTTTGCATCAAGGCAGCCTTTGGGACTGGAGATGTTATTTGTGTTTGTCGAAACCCAGCAGAGGAGGACAGGAGCAGCCTCGACCTAAGCGTTCATGCCGATGTCCCTACCTCTTCTTTGCCACATTTTTCTTTTGTTTGCCAAAGATATAAACAAGGTCTCCCAGGGCCAACCTGGTGCCGCTCTGCATTTTTTAAAAGAAAGAACAAAAACGGAGTTTCTACCTGAGCCAGATGCAGCTGTCTATTAAGGCCCGGTCCCATGCAGAAAGGAAGCAAGAACTGGTTTAAGAACAGCAAGTAACACAAGACGCGCGAGAGGGAGGCCGAGGGTAGGGGTAGCGAGGGGAAGGGAGAGATTGTGGCCAGGGCTGGGTGGGTAAGGAGAAAGGATAGGGTGTAAAGGGAAGGATTAGGGTATGCGTAAGGCTGGATGCTAATGCGGTGTGAGAGAAAGTAAGATTGCAGTGGTGGGAAAGGTGGACGTGCACAGACCTGAGAGATTGTGTGCTGCGGGCCCAGAGACCCTACACTTCGCCACTGCAAAGCTTACCCATGGTCTTAAGCCCTGTTCTCACTCCCCACACCTTCCTAGCTTTTCTTTTCCTGAGGGGGACACCTATGACAGACAAACGAGTCATGGCATTTGGGGCCCTTTGATTCCATCGTCCCAGGTCTGGAAGGAGGGTTAGCAGTTAGGAGAAACATCCGAGAATATCCCCCACGGGCTGCAGAGGCCAGCTGTCAAATGGCACCGCTCATCTCCCCCCCTTCCCCTGCTCTGACCACGCCAGCTCCGAACTGCTAGGAAGGCTCCTGGCTGCTTTCGTGGAGCACCTTTGCTTTAAGCCCGATCTGCAGCTTTCTCATGAGCAAAGTCGCGGCCTGAGCTTTCCGCTCCTTCCTATACTCTGGGAATCGACCGCTGCGCAAAAGCATGACTTGCGAGCATGCATGCGTAGCATAGGGACCGAAGGCAAAAAAAGTAGAAGCAAAAACCCTGGGACCTAGGAGCATGGACCTCTGAGCTGCTAGATTTTTTTCTTTTAATCTTGTGCCTTGATTTCCCCTATCCCATTCTGCCAGTGGGGGGAACCAGTCCCTGCACTTTAAACTTCCAGTCTAGTAAAGGCCTCTCCCGACCTGCTCCTTCCCCACTTTGTGAATGAATGACCTTGCAGCCTTGTCCCACTCTATGCCCAACAAGGCCTCTGTGCTCTTCTCTGGCCCAGCTTCCCTCTGCACAAACCAGCCCAGCCCACCCCCCTTGTTGTCATCTCCTGCATCACGCTTGCCCCCCCCCCCAGCCTTCCCACCATGCTGGAAGAGGAAGAGGAAGCAGCTGGCTGCCTCAAGAGATCTAGTAGAGTAGACTGTAGATGAGCCTCAAAACCTTTGTCTCTCCTAAATGCTGGCATCTTTTTTTATTAAAACAAAAACAAGCTCCACCATCCAAAACTCTTTGCCTGCTGATTCCATGCTTGCATCAAAACCCCGTCCTCCTTGGATGTTGTTGGTGCTATTTGGGGGAGGAAAATAAAATAAACCCGGTTCAGAACGTCCCTCCATTTTTATGCACACCAGTTCCAGTTTTCTTTTTTTTGTCATTCTTAGCTACACATCTACCTCACATGTACTTGCAGTTCATTTGTACATCCTGAACCGGCAAACTGCACCTTCTCCAGGGGGGGCGAGTTACCCCAACTCACCCTTAGAAAACCCTCTGGGCTCCTCTGCTTTGTGGGTGGGTGGAAGAGAAATGTTTGTCTTTAAAAAAAAAAAAAGATTAATAACCCCTGTGTTGCTGCTAATTACTGGAGAGTTTTGTTAAGATGTACCACATTTTGCTTTTTAAAAAAATTCCTTTGTAAAGTGTGTTGACGCTGCGTTAGTTCGTTTCTTTGAACTTGAGCAGAAATCTTTGATCCACAGGTAGGGCACAGTTTTGTGACCTCAGTGTGAGACCCCCAAGCATGGCAAGAATTCGTAAGTGATGAATGCTGCAAAGTTTCCACCTAGAAGTCCAGGAATGGCATAAGCCATTGTTGGTTTTCAAAACAGCCTTTTTTATTTTCAAAAGGGCTCGCTGAAGCAAAACAGTGGATTTATTTGGACCCCCTGGGAGCAGTTGAACGGTCAAAAGACACAGCACAAGGGATCTTGCCTTTAAACCAGCCTGCCATTAACAGGCTTTCAGACTCCATACTCTGGCGCTCTAGCTAAATACTGAGTTTGCAGGAATTTGGTTTCCGTAAGAGAAAGGAAAACCACTGGCCCCAGGTTATGCAGGTGGTGACTGCAAAACAACAAACTGAACTAGCAACGATCCCGTTAGCAAAATATACTAGAGGGAATGAACTTTTTGCCTTGGGCCATGGCTTGCAGAATCAAAATGAGCAGAGGTCAACAAAATTTGGTGGGGGTAGAGTACTTTTGGTATTGCTGTGCTGTTAGAATTTCTAGTACTGGCTCACTGGATAGGGAGCTAGTTGTATTTGTCTATGATACAGGATGGCTCCTCTAAGCTGCCCAAAAGTGATTGCACAGCCAAGTAAGACACTTTGGAGCTAATGGCTGTCAAACAGCAGCTGTTGCTCTTTGGGGAGCCTCTTCTATCCAGAAGGAAGTGATGCTCTTGACAAATACCAATACCTCAGCTCAAAATACACACGTACCCAGCACCATCAAAGCAGGCAGTGGGGTGGAGGCAATACCAAACATGCTAGCAAATAAAGCAGATAGTATTCCAAGCCAATTCTATTCCAGCAGGGCCCAAGGTTGTGCTGCGGCCTCCTGCTTCCGTTTTTGCCATGTATTTCCTGTCAGAAGCAGTACCCCTAGAGCTGTTGGCGATTGTGAGTTGGGCAAAAGGAGAAAAGTCAGCGTTTCGTCTTCCAGAAATCTCACTTTTTGTCTGTCCAGGAGCTAAAACAGTTGACGCTACTAACATTCTGAGTGGCAAAAAAAAGTGAGGGTCAGTAACAAGTGTTTCCTCGAAATCATTTACTCGCTAGGATCGCACCAGAATAACGTTTTGTTTTTTAAAGAAAGGGTTTCTTGATTGCAGAGCACTTGGTGTTCTTCAGCTTTGCCTTCCCGTCTCTAGGAGGAAGCTCTGGTGGGGATTCCAGCTCTGCTTTGAGCTAACGCAAGGCCCAATCCACCCCATACCTTGGGACAAAGTTCATAGCTTGTCGGCACTTTCCTCTGGAGCAATACGCCCTTGGTGGTTCAGATGGTTGCACTGACGCCTTGCCCTGTAGCAAATGGCCTTTAAAGCAGATAGCAATAGGCACCCACTCTAAAGAAATACCCATCTCATGCTGGTTCATGTCTACAGCAGGCTACAGGCTAGTGTGTTTTTTAACACCCAAGTTCGTCGTCATAACATTGGAACATAACAGCTAAATTGTTGCTTTAAAACCACCACCACCACATGCTTGCCATGGATGCAAATGAGTCTCCTGTAAACATGCATTTGGCACTCTGAGTGATGCCTCTGCCCTGTTTCTGACTCAAGTCATTCAAAGCTCCCGGGAACTCTCCAAAGGCAACTCTTCTGTGCTTCCATTTGCCACAGACACAGCGAGAGTTCTTGGCCCGCCCGCAACCCACAGTCTCAGTTCATTTTACCGGCTAGTTTTATTTATATACTTAGGACTATTTGTACAAGTTTTTTTTAATTGAGAAGTTTCTATAGTTTTGTATCTTCCATGCTACAGCCAGGCCTGTTTCTCTCTCTCAACCCCTGTACACCTTTCCCTCTGTGGAGCTCTGACTGGTCTCATTTTGAACAAATTTTTGTTTTTAAATAAAAGGTGAAAAAAAAAGTGGCTTGACTGCTTCTTGGAAATACTTTTAGCTCGTCGTCATTATTAAGCAGTTTCAAGGAGATGCTGGTCATTCTCTCCCTATTAAAGCGATTTAAGACAAAATATGTCATGATGATTTTCAAACTATGCTCCAGGAAACTCTTGAGGTTCTGTGGAAATTTCTTGGGGACAAAGTTAAGGATGATCGACCAGTGTTGCTGGCAGACAACTTCACCAGCTCTACTGATCCTTTCACTAGTAGCGGGATTGCTACCAATGAAGAGTACCCAATAAATCCAATCAGTCTTTTCCCTGGGAGCGGCTATTTGCAATCATCAGATGTATTCTAGATATACTCTGAAATGTGTGGGGCATATTGGAAGGCCAGGTCTCCTGTGAACTTGCAATCTGCTCTAGAACACCTTGGCAATGTAGATAGCCAGATTCCCTGAAGTGGTGGAGCACTGGAAAGTCAAGAGTTTCAACACAATTGAACTATCCTATTATGCACAAGAGGTTCATATTAAAGAACAGTAAAAAGGCTGTCCCGCCCCTTGAAATGTATGCTTGCTGCGAAGGCTGTTTCCCCCCAACTTGGAACTGAGGACTAATCCACAATCTAAGAAATGGTTGTGTGTGAAGTTTTGGTTTACCTAGAAGCTGATGTCTGCATCCAGCACAATATTCTGTAGCCCAGCCAACTGTTAAAGGTCTTCATCTCAGTTTCTTAAGATTGCAAAAAAAGGGGGTGGAGCTACTTGAGGTGTTATTTTAAAGTGGGAGGTGCATACCAGGTCTTGCATTTGCAAGATCTCCCTTGCAGTTGGTCTCTTACACAACTTCCACTTAGCTCTAATGAATAACAGATCTTTCTGCAAGCTACAAACAAAATTGCAATTGACTTTTCATACTGTGGTGGTTACTGAACTTTTTCTGTATGTCCATTTTACCATTTTCTATACACACTAATGGGAGTAGCAACTGTCTTACCATGGAGGTAAAGAGAGGCTCAGGCTATGGGACTTTGGGTGCCATTCAAACCCACAGAATTTAAGATTTCTGAAAACTACAATATCTCTGCAAGATGTTGCTGGGATAATAGTTCACTGCATCCAAGCTTCATCAAACTGCCACTGCCCTAAAGCACCAAATTTCAAAAGGCTCCATGAAATGTTGCCCGCTATCATGATGGAAACCTTTCTCTCCACCACGGCTGGAGAAGCCTGGCTGATCTTTTGGGTTTTTCCACCTCAGATGACAAATTAAAAGTAGATAATGCTGGGCTGGATTCCAGTTGTAGAGACTGGACCTTCCTCCATGTAGGATCTACACAGCTCTAATTTAAGCTATATGTACAGGGTCACTTTACCTTTTACACTCAAGGTGGAGATGGCGTCCATTTTAGAGATCACAGATCATAGAATTCTAGAGTTGGAAGGGACCCTGATGATCATCTAGTTCAACCCCCTGCAATGCATGCAGGAATATGCAGCTGTCCCATATGGGGATCAAGCCTGCAACCTTGGCATTGTCAGCATCATGCACTAACACACTGAGCTACCCAGGCGCACAAAACACAGCTGGCCTGTATAAACAACACCCAACTTGTAGACCAGGGGTACCAATGCCATGAAACATTCAGTGACCTCACCTGTACGGATCATGCAATTTGGAAGGAACTGGTCCACCAGGAACCGCCACTCGCCATCCTGCCTAAATTCTGCTGTATCACAATGAAATCATAGACCATAGACACACCTGCCCAGTCTCTACTTCAACATTAAGAGTGCGTGTTGTTGTTGTTTTTTTAAAAAATGATGCATCTTCAAGCTTTCTGGCACCCACTGCAGAGGTCCACATCTTAACAGGATACTGAGGCAGGTTGCCAAAAAGCAGGAGGGGGAACAAGTCCATGTCTAGAGTGGTTAATGTTCAGCTTGTAGCAGAGCAACGCCCCTCCCCTCCCGCCCCGAGAAAAAGACAACATTCTCAAGCACATTCTTCTCTATCAAACGTGGGTTGTTTTTTTGTTTATTCTTTGAAACTTGACAAGCACTCTAACATCTGTACTTGTGGAAACATCACAAGGAAACAAACAGGAATTCTAGATTTTTTTTTCTTCCTTTTAAACCTTATTAAAAATGAGGTTGGTCCTAAAAATATAGAAAGAAATCAATTTAAATTCACAAAAAACTGTACATTATCAAAAATTCACTAAAACAAACACATTTGGTTATTCATATAAAAAGTGTGATGCCCCTCTTCCTGCTGTTCAGAGCATCTCACAGGATGTTGGGTTGGTTGGTTCCTTTCTGATATCAAATCAAGATGAAGGGGGGAGAAAAAGCCAGTAGTTGGATGATAAGGCCAATTATTCTAGTTGCAATTCTCAAAATCCAGTTGGGGGGAAAAATGCATGTAACTTTCAAAAAACAACAAGGTATTTTATACACCGACTCCCCTAATGAAGATCAAGATTAGGACAAACCTGGATTCATTCTTTTAAGGTGTGAGGGTTTGAATCTAAAAATTTTAACATTTCCATAACAAAACAAAACAAAAGCCCAACAATTAACACTTCCAAACTCTCTAGAGCTTTCTCATAGCTGAGAAAAAAATCCCAACAGATGGGGGGGGGGGGAACATTACTTTAAAAAAAAAACCCACCAAAAAGAAGCTGTTACAGCACAAGTTTAGATAAAATATAAATATTTATGCATAATATAAAGTCAGTTTCAAATAGACTTCAAATCTACCTCTTTATTTTAAAAGCAAAAACAAAACAAAACAAAAATCCCAAAATTTAAAATAAAATAAAGTTTGAGGTTATTTGATAGAAAAAGGCTACGTTTTGTTGAAAACAACTGGGGGTGGGGAGTGAGGTTGGGGTAGAGGAAGCACAGTAAGGGAGGTTTCAGTCTCCAGGCTACATCACCTGTGGCTGCATTTTACTTACATCAGTGCTCTTGCAACTGGATTGGTCGACGCGGGTAGGGAGAAAACACAAACACTCACACACCCCTCATTCAATTGTAGCACAGGTGGAAATGCGGGAGGAAAGCCATCTCCTGATGGGACCCTGCCAGCCGTTTATCTGCCCCTAAGTGATACCCGTAATTTACAATGGTTTGAGGAGCTAGGCTGGGTATGAAAAGCAGCTAGGGAGTTAAGGTTACAGGAGATGGCCTTCCTACCACTCCGATCCACCTGGGTGGTGGAAGAAAAGTGAAAGAAACAAGCCGTTTCCTCTTTTATCTCTCCTATATGCCTCCTATGCATCTGCACCACGGCCAAGAATACTGGACCAGCATCCTGAAACAGACTGGAGAAAAACCAATGGCAGCAACGCCCCTGTTCCAGGACAGAGGCAGCTGGGGTGGACTAGGATGTAAGCCTATGACTCCGGAATACAATACGGGTCGGGTGAATCTGTTTCCCAGACAGCAGTCTCCTTAGAAACCATTGCTCAGCAACAGTGTGAGGCTGGTGCTTTGGAACCAGGTTATTACTTCGAATACAGATTGCTATTAGGCATCCGTGCACCATGAGGGGGGTGAATGATGGAGAGTTGCTGAATTGCAAGAAACGAGATGACCAATTATGCTTGTTAACAACTGCCTTGTGGACTGTTTGGGGTATTTTTCTTTTTTAAAAGGCTAGAGACTTAAAACATGTATTTTTAAAACTTTGTTTAAAAAACCGCATTCCCTCTTGCACCAAGTGCGAGCGGGAAGGATCACCTGGCTTCAGCCACAAATATTTGAATCTGCCAAGCGCTTAGCACCAGAAACCCAAAGACAGAAAGTATCACAACTGCTTATTCGCATCAGGCTCCTTCTCATGCTTTAATATGGCAACAATCCACCAGAATGTCTCTTGCATAGATTGGATAGCAAAGAATCAGTCACCTGCACATTCATCTCCATGGAAGCTTGTGCAAGAGCTGTTCTCGGTGGACTGCGCTGGTTGTTAAATCATTCGCCAAAGCTGGAGCAATCCATTGCTTCAATGGAATAGGGCCTGGGGGTGGGACCGCTCTATACCTGCTCAGGTAGCTTCAAAACAAATTCTGGTTTGGGTGGTTCTGGCACTGGAGTGAATGATAGTTCATTGAAACAGGCTACTCTTGCCCACATGGCAAAAATAACGATGAATGGAACCGCGATTATTTCTCCTCTGAAAACCATCAGAATCCAGTTGGAAAAGGGTTTAGAAAAAAGGCTAAAATGTTAAGAATGTTCACATGGGGTATGTATGAGTGGCGATCTAAGGTAAAATACTATATAGAAAATGTAGACAAAAGCTGAAAGGAAATACTTATGAATTCCAGATCTTTAGACTGAGGGCAGCTGTGGACATTCTGCAAAGGCCATAGTTGGTGGAAGCATGAGCTTCGTCCTTTCATGCTTCCAGCAAGCACTTGCATGTGCCCTCCAGAGGCATGCACCTTGAGGAGACACACAAGTGATCACTCTCTTCACTTGCATGTAATGCCCAAAGCTGCCCTTCTAGATTGAATCTCAGTCAAGGTAACCAAAGGAGGCAGCACGATTTAGACCCCACAGGTTAAAAATATGGCCAGGAGACAGGAACCTAACATGGAGGAAGATGAAATGGTGGCAGTTTTCCCTCCCTTCTCATGGGCTTAATCCCACATCTTGTCTCAAGGAGGAAATACCTACCCTAGATTGGGAATGGTGTTCCAAGGCAGGAAACAACAATCCTACCAAACGTACAGATAGATTGCAGATCAAACTTTGTAGACAGTAGCCATCCCTGAGGAATAACGCTGGGGCAGAGTTGGGGGACGGGGGACAGGGTGGGGACAACACTCAATAAGGCCAGAATCCCATGACATGATCTTCTGAAGAGCTGGAAGGGGGCATCAGAAAACCCTTCCTCTCAAAACGCAGGTTACATCAACCCCACTCCTGCAAGCTCCTTTACTTTGGTCCCTTGAAGCCTAGTGATACAATCCAGCAATTTTACCCACAACTAGGGGGGGGGGGAGAGAGCTGTATTCTTGCAGCTGAGACTTGGGCACTGCAAAGGATTCATGAGCTGCCCCTGCTGAAGTGTTCCCTGTGGAATCAGGGGTGGGGAAGAGGCTAGCAGGAAGGTTCATCCAGCTAAACTGTGGTTTGCATGAGGGGGGATTATCTGGTTGATACTGTCTTCTTGGTACACACTCGTTCTGGATTATTCCCATTTTGTTCAACTCCCTTAGAAACTAAATCTGGAATAAACCAATATTGAGCAGGGGTGTGTGTGATGTAGATTAACCAAATACAGGAATGCAAGATCCCAATTTCATACGAAGAGCTCAAGCTATGACCACCCCTCTGGAAGCAGCCCATCTTAGTTGAACCAAGAGAATGTGGCTCACAGGGGTGATACCCTTGAGAAGGGAGTACATCTTGCATTCACATGGGCAGAAGTACCTCGACATCCCAACTACTCCAGATGAACACCAGCTCTAAGCCATATACCCTTGGTTTCAGAAAGATCATTGGAAACTGGGGGAAGGAACCGTCCACGGCTACAGTGGTTGTTCAGCAGTGGTGGGGAGAAGAGGCCGGTTGAGACAGAGTTGGAAAGGGCAAAAGGGTGGGGTGGGGAGTAGAAGCAGCATGTTTCAGTGTCATCAAGGTTGTCATTCCCAGAGGCAGGAGTGATCTGCTTTATACATTTTCAACGCGACTCTAAAAAGGAGAAAAACTTAACGTTCACGTTACTGGCCATTAATGCATGGTACTGACACTGCACAGAAAAAAGTGTTCTTACACATTCACTAAGAACTATTGCTATTATTAAATAGCCCCAGCTAAGCTGGGGTTGTGGGTGGTTGTTCCTCCATTTGAAAAAAAGGAAACTTTTTTTTTTTGGCTTACACAGTTCAGAGTTTGTGTTGTTTAGAGCGAAGAAGTGAGCGGGGGCGGGGGGGGGGGCTTCTGAGGATCCAGGCGGTGAGTGAAGCAGCCCCATCGTTAAATGCCAATCCAAGTCCAATCATTGTGAGAGGGGGAAACATTAATCAGCAGGTAGCAAGATGGAGCTCCAGAAGAGACAGTATGCAGCACAGGGTTTTGAAATGGGAGGGCTTCGCCTTGGGCTCCTCTCATCTCTCCCCATTCTGCCAGCTTCATGGGTTTGTCTCCTGTTTTCCCTGATAAAACTCCTCCCACCGGCTCTCAAAAAACTGGCGCATGGTCAGCCCTGCCTTGCCCACCTCGGACTCATCCTCATTAAAGGTCCGGCAGTTGTCGAACACCAGGGCAGCATCAGCAGCAAACTCCTCACAACTTGTGTACCTGCGGAGGACAAAGAGAGCAGCAGTCAGCTTCCTGGAAGCAGCTAAGAAGTCCAGCACTCAGACAGAAACTGCAGGCGCCCTGCAACACCACAATCCTACCCCTTGGTCGTGAGGGCAGTCTCAATGCACACTGCTTTAGCCAGCCCTGAGTTACTGTGAATCACCCTTCTCTCAAGCTCTCCCCTCCCCTTCCTTCATTTCTTCCCAATGGCTAGAATGCAGGGGCAGATTATTATCATGTTATTACATTTATACCACACCTTTCCTCCAAGTAGTGCACCTTTTCCCTGTTCTACCTCCACAACAAACCTGTGAGGTAGGGTCTAGTCCTAAGTCACCTAGTGAGCTTCATAACTTACTGAGGATCGTGCTTTTTGAATCAGCAATCAATAGTTCAGTTGGTTAGAGCATAGGTAACGCCAAGGTTGCAGGTTCAATCTTTGTATGGGACAGCTGCATATTCCTGCATGCATTGGACTAGATGATCCTCAAGGGTCCTTCCCAACTGTACAATTCTATGATTTGACACCTGGTCTCCCAGGCTCCAGTCCAACACTACATTGCACCAGCTTCTTTTTCAACAGCAGTAAGCTACGGCGTAATTTGGATTTGGGACCTGTCAGCTGTAGGAATGACTCCCTACAGGACGGCAGTAGGGCATGTATACACTTGGCACAATTCCACCAGTCTTTCCCTTTGCTTAGGCTACCACCATTTGCAGGTGTCATTAGGAAAGGGAGGAGGCTGCTGAGCTTGAGCAGCTAGCGGCAGGCTAATTTACAGGAAGGTTTCTCAAGTCTGAGACCTTAATTTACACTGTAAGAAATAGAAAGGAAAGATCTTGTGGCATTTTAAGAACTAACACAAATTTATTTGTGGTGTAAGCTTTCATGAGCAAGAGTCCAGCTCATCAGATGTAAGAAGTGCTCTCCAAGTTGGCAAGTACTGTATATACACATGGGCGTGGAAGGGGGGGAAATAAAGCTAAAACATCAGAGGGGAATAAATTTCTAAATGTACGGACTGTGACAATTCTGATGAAACTTAAATGTACTCCGATCTTGCATATATATTCCTGCCAACATTGCGCAATGCTCCATACATCCAGACTCTGGTCCACAAAATCTCATGCATTAATGAAGGGGTTAGTTTTCAAGATGCTACAACACTCATGGATGGTTTTTCTGAAGCAGACAAATATAGCTACCACCCCTCAAGATTTTATTTTTTTTAAAAAACTCTTCCAATATCATGCCCAGCTGGTGGATAAAACACTGCGCCTTTTTTCTAAAAAGTTTTAACTCAAATTTTGCATGACTGCAAAGGACACCAGCTTTGTGATCACTACCTCTGCCATTTCTACATCACAACGCTTGGCCCCCCCAAGGCAGGCCTCGTCACACACTCCTTTTCCTGCGCATCACCTTTCCCTCAGTAAGCCCTCTGGAAACCTCAAGTTTAGTAACTCAGCAAAAGAAGCCAGGCCCAAGGGCTGAGGTATACTGCATGGGACCACCATGAGGTGTATGCTAGCTCCACCTGCACAAAACTACCCCATTTGTAGCACACAAAACCCTCCAACCAGGACCAACCCCCACAATTAGAAAGGGGTTGTGTGAGCGCCATTTGGATTTGCAAATGCCTTGAGCTGGCCCTGCCACCAGCAAGCTCCCTCCCTGGACTCACCCGCCGCGCAGCAGCCGTGCCCTCATGGTGGCAAAGTCCATAGGATTTTTGATGATTTTCCGATAGCCAGGCACTAGCCGGGGGTTAACTGGTTCCAAGAAAGGCCAGGCAGCTTCATGTGATTCCATCTCCATCAGGATGATCCTGACAAAAAGGCGCGAATGTAAGAGTCAGGGCTAAAGAAACTGGAGCGCTTATTGGTCAAGCTGAGAAGGCCTCCCAAGGAGCAGGTGGAGCCCTAGAGGGGATTTACTGACACTCTAACCAAATTATTTATTTGGATCATTCATGCACCGCCTACTAACCAAAGAGGTTCTTGTGGCAGCTTACTAATGCAACTAAATAGGCAAGGGTTGCTCTGGTGAGCAAAGGTATACGCTGCCTGTCTGCTTCTGAATCTCTGGGCCACAGCACATCTGAGAGGAAACAGCTGCTGCAGAAGCCCAATGTAAGTCCCTCAGAGAGTGGGGCTGCTTCACCCCATGTCCACTGTGGATGTCTCTCTGCATGGCAGATGTAAAAAGCCCAGGGAAAGCAAATGGGATTTACAAGCCTTCTACAGCCCTCAGATGCTCCAGGTGCCACTCTGCTTCTGAATCTCTGGGCCACAGCAAGTCTTAGAGCAAATGGTCTTATCCCTATGGCATTTTCTGCTCCACACCCTTCTCCCCTGGACACCAACTCCGAGGTGACACCTACTCGCAGAAGGTGAGGTCGGCACTCTGGCCTCGTGTGGACACTCTTCTTCGCTTGGAAGGAGATAGGCCTTCACCCGAGTATTGGGGCGGTACGTTGGCCAGGTTACTGCGCTGCTGGTTTGCTGCTGACCGAGATCGGGGCCTGAGCTCCTCCTTTCCAAAAAAAGCCCCAGAACTTCCACCTTTTCTTTTCTTGCCGCGTCGTGGAGAGCCATAGTCATCCTGGTATTCTCTTTGCATCTGTACCATAGAGAAATTGGAGGGGCGACAGGGATGTGTGTGTGAGAGAGAGGGAAGTAAAGAGCCATAAATTGGTGAATTTAGGGATCCCACTTCAGGGAAGGGTTTCCCAAAGGCAGCACAAAAAGCCTAGAGCTATCTGCTAGGGATACTGCAGTCCCACACTGTTGCGCCCCCACACACTCCAACATTCAACACTCCCTCCCTTGGAATGCATCTCAGTACAAATTGTGGAGCAAAGGAAGCCCTGCCAGTCAAGGAGGAAGTATCAAAGAGTTTGGGATGGGACAGATTCTAGCCCACATGGAGCCAGCACCTGAGCGATGCAGAGGGAGCAGAACCAGTCACCGGCCGGCACCTCGGTCATCTTGGGCCGGTGGCAGTAGAGGTGGCAGCCACGATCGCAGCTATCGCATAGCAGCAGGTTCTCATCATCATCCCCTTTCCGGCACACTAGGCAAGTCTGAAGGGCAGGGAGAACAAGGAGGGGTGAGGACCAGCACCACATTCAGAGGTCCAAGGCCAAAGTTGAGCTCCGAGAGCTCTCCCTTTTCCCTTGTCCCCAAATTGAGCTCCTTCCCAGCTAGATTCATCCAAGCCACGGCTCTGCTCTAGCCAACCCCTTTGGAACAGAGAGATCTTTCTGCAGATCCCACAGCTGCTTCATCTCCTCCTAGTACAGGCTTCAGCACACATGTGCCTCTAAAGGCACACAAGGAGGATCAACTCTCTTCTCTGCACCAGGGATTTCACCAGTTACCTATGTTCACTTTGATTTCTTCATTTACGCTTCCTTCTATTTCCTACCCCCAACCCAGTGCTCCTTCCTCACCGCTCTGACAACGGACTTCTCCCAGGCAACAGAACGCTCCAGCTGGTAGATGCACAGAGAAACTTGGGCTGCACTATGGCATCTCTCCAAGGTCTGGCGCCACGTTCGCATCCGCGGTGTGATCTCGTAGGAACTGCAGAAGACAAAAATAGCAATCCATTACGATGGGGGGGAAGTCAACCCTGCCCAGCAAAGGAAATTCTTCACTTGGAGTCTTTTGGGGCCATTCCAAATGGAAACATACTGTGAGAGATGGCAGGCCTTTGGTGCATCATCTGAAGCTCCAGGATGGAATTGTCAGGGGAATCTATAGCTTCTGGATCAGAATCTTACTGCTCTAAACCATCTACATCCCTGTTATATTTCGTTCTCATTAACGTCCATCATCGCCTAGCTCATAAGCATGCTAGGTAAACATTAGAAATCTGGTGAACTTTGACATTTATTGTTAAGCCTCAAAGACTTAAGTAGGCCCAAAAGGAAATCTAACAGGATTAAATGTCAGTAGCCTTAAGTTCAAATCATTCTCATTTCCATCATATGCAGCAAAAAGGATATTTATCATACCTCAGGCCTGAGAGAAACAGATTCTTGCCAATAAGATTTCTGACATTTCCTGCTGGGCCTTGTAAAACCGTAAGACTTACTGGTGAATGTCAACATTCACCAGATTTCTCACTTTAGCTGCAATGCACACATTTACCACTTTCTATTGCCTAAAAAGCCTCATGTCAAAACAACCAACAGCAGCAGCTTTTTTCCTTTCATCTTAGTATCTTCTCAATGCAATCAGACCTGGAATTGATCAAGACTCCTGCCCCAACAAAGTCCATATTCTCCCATTTCCACAAGAGGTTTTTTAAATGTTAGTTCCTGTGGGTTTTTACTATTTTACTTTAATGTAAACTGATTTAGGAGTCCCTGGGTTAAAAGGAAAGGTATAAAAAAAGCTTTTTATAAATAGTGAGACAACCCTGATTCTCATTAGGAGTAAGGCCCTGGCAATTCAGTCAACAGTAAAAGAATACACCTACATTTCTGTGGTACCCAGCTCAAGGTTACTGGGGTTACTCAGCAAAGCTTTTTCTACCACCACCTCGTGAGGAGGCCAGAGGGGCTCTCTGAGGTATCTCCGCTCCAAGTTTTGCTCTAGCTCTGTCAGGCGAAGCACAGCTAGGTCTAAAGGGTTGGTGGTTTCACGCTTCATAGCTGGTCCTTCACGCCGGTTTTTTATGGTGATGTCTTCCAGAAGCTCCAGCTGATGCTCACAGTACTGCAAGTCGTTCCGAACAGAATCAGGTTCTGGACTTGTCCAGCCCTGGGGGGGGGGGGGTGGAAAGCAAAAACGTGAGATCAGGGCATGGCAGGAAGAAGAGGGGGCTGTGATACACTCTGGGAACCTCAGATGCATTTGTGAATCTTCTTTCCATGTACCAACCGAAACCAGTTCCTGCAGGTACACAGTTTTCAAGGTTGTGCTACTCCTGTTGCCAATGAAAAATATTTGCACCAAATAATGATGGTGCCTCTGGCACAGATGTGCAAAGGAGCCCCCATGTACCAGAACACTCACAGTCTTAAGATAGCCCATCACAACGAAGAAGCTTGAATCATCATATGGTGCTGCCAATGTACATGGACCTCTAAAGGTGCCACAACAAAAAAAGAGAAGTCTTTGCTCTCAAATTGATTAGCTTTCTGCAGGGCAGTGTAGCTGCAAAGGTGCCAGCTGGGGAGTAATGCCCACATGCAAGAATGGAAATGCCAAGGTAGGATTTTAAGTTGACCTGGGTCATTTCCAACTCCAGAAACAAGAAAAGATCTGAATGTATGTTTTAAATTGTTACGGCAGATCTGGAGATTAGCAGGCACCCCCCTGGGTGATCTGTACAACGTGAGGTCATCCCCCACCCCACCCACAATAATAAGAAGAGTTATCAGGAGGGACTCAGCCTACCCTGGATCATGGTACCTACTCGGATCTGTAGATCAGCCATGAGTACCCGCTGCTCCAGCTCCTCCACCCACTGCAGAACAGACAGGTCTGCCTCAAAGGCCCGCTCAGCCATCGACCACTGGGCCAAGGTTTCCTGAGAGACAGGGTGGGCGGAATCCTCAGGATGGGTATGGAAGATGGGATCTAGGTGGGAAGAGCAGAAGAGTCCATTAGAGAAGTTAGGGGTGTGGTAACGTGGCTCCCTGCCTCACTCCAGCCATACGATGAGAAGTTCTTACCATTGGCAGCTCGGGCACACACCTCCCGTAGGTACTCCTTGTGCTTGATAAGGTGCTTGTGCAGGGCTTTCTCGCGGATCCCTCGTGGGTGCAGTACCTGCACCACGGCTTCCAGCTCTTCTGGATCCTGCAGCCACCACCAGCCACTCTGCATCTCTGCAAGGAAGAGAAGAATGGGGAGGGGGAGGGGAACCAGCTCAGAGTCTGGGGCCACTGAATAAGCCACCGTTTCCGCACAGCATGCCTGTTAGCTCCCAAATGCTGCACTCTGGGTCTTGTGTCAGGTCAGCATGCACGCAAGGAACTGCACATCAGCTGCTTTCACGGTTCAGGAAGCCTTTAAGTAATGTGAAAGACAACCATATCTAGTGCAGCACTTGAGGGGGTTGTCCTTAAGAACAGATTTTTTAGTCCTCATGGGGAAAACGTGAAACTGCATTGGCAGTTTCTACAAGGTCCTACAAACTGAAGACACTGTGGGGTGACGCTTCCAGGGGTTAGGAGATACCTATGGTCACTCATGGCGGATTCTCAGTCGTGTCTTCTTACAAATGGCAAACCATTTCATCTTCCCTCACAATCCTTTTCCAAACCATAGTATCAATAACTTCAGAGTACGCACATAGTACAAATTATACAGAAGAAAAGGAGATGCAGGTTTCCCTCACCTGGAGGTATAGGCTGTGCTGTCAACTGTGTCAAATATTTTTGCTCAATTTGCTTGAAGAGTTTTGTAGGGGGGCGCCCCCGCCGTCTCGGCTGCCCTAGAGGTTCCTGGCCTTTAACGGGGACATCCTTGGCTCTTGAGGAGCAAGTACTGTGAATCCTGGAGCTGGAATGGAGAGGGGTGGAGGCCAGTTGTGGCAATGCTGGGCTGGCGGTGGAAAGGCCATTCAGCTGTGAAGAGGGAAAGATCAGGATGCATCAGACAAGGCATGAGCTCTAACAGGGCTTTAAAGTCAATCTTCTAGTGGAGTTGCCATCTGCTCAAGGAGCTGCCTGGCTGTTTTTTTCAATCATGCCAACACTTATAGGTTACTATGTGGGCTTGAAAAAACTCAGCTACTACCTTATCTGAAGTCATTTGTTGTCTTATTGCTAGCTATTATATACGAGTGGAAGGCACCAGGGAATGGTGTATATTAGCAGGGTAAGAGGATAACGAGATAGAGGACAATGAGATCAACAAAGGATGTTATAGTTTATCTATACCAAGTTGTGTCCTGAGGCAGGACAATCTTATAACCTAAAGCATCTCTGAGAGATGCCACTTCCACTTTTGCCTTGAAAGCTTCGCAGGAAGAGATCTACCCACTCAACGAGAAAGCTCATTCTAAATGACTTTTCACGGTTAGGAAATCCTTCCTGATGACAACTCTAAAACTACCTCTTGAATTCTAATCTATTACTTTTTGTCCGATTCTCTATGAACAGTAGTTTCCTGACATTACAGCTTCCTGTCTGATAGTTCCTACCTTGAACAGATAAGAAATGCAAAGCAATTCAGAAATAGCATTACCACCACCAACCCCATGCTCTAGTTGCTACATGGAAACAGACCACTCACAGGGAACTGTCCCCAGGATGCAGGTCAAGGCCCTGCATTCAATTCCTTGTCTTAATGCAGGCACCATGTCCTTTGCTCCTCCACTGACCCAGGCAAGATCAGAATTGGAGCTTGCATTCCCTGGTAATGAAAGGTCTCTAGATGACACTCACCTGCCGGGTCGAGGCCTTTGACTGGTCCCTGGTCGGGGGCTTGCAGGTATGGGGGGCAGCTTTTATAGAGGGTTGTTCAACGGAGGTAGTAATTGGAGAGTCATTACAGGGTGCCCGGGGCAGCAGATTGAACCAGGCAACCTGTGTTTCTGTGGCACTTTCATCCTCTGCGGCAGAGTCTGGCAGCTCATCTGGGGGTAACGGGTCCCCTTTGCCAGGGCTGCTGTCTGGGGTAAGCACAGAACTGTTGAGCAGAGAGGATGCCTGCTGTGTCTGGCTGAGCCAGGACAGGAAGGCCGACTGGCTGAGGTCATGCTGGGATTGGCCCATGGGCACACAATCCTCCAAAAATCCATTGACAGACATGGGGGCGGGCTCTGGCAACTTGGGCTCCGACGACTCAGGCAGCAGCATATTGTCCCTCCACGGCCGGCTCCATGACCAAGAAGTTGTGCCATTTACATAATCAGTAACCGGTGGAGTCTCAGTGGTCTCTTGTTTGATGGGCAATGCCTCAGGTTCTTCCTCCTTCAGGACCTCTTCCTTCTCTGGCACGTTCTTGGGTGTCTCAGGGGAAGCTGCTTGGGAGGCAACAAAAAAGATATCTCCCTAGGTTTCGCCACAAGATGGTGCTAAAAACTTATCTCAAGAATACAATGTCAGGGGTGGGTGCGGGGAGAACCTGTGGCCCTCCAGATGCTCTTCCATCAGCTCCAAGCAGCATGGCTGATGGTTAGAGATGATGGGAGTTGGGAGGGTCCAATGTCACCTAAAGGGCCACCGCTTCCTCATCTCTGTATGGAGTGAAGGAGGCAAGCACAGGTACAGCAGATCTTTTCTCTTTTGGAAATTATCTTCCCTGCCTCCACCCCCTGACTGCAAGATAAACACTGATTCAAATCATTTGTGGGTGTGGGTGCAGCTTTCTTGAGCGGGTAGAACAATGAGAGAAAAAGCAGCTAGCGCCCGAAAGATCAAGCATCAGCTTTTCAACAAGGGAGTCATTGGTCAAATGTTATATACAGCTGAAGTCTAAAGTGCGATTTAGTTCGCAGATATAATGCCCTATTAAATTACTCCACCCATCCAAATATATCCCGTGCTGCCTCTGCACCCTCAGCAAACTTCAGTTAAATTGGCATTTCAATTTAAAAAGTGATATGTGGCCCACAGATTTAAAAACAGACATACAACCATCCTGGCTCCACTTCCCACTTCTACTCTGATCTTTTTGCCCCAAATTCTGAGGTGCCCCATGGCTCTTTCTAATTAGCCCATTAATTCTGATCTATTTTGCCAGCTGCAACAATCCTTGTGGCCCCAAGTTCTGAGGAGGGAGCCACCCCACAAAAAAAAAACACGGAACACCACAAGAAACACGGGTTCTTCCTCGTCAGACCGGGATCTACAGTGCCATCTCTTGCTTTATAATAAAAAAGCAAACCGATAAATAAAAATAATATAAAATAACTATTAGGGCAAGGCACATATTAACAAAAACCACAATTTGTACGATAAAACAGGAACTATAAAATCGCAAATCAATAAACTGTAAAATAAACTAATAGGCAGACCCCAAACTCAGTAATGCCACCAGTACATTCCAAATGCCTGCATAAAGAGTCAGGTTGTTATTGAGCGCTGAAAAGAAGCCGCCATTGGTGCCTCCTGGGCCTCTGGGCGAAGGGAGAGAATTCCAAGGCTCTCTCCAACATCCTCACATAATGTATAGCTCCCAAGGAGCCCCTCACCACAGGTGAACTTAAATGTTCAGTCAGGACGATATAGGAACAGGAGTTCCTCAACTATCATGGCCCCAAGTAGTTTAGCCTTTGTACATCTTAGGCTCTACATACCTGCTGAAACCTCACAACCTTCTACGAAGACCCCACCTAGGTGAGGCAGCACCCAATACCGACGTCGATATCGATCCTGCCCCAGGGATGAAGCCCGTAGCAGCTGTGAAGCATGGAGCAACTTCTTGCGGAAGAACATCTGGCGCTGCAGCAAGAAGGAGACCAGTAAGAGCACCATGTGTTATAAAGTGCCTGTGCAAAGCTCTGGTTACCACAGCAAAGAGTAACACACCGCCCTGATTATTCTACTGACAATCCCCAATATACACTTTAAAGTCTAGCTGCTACTACAGCTCCTTCCATTCTGTACTTATCTTTTCAAATACAAGCATTTACCTTGGAAAGCTTTTCAATTTGTCTCTCCAGCTCAGGCACACTGGAAACCGGAGTGTCGTGCTGGGAAAGAAAGAAGATAACTTAGAGCCAAACCCTCGTGTTTCCCAGAAAATCTAGGCTGAATTGCTTTGGATACATTAAAAAAGATGCTAGAAAGAAGAAAGTGGGAAGTGATGAGCGGAAGGGAGGATCCAGCTGCTGCAACTTATGAAGTTGCAAAATCCACTAAGAGACGGGGGGAGCCCTCTTATTCTACAAAAGCCAACACAGAGAATATAAGACTCACTTCTTAAGACCCTTGCACCTTGCTAAAAGAACTGGTCGTTTTGACAAGCTTAGATCTGCCTCAACGTCCATGGCCGAACATGATTTTTACCAAGGGTCACACTACTTTGAAGTTATTAGAAAGCAGAGGCAATTTAAATCTGTTCTAAAATATTAACTTTTATATGTTTTCAAGGATGGTTGTGAATTTCTCTTGATTTTATTGTTTTATCTTTTTGCAAACCGCTTTGAGGTTTTTTTGCAATCAAGCGGTGTATAAATTTTATGAAATAAAATAAAATTAGTTGGTCCAATAAAGGTTATTGCTCAAACTGTCCTGCATCTCATGCCGTATGACCAACACTGCTCCCTTCAAACCTGCACTTTGCTATTAGAACAGATATTCAGGGACACTGCATACGCCCTTCTCAGTTTACTCGCTCACACCTTCACCTACCTCATTGTCTTTCCGTGTCCTGCATGCTCTGCTTCTCTCCTCCTCCATTTCCATGTCCTCATTCTCTTCATTGATGCGTGAGCTCCGTCGCCACCGCCCTTCCTCCAAGCCTGTGATTTCTGACTCGGGGCGTCCTGTCTTCTTGGCTAGAGCAATCTTTAACCTACAGTGCAACAACAAGGCACCGGTAATGGAGAGAAAAGGGACACAATACATTACAGCGAGGGACTCTGGGATTGAGACTCAGGGCAAGTGTTATCCAGCTACTGCGCCTGCATGAGCTGATGCACAACTACTAGCCATCTGGAATTATTTCCTTAGGTGACCCACATACCAAAGGGAGGAGAACCAGAGGGGAAATCCTCTGGTAAATCCAAGAAGGTGGAAAATAAAGCAATCAATAATCACTTTGGCTCCTATAGTAAGATTCCACACCACCAGACATTACTTGATTTAAATAACTATAAGAGTGAAATGATCTCAGCCCTCTTCATTCAAGTGCCCCTCCCACACCCACTGAGCTTTCTGGTTACACTGGGTCAAAACTAAATCCATGGATATGTACCTGCGCAGCTTTCCTTCAATGATCCATTTATTTCTCCTGTGGTTAGACATGTTCTCTAGGGTCTTGTCAATTTCACTGCAAGAGTTAAACAAAAAATTAGAAAGAGAAGTGGGGTGGGGTTCAACCGCAGAGAATTGGAAAAGATTCCCTTTTAATCAATATATGCACAATGCTCATTCAAGATCCATTACCCACCCCACTACACATACACAGTCCAGTCTACAAGAGAATCTGTCAGCGGAAGAGTAAGGCAGCCACTCATTTCTTTAAGGCAGACATGCAAAGCTTATGTAGGGACATTTGGACGTCCAATACTATTCTAATCTGTTCCCAGTGGTATCTTCCCAGAAAACAATTTGTTCTCTGTTCAGCACGTTTTCTACACAAAGCTCGGGTGCTATCTGGGTGGCCACATGCTAAAGTGCACAAAACCATTTATCTATTTATTTAACAGCATTTTTACCCCAATGTTCAGTCAAATAATGCTCCCAGTGCAGCTTGCATAAAATCAACAATGAACAAGATAGTCCCTGTCTACAGCCGTGCAACCTTACTGTGGTCACTAAGCATCTAAGATATGCTGAACCATCTAGCTCCTCTGCTTGCTTTCCTCTCTCAGCTCAAGAGAGTAAGATAGTATCATGGGGGAGGATGCCTCCCCATCCATATCTACGTATTATGAGCTCAGACTGTCACATACATATGGCCATGAGAGACACAACTCAGCAACTTGCCTGAGCTACCACCACTTACTTGATGATAAGGGCACTGCTGTTAAGTTCATTGACGAGGAAGGCCAGCACAGCAGCCTTTTTGTCAGGGGCTAGTGCCTGGAAGGGTTTAGTGCGCAAGCAGTCACATAGGTTCTCATCTGCCCCATAGGCTATGAGGAAGCAGCGAAGGATCTCAGACACAGTGTCACGGTTCAGGCTTATCTCAGAGAGTTTCTCGCCGAGGATCTTCAGCGACTGGCAGAAGAAAGGAGAGGACAATAATCAAGATGTGTCTGCCATGCCAACAGGAACATCCTGCACAGCATTCAAGACTCTTTCAGAAAACTACCACCACCTGTAGGAGAAAACTACTCCCACCAAGCCAAACCTCACTAGGGAGTGATCTGTTCACAACTGGGTAATAATTAGCCACCTCCACCACCTTAATGTCAACTCTAAACTGTTCTTTTTTTAAAAAAATAATAGAACAAGAGTATGGCTGGCAATATGTGTTGGGTCCATAATGTATTGAGACTGCCCCATGGTTAGAACAACGGTTCTAAGCGAAACAGGCAAATGTGCTAATACGTCCAATTTGCAGGTTTCAGATTTCACACAATTTCTCTTGGCGCAGAATTTTGATTAAGCTGCCTCCCTCGACCCTTTAAAGTGCAAGTTTACATAGGGCTAGATAGAATTGATGGCAATAAGTAGAACAGATGCAAATAGATCACTGGGGAGGAAAAGAGCCATGAAGATCTCACACCATGATCAATGAAGCCTCCCTCCAAACTCCCTCTCATAAAAATATTTAGCAGATAATTCCATGCAACTTTTAAGTTCTCCCTGAAACCTTGAATGCTAGAAGCATTCTTTTTAAAAAATAAAATAAAATGAAAAATTCTATTCTCAGGAACCTGCACTGCAAGCCATAGTCTGCCACTAGCAGCAGGCTTGCAGCTATAGCAAGCCAGCATCCCTGACAATGATGCTTCTTCCTATCCTCCATAGACAGCAATCTAGTCTACATCCTACTCACAAAGTAGATACAGGAAAAAACCACAATAGTCAGGCCTGCATGTATACCACAATTCCACGGGAGAACAGGAAACTTGCATAATGTGGTATTGGGTGCAGCTTCCTGAGACTCTCAGCTTTCATTTCAATTAAAAATATACAATGTTTTTCTAGCTTTCTGAGCTTTTCGTTTGCATAAAAGTGTGTAGGCAATGCCTACTAACATCTCAGAAGAAAGAGGGCTTGTTGAAACAGATTCTCGGTGCTTGGGGCAGAGTTTCAGTGCTTTGCACAGTTTGCTGCCCTTCCTCATAGTGAACTCAGAATATGCAAAAATAAGAGAAATTGTGCAAATGTATTCAATTTTCCTTGGTGCAAAATTGGGGGGGTTGTCTAAACTATGTCTCTCTCTCTCTCTCTCTCTCTCTCTCTCTCTCTCTCTCTCTCTCTCTCTCTCTCTCACACACACACACACACACACACAGCTCTGATTATACCATTAGAATATTCGGCATGCACCAGACTACAAACCCATTCCGTTTTCACACCAGTACTTCAGTCCATATGATTTCTTATATTCAAACATGCAGATTGATGTGACCCAGAACATGCATACATGGGCCTACCTGGCAGAAGGGAGGGAGGCCAGGATCATACAGTGCAGCCTTCACCAGCTTCACCAGGAGGTCTAACACTTCACCCAAACTATCGCCTACATTGAAGAGGCCCTCTTGCAGCGTACTCAGACTGGGGACCTCCCTGGCTACATCAAAGCCCAGCACCTTGCCATAGTTGTGTAGGAATTCCACAATGGCTAAGCAGTCTGAGAAGGCATGGCTGGGCAAAACCAATCCAGGGATGCGAGAAAATTCTGGAAGAGGCTGGGAAAGACAAAATATCAGTACAGAGAGCATCAGTACAGACTTGTGATCTAGCAGAATAGCTAGCCCTGCTCATAGTGCAACTCAGCCACATGAAAGGCTGATAATATACAATGTCTAACAAGGTAGAAAATCAGAGAACATTTTCCCAGTGTGGAAAGCCTGCCAGCCCTCCAAAGCCAGGTGCCCAGATTTCCCTGTCTCAAACTATATTAAATTCCACCAGATCAAGTCCATTCAGCAACATGAATAGATACAGAGAACTCAAATGCCACAGAAAAATACTTTAGTGCCTCAGTGAGATAGAACTGAATAGCTCAGACAATCCTAGCCTTTTGGGGAAGAACTAAATGATCAACCCAGTAAATATATGACAAAACACTACATCAGACGCTAAAGTCTTATAATTGGCCATAGGTGACAGAACAATGTTGTGAGACAATCAAGTGTCTCAACTGAGCAAATATAGGAAAGTACTGAAAGGCTCACATATTTAGACAAAAATGCATTGTTTGTTTAGTATTGGTACAATTAAGGAATCTGGTGCAGAAACCTGGCATCCTGAGATGTAAACATCTGAGCCAGAGTCGCCGCCTCAGTTTCAGTGCCAGATATCATTTTGTGGTAAACCCAGAAGACCCCCTAAGCTGATGCTACACAACAAAATAGGGTTGCTTGGGCGGGAGTGTCTTGGTAAGGGATGAGGACTTTCATGTTACAATAAACACACAGCTGCTACAGGTTTGAAAATTTCCCCTTCATAATATTTGGAACAGCATGGTATAGGCATGGTGCACTGTTCTATGCTGCATTATTTGCTACTGTTAGCATGCAGCACAGAAACATACCATACTGTGACTTCATAACACTGGCAAGCTCCTCTAGATATTAAGAGGTGAAGGTAGGAATTAAACGTTCAACTGCTATTTTTAATAGTGGCTCTGCTTTTACGTATCATGTAATTCTAGCCAAAGCTGTACAGGATAGTTAATAGTCTGGCAGACGTTTAGAAAATAAGGAGATGCTTAGGGCTTCCTTCATCAGTTGGCAGGGCTTCAACTACCTACACAGCTTTCTCTACCCACCTTTGCCCATGACTCTTCTTCCCCATCTCTACCCTTAATGCCAATCCATCCCAACTTTCGTAAGACTGTCCAAACCACACTGCAACCAACCAACCTCCCTCCGGACCCCCCAATCCCTCGCAATGCCAACAAAAATAATTTTATAAAGGACCTACCCACGTGAGGCTGACACAAAAATCCCTGCACAAGCATTATGCAATAGATCATTAGCCAGTAAGATCATTATTCAATCAGATCATTATGTCCCCACCTCTCTCCCCTCTTTCCCCCAATGCCTATGACAATAGTATCTCACACCGAAAATAAACAAACTGTGAAAAAGACACTGTGAATTGAAAGCAGAGACGCTATATGTTCTTTTCCAAGCTTGTTTGTTCGTTTTACAATACAATTTTTAAAAAAATAAAAACTGATTTAAATAAATAATCAAACGAATGGAATAGGGGGCTGTCTCCCAACCTCTAAATAGCCAAGCAATTCTATGCACCTGGTGGTCCCCTAGACACATATCTTCAGTGGGCTTCTTCATTTCCTCCAGAATCATTTGCTGCCGCTGTCGTTCTTCCTGACGCCGAGCTAGAAGATTCTTATCCACCTTTCGGGGAACTTTGGCTGGTACTGGCAGCTTTTTTTCCTTGGGCTTCACTTTTTCTTTCAGCTTTGCCTTCTCCTTCAGCTTCTCTGGCTTATTCTTTTCTGGCTTGTTCTTTTCCTTCTTTA
This sequence comes from Podarcis melisellensis, assembly GCF_964234715.1. Classification (NCBI taxonomy): domain Eukaryota; kingdom Metazoa; phylum Chordata; class Lepidosauria; order Squamata; family Lacertidae; genus Podarcis; species Podarcis melisellensis. The sequence continues at coordinate 14,134,321 of NC_138529.1, forward strand.
CCTGGAGAGGAGGAGAGACATGGCAAGGTTTACATGCAATTATTCAGGACCTGCCAACCTTCCAACTTTTCAAAGGGCCATTTCTGACCCACCTTCGGCTTCTTTTTTACTTCCTTGGCCTTGACCTCTTTGGGCTTGAGTGCCTTGGCCTCTTGCCTCTGCTTATTTTGCACCTATGGAAAAAAATAAGCATGAGGAATTCTGTCAAGGAGAGAATCCACTCAAAAAGAAGAAACCTAAGGGGAAGGGGAAAGCCATTGCTCTGTCTTTACAGTAGTAGCTCCCAAAACATTTACTAAGAACATTTATCAATTAAAGTTTGACTGCTTTTTGGCTTAACCAGGAGATTCTTTTCCTATATTTCATTAATTTATTTTCAATATTTATAGACTGCTTTTTACTATAAATGTGGTTTCCAAGTGCTTTACAAAGCAGTAAAGAAATGCATCACTGCACTGACAACACATCAGTCAAATAATAAAACAGGTGTTTTAAACAGTAAAATCCACAGGTAAAAACCTAAAAGAAGTCTCACACAACTTACTTAAAATATCTAATTGAATAGAAAGCTCTTTGTCAAGAACCTGTAAGTTCAACAGAGAGGGGGCTTGTCTGATCTTAGCTAGGAGGGAACTCCACAGAATTGGGCCCGCAATAAACATGGCTCCTAGTGGATAGCAGCTGAGCCAGGAGGGATCAATAACAGAGACTCCCCTGCTTATCTTGTGATCAGGTAGGGATATAAGGAATCAGGCTGTCCTTCAAGTATCCTGGACTCAAGTTGTTAAGGGCCTTGGAAATTAATAAAAGAACCTTAAACTTGCCCAGAAATATACAAGCAGTCAGTGCAAACTTTTAAGGACTGCAGTTATGAACTGGTAGTGTGTCCCCACCAAGAGTTCAGCCACAACATTTTGCACCAGCTGGAGCTTCCAGCCAAGCCCAAGGGATAGACCCTTAATGCCCCGCTCCACAGCTAACTAGGGTAGCATACATTCACACACTGCTTAGATTCATCACACAATCAATAGTGGGATTTGGCATTCTGAGCATCTCAGCTGTGAGTAAATGCTTCTATCCCTCTTGGCTGTAGAGAAATGCCTAGAATCACATCAAATTAGCGCACAAGCAGTGGGAAACTTATTCCTTGCTTTCCTGTCCCTAAAATACAAACCCGTGTAATTTTTTTTCTACATTCCTTTATGCAATTCAAATTCTTTGCCAAAAAATAAATAAATCCATCCTTTTAAAATGTGAAAGCAGTGTTATGCCAACTGACTTAGAGATATTCCAGACTTGGGTGCACAATTTGGAATGTTTGTCTTGGGGTACACACACATCCTTACTGGCAACTGAAGAAGGAAGCTCTCATCACCCCCCACCACCACCTCACCCCTTCAGCTTGGGAAATGCTCCTTTCATCCCAAAAGCATCCCCCTCTTGCATAGGGCGAGAATACTGTGACCCCTTCCCACCAAGAATACACTGTCCTGTTCTACTGTATGTACCTTTTGCCTCATTTTCTTTTTGATCTTGCTCATCTTCAGCTTATCTTCATCACTGAGTACCTCTGCAAATACAAACGGAGAATGAGGGAATTTTTAAAAAATTGTGAGACTAGACCAGCCCGCCATTCCATACCCAATAGTATCCTTGTTTTATAGCAGACTTCCCAAAGTTGGTGCCCTCCAGATTTTGGGAGCAAAACTCCATCCATGATGGATGATCAGGAATTAGAGGAGCTGTTGTCAAACAACATCTGAAGGGCACTAGGTGGGGTAAGACTACTTTACATAAGGTACCACTTCTCCAAAAGATGTAGACTTAGGATGATGTTCCTAAGATACACAAAAGGGGAGTGTGTCTCTATCTCAATTGTTAAAGTTTTATATCCTTCTCCAAAAATGCCTCTTATTAATGACTGCAACCCTGAATGAGCATCCATAACCACAAAATCTCTCATTACTACCTGCTCTGCTATCAGTCTACGTAAGATCCCAAGATAAGACATAAACCAACATGTTCTCTTTAGAGTTTTGTCAGCTGTACAGATACAGTTGACAGGAATCACCAAATCATTTCTCACCCCTGAAAGTCACCACTTCTCTCTCAGGCACACCGCTATAGATGGGAGGTCTGTGTTCAGGAAAGCAGCAGTGCTCCTTCCCGTTTCCTCCTAGCCATAACCCATGTCTTTGAAAGGTAAGTAGAGAGAGCATTTTCCTCTCCCTGCCACCCCCCGCAGCCATACTGCCACTCAGAGGACCTGTCTGTTTATCTATCTGTCTGCCTGAACGTGTGTTGGGGTGAGGAGTAGGTCTGAATGTGTATGCATGCTGAGTGTGTGTACGTTTGTGTGAACGCACATGTATAACTTGGCCATGCACACTTCTGATCACATCCGCTGCTGGCATGCAGCCCTCGGAGGGTTAGGAAAAGGTTAGCCAATGCTGACTGGAAGCTACTCATGATGCACCAGGACTGACCACAATCTGTTTAAAGATTGGTTGCGTGCAACCCACATAGAATTCTAGTCATATTTCTACTCCTGAATCTCTGAGCTCGTCTTTAAATATATATATAAAGCACAAGTTTTTATCCCTCATTGCTGTGGAGACACAAAAGAAAGCTAGGAAGACAATGTCTGCAAGTACTTCCAATCCTCCAGGGCAGAGCTTTGATGCCATGTTTAGCTACCTGCCCCTCCCCTCAGTCTCCGGTCATGTTCTCTTACCTATATACTTTTACTGCCCCTTGCTTATCCGTTTCTCTCTTCCTGCTGCCACACCGCTCCTTGACAAGAAATTCCAAATTTTGCAAAAACTCAAACATTAGTTTCCAGAAAAGGCATGCAAATGGAGATTGATGTAAAATAAGCAGATTTGCATGCATCTTGTTGATATATGCTTTTAGTTTTGAGAGCAAAAATTGAATTTTCTTGGCACACAGAATGAACAGCCCTGCCTCCAGAGACTGACAAACAACCCCTGCCACAAACTAAAGCTCTTTCTTGTGAAAGCT